>NC_051220.1:16447718-17647718 GCF_015220715.1 Pygocentrus nattereri
GCACCAGATCATGATGAGTTGGGGGCAAACTCTGTAGGCCAATATTTTTTGAGTTTCTCATCGTCAAAAGTACATGGGTATCAGCAGATGTTTGCTTAAGCGAATACTGACACTTAGCAGATTTTTAGTGTTTTAAATCTAGGTTCAATGATTTACCTATCATACTCCAGACGAGATGAACGTTTAGGCGACAATGGAATACTGTGCTAAAACGTCTATTTTATTCATTTTACAGCATGTGTAAATTTGAATTTTCACCAAACACATACTCTAAACTGCTGGCTTATTATTCAGTTACTGATCTTAGACCTTTTAATTAGTAATAATACTGTATTAAAACAGTATGTACATTTGTATACTACATATGATGTTATGAGCCCACATATAGGCCTTGGCAATTTAAAGCTGACATTCTACTACGTAACAGTGAAATGTATCTTAACTTTTCCCCAACTTCTGTGTAAACCTAATCTTGACCTCACCCTAAAACCTAACCCTGGGCCTAATCACAACCCTAACTCTAAAGCTGTTCCTACTTAACTTCCACTTAGTACTTTGTCACCAATTTGAACATTTTGTAGATAAACTATAGGCAACCATCAAAATTAAAGTGTGACAGAAGCCTGTTCAGCATTTTTATGAATACTCGTGAGTTCAGAAGTGTTTCTTTTAGAGTGACATCAACAAATGACCACTGCATGTTTTACAGCATCTGTACAGCAATCCGATAATGACTGTTTAAATGTAAAACCATACATGCTTCTTTAAATGACGCAAGATGCAGCACTCCAACGCTGCTGATATCTCGGGAAGTTCTCAAGTCATAAAGAGAACTTCTAGCTAAACCTGAAAGTATTATACAGACAGTCATGTAAGCTAAAGCTATTAAAGATGAGGGGATCTTCTTGACAGTAACTTCCTAAAGTGTCAACTAAAACTAGGCTAGCATGTCTTTGTAATGTCAGTGTCAGACCTTCTTTGATTTAATTACTTTTTTCCCCCAAATGAGAGCTGAATGAACTAAAGAACTGTAATGGGCAGATGATACACGTGATATTCCACTATTATACACACACTCAAACACATAACCGTGGTTTAACACAAGCCTACAACAGTGCATGACATCTCATAAAAAGATGCCTAATCACCATTTGGGTGACCACAGGGACCTGCAGACAAATGTGGGCTATGTAAAGTCAATCAAGCAGCTAAGCTAATGTAATCACAGACAGCTTCACAAAGGATGGAAATGTGTTATATCAGTATATCTGCATTTCAGTGTCCAGGTTTCTGACAACGTTTCACCAGGCTTGCTTTTGATTTCGCTTTGGCTTGTCTTGAGAAATTTGCATCTTTCTTTCTACAGTCATTCTCGCAGTGCACTTTTTACTGGGGCCCAAGTACTGATTTAGTGTGTACTGCCCCTAACGAGGGCACTCAAGCAAGACCGCTTCACCACATGAAACACTGTTCCTTTAAAACAAAGGCAAAACAACAATACAACCCATCCCAGGGAGAGTGGTTCACTGGTGGCTGACCAATATGTGTAGTTCTCTAGGAGCTTCCAGGAATATTTAAGGGGCTTTTCCATTTGCTGCCTCATCCCTCACCATCACTGGTGACAACACACACACACACACACACACACACTAGAAGAAGCATTCAGTAAGCAGTTTGTGCTTAAAAACGGGCAGTTCACTTAGTTCAGCATACTTATAATTCTGCTACGCAAACTGCTAAAGTGTTCATCACTAATACGCACAATGTAGAACTTACACTAAAGAAATACTGCTATTCTGTTTATATTTCTGTCTACATACAACATAAACTCTTAACTTACAGTCTTACCTTGAAATTACATCAGTCAACAAAGGTTAAAGTTCCCAATACCTTTAGAATATATTTTCCTTTGGGCTTGTACTAGAAAACTTTACTAAACGTACATTTAAAGTTTTACTCCAGGAGTTTTCAGCCTAACCTCTACTAGACGCAGTTGTATAAACTGGTCGATTACCAGAGACAATAATTTTGACTTGTTTCCCTTTACTTACTATAGGGACAGACAAACCACCAACTTAAAAACATGCTAATAATAAAAGCCAGTGGGAAGTTTCAAAATCCTTTAACTGACCAGTACATATATAAAAGATAAAAAGGGGGAAAAAAAACAACACAGAATCAGTAAAACTTGCCTCAAAACAAGAAAGAGAGCAAGAGCAAACCTTTGGATGAAGCAAAAAACAATCTGCGTTCCCTCACACAAAAAGCTCTGCATCCGACTCCTACAGAACTCAATACCAGAAAGAGCTGGCAGGCGAAGAGTGTAACTCAATACACCAAGAGTGTAAGTTCAGGGCTGAATGGCGTCCAGGTAAGAAGGTTTCTTTGAACGCAGTTGTGCTGCCTGAGAAATTCATAGCAAAAATGAAACAAAAGTCTAAGGGGAATATCGGCCTATTCTCATCTGACCTTTCGACAGAGGAAGAGATAGAGTGTGACTGACACAGATGGTTAACGGGAAGAAAAAGAGCAGCTCAAATGTTGACAAATGATGATGTGACTGTAAATATGATGAGGTGACAGCAAAATGCAGCACCTAACACTGTGGTGAAAAGAATGAAGGTATGTCTGCTCCCCCTTTGCTGGTGCTCAGTGGTGTACTGTATTGTATGTGCACTGTAGCATATCAAGGGACCTTACCATGTTATTCTGAGAGCGAAACAGATGTTGGATTCAAATAGTCTGGGTTCTGAAGTGAATCTGCAAAACAGTACCCTGCTATCTTTCGAAACGACCCCATATCACCCTTGCAAACTAGTGCTGATGCCTCGGCAGGATCTCTGAACTCAACAAAGACTTAAACTTAACACTGTAGTGTGTCATCATGGTTTTTTCCATCTGTAGCCTACAGGCCTAAAACAGAATTTCCTAGGTTAGGCAGGCTACAGCTCTAAGAAAAAGAAAAACACATTGCAGTTGGTAAAGGCAGAGGAGATGTGATGTGATTATAACTGTACCTAATCACTTGTAACTGTGGTCAAGTGAGGAGCAGTGTAAAAAGTGTAAAACTGTAAAAGTATCCAGTCAGTAGTGTTTTCAGTAGCAGCTGCTATTAGTAAGTTGTATTTTCCTGGTGGGTAAACGTCTCATCCATAAGCCAGGACAGACAGCTAGTCAAAGATGGGAATTGCTGAGGCAAGACATTACCAGAGCCACCAAGATAGCACACACAGAGTTGAGATAGCAGGTTTAGGTTTAGGGCTAGCCATTTTTGAGCTCTTTTTTTAAACCCACTAGCTGAGCGACGTAGCCTGAGCTGTTCAAACAGTATTTAGCTCGGCTAGATTACCTAAAGTGGGAACTCTGGGTGCTAGCTACACAGCTTTTGTGAAGAAGCTCACAGACCTGGCTGGTCTTGACACAGGTTGCTGCTAACCCTACCTCCAACTGACACACAAGGCTACATGTATGAAAACAGCGCTGCTCAAACCTCCAAACATGGGATTTGTTGTACTCACATGAATCAGTTAGACACGTCGTCCAATGTTTCTCTGAACAATGTAATAGCAGATAGAGCCACGGCCACTCATGAAAGACAGTCCAGAGCACACGGGCGTCTAATTTTCGCGGAGAAAGCAGTCCTCCTCCTCCTCCTTGCTGGCTTTCACTCGGGCAGCAGCGGCCGAGCCATCAAACCATTTCATTGTTGAGCGTCCGATGTCGTTGAAAATTTTGCGCAGATCGTCTGTGGAAAGAAAAAGGTAAAAGAGAAACACCAGTGTACCGTGTGCTTGTTGATGTCAATTCTAGTAACTGGAAAGCCCCCTTGCTCCGACTTCCTCAGGAAATCCCCGTCATGAAAAAAAAACGTAGTAAATGGATAGTCCGTGGCCGCTAGGTGGCGGTAGCTGCGCGCCTCCAACACGTGGTAAGCGCACCGTGTTAAAAAAAAGGCCCACAATCATGAGTCACTCCCTGAAAAAGAGTGCCTTAGAGTCTATTTACACGAACAGAAAATATAGTAACATAATATTAAAACCAAAATATAATTATTTACCTGTCCAAGTTTCCATCCTGTCACACTAACTTATTTTTACATAAAAATAATGTCACATAAAGCCGCATAATGAAGTGTCAGTGACATCATTTAAGGTTTTTAGGGGAGCTAAGTCAAAAAGCTGGTTAATTTCGATTTTTTTTTATTATTCAACATTAATAATTTGTTGTTTTCCCCATCTTTGACAAGGTCTGGCAGGCATAAAACGTCCACCCCGTCACACAACCCTACTAGAACAAACAGCATAGCTGGTCATGAGCAAATCCAGCATGACGTTGTTTAGTGTGCTGATGTGCTAATCAGCAAATATGGAAGTTATTAGTCAGGCCTCAAGAAAAGTCAGCGTACGTTATAATTTGGATGCTTGTATGCTGGTCAACAAGCATGACCACACCGGGTGACCAGATAAACTGGCACCAAACCTGCATGGACCAGATTTAATCTGCATGGACTTCATGCTGGTCTGTGGTGTTTTGTAATCAGGGAACATAAAGAAAACAGCTTTTCATGATAATATTTCTGGACAATATTTACACGTTATGTTTACTGTTGAAAACTGACGTAGGTCTTACCTTGGCGTGCAGCAGCCAGCTAACCTGCACTGTGCCACCCACATAGTCACTGCTTCAGCGTGATGGGGCTGTACTTCTGTTTTATGTTACACTGAGAAAAAAAAAAGCAAGAGCGATGTAAACGCTAAGAATGATGCACAACTCAAACTATTATAGTGAACAAGTGCGACATGAAAATATTAATGAGCACGTGAATTTCGCACGAGTCTTTAATTACAATATTAATTAAATTAAAATCTTTTTCTAATGAACAGAGTGGTTCGATTCCAGTAGTTTTGGAGTCGACTCCGAATCCAGTTCCAAGTGGTGGGAATCGATGGAGTCGATCCCAGGAATTAATTCCACACAATATTTTTTTCGATTCTCTGTTCAAAAATAAATAGACGAGCAAGGAGAACGTTGTTTGATACAGACAGTATTTTGTTAGATATTGTACATTTTACGTTGTTTTGCTTTGTTTTTAGGCTGTGGATAAACTGACGGTGGAATATCTCACTGTGCGAGCGGTGTGTTACGGTCTCTGTGAAGAGCCGAGTCTGAAGCTTTGGATTCGACTCCCGATTCCTAAATTCCTGGAATCGGAGTATCGACTCTTTCTGGGATCGACCCCCAGCCCTACTGATGAATGTTTCCCAGATCCTCTACGTCTGTAACCTGGGTTAGCGGACACTAAACGCCCATAACACAATCAAAGACGACGACAGATCTGGCTATAAAACCGCAGATTTCTGAATCAGGAGAGTTAAAGGAACACCTTTTCAGTCCAGGGAACACGCTATTTCTGTTTAGTAACTTAATTTTAGTTGGAAAGTGTAAATTGTTTCAATCTCGTCAGTTTTTGGTAATCCGCTAAATTCCGTTAGAATGTATGTGAAATGTAGAGATTATAACAACAGGCGTGCCTTGATAAACTGATAGGTGATGATGGAGAATCTCAGCACCTGTCAGACCAGTTTCTAACAGACGTTAGAGAAAAACTGAACAGGCCTGATGAGGACGTGGACTTAGTTACTCAGCGAGGCTTCACCCTCTACAGCTCCACCAAATGTTGTACATCCAGCCCTGAACGCCACATAGACGCGCGTACAGCCGAGCGACACCTTCATTTCTGTACAAAGCCGTTTATCGACAGGCGTTTCAGTTTCAGACAGTTAACTGGACTCCACGGACCCACTTTCCCAATAAACCTGTGTGCGGCACAGCAAGTTTTACAAGTAATAATAATACTTAGTAAAACTTTTGCATATATGGAGAAACATTTTACTGATCTGACTCAGGATCACGAAACTTATATTTGCATATTCGATCACGTAACCAAGTTTAAGGCTACTTTCATTTCGGCACTGCTCACAGCTCCTTATTTTAAGCCACTGGCTGGACTTTTCTGATGAGACTGGTTTGAAAGCCATTTGCGATTAAAATAAATAAATATCATTTAAAAACTTTTATAAATAAATAAAAGTGCAACCCCATTCTCACTTATTGTTAAACACATTATTAAATAAATAAACACATAAAGGAGAATTTCGCAAATTATTCTAAATAATTAAATCGGTAAAAATGAAAACAAGGCCATACAGACAGGTTTGACTGCGGTGAAAGGAACCAGACATCTGAAGACGTTAAGGCTAAAGCTGCCTCCCAAAAAGACAGAGCATGAAATGGTTGCGAATGCTTTGCTTGATGTCTGACTTTGTTTTGTAAGTTTTTAGGTTTTGGCCTAGAACATATTTTAATACACCCAAAAATCACACGTTCGGAAAACGTCATGGCACGTCACTGGCCATTGTGAATATCCAATGAAATGCTTAACGGACATCGTGACAATTCCTGGTTTCCATTAGCGCCACTGTTGGGAGGTCACAGTTTCTCTAGATGAGCAATTTAACATCAGACCACTCCGAACGACTTTATTTACAACCGAGCGACGGACTTATGCGGACGTTTAGCCAAGTCAGTGGGGTTCTCTTAAACACTGCAGCCCAGTGCCCACCGGCCCAGTCAGAGACCCACTTCAGGAATAGGAAGTGATGTTTGCGTTTAACTTCTGATGAGTGTAACTGGATGCTTATACATCTTAACGTTTTTAAGGTCTTCAAGTATAATGCAGCGCTTAACCTGGATCACCTGCTTGTAGAGTAAATCTATAAGGCCTTAAGACAGATAGCACCGTCCAACTGCTACAATGAAACTGGAGGGGCCAGAGCTTCATTATTACACCTACTGTGAAACATCACGGAGCTTCCTAAGCACCACAGACATGGTCAAAAAAGTGAAAAATACTAAGCAGATCTGCCTAACTTACAAGGATATACAGTTTGTTTTTCTATCTCATTATAACATATGGAACTAGGCATCTGCTGTTAAAGTTTTATATCATTCTAATTACCTAACCTTGTGACACAGTTCATTATAATAACAGTTTAAAAAAATAACACATGAAAAAGATATTCATGTGCTCTGAACGTCATTTCTTAATAGCACGAACATGGTGGTGGTTATACAGCTTGGATTTATGTCCTTGAATAAATTGGCACAACAGTCCTTCATTTCTGGAATCATGTTGACATTCCTACTGGCATCAAGTATTTCGCAGCCCCTAGTTTTTTGTTTTGATGAGGTGGTAAACTATTGGTATTCTGGCTAGCACACTGAATATGGGGGGGGAAGAAGGGGAAAAAAAAAAAAAAAAAAAAAAAAAAAACAGCACTGTGACCTTTACCAAAAACTGTGGAGGTGCTCGAACCAATAACGCCATAAAAAGCTGCACAAACATCAAATAAAGCAAAGGATCACAATGTGACAGCAAAGCAAAACCAAAGCAGCTCTGTGAATCTTTAACAAAGTAAAAAGAACAAACAATCTTCTTAGACTAAAAGGCAGTGGTGGAGTGTACATGATAATAGTTTAAGTGCTGAATACTGCGGTACAGTTAAAAAGAGCCTCATAGACCGAATACATTTCATTGGTTTATTAGGTGGCTAATGTGACAAACTGATTATATATGTGCAAATATGTAATGGCAATAGAACGCACACACGCATACACACACACACACACGCGCATACACATGCACACACACAATCATGCATGTGCATTCATTTAGAAACAAGTTCCAAAATGGTCTACCCTTTGGAGGAGGTACTGGTACAGTACGAAAATAAAAGAATGGTGAAAGGAGAAAATGAGCGATCTCAGGACCTACTTTACCGCTTTTGTCCCAATAGCAGTAGCTTGAGTATTATATCTGCAGTGCCTTTAAGACAAACAACTGTCATTCAATGTTGCCCTCTTATCTCTCTTTTTATTGGAGTCTACACCTTCAAATTTGGGCCTGGACTGCCAAATTATTGCCCTTGCATGCAAGACAGAACTTAGTACATCGATCAAAAACCCAAGGGAAAAACACTCACCCTCCAAAAAAAAAAAAAAAAAAAGACAATCCTATCAGCCCCAGTAAAGAAATCTCTCTTCACAGACATAATATACATTTCTTTTGCTATAATCATATATAACTCTTACCATTTACAGAGGAAAACTTCTTCAATGGTTCATTAAGCATTCATCTTTAAGGAATACTTCAGTGTTTTTTTAACCTAATCACAGCATATAGCTGTCAATAATTTCAATATATCTTTATACTTATTAAAAACAAACAATCTGTTGACTCAAAACAGACAGTAGATGTCACTGGACAGTTGGACAGGCTTCCATTTTAGGTGCGCTGTGAGTCAACCTTTCTCTAAAGCTGTTTTCATACCTAGTTTGTTTGCTGCACAAGAGTTTGTTTCATCTTTTCTTTAAGTTCAGTTGGTTTCACTTTACAAAGAATCAAATAATACATGTGGGATTGCTGGATTAAACAGATATTTGGCTTACAAGCTCTGCTACTTTCACACTTGCATCCATTAAACTACTTGACCTTCAATAGCTTGGCACAGTACAAGATCCAGATCTATCCCTTGGTTATATTCTTGATATTTTATGAAAATTTAAATGCTTGATGTCTACATGTATAGCAATCAGAGTAATAAAAATAAAGCCTTTATATAATCGATTGGCTTAATTATCTGTCAGTTTGTATTCAACCACGTTGCTGATATCTGGCCCAACCTATTCAACCTATACTTTCCACAGTCCATGTGACAAAATCAAATGCTTTGCTATCATTTGGGCAAAGTGGATGTTCATACCCGTCACAACGGACCAAACCAAAGAGAAAGTTCCAACTGCCCTTACTGAACAAAGTAGGTATGTAAGTGTCCTAAGAGATTAGTCTAAACTGATACTACTATGGTTTCACTGGATTACATTATAAAACACTCAGGTATTGCTTTAAGGCATCACTTAACCCATCCATTTAAATCCTTCTTAAGGGAGATCCAGACCACTATATTTATAAATGGGCACAATAAAAATCTGTTTAAAATCTTGCAAGGATAAAAGGAACAGTTCTGACACCTACATCTGTTTTCTCTTTTATATGATTCAACTTTTGTTCTGAAATCCATCACACACAACGGGCTGGAACCTAAGAGAAGCTTGCATTTGTAGGGTAATGTTGACAAGCCCCAGCTGTCATGAGCTCCGCAATGATGTCTGAATTACAGTACAATGTCGCTGAGGAACTGAGCAGAGCAAGACAGACTGAAAAAGTGTAGGGAAGGAAGAAGGCAGTAAATTCTTCCTCTTCACGGCTCTGCGGTTATTTGGTTCGCTAGAGGAAAATCACTTGATTGCATTTGAAACATGCTTCACTTTGCGAAACCAGAGGGCTGATTCCATTTCCACAGCTCTGCCAGTTCACAGACAATAATATCTTAAAATTAAGGCTGTTTGCAGAGTAATGTGGCAATGCTGAATGTTCCACCAAAAAACATCCAGCATTCAGTAATAACCAAGATTATTCATCCAATTTTCAAGTAAGCTGGAAAACAGATTCAGCTGTCAAAATTCCAAACTCTTCAATACAAACCCTTTTATTACTGGAAAGACGATCATTCTCCTGAAACCACTTTTTAAGCAAATAAATAGATTAATAGCTTAACTCATGATAGAATTGTTTGACAGAAGTCACTTAAAATTACAAGACATACTAAATCTGATTGCTTTATAAATTGATGAAAAAAAAACTTGTTTTTGGTACACTAAAGTAATAGTAAGGGGAAAACAGTATGAGAGGAACTGGTCAGAGAAAGTCCACTTGTGGGGAGTTAAAACAGGTGAGAAAAATCAAGCAATTTCATTAAGCTCCTTCGCATACAGGCCGTTCAGTTTAGTGAAGCTAGGACGGTCAAGCGTTTTTTTTTTTTTTTTTTTTACTTTTTTGACGAGATCATATAATCCATCCATCATCCTCAATATTTCTGAAGGTTAAGTGAACTTGATGCTTGGAGCATCACTGCCTATCTGTGTTGGCACAGACCATGCAAAGATGATCCTTATTCCTTGGTCAGACCTGGGGAGGTTTACACTTCCGTTTGGCAGGACGTGCCAAAGTCCTGGGGCTCAGCCAGGTGAAGGGAGCGGGGACGAGGACAGAAGAGTGGGAATGGTTGCTATGAAGCAGCTATGCTGGGAGCCATGGAAGCCCTGGGGTCTCTTCAGCACAGCAGTAAAATCAACTGGACTGCATTCAGGTCATTTGGTCTGGTGTGGGCACTCAAGAGGCTGAGGGGGTTTGTGTTTCTGTAGGTGTAGGTTCCTGAACAAAAGAACAAACTGTTATTTAAATTACTTCCATTTCCCCCAACATCACGTAATGAAAAATTTTTTGGTAGTCAAAAAGAACTACACAAAGTAAAGTAGTGTGCAAGTCTGCAACCACTCCATTTAGATTTCCAATCTAAACAAATAAGCATTAAGTATAAACACAGAAAACTATGCAGAAGCTTTAACAATGAAATATACATTTTTCAGTATTTAATATGCTCCAGCAATCCCAAACACATTCAGTGACATGCAGTTTTGGCCAGTCCACCGTTCTGACAACACTACCAGCTTCTTTCTTTGAGTTTGCATGTTTTCTTAATTTTTAATCTATTTTCTTTCCTTGGTAATGGCTCTCTCATTAATAGCAACACATCCTTTCTGACCCCATAGCACTGAGGTGTCTTCTCACAGTAGAAAGATGGACAGAAACTTCAATTATAATTATAATTCTATTTTTTTTGCTTTTTATCATTTTTCAGTTTTCCTTTTCATATTCCCTTCCTTATGCGAGTGGACTAGATAACCTCCTCAGAAATATCTAATGACAAATGAATAATGTGTATTTAATGGCTTAATGACTGAGAATTATATAAATGAAGGCGTGGTGACCTTTGCACAGTACTGTATACACACACACACAAATATATATATATATATATATATATATATATATATATATATATATATATATATATATTATACACATACACACAGATAATAGATAAGACTTTTTATCTGTGTTTCAGTGTTCAAAGATTAAAATGAACTGCCTGTCCTGAGTTCTTCACAGCTGTCCACAGACTACCTGTAATTCTTGGAATTTTTTTTCTATACACATTTCCCAAAAGTTCTCAATAGAATTTAAATCTGGTGATTTTGCTAGTTGTGTCATCACCTCAGCTTCCTCCCCCTCATACCACTCCCTCACTTGGCAAGTGGTAGGTCATTGTCTTGCCCATTATAGTATTGTCTTACAATATGCAGTCATTATTTTGTGGTTTTCTTCCTTTAAATAAGGAAGGGATAGTTCCCTTCAAACACATCAAAAACAGCTGGAACTCATGAACGGATGAAAATTGTTTTGACTGTCAGCGTGTAATCCTACACATTTTTAGCAACATATAATCTGGAGCATTGATATAAGACCTTCAGACCTCCTTCTGGTCCTCTGGTGGTACTGGAGTGGTGGTGCCCTCCTCAGACGACACCTCCATCTTCTCTTCCTCAGAACTTTTTGAACCTTCCACGCCATGTTCAGCCTCCCACTCTTGCAGTACCTCGTCCAGGTTAAAGCGTCTCCGGTAGTTCACAAAAAAGTTTTTCACTTGGACCACTGACTTGTTGCCAATGACATCAGAAATAGCCTGGAAATCTCGTCCATATTTCCTTATAGCTGAGAAAGGGATGAGAAAAAGAAAAATATTTAAGCCAAAGAATGCTAAAATTGCTATAAACAGTATTATAAGTGGCGCTTGATGAAAATAGTTGACATAATGCATATTTGACTATGCTGCCCCTACAGAATTACAGAATAACTACAGCGGAACTCTCATCAATATATTTTTTCTCTCAAAGTATGTAAATAATCTCCTATAGAGCTGTTGAGTTTAATTTGTGTTAAAGCTAGAAGTACTTGACTTTCAAAATCCTAACAGATCATGTCTGTAAAAAACAGCTGCAACTGTTGCACTCAAAACCACAGATCTCACTGTTATTACATGACACAAATAAAATTAAACTGGACGACAGGCTTTTATGTAAGAACTGTAGAAAAAAAAGCAAACTGGGGATGAATATCAGGATGAAATGCAGATATCACAGTCAGTCAGAGCTGGAGAAAAAAAATTACTATAAACTGGTTGCTGACTTGAACTGTAAAGACAGTGATTTTTAGCCTGAACTCAAAAAACAGCTCTTCTTTCTCTACAGTCACACTGTCTTCTCTCTCTTCACCTTTGCTTCTCTGCTAGCTCTCTGACTGGTTGTTGCCATAATTACTCGCTCTGATACATCACTGACCATCTCACATTACAGGTCTCATAAAAGGTTTGAGTTGTAAAAATCAGAGGGTCATCGATCACTTCAGAGCTTGATCAGAAAGCTAAGGACTGACTTTCTTCTTTCATACTACCAGATCATTTGCGCTGTCAATCGCTTCTGACTGAGCTCCCAACATGGATTCAGATTGTGAAAATTGCTCAGTAAGGAAAAATCAGGGTTAAAACCCGGGCTAAAAATTGTGAAGTGTAGGCACAGCTTAAGCCATTTTAAATAAGAACCGACTGGTTCAAGTCAATGCTGGTTTAAAAATTACCTTGTACCGCAAGAAGTTGCTCCTCTGTAGTCCAACGGGTGTTAAACTTCTGACTGACCTAGAAAAACAGCATGTTCATATTAGACGGAACATCTGCTCAGTACACAAAAGTGCTAGCAAAAAGCCTGAACAATTAATGATGCTGAATTATTGTATGAAGTGGGCAATACCAAAATATTTTGTCATTGTGATAAAGAAAAAAACAATTAGCTGCATATTTACTTACAAAGACAGCATAATTAGCCCTGTTTAGTGCAGCATAGTAAGCGCAATAGTGAATAAAAAAAAAACTACTCGATTTTTTTTTTAATGAAGCTCTACTTGCTATTGTGATATGTATATCAAAAATGTCTAAGTACTGTAATATTTGTGCCACATTGTGCCACTTCTCTATGCTCCAGCATCTTGTGTACAACTATTACTTTTCGAGTTCAAAGAGCAAAGAAACACAATCTTTAAAATCACTTAGAAAATCTTCAATAAGAGAAATCCAAAGACAGGACAGCGTGATTACCTCAGGAGGCCGGAACTCCTCCACTCCTGTATCCAGCATCTCTCTCAGTGCGCTGTTGCTTTGTTTAATGCTCTGGATCTGCAAGTTTCATATTTCAACACTTGGCACACTCATTTTTACATAATAACTATCCATCTAAAATACTTATTATCAAAACCCATCATCATTAGCAGGTCAGACCCATGTAGCTAATCTTTAACCAAAACTAATGAGACAGTTCTAACCTGTCGTTTAGTAGCGACAAGCTCCATGTCCAGCTGCCTCAGTATGCTGGTCGCAGCAGAGCCGCTACTCGAGATTGCAGTCACGTCGCTCTGGTTTAGGTGCATGCCTTTGGGTGGCTTCCTTTTTGCCCGGTGGAGGTTCCGTCCAATCAGACCCTGTGCCTCCTTCTTCACATGCGCTGGCTTTTCTGCAAGACCTGTTGGCTAAAAAGGGGTTTGAATAATGTCAATACCAATAAGCTGCTAGTTTGTACACATCCTGGCTTAAAAGACACCCCACTGTGATACTGCCCATCACTGGAAAAAAGGTCTTGAAAATTGGCTTATGGAAAAAAGTCAACACTACATGAAGGCTTTCTGTGCCACCGCAATACATCACCCTTTCTATGCATCTTTCTACAGCCAGTTTTCTTTGACGGATAAAAGCAATTGTGAAATCTCCATAATTTGGGAACCAGTTATGCTTATATGACTATAATAATAACAATAATAATAACAATAATAATAACAACACCAACAACAACAACAACAGCAACGACAACAAAACCTTATGTATAGAGCACTTTACATACATGAAGCAGCTCAAAAGTAAAGTTAAGTGATACTTTTTTTGATCCCACAAACGGGGAAATTCCACCTCCGCATTTAACCCATCCGTGAAGTGAAACGCCACATACACACTAGTGAACACACACACTAGGGGCAGTGAGCACACACTTGCCCGGAGCAGTGGGCAGCCCTATCCATGGCGCCCGGGGAGCAGTTGGGGGTTAGGTGTCTTGCTCAAGGACACCTCAGCCATGGACTGTCAGCCCTGGGGATCAAACCGGCAACCTTCCGGTCACAGGGCCAGATCCCTAACCTCCAGCCCACGACTGCCCCTAGAATAGAACTCAAAGCAGAAACGCACAATAGAACAATAAAAGAAAAAATAAAATTAAATATGAAATGAAACACACAAATTACAATAATCTTTAAAAACATTTTTTTATAAAAAGGTAAATTTAAAAGATGTGGTTTGGGGGCAGTCGTGGGCTGGAAGTTAAGGAGCTGGCCCTGTGATTTGTATTGCTGCATTTCAATTGTTTGTAATATAAAAGAAATGATGTCAATTTTCATGTCCAACAGGCAAGGTATCTGAGCCATGGATTCATTAAAATTGGTACCGATAGCTTAGCAACAACTACAGATTTTGAACAGCAATCAGGTTTTATATCAGGAGACACTGACTGATGCTCACTTTAGCAATAAATACACAACACACATCACACTAAAGACTCATAGGCAGGATCAGAGGTAGAAGAAACTCAATTGCCAGAAAAAAAGAAGTAGAACAAGAAATAAATGATAAATGGTTCCAGTTTATTATCTTTCTTTCAATTAACCAGATGATCAAATCATATGGCACACTAAGTGTTTATGACTCCTACAGACAAACAGCATACTTTATGTACGTTATGTAGTTATGAGAGTGAAAAACTAGTGTGAGCCCTCAGGGCTTAAAGGGATAAGAAGTAAAGAAAGAAGTAAACTCAAATTTACCTCTTTTTTCTCCTCCTTGTTCACCTCCAATTCCGCATCACCTGGGGAGGTGCAGTTCGTCTCATCAGCCTCATCGTCACTACAACCAAAAAAAATATTTTTTATTTAAATTGTGAACGATTCTGTGAACGATTCTATGAACCATGTACAACCCCAATTCCAATGAAGTTGGGACGTTGTATAAAAAATAAATAAATACAGAATACGATGATCTGCAAATCCTTCTCAACCAATATTCAATTGAATACACTACAAAGACAAGATATTTAATGTTCAAAAGATAAACTTTATTGTTTTTTGCAAATATTCACTCATTTTGAATTTGATGTCTGCAACACGTTCCAAAGAAGTTGGGACAGGGGCATGTTTACCTCTGTGTTACATCACCTTTCCTTTTAACAACACTCAATAAGCGTTTGTTGAAGCTTTGTAGGTGGAATTCTTTCCCATTCTTGATTGATGTGCAACTTCAGTTACTCAACAGTCCGGGGTCTCTGTTGTTGTATTTTGCGCTTCATAATGCGCCACACATTTTCAATGGGAGACAGGTCTGGACTTCAGGCAGGCCAGTCTAGCTCCCGCACTCTTTTACAATGAAGCCACGCTGTTGTATCACATGCAGAATGTGGCTTGGCATTGTCTTGCTGAAATAATCAGGACATCCCTGAAAAAGACGTTGCTTGGATGGCAGCATATGTTGCTCCAAAACCTGTAAGTACCTTTCAGCATTAATGCTGCCTTCACAGATGTGCAAGTTACCCATGCCATAGGCACTAACACTCCCCCATACCATCAGAGATGCTGGCTTTTGAACTTTGCGCTGAAAACAATCCAGACAGTCCTTTTCCTCTTTGGCCCGGAGGACACAATGTCAATGATTTCCAAAAACAATTTGAAATGTGGACTCGTCAGACCACAGGACACTTTTCCACTGTGCGTCAGTCCATCTCACATGAGCTCGGGCCCAGAGAAGCCGGTGGTGTTTCTGGGTGTTGTTGATATATGGCTTTCGCTTTGCATGGCAGACTTTTAACTCGCACTTGTAGATGGAGTGATGAACTGTGTTCACTGACAATGGTTTTCTGAAGTGTTCCTGAGCCCATGTGGTAATATCCCTTACAGAATGATGTCGGTTTTTAATGCAGTGCTGCCTGAGGGATCGAAGGTCACGGTCATTCAGTGTTGGTTTCCTGCCTTGCCGCTTACTTGCAGAGATTTCTCCAGATTCTCTGAATCTTTTGATGATATTGTGGACTGTAGATGATGAAATCCCTAAATTCCTTGCAATTACATGTTGAGAAACGTTGTTCTTAAACTGTTGGACTAGCTGCTCACGCAGTTGTTCACAAAGTGGTGAACCTCGCCCCATCCTTGCTTGTGAACGACTGAGCCTTTCAGAGATTCTCCCTTTATACCCAATCATGACACTCGCCTGTTTCCAATTAACCTGTTCACCTGTGGAATGTTCCAAACAGGTGTTTTTTGAGCATTCCTCAACTTTCCCAGTCTTTTGTTGCCCCTGTCCCAACTTATTTGGAACATGTTACAGGCATCAAATTCAAAATGAGTGAATATTTGCAAAAAACAATAAAGTTTATCCGTTTGAACATTAAATATCTTGTCTTTGTAGTGTATTCAATTGAATATAGCTTAAAAAGGATTTGCAAATCATCATATTCTGTTTTTATTTATATTTAACACAACGTCCCAACTTCATTGGAATTGGGGTTGTATAACACCATACATGTATTTAAAGAAAAGCTAGAACCAGACAAAATTAGGCATAAGACTGAAAATTGACAATTAATCAAAACATAATATTAACACATCTATCCATCAATCAATGAGACATCCTGCCTGGATAAATGGGTTTATATAAATGGTTATGAATAGCTGACCTCTCCTCACGGTCTCTCTTTTGTTTGCGTGCGTGTCGGTCCATGACACTGGTTTTACTGCGTGTTTTCTTCCATGAGTAATAGAATCTAACCAGGCTTGCAATAGATTTGTCTGGAAGCTGGTCAAAGAGAAAAAAAACATCTATACATTAAAGGGCAATAGATCCAACATGCCAACGTAATGCACAGCTTTTATGGTACATTGCAGATGCATAAACTCACTGTAATATGAAAACAGTACCATACAAGATTCAAATAATAAATAAACTGCTGATGCGTCCACAATGTTGGAGAGTTGTAGGCAACTGTTGTGTATTATGTAGCTTTAAATAAAACATGTATAATATCTAGAATGAAGTTATGATGAAATTAACATCCAGAATGCCTCCCATTAGAAAAGTGACCAAATCTCAAGGTTGCTTACTTACCTTTTGTTAAACAACTATAAATAAATTAACAGATAAATTATAGTATTTTCATCATCACTTAAAGGGCTCATATCTTGGAAAAACCCATTTCCCTCATTTAAATAATAGCGTTTGATCATTGTTAAAGTTTCAAAACACACCATTCCCTCTACAGTCCTCACAGTGCACTACAGTCTAAACTAGTACTAAAACAGCCCGTTTTGAATTCATTCCTTCTGTGATGGCATGAAAATCAGCACATTTAAACATACCTGCCTACTGAACCTCTAGCAGTTTAGCCCCATCCATTCAAACTGGCATTATAAGAAGTGTTTCAGCCTGGGCTGCTTTTGTAATAAGGCACAAGACAGGGCAGCTAATCAAAACACAAGTCATTTACACATATCAGTCTTATAGGCACAGTAACAAAATAGCTTGTTTAATTCTAAGGGATAGAGATATATTGAAAAATGATGAATTATGGCTGCTTTTGGTACATAAAAAATGTAATATACTGGCCCTTTAATAAACATTTTTATTGTTTAGTAAATAAAACATTTTAAAACACCTCCTGATGTTAATATATTTTATATAGTTTAAAATTTGAATCAACACTGTACTGAATAAAATCAAAGTCATAAATGGTAAATGATACTTTATCCTTCACCTAGATATGCTTACTTGTTTTCTAATGATAAGACAGTGTGTACTAGTTAACGTAATTTCATCTGCATGATGCCAACTGTCTTCTACTACGTTTCATTCATGGTAGCATTTTTATGCAATTATTTTCCTTTGAAGTCAGTTCTGCGGTCATTTTCAATATGTCAGTGATTTGAATTTCAACAGATCCCCTGGCTGGACAGCCATGTACGAACATCCAGGAAACTTCCTTTTTTCTAAAATGTGTAATGCTATATCAGTCCCTCGTGGCTCACCATCTGTTGTATGCGGTGGAAAGTCTTGCCATGAAAGCTGAAACCCTGTTCAAATAGCACTTTGTCCTCCACTGTCCACTCATCTGGAAAAGGGGTGAAGTTGGGCAGGTCTGCCAAAGACTTTTCTATGTTGTGTTTGTGCCAGAAAAGCATGCCCAATGCCTGTCAAAGAGAAACAGCATCATAATGAGTATAGATATACATTCCATATAAATAAATCATTATTACAGTATGTTAGAAGAAAACAGTATATACACTCATCATCCACTTTATTAAAAATCATGTACAATAAAGTAGCTAAGTTATAGGGCCTACTACCTTACAGGTGCGCTACATAGGTCTACAATTACAGACTGCAGCTCATCTGCTGTCATTCACAATTTGTCAGTCTTTCTCTACCCTATTCATCAATCATCACCATGTAACCACAATCTGCTGTTGACCTGATACAAACCCAGTTCCAAAAAAATTGGGACAGTAGGTAAAATGCAAAAAAACAGAAAACAGTGATTTATAAATCTACTTTGACCTGCATTTGATTCTCATGTTTATTTTATCTTATCTTCACTGTAACCTGTACATCTGTGGAATAACCATTAAGGTGGAACACATTTTGGAGCAACATATGTGCCTTCTAGATGATGTCTTTTTCAGACATGTCCATGCATATTGCAACATGACGCCAGGCCTCTTTCTGCACATGTAACAACAGCATGACTGTGTAATCAGTGAGCGCCGGTGCTAAACTGGCCTGGCAGCAATCCAGAACTGTCTTCCATTATTAAGCTCAAAATACAACAACAAAGGCCCTGTACTGCAGGCTTGTATAACTAACAAAAGGCAAAAAATACGCTTCTAAAAAGCTGAATTAATTGATGTCATCAGTCACCAAACGATTAATAAGTGTTATCAAAAGGAAAGGTGATGCGACACAGTGATAAACATGCTCATGTCTCAACATTTTTGGAATACGCTGCAAGCATATATTTTTAAAAGACCATAAGGTAAAATATGAAATATTGTGTTTTAACGGAATACAAGTCAAACAGGATTTACTCATCCCTGCTTTCTATTTTTATTTGCATTTAGATACTGTTCAAACATTCTTAGACTTGGCTTTATTTGGGTGGTAGATCATTTATAACAAAGACACATATCAGAGACACTGACCTGGTAGTGTCATGGTAGTGCGTAGACTGCTGGTACCAGTGTGTCAGGGACAGCAGCCACTGACTATCTGTGTGGTAACTTATGGAGGTCTGAGAGATGCCTAACAAACTGTGCATCAACAAATCTCTAACTGCGCACCAGCAAGTAGGCCTTTCAAATAAAGTGCCTGGTGAGTGTATAAAATATTCATTAGGTAATCAAATCTGAAGCAAAGGTGCCATTAATCCCAATCAGAATTGCTCCATTATAGTAGATACAAAAGCCATATTAAGTTTACCTGCTCCATATTGTACCCATGTTTCTCTTTGGCTATTGCAATATACTCATCCACTGAAAGAAAAACAAGATTCAAAAACAATCATAATAACCACCAAAACATCCATCCTACATTAAACAGGTAACAATTTATTAGCATTAGTGTTTATTTTAAACCAGTGCCAGTTTTGTTGGCTGGTTAATAGCTCTTTATAATATTCTCTATACATTCACATTATAAAAATAGCTCATTTTAAAGCTATAAAAAACAAATATAAAACAAAATACAACAAATAGCAGTATTGGAAAAGTGTTGAATTTAAGGATTAGTTTCAGTATGGGATGAGACCTGAGGTTTCAGTATCAGGACTGAAAAAGAAGTTCCATCTCAAATTCTACATATACATACTCGTCAGTAACTCACATTTCGCCTCTGCCAAGTTTTGGTTGGGAATCCACACCAACATTCCCAGATTCTCCCTCTCTTGGCTTGCTTTTGCTACTTCTGATAAAGAAAGAGGCACAATGATTACTTGACAAACCCAAAGTAATCCATAATTTTCTACAACACTGCATGCTAAGGCGACTGCAGGGCTAGTAGTAGTGCTTGTTTCCAAGGCCACTGTGCTGGGATATGAGAGGCAGGTTGTGCCTTGATCGAGGGGACAGCAGCACTCAGAGGAAAGACAAGTAAGCTACACTATGCAGTCCTTTGCTACGGGATCTTTTTTTAGTGATTTGAATGGGTTTCAACCGCCATGCAACATAGGAGCAGCTCGTCACTAAATAACATTAATGTAACTGACATACAATCATTTCTAATGGACTCCTTCCTCGTCGTAGAAGACTTGGAAGTTAAGCTGAGATCTTAACCATGTAAATAACCACTTCTAAATATGAACATCTCTAGGTCGCACTTCAGCTGCCCAAATTAGGCAAGTCAAAATATGCTAGTGCACGTACTGAAGGCAAAACTTCTTTTTGTTTTAATCACTAATTCACAGTGGCAGTAACACACACACACATATTCAGGACGATTTAGGTCCATATCAGAGCACATTCAATGGAATTAAGGAACAACTAATATCTTGTGTCTTTTAATGCTGATCTAACTGCAGAAACTATTTAAACAACGGGCTGTGTTTGAGGCTATTACAACGAGGAACCTGCTCTATCATTAGACCTCAGAAAACTGAATTTCCACGCACCGGGGTCGTAATCCGGCACAACTGCCTGGTACTGCGGACCCACTCGCATCCCGCCTGCACCTTTTAACAAGCCAAAAAGAAGAAGAGGCACACACATTAAAACCAACAGAAGTGTGAGAAGTTATCGCGAATGACCGAGGCTACCACCGCCACTTACCATGCTCGTCATCACTTGAGGAGCCCGAACTTCCTTCCTCCCATGAATTGTTACTGTTCCCGTTTGAAGTAAAACTTTTGGTCGGGTTATTCACCGAGTTTCTGCCTCTCCTCTTCCCAGATATCTCGGTGGTGCCCTTCTCCAACATCGCGGGCATCTCGGAAAAAGAGCCGAGGAACTTTAGCGGCGGCGGATTCTCACAGTCCTGCTTGCTAGCCGCTAGCGCAGCCGGTCACAGATGCTCTGATGGCTAATTTGCGGCAAAGGGGCCTCCGGTGTAAAAAAAAAAAAAAAAAATCCGAAAATGAATATGAACTTAGTGCACAGGTTTCCTCAAAGCGGGCTTAAACCAGCCGGAGGCGAGCTACAACTGCTGAGAAAAGATGGAGTCTGCAGGGTTGTTAGCTGAGCCGAGCACGCTAGCTAGCTGAGTGAGCAGGATACTCGGACTGACAGAAGTAAACGGATTAGCTAGCCGGCTAACTGTTAGCTCCCCGTAACATCACACATACACCCAAGCTGCATCGATAGCCTAGCTAGCAAAAATAGCATTAGTTTCTCATATCGTCCAAAAATTTAATTCGAAGATTTCCAGACAGTATCGAGAAACGACTGCTCTCCGTTCGCCCGCGCGTGCAAGTCAAACCTGAGGAAAGAAACGGTTTAACCTCAAACGCAACTCTGTAGAAGTGTTGATGAGATGCGGAGGCAACTTCTCTCCACTTCCACACACTGTACTTCAGCCAGGCCCGGACACACTCCACTGTGAATTGGCTCAAAGAACACGTTTACTCAGAGAGTCGGCCTGCTGATGTTAATCCGAGAGGGCAACGTGAGGGGGGATGGAGAGGGAGAGACACGACGGAAGACGATAATAACCTCGGACTCCTAGTTTTAGATTTAGGAATAACTTCTACATGGCAAAAAGAAAGGTTACGATTAAAAGCAGCGTTCCATGCACAAGCTAATTCCAAAGTATAAAGTAAACGCCAAAGCACTACTGAGTAAAAATACCTTACAACATAACGCTAAAAATTAACCTTAAAATAACAAAACAAGGTGACATGCTGTGACTGACAACAGCACAAGACCTTTTAACTTAAATAATGCTCCAGAGGGAAAATATTTGGGGTGGGGTAAATCCCCCAAAAGAGGAATTTGTTATATATGAACATTTAATGTATGTTCATCAAGTTTAACATTGTGTATATCTGTTTAATGTTCAATTTATGTTTAAAACTATTTTAAGCAGGTAACTTGAAAAATTCTGCTATGAAGGCAGATTCTTTTGTGGTACATAAATTAAAACCATAAATTCAGTCTGTTTCAAGTGTACTTTACCCCTTTTATGAGAATCTTTCAAAAGTAGAGCTTTTTATATTTGCTGTGGATTTCAAGATTCAAGAGTTTTATTGTCATATGCACAGCAGAACAGGCAGTTACACTGTACAATGAAATTCTTACTTTGCTGTTCCCCCATTCACCAAATATAATCTTAGAATAAAAAAAGAAAATATAAGAATAACTCTAAAACAGTAGCTAAAAGTAAAAATGTACAGTATGTGCAAAGTTGAAATAAAATTAAAGTTACACGAGTGTATGTGCAAATATGTAGAGCAGAGTTGTTCATAAAGTGCATCAAGTAACAGATGTAAACAGTAAACGGTAGTGTTCTGTGCAGGTGATAGATGTCAACAGTAAATAATATTGTTCTGTACAGGTGATAGATGTAAACAGTTTTGTTCTAACAGCAGCAGTACAGTGTAGGTAAGGTGTAGCTATTGAGTGCAAGGTTAAACCAGTTCAGAGTGGGAGGGGGGGGAAGAGAGTAAGTGAGGCATTCACCAGCCTGATTGCCTGTGAATAGAAACTGTTGGTCAGTCTTGCAGTCCTGCACTTCACACTCCTGTAATGTCTGCCTGAAGGTAGAAGTGTGAAGAGTCTCTGCTGGGGGTGTGTACTGTCCCTGATGATGTTGCGGGCCCTCCTGATGACCCTGGCGTGATAAATGTCCTGTAGTGAGGGGAAGGCTGCTCCTGTGATGGACTGTGCAGTTTTGATCGCCTTTCTGTCCTGAGCAGTGCAGTTTCTATACCAGACCGTGATGGAGCTGGTAAGAACACTCTCAATCGTACTCCTGTAGAAGGTGATGAGAATTTTGCCTGGCATGCCAAATTTCCTCAGTCTTCTTAGAAAGTACAGTTGCTACTGCGACTTCCTGATGATGAGGTGTGTGGTGTGTGACCAGGTGAGATCCTCACTGATGTGGATGCCGAGGAATTCTCCACCTCTGTCTTATCAATGTACAGGGGTGTGGGGGGCTCCGGCTTCTGCTTTGGATCAACAATCATTTCCTTGGTTTTGTCTGCATTCAAGGAAAGATTGTTGTCATAACACCAGGCCACCAGCTCAACCACCTCCTTCCTGTACGCTGTCTCGTCCCCACCAGTGATCAGTCCAACGACTGTAGTATCATCAGTAAACTTGATGATGCTGGTGTTGTTCCAATTCAATTCAATCCAATTCAAATTTCAAAAGTATATGAAATGTGCAATAAGATTCCCATAGGATGTTAAGTAGGACTCATTTAGGACTGGTTCCAAAATATGTCTGAAATCCTTAAGTGCAGGACAAGGTGGAAGAAGAAGCTTGACATAAAAGTCACCTCTCCAAAATGGAGAGCTCCATTCTCCACTCTGGAGAGCTGCTGTTGAACAACGGTCAATTAAAGAGGTCTTTGGACACAGTGGACCACATGCCAAATTATAACAATCATAAAGATGCAACCATAGGACAACTGAACAAACAAGTGTAATATGACCAAGTAAGTCATTATAAATTGTTACCCTTATAAAATCTAAATATAAAAATCCTGTAAGAACGTTATAGCTAGGATTTCTATACACATTCATCTTGAAATGCAAATGATCACATGTGTTCAGTATTTTATAATGGGAGACGTAGGTAAAATTATGCTATGAAGACATTTCTTTGGTGGTACACAGGCCTTAAAGACATATTTAGTCAGTTTAAGAATAATTCACCCCTTTGGTGACAACTTAGGATTCCAAATAGGATTCCTGTTGTATTGGTCCTAAAATATGTTAAAAATCATACATCTTATAGGATTTTCTGACCACATATCTCCAGCTGACTGTTGTTCAGCAGCAGGTCTCCAGAGTGGTGTCATGTTGGGGAGGTGTATTTCGTCTCTTCCTCTTGGAATGCAAGAGTTCCTTTGCATAGTGGTGAGGAGTGTCCAAACGGTGTTTTCTTTTTAGCACTCAAGCCAGCTGGATCAAAGTTGTTTACAGTGGTAATTAGTGGTAATTAGTGGTCATAAGTGGTAATTTTCTGATGTCAGTCCTGCCAATCAGCTGATTCAGCTTGTCCACCATATCCATGGCCTGAACATAACACCACACAATGTATGCTTGATCTTTACAAGAAATCCTTCCTTCTGAATCCACCTCTTGACTTCATCTTCTTTCAAAGCCAGAACCCATGACTGCAGTCCAATGGTCATACCATTTGTTTAGCATCATTTTTCTGTCCATCTCCTTCTCACCTTGTCATTGTTCCCTCTCTTATGAATGTTTCAAGCTGTATAGAACTGAAAGTTATCGAGGAAGATTTCCACCAAAAGTGTTTTGGGTATAAGGCTACTGTCTTCTGCACCTCATGTAGATTTTTTGCACTGATGCCTTTGCGCTTTATGTACATATACAACTGTAACATGTCTATTTATTATGTGTACACAGTGTCCAGTGTATTTTGCTATTTTATGCTCAGTGATTCCAAAATGTGTTTTTGGCTTGTATATGTGGTTATGATATAAAACTTGAATCAGTGTAGAATCTTTACATAATGTGGACATTCTTCAAATCTTTAAATGTTCCTCATATTTGCACATCTTATTATAAAAATGGCTCCATGGAAAGGTCTTTTATGGAACCAAAAGCAATTCTATTATATGGCACCACTCCAAAGTATTTTAAGAGTGTATTATGTAAATTTGTCCTCAACAATAACTCCACAAAAACATCTACAATAGACAGCCAAAAGTATGTAGACAATTGAACAACACATCCATACATGCTTGCTGAACATCTCATTCCAACATAATGAGCAGTATTCACTCACTCATCCAAATAATTGAATTCAGGTGTTCCAATCACTTCCATGGCCACAAGTGTATAAAACCAAGCACCTAGGCCTGCAGACTGCTTCTACAAACATCTGTGAAAGAATGGGTCGCTCTCAGGAGCTCAGTGAATTCCAGCGTAGTACCGTGACAGGATCCCACCTGTGCAACAAATACAGTCGTGAAATTTCCTCACTACTAAATATTCCACAGTCAACTGTCAGTGGTATTATAACAAAGTGGAAACGACAGCAACTCAGCCATGAAGTGGTAGGCCACGTAAAATGACAGAGCGGGGTCAGTGGATGCTGAGGCGCAATAGTGCGCAGAGGTCGCCAACAGAGTCAATCGCTACAGACCTTCAACTTTCATGTGGCCATCAGATAAGCTCAAGAACAGTGCATAGCTGCATCTAAGCCTTACATCACCAAGCTCAATGCAAAGCATGAAATACAGCGGTGTAAAATGCCGCCACTGGACTCTAGAGCAGTGGAGACGTGTTCTCTGGAGTGACAAATCACACTTCTCTGTCTGGCAATCCAAGTCTGGGTTTGCCGGTTGCCAGGAAAACGGTACTTGTCTGACTATATTGTGCGAAGTGTAAAGTTTGGTGGAGGGGGGATTATGGTGTGGGGTTTTTTTCAGGAGTTGGGCTCGGCCCGGTAGTTCCAGTGAAAGGAACTCTTGATGCTTCAGCAGACCAAGAGATTTTTGACAATTTCATGCTCCCAACTTTGTGGGAACAGTTTGGAGTTGGCCCCTTCCTGTTCGAACATGACTGCGCACCAATGCTCAAAGCAAGGTCCATAAAGACATGGATGAGCGAGTTTGGTGTGGAAGAACTTGAATGGCCTGCACAGAGTCCTGACCTCAACCCAACAGAACACTTTTGGGATGAACTGAAGCTGTTATAGCAGCAAAGAATAGGCCGACATCTTATTAAAGCCTATAGATTAAGAATGGGATGTCACTCAAGTTCACATGTGTGTAAAGGCAGATGAGCAAATACTTTTGGAAATGTAGTGTATCTCAAAATAATAACTAGAGCAGTGACTAAACCTGTTGTTGCTACATGGCGTGCTAAGAGTAACCCAGCCCAGTGCTTGAGCCATCTCTCACCCTCCAGATAGCTGATGCGTCACACACTTGCTTCTGTCACATCGTTGATGTGGGTGTTCCACAGAGAGATTAAGTTTCATACAAAAATATTCTGCACACTATAGAAAGCCATATTTCCTGTAAATGCAGTGACGCTTTAATGTTTCATGTATGTCAAACCACACTATTGTTTTATAAGATACAAGATATTTTGTTTTTGTTTTTTACCAGATTAGTATGTTGAATGCAAGGTGGTGTACATGTGTGGTGCAACTGTGTATGTATATTTTGAATAAGTCTTGCATTATACAGTTTACAGACAAAGATCTATCATTGGAATTATTAGGACCAGTGTGGAAGTCATTAAAGTAATTAAGCTATGTATCTGTTTGTTTGCAAGCATGTTAACTTTTTCAGAACTTTTTTACAGAAACACAGAGTAGTAAAACAATTTAACAAAAGCTGTACAAAAACAAAGCAATTAATATTTTACACTATGAACTGCATAGTTTTTAGTAAATATACACTTATTCTGAAATTGATGGCTACAACACATTCTAAAAAGCTGACATGGATAATTTAAGACTATGAACGTTGTTAACTGTTAAGAAAATATTTTAAAAGAGTTGATGTAAATGCTTGTGTATGAAAGGGAAATGTCCAAACATAGTCAAGTCCTTTATGAACAAGAACAGGCCAAGGCTTGCCACGTTGCTAAAAAGCATGGTCTGCACTGTTAGAAATAAAAGTACTGTGTGGGTACATTTTTTGTTCATCAAGGTAAAAACAATGTAAATGTATCCTTGAAGGGACAACAAGGGTTTTAAGGTCCATTTGTGTGCCCGCAATATGTTTTTCCTAGTGGAAAAGAATATATTTGTACCCTTTCATAACCCAATGTTTCAAAATAGAACAATAAAATAAAAATCCTGGTGTGTGGATCAGTACAACATAGAAAATGTGATTTCAGTGGATTATGGCACAATTATGTTCCCTAACTAAAGGTACTGAGATGTACCCTTGAGGGTACCACCCCAGTGACAAGAGGGGTAACCAGTGACAGTTTAGTACCTTTCTTCTGGAGTGTGATGAATCTCGTTTTCTGCTGAGACACACATATGGTAGGGTCAGAATTTGGCACCAACAGCATGAGTCCATAGACTCTATGGGCCCACTAATCCCCAGCAATCATTGTTTGAATGCTACTCCCTTTTTGAGTACTGTTGTTGTAATAGCAGAGTATAATATCCTTCCTCACTAAATTGTCACATTTTACAGTCTTTTCTTAAAAAACAAAACCTGAATTGTTATGCTGATTATTTTCTATGTCCTGTGATGAAACATAATGAATACCCAAACAGTGATTTGGTATTTGGATACTGGCACATTGAATGGTTAACTGAGTATTTGAGTACTATTACTCATCCCTAGGCCATAGAATGCTGTAATCAACAGTGTTGTATGTGAAAAAGAGAACTAAAAAAACTCTTAGGAATTAAATCAGCATTAACTTATAAGTTTCACAGTATGTATTTATATTTAATTGAACATTATATAATGATTGTATAAAAACATACTTACTGCTAAAATAAACAATCTAAAACTCTCATGGCTGCAATTTTGTAAACTATTGTACAGTACTGTATGGTTAATATCTTACTTTACACTAGGGATGCACCGATACCGATTCTAGTATAGGGAATCAGCCTGATACTGTGCTCATTTACACTTACTTATATATAAACTCTTACACTTACTCATATATAAAAATGCACCGATACCAACATCCAACACCACTCGATACCATGAGTGTAAGCCAGTGTGTGCTGCTGCGCAAGTGAAAAATGACTCAAGCTGACGGTGAAGGAGAGTCTGCTCATACAGTTGGAATGCTAATCAGTGGTCCTAGCATATTTCTGCCAGGTATACACTGTGAGATTCCACAATATGGGTGGAGACACGTAGGCTAGCAAAACGAAAGTAAAAATCTTGACAAGTCCATCTGCCTACTTTCTGTTTGATTGTAGATTGATAGAATTCCAAACTATAAACTTTAATGCAGAGATTTTTTTTTTAATTCTTTGTAAAATAATCCATAGATTCACTTTCACTTTAAGTGCACAGTGTGGCACAAGTTAGCAAAGCTGTTGTAGCACAGTTTCTTAGCATTGCTACTCAGTACTTAATACGCAACGCATTATTTCAAACAATGTGAGTTGTCACTAAGAAACAAGATTTCTAAAATTGTACAGTGTATGTCTGGCAGCTACAGCTCAGTGACTACAGAGACTGTTGTTGGAAGAGACAGATGGGGAGCGCTGTTCAAAACTATGAAACATACTTTTCTGACCTGGAAGAAAACCCACTCTTCTCCACTGCAGCGCTACTCGATCCGAAGCTAACATTAACTAATGTAGCATAGATTTTAATGCTTTAACTGTTAAGGTACACTGCACCCATTTACACTAACAACAGCTTAATTCTAAATAGGTTACTCATGGTATCAGTATCAGCAAGTACTTAAATAACCTGTACTTGGTCTGAAAACAATGGTATCGATACATCCTTACTTTAAACAAAAATTTGCTTTTTGTCTTAAGTGTGACTGAGTGTCCACTGTTTTGCTTAAGGGTGTATGGTTTAAGGAGCAGCATAAGAAATCTAAATATCTATCATTTTAAGCATTTGGTTTATTTTATGAATCATGTCCTGAATTTTTTTTTTGCTGAAGTAAAACCAAAAGTAAAGTGTAGCTATGTACAAAGAGGTTTGCAGTATGTAGAAATGTTAGATCATTTTATTTAAAAAAAAAAACAACAGTCAAACAGCAGTCAAATGACACCTTCTCAAAAATATTTTTAAGTAAAGTAACATAAGCTGGGTACCAAATACATGGTTTGCTATAATGTGAGTCACAGCAGTTCATAGCAGTAAAATATTTACACAATATTTGCAGATTGTGCAGGTTCAACAGGTTGGGGATAAAGGCATACTGTCAGTTGGCTACAGTGGGACAACAGAATGTTTTTGTCAGCAGACAACGCCTTCATGAGCAATTCTCAGATTTTTTTTAGGTGGGGCCAAAATGCAGCCATAGTTTTTATTTTAGGGGCCAAATTAATGCTTTCAAGTTCAAAGAGCTCTATAATTACCTCATAATATCTCTTAATATATTTAGTTTCAAAATATAACACTTTAGGCACCAAGCACCCTGCTGATGTAGCTCATAACATATATTATTCAGTGGGTTTTACGTTAAGTAGAAGACATGGTAAAAACATCTAAACACAAGCCTTTGGCAGACATCTGCTTTTTACTGAAGCGTTATTGTAAACAGAGGCCATTAGGCATGCCGTACTTGGATCCTGAAGATTGCCACTTGCAATGTAATTTGTAGTGAACTGTTTAGCTCTCAGCAGACAGTCCACATAAATCTACATTTCAGGCAAAAACAAAGTAATGGCTGCTTGTATTGGTTGCTAAAATATGTTAAGGTAGACTACACATATTAACAGTTTTGTAACACATATTAAAAGCTATTGAGTGTAGTCACAGTCTACATATGAAACTGTTCTCAAAACTTTTTCATGTTTCATGTGTCAAACTATTATATGTGTATATAAAGGACTATGATCTTCTGCTGGGGAAGACAGGATTCTTCTTCTGAACTGGCCTTTTTGACAGCAGAGATCAAAATAAAACCTCTCCCAAGCTCATGATTCACGTGAGGAGAATCAAAATGGTGAATTTTGCTGAAAGGCATCAAGCTTGCATGTCAACTAGTAATATGTGGGTGGTGAGTGACAGGAAAGGTGCACTAAGGGCTCAATCAAAGTGGGCCAGTGCCCCTGTGGCCCCACCCACAGGAGTTAATCCCTTAGGTCAATCAACTGTTAGAAACTGAAAGAGGAATCTTTCTTTTGCTCTCAGGCAGTTGAACCCTCTTTAGTAAAGATCTATGTTGCTTTCACATTACAAGCCTCATTGAATTACTCCAATTTTTTGCTCAGCAAAAATCGTCCTAACTTGATGGTTCAAAAAACCCCCACATGAATTGTGATCTGATCATTCTTATTAAGCTTGCACGGCTATGAATTGGATATGTATCCAATTGGGGACGACAGGCCCTGTTCACACTCAATATTAACATCCATCACAAATGATCTGATCATAAGTGGACAGCAATACATGCAGCTGTTCACACCTGGCATTTTTAATGCCTTGTTCAAACTGCCAGGACAAATCTGATTTTTGGCATATCTAGATTGTATCCAGATTTATATCTAGATTGTATCCAGACATTGATTTTTGATCAAAAAATTCAAAAAATTGAAAACTGGATCCAGATTTTTAAGCATCTTTTGCTTCACTCACAACACACCAAAAACAATGATTTCAAAGACATCATCTGATGCAGCGACAGACGTTGTGGGGAATCAAGAAAAGTGCTAACAGTTCATGCCAGAGAATTTTGAGGAGTTTGGAGGGCAAGATGATGCACCTCCATCTCTCCTGAATCATCTTCTGAAATCTGCATCACCAGCATGGCTACATAGTTATGTATGTCATTACCACAGCACAGATAGGTTAGTGATGTCTGGACACACAAATCTAATCTGATCTCTTGCCAATAACAGTGTGGACAGTTGTCTCAAAAGATCTGATTTGCCTGCAGTCTGAATACAGCCTAAATGTCTCAAAAGCATTTAGTGACTGGAGGAAAGGTACCACCCACATTCACTACATCAGTCTCTCACTGTGTTAATTGTCAAACAGAAATGTACCCTGAACCCATGTAAATGAAAGGGCTATTACAAATGTTCAGACCACATGAACCGCTAATGCAACTTGTGAACAAACAGTAGAGGAGGCAAAATATTAAGCTACACAGTTGCTTTCAACTCTTCTGTGACGCAGCAGATTGAGGCTGTCTGTACAGCTGTAAGTAAAGAAAGTTTCATAGTTTTGATCAGCACTCCTCATCTGTCTCAACAAGTCTGTGTAGCACAGTGACAGCAGGAATCACATGCGAGGCTAATTCATCCAAAGAGGTCACTTGTCCAGTTTTATGTTTGTTGTAGTCTTTTGATTGGCTGAGTGAGCTGTAGCTGAATGTCCTCTAAAGCCAGACATACTCTGTGCTTTAACGTTCACGCTATAAAATGTTACGTGGTCATATGCATCTCTGACCACCTTTGAAGGTGTAGTTTGAGTGATTGTACCCAGTTCACACCTGTACTTAGATTGACTTACACCTGAACTGATTGTATCACCCAGGATACATGTTAATGTAAGTGGCTGAAAGTGGCTCAGATCTAATTTAAAAAGATTAGATTGTTGTCACATTAGGCCAAAAAACAGATTTGTGCCACTTCAGGTGGGTAATGTGAACATAGTGGATTAACAGGGAGAAAATAAAGAAGGAAGAACGGGCAGTGTATTAGGTAGGGAGAAGTTTCCTCTGTGTTTTTAAAATATTTCAGACTCACTTTCTGGTTTACTGTGAAATGGACTGAGACAATACTGGGCTAAAACAAGTTTAAAAGACACTTTACAAGCTAGCCAAATTAAAATGAGTGGTGCTGGTAGCTCAGCAGTTAACGTGTATTTCTCAGGAGATTATTCACTTGAGACCAACTGATTGCTCTGGGTGAACTGACCACTGTTGTAGCTTTTTTTCCTTTGCATGTATCCTGGCATTCTTGATCAAGCAAAAACATGTAGCAGGTGTGAAGTATTTGCATTTACTATAGTTACATGTATTTAACTATGTTTGTATTTCCAAACCATAACACATTTACTATTAAGTATCTTTGTGAAGAAAAGAATCTGGACTTTTCCTCATTACCATTTAGTCTCTAAATCTTTTTCCATTGAATTTCATTAGATTATGTTTGTGACAGCGTCAGTACTGCTTTGTGACTGATCACATCTATGACTACAATTAATTTTAGATCAAGAGGATCCTGAATAGACAAGGACACTGGGGAAAAACACTGTTTAAACACCTTAAAAAAACTTGTCCCTTACAAACTGAAAACTATGTTATTCGGTGTTCATCCACTAGGTGACACAGTTAGCCTTTGATTCCTGAACATACACCTTCACCTCCTGCGGCTGCACTGCCCACCAACGGAGCTCATATGTGCCCACACAGTAGACACTTTAGGCAACTGCTGTTTATTCCACTTTTAGCTGATAGTTAGTATATTATTTGTAAATGATCCATATGACATACTGTATATAGGCACATTATGTTACAAAAAACATTTAGCATACACAATACAATGACTTTGTAATTGAGCTTTTTAAGAAAAAGTGAAAAATAAGATTAACTGTGATTACCTTTATGTCTGGAGAGGCTACCACGTCTAATTTCATTATTACCTTAATAAATGTACATGTTAATGTAACAGCCTATATACTGTACAATACATCGCCTAATACAGACCTATACCAGACTTCATATTTTACACAGAACCTTCTAAATATTTTAGCAGTGCTTTATGTGGCCAAAAGCACGATCTGAACACTCTGAGAGACACTACTGATTAGGTTATGTAATAGAGCGACTGACAGGGTAAAGTGAGAAGCTCCAGCAGTTTGCTCGCTCGCTCTGCTCCAGCATTCAGCGCAGTGCACTATTAGATAAGAAGGCATTCAGTGAATGTGCTCTATGCGGGACACTCTGCAGCTCTCAGCTAAAATGGAAAAGACCGGGGCGGTGTGCCGCCGCGTGACGCCACAGCGCCGGGGCCCAATGTGACGTCGGCCCTGAGGGCAGGTGGAGGGGGAGGAGGGATACGAGGGTATAAGGACCGTGCGACCAGCGTTTAGAGGGGGTTTGGAGGAGGAGAGGAGCCGCTCTGGCTACGGGAGACACGAGAGCACGCCGGAGTTTCGCCAACCACAACAGAGAAACCTAGACGACCTGCAGTCAGTAGACAGAAAGACTGCATAGGTTCTCGGTGTCTTCCAGAAAGTGAAAACAAAAAAAAAAAACAAAGTGTGTATGAAACAAAAGAAAAATAAGAGGGCAGAAGTGAACTGAGAAGTGGTTTGGAGAAGCTGACAGAGGCACAGTGACGATGCCGTTGGATGTGGCATGGCGCGCGCGCGAGGACTATAAATCCGAGTCCCAGTGCAAGCGGAGCTCCTTCGCTTTCTACCGCGCCGTGCGCGACCTGCTGCCCGTTTGGCTGCTAGAGGAGATGCGCGCCACCGAGGCCTTACACTGGGAGGAGGACGGGCGCGCGCGCGCCTTCGCGCCCTGCGAGGCGCTGCTCTACGCGCTCGTGCACGACCACCAGGCGTACGCGCGCCACCTTCTGCGCTCCTACCCGTCGCGCGCGCTGGAAGCGCCTAGCCCGAGCTTTCGCTGTTGTGCGTGCACGGACGCCGCCGCGCCGCATTTGGCGCTGGCCGTGCGCCACGAGCGCGTAGCAATCCTCGGCGTGATGCTGGAGGCCGCGGCGGACTTAAGCGAGGACGAGAGGCGCGCTTTCCTGGACGGCCACGGCTGCATGCACAGCGGCGGAAAGAGCGCGTTGCATGTGGCGTGCGAGCTGGCACGCGCCGAGTGTCTGCTGGCGCTGCTGGCGAATGGCGCGTGCCCTTACGTGACGGACGGTGCGGGAGACACACCTCTGGACTGCCTGCTAGAGCAGATAGAGCGCAGCGGGGACGCGGATGGCGATGACGCGCGAGCCAGACGCGCGTGCCTCGGCTACCTCCTGCTCTTCATGCCCGCGATGCGCTTCAGCAAGAGGTTACAGCTGCTCGAGGACGCCGCGCGGTGGACGCGCCTGCTCGGGGAGCGCGCGTACGGCTGGTTGTCCGGGCGCGCGCCCCCCACGCTTCTCCTGCTATGCACGCGCACGCTGCTGTCGGCGCGCGCCGAGCTGCTGGAGTCGCTGCCGCGCTTCCTCCGGCCACCAGAGTTCAGACTGCAGCAGTGGGGGGTGGTAGAGTGAAGCGGGAGGAGAGACACTGTACATATGTGAATAGCTGTGACTGTAGAAAGAGGCGTGTGAATGTATATCTGATGCAGTGAAATGTGTGAAAGTCATGGTGAAAATATTAAACGTTTATTTTTGCAAGAACTGTTCATTTTTGAAAGTGCAGTGAGATCGCAGAGGTTTTTCCATCAGTCAGCTACATTGCACACAAACCATGTGTTAAAGAACAAGAAAACCACATTTTCTGTTAAAAACAAACAAAAACTCAAAAGAAACAGCAACAAAAACTAAACAAATAAAAACAACAGCAGTAACAACAAAACCAAAAACAACTAAGAAAAAACACCCTTCTGGAATTTGGAGCCTCTGTCTCTTTCATTGCCTGTAACCACCTGCAACAGTAATAATGAGGCTTAGCCATCTTTGTTGTAAACTTTTTATTTTGGAAGTTTTGTATAGACTATGCATGAAATAAATACACTGATGTAAAAGCATGGTTAATGATATCAGGCAAATCACACAGACGTAGTGTCGCTGCTCTGAGGCAAGTCCAAAAGAGCTTACTGTTTTACTGTCAGCAACAGTATTGTGGTCAGAGAAGAGGAGCAGGGTAACCCCCTGAATTACTAAATTAAAGGCAAAGTTTCACATGTAAAAGGAAAAAAACAACAGTGAACAAAAGAAATCAGTACACTGGTATGATCATTTCTACTTGCTAATTGCATAATGACATTTCTGAGGTGTTTGTAGTCCAATACATAAAGGGGAGTTCACAGATGAGTCAAAGTCAGAGGCTTGGAAGAAAAGGGCAGATTATCAAATGTCAGACCATTATTTTGGCCTCATATTAAATTAGCTACGATACACTTATTCATTCATTAATAAGATGCATTCTCTATACCGAGTTACATGAAAAATGCATTAGCATTAAAATACAGTTCACTGAAAACAGACTATGACAGCTTCTGTCAACAAAGCAGCTTAAAAGTGTGGAGTCAAAGACTTTCAATAGCACTAATACGCCTACTGCAAAAAATGAACCAAATTACTGAACAGAATATATGAAGAAAAGAGCCAAAAAATGCCCCTCTCCATCCCCTTTCTACTGTCCTGCACAGATGTTGCTTAAACTGACAAACAGCAGGTACATGAATATCTATGTAAGCATGTCTTAAAAGGAAATATCACCAAGATTTGTATAAGTAAAGGGTTGAGATGTAGACAGTCATTGACCGCGATTTGATTGTAGAGAAACGTGAAGTCAAATTTGTTCACATTGGTGTTGATAGGAACCAGACATCCAAGGTAATTTATGCCTCTAAAAGCTTCCTCACAGAACTTTATTACATGAACATGGTTACAAATATGTAGATGTTGGAAAATTGTCATGGTCAAGACTGTGGTGGTAAATAAAAACACGTCATACGTGAACTTTAGTTGGAAAAAAATCAAGAAAAATGTAGGATATGGGCCCTTTAAGGAACGTGTCATCTTCACATTTACACTATTTTACCAGCATCAACATCACAGAATAAAACTTTCAAGCTGTGCAGATTCGCTGGTTGTTTCAGATATTAAATAAAATCAATATATTTATGTGATCTTCACCACCACCATCACCACCACTGTAAAGAAAACATTACTTTGCAAGTTTCTCAGTTTCTCAAACCACTCTGGAGAATTTTGTTTACATGTCAACGATTAAATTACACAAAAACTTCAGTGGAATTTCCCTTTAAGTCCTATTCATATAGGATTAAAATTACTGGGGTTCTCTGTTCTTATTACCAATGTTGATCATGTTCAGACAGTCCTGTGTGAACGGTTTCGTGTGGACATTTCTTGGGTGAATATTTATCAATGTCAGTGGTAATAATATTGAAAGAACAACAAAAATTCCCTGACATTATAATCATGTATGAACACTACAGTAAACTTCATTTACAAACTCACCCTGTACTTCATTAGAAACCCAGTGTACTTCCACTTGACACTTTATTTGGTCCACCTATGTTACAGGTCCACAATACAGTAATACAGTTACATAATGCTGCATGTAGTTTCTTACCACATGACCAATGTTGAACAGATATTATTATTATTATTATTATTAAGTTAAACAGTCCATCATTCAAAAATCTGTGGTCACTGATGAAGGACTAGAAGCTGACAAAGATTATGCAGTACAGCAGATTGGCCACAGTCTCTGTACACCAGCAAGGTGGATCTACAAGGTTTCTCGTGGCAGGTGAGCGTTTGATAGACATATCCAGTCATATCCAGACATCAGTCTTGTCAGAATGGCACACCAAAGATGATCAAGTTAGTACAAATGACCAAAGACCCCAGTGATTTTGCTTCTGTGTTAACATGGCTTTAGCTTAAGCTTTATTCCAAAGCTGATCCTGTTTCTGTTTTGACTTTGTATCCACAGGAGAGGCTGTAGTCAGTGGATGGGTTAGCTCATCTTACTTGCTATTGTAAACGTATTTAGCTAGGTGGTTCTCTGAGCACCATGGTGACGTCTCCGGTTGCTATGCAGGCTGTGGATCATCAATTCACTGAATTCAGGATGGCATGTTCCGGGACGTGAACAAGGCCTCATGTGCTGTAACTGTTTCGCGTAAGCGCATTCTCTGAAAGCTGCAGATATATTGTAACTGTTTTCATTTTTTTTTTAAATCATATGATAGCAAACTTATCTTTTTACAATGTAAGAGTTGAACCGTTCTTGTCAGTTTCATACTACCATACAAACTCCAATTTATAACGCTATCTGGGTGAACATGGAGGTAAAAGACCATGCTCTCTATTTGACACAAGTGCAGATATGTGCCAAACACTAACATGACTTCACTCAAATCAAGTATTTAACTAGTGTTATTTACAAACAACCCCGCTTTCCCTACCTTCGTTAAAGGCCAGATTTTAGTCTGAATCCCTTAAACAGCCTTGCTTTGCAAATATCTTCTAATGTAAACCAGGAGCCATATATACCAGCTTCTCAGATAAGAGTGCTCATCTTGAATCATTTTTGTCTCTGACCTTATAACAAATACATGTTGGCAACCAAATCTGATTCTAGATAAGCAACCTTACTGTGACACATTTAGTAAACATGGATCCTGGTTGTGACAGATAAAATTCAGTAGATAATAACTCACATTAAACTTTTCACTAAGTGCACTGGGGTACCAACCAGGCCTTTTCAGTATCTTGAAAAACATAAACAAAATGAATCTTGCTAGTTTACATTAAAAAAATAAATAGGGGTTTGGTGCAAACAAGCTAATGAAACAAAAAGTCTGGTCACAAGGTGCACTGAGACAGTAAAACAACTGACCCTGTTGAGCCTGTTTTGCTAAATTCAACTTTCCAAAGTTTTACAGCACTGTACAACTCCATGCACTCGATCCCTTTGCTTCTGTACACAGGTTAAAAACAAAAAGAGTAAAGTGCCCACTAGCAAACAAAACTGAACTGTTTTTTTTTTTTTTTTACAAGAACAGTTAATACTGAATTGTTTCAATCAAAGTGTCTAAATCACCTCCCACTCCTCTTCAAGCTCCTCCCCACTGAGAGAGCCTGTGTTGCCATAGTTTTTGCCAGCGTTGTGCGGTAGGGTCTTTGTGAGCCGCTGTGTAAGAACACCAGCAGGGGTAACAGCCCATAGCTCATCCATGGGAGTCACTGTAAGAAAGAGGCATCATCAATTTTAGCACTATGTAGAGGCCAAACCTAACCACAGTCTGATAAAATTCTGTCTGATCACAACCTGAACCACATCATCATATTTTGAGTCTGACAATACCCCGGCAATAACAAAATTCTGTCCAAAAATGACCTGAAACCGAGCCCATCCGTCACCTAAAATGCAGGACAGTCCGGGTTACCGTGTATTGACAATAACGGCAGTCATTAAAATGTAAATACATAAAAGATAAAACAATATAAAATAACATGTTATAAACAGCAGCTCAAAATAACATTTAAATTTGCTTTGACAAAATTGTCAAATAATGCTTTTCAACAGCATCTTAAACACGTCAATGAAACTAACTAAATTACGGTGAAAAAAACATTTCATACTGTGCTGTTCCCATGCTGAAATGAACCTAAACTGGTGATTCCAGCATGCCAGATTAAAAAACAATTTAAGGTAATGAAAAATAGTGAAGCCTAAAGTAAGGGGTAAAACTAAAGCAGGCTAAGCAGCTACAGACATCTTGGCACTGGATGGTAAATTTCATGTGACATTCACAATTACATTGTTTCTTACTACAATAAGTACAATTTTGTGCCCAATTTCAAGATGAAAATATAATTCAACCACAACTTTCACAGAATTTAGTTTTTATGTAGACAAGGATTAGGTTTCCACTCACACTCTATCACTATGCTTGCACTAATTTCTGCTTCAGTGTTATCGGTCTCAAAATTACCAGAAGAAAAAAGGGTTCTATTGTTATTAGTAGCAGTGGTGGTAAGTAGTAGTAGGTGGTAAGTATATCTGCTGAAGCTTCTGGACACATCAGCAGTGATATTCTTTGAAGTATAAGAAGATGCACTAGTGACAAAAACAGTAAGAAAATCCATTCTATTAATTTTACGACAGACTTGATCTCTGAAGTGGACACATGTAAATATAGCGCAAGCCGCAGCTTAATATTTGTTACATAAAAGATAAAAAGTAAAAAAGTTTTTTTGTTTTTTTTTAAACATTTACTGCATTTAGGACCAGGTTTAAGAACCACTGCCTTAAAGGGCCAGTGTGACAGCAGCAGGTTTACATTCCAACCAAGCAGGGCACACCTGATTTTACCAGTAATGGGTTATTCTTCAACTTCTTCAACTCATTAGACATATGTGCTTTCCCTTTTGTGGATAAAACTGGGCACCCCATCTTAAAGGAATACTCAACAATACTAACATTATTAAAAATTAATGACAGCTGGTAAATGCTAACCAGCATTATGTAAAGCATTATGTGTATGCTAGCTTCCAATATCTTTATTTCACTGTTTATAGTTTCAGCAGAATTTTAATGTCAGCACTTACCGGCTAGCCAGTTGACCAGACCTGGAATCTTTTTCCAGTAGTCCCCAGCTGGGTTCTTTTCTGAAATTCCATATCGCCTGGCCACCTCGCCATTAGGACAGCGCACCCAGGCAGTTCTTGTGCTTAGCACCAGCTGACTGGCTTGCAGCCCTGCAGCATGGAGGTAAAAAGGGATACTTTAGCCAAATTATGCTAATGAGGCTATCACTAAAACGGTGTCATGCTAACTGGCAAAACTAGTATTTAGTCAATGCATCACTTAAGCTATCCTATTCAACTTTCTTTCAAATCCTACCATGAAACCATTGAATCACAATACAGCAATCCATCTCTGAAGCAACTATTCAGAACATTCTCAGTGTAGACAGTAAAGCATTTGTCATGAGTGTTATGGTATAAGTTACAGACAGAACAGAATTTTTTGAAGGGGAAAAAGGAAACAAAAAAGTGACAAGAGGGTGTAGTGATGGTGTACCGGGAATGTGCTCCCAGGCTGTTCCTACTGGCATCTCATCAGTGATGCCGGTGCGCACATGTACGTTACCCCGGCTGTCTAAAGCCCACAGCATGCGGTCATTAGGACTGGTCTGAATCCTCACCAAGTGCACACCAACAGGCTGCTCAAGAGAAGACAACACATGAGAAACATTCAATTACGCCTCTGATTCAGAAAACTTGTTTCAAAGTATAGCTTAATATAATATATATAAAATAAAGGGCATTTTATTCCAAACTAGATTAAACTACTATGACAATAATAAACCACCTCATTTGCATAGGTTTTGGTTTTAGGCAGAAAATTCAGTTACAGATTAAGGCAAAATCTCTTAAGTACAGTAATAGAGAAAAGTGTCTACCTGCAATGCCCTGGATTTCATCAAAGAATCATAATTCAACTTAGTACTGAACAATACTGTGCAATAACACACGGATATTTATGAAAAAACACAAAAATAAGCATTAAGCATTCATCCTGATAAACTATCACTCTAATAATGCAAAGGGTACGTTTAGACCATGTATTCACCTGGTCATGTCAGGAGACCATTAACTGGACTATAAACACATAAAATTTTAACCACATGCACTTAGTAATCAAATGTGCCTCTGTTTACTCAGATTAAAATGCTATTGCATGTATGGTATGTGTAGCACTTCAATTCTGCACTGATACTTAATAAAACAGCTCTGTGAGAATGGTTCAAAAATACATATTTTACTTACAAAACCCCATTTCAGGAAAAGTTGGGACATTTTGTATAATGCAATAAAAACAAGAATCTAATTTGAACCTTTTTTGACAAAAATACAAAAGATTTCCGATGTTTTCACTAACCAACTTAATTGTGTTTTGCAAATATAAACAATATTGGACTTGATATTACATTACTGGTAAAAATGTTATTACAATTACATTCTATTACATTATTAGGTTTTATTACAATTTTGAGTTATGGCTTTGTTCCATTCAAGATATGGCTGCTGCCTTGAAAATCACAAATTCGCATACTGCTTTACATCTCCTTACGCCAGATGTCCATTCAGAGTAATTCGCCTCCTGTACTAGTCATCATGGTCATGGACAGGATAAATCTAAATGTGTTCATATACTTTATGCAACCCAGGTGAAAGACTGTATACCTGCTCAGGGGGCTCAATGCAGATCCAGGCTGGGAGCATCATGCTGGGGTTTAGAGGTTGCGTTCCCACTCGGAAATACACCAAGCCATTGGCATCACACGCCCACACGTTCTGACTCCCGCAGGAAAAACTCAGAAGCCTCACGTGCCCTGAACACGTGTACATAAGTGAGGGAGTAGGAAAGGAAGGAGATGGGTGGGGGGGTTGACAGAATGAAACAATTAATCAAGTGAGGAAGATATAGGCTCCATATCTAAAGCACTAGTCTGCCACAAAGCCTCTGTAGTATGTTCACCATCTCAAACCCACATTTGTTCGTCCCTGAAATGATTCTATATACAGACCTAATATGCAAAAATAGAAAGCGAAGCATTTTTTAACCTTAAGTAATTTGCAGCAGGGATGCTGACCCCTCCTTTTGTAGAGTGGCCCCATCCCAAGCCTTGGAATGTTAACATAGCATATTTGTCTCTTGCTTTACTAATAGCCTTTGGCTGGTAAACCCATTTCAGGCAAACCCAAAACATGCACACTCGCTTGGTGAATTTAGATATTTTGCATGTTTGAAAAAATAAAAGAGTAGTAAATGCATAATTACAAAAAGTCTAAAATGATTCAAGCTTCTGACAATAATTTTACACAGGCTTGATTTGCTATCAAATCAGCACTAAGACCAACATAGCAATGACACTGGAGCACCATAATTGCCCAGCATCCTCTTAAACCTTCATTTAATGGTTTCCCAGCCAAGTTTCTAGATCTCCTATTTCATAACAATAGGGGTATATATAATAGGATTTGGGGCCTTGAGGAGCAAGTTGGTTTGGTTTGATGTGTTTGGATAACCTTGGATAACTTCATGACGCAGTGCTGGAGAGTCTTACATAGAAAATAATTGTGGCTTTTGTCATACTGTGATATGACGCCTTGTACTTTCTGTTCAATTGATAATCTGTACCCGCGACCTTGACGGAGAAGCGGCTTAGAAAATGGATGGATAGATGGATGATAATCTGTAATCAGCACCCACTGCATCCATGGTACGTCAAGGACCTTGCCTTATAATCTGTGAATTGGAAATTACGTTCCTGAAAAGTAATGGCAGTGGAAAACAGAGGCTTGATCGGACTACACGTGGGCAACATGATATTTTATCACTATTGTGATCAATGTGTGTTTGTAATAAACAAAATGCTCATGAGTTTATTTTGGATATTGCCTGTACTTAAACACTGATCAACTGAATGTTTCATTATAAAGAGAACATAATTAGGCATGTTTAATTGGATTTAGTGCAGTGCAGTACGTGAAACGATGAAAAAAAATTTCTGATGACAGTTTTCTTTAATAACTGTGGCACTACTGGTGTAGTTTGCCTGTGTGTCAAAAAACTAGGATGTACAGGGTGGGCCATTTATATGGATACACCCAAATAAAATGGGAATGGTTGGTGATATTAACTTCCTGTTTGTGGCACATTAGTATATGGGAGGCGGAAAACTTTTCAAGATGGGTGTTGACCATGGTAACGTAACTTTAGTCTTTCATGAGTTATTTACAAGTTTCTGACCACTTATAAAATGTGTTCAAAGTGCTGCCCATTGTGTTGGATTGTCAATGCAACCCTCTTCTCCCATTCGTCACACCTCATAGCAACACCACAGAAGAAATGCTAGCACAGGCTTCCAGCATCCGTTGTTTCAGGTGCTGCACATCTCGTATCTTCACAGCATAGACAATAGCCTTTAGATGACCTCAAAGATAAAAGTCTAAGGTGGTCAGATCAGGAGACCTTGGGGGCCATTCAACTGGCCCACGATGACCAATCCACTTTCCAGGAAACTGTTCATCTAGGAATGCTCGGACCTGACACACTGTGTATTGTGAAAACTTCTCATGATACAATATTTTTGCAATATTGCCCACCCCTCGTAGGGGCAGCATTTTTTTTGATGCGTTGGGCAATATTACAACGTATTACAACATGTATCATTATCATTACTGTAGATATTGACAATCTTAAACAAAATATTATAATTAATTAGTAGGATCAGAATCTGATTATTTTTGCTTCAAATGCAGGATTGGCAACTGTCCATTCAATTATTTTGATTTTGGTCAGTCTGTGTTGCAATTTTATGCTGTGAATAACACGAGGTTTTTGTGGTGTATTTGGTTTTTTGTTTATTTTTTTTAACCTGGTGGGCGGGCAAGATGACACCATTTCAGCATTACTGTGATGATTTACATGTGCTTTTCTTAACATATCATGGACTTAAAGAACACTAAAGAACTGTGTATTAAGAGAGTATAATTACCCAGTTAAATAAGATTTAATGCAATGAAAAATTGCACTTGGTGTTGATAGCATGTTTGATTTGTATTAGTGTGTCAAAATAGATGTGTTAGATGTCTCATATTGTGAAAATGTCCTTAAGTACCACGATTTAATGTTTTTGCTATATCGTCCACAACTACTTTCTTGCTCAGGTGAGCCGACAGTTAATACATCAATACATCCTGAATGTACCGTGCCATCACTTTCTGATCTAGCGCCTAACATTCAACATGATTGACAGACTTCAATCAAACCCTGATTTAAATGCTACATACCTGATCAGATTAGCTTGTGTTAGTAGCTTAAATACTTCATGAACAAGCAGAAAGGAACAATAGATGTCATCACACTTGTGGTCTTGGGCCTTTGACCTTTGAAAGCTTTCTAGGTACACAGTGCTGTGTAGCTGTCTGGAGAACAAGTTAACTAACGTATAACATTTACTATATTACCGCCACTCTATTCTGCTCTAACTTTGCACACAAAATATTAACTTCAACCTCTATGACATACAATTCATATGGAGTAATGTGTCATTTTAAATCCTCCAAAACTGTAGAACAGGTCTTGGGATACATTTTTAAGAGCATAGGAAACACTGTGTACTCTGACGTCTGTGTGCATTCTAAAAATGAGCCTGCAAGCTCAAACTGTCCCAAGCTCATCTTTCATCCCGCTACACATCCACACCATCCAAAACAGGCAAGGCTACAGCTGCCCCCATCATATGACTCTGTGCATCTGTACCCCCACCCCTTTCGCAGCACCACACACACTCACACATACTCCATAAACAAACACTGAACTGCAGGATCTTCTTGCTCTGATGTGACTGGGGAGATTAAATCTTGTCACACAGAGATTATTAGAGGTGTAGGGAATGATTGGGATCAAATGCGGATCAATCCATGTGTGAGAACTGGTTTTAGTTCTGCTTTTAAAGAGCTTCAGCCGTTTTTTTTAGAATTTCAAGAATGTATTCTCTCCTTAAGTGAAGACCCTTGTCACTAGTGGAGTCCAAAGTTCTTTATCTCCAGAGATTGCCACCTTACTTCCTTTAAAATTGGCACAAACTTGGCCAAGATTTAGAGCGCATGTCTACTACTGTAGCAGGTTCAAATGGAAAACAGCGATAAGGATTGTTCTTAGACCCATCTTAGTCTCTTAGTTAAAACAGAGATATTTCTGAGAGGATTACATATAAGATAATCCACTTGAATGAAGAAGGAGCAATGTCAAGAGGAAATATCGGAAGAACAGGAGGTTCCAAAAGCTTTAAAAATCAAAATGGGTCTTCTAACAATATGCACGACCTGGAAGACCACTAAAACGATCACAATCAAAGTACTTAAAGCTTTCATCTTTGAGAGAAAATCAATCTGAAAGTGGTTCAGTCCATCTTTCCACTGTGAGAAAACAACTCAACACTATGGGATGTGTAGATGTCTAAAAACAGAAAAGGAAATAAGGCAAAGGTTTGACAATAAGTCCTGAAAAATGTGAGATTTACTTGTTGGGGGTTCTGTGTAGTTTTCTGATTTTTTAAAAATTTTTATAAATAGCTTGTATTTAATGGACATTTTGCTTAGAAATTAAATAAACGAAGGGATGTATCTGACTTTTCCGCAGTAATGTACATATAACATTTTATTTTAATTGGTGAAACCCTTTAAGCTTGAAATGCCACTCTACTGTCAGTATTTAACACAATTTAAATTCAATATTAAAGAGGTCAAAGAGATGCAAAAAGGTACTAGAAATGAAACATGTTGAATATCTAGGTTTCTGATAGCAAACATGTTCACAAAATGCCTATTTTGTGCATTCTTTTAGTCCAATCGTTAGTATCCTGTCAATCCAATATTCAGTAGATCAGCAACTTTAGAAGTGCTTTGCTCTTTCTCTGCCTCGAACCCTGACCCCCCGTCTTGGTGTTATGCAAGAACCACCTGCTATATAAATATAAACAAGTCCTTCAATGACAGACATTTTTGATATATGAAACCCTCCCTAGCTGTCTGAGCATTTAACTGGCCTGAAATCCCACCCATCACTGGACTAAATCAAAACACACCCATTCAGAGACTTAACCGTAACCACAAATCAAAATATACTTAAGAGCAGAATAAGTTCTCAAGAAATCTGATTGCTGCGGAAAAGTAGTACTGTAAGGGGCTGATAATGTAAACGACAACAGAAGTAGGTCAGCAGTGGACTGCAGTCAACAGGCAACCTTAGATGGGTTGAAACCGGAGAGGGTCCATGAGGCAACGTATGTTCTATCACATGGGTCTCTCCCTGAACGACTCCTAACATTTGACTAACCTATTCAAACACCAAGTCAAAACATGTCCACTCAGTGATTGTTAAAGGTACACTGACTTTTAATCACTGAAGTGGTGACTAGAGATGGGCACTTTAACCTCATTTGCTATTCAAATATCAACTTTTTAAACAAAGTAACCTGAAAAGAAAATACTTTTTATTGCTGTTAAAGATAAAAAATTGATTATATACAGCAGATGCTAAGATGCAACCATGATTTTTTAAATGTCTGCATTGTTTCATATTACACACTCCTGCAATGCATGTGCAGCAGCCGTTCCTTTTTCTCTCAGAAATGTGCTATTTCTGCTACTAATGATTTAAAACCACAAACAATGTGGCAGGGCCGATAAATCAGATCACTTCCATGATAATTTGGTTTTCAGTGCAAGAGAAAAACGTGGCAGGCATGTATTTTGTGCATGGTTTTGGCTACATGACACTCGCTACAAATGGCAAGCAATAGACTAAAACAGTCATGCAGGTGTAAAATGTGTAAACCTCTAGTATCTGCAGTGTCTGTGTTGGAACTTGCCGCCTTTCGTCTAAACACCCTGCATAAAAGTGAATGCATGGCTGTTTTAATCTGTTACTTGCCATTTGTAGTGCGTAACGCAAAATATATATAAAATATATTCCTGTCATGAGAAGGGTCTGGATGCAGACATGCACTGCCAGCCTATTGATGATGTCAGTGCATGCTCTGCTACGACAGTGTTTTTGTTGATTTTATGAGGAAAAACGGTGAACCACGAACTGCTGGGCAGCAAGTTACACTGAACATTTCTGAAATCCTGTAAAGCTGCTTTGTGACAACATCCGTTGTAAAAAGCGCTATACAAATAAATTTGATTTGATTTGATTTGAACATACACTAACGTTCTTGTACTGATAAAAAGGCAATTAAAATATGGAAATTTTCAAAATAAAACCTACCATGACGAGAAGACATGAATGTTGGATTTATTGGCACCAAAACAGTACGTTGTCACAGCATAAATGTGTTTGCAGGGCCTGATGGTTTTGCTTCATAACGGGAATTGGCTTGATGGTTGCCATTAGAGGCTATTAGGAAACAGTCAACTGTATGTGGAATCAGTCTCAAAACACCCGATTAAACGATCAGAATCTGTGATATCAACCCATTAGGAAAACAAAGAATACCATCAGCGACTACTGAAAACCACCAGGAACCAACAGACACTTTCAATGGATTCTATGATTTTTTTTTAACAGGGAAGTACATTAAACTCTCTAGCTGTGTTTTGGACAAAAAAATGGATTAAGTAATGAAATTGCTAAGCAGCAGCAGCTAAAAGTTCACATGCCATCAGACTGCTGCTGCTATCGTGGCACTGTGCACATGACGTCACTGTGGCGGAGAGTGCATCTTGCCAAACTCTATTGTGGGAGTGGGGACTGCTTACTTCTGCAGGTTGTGGACATTTCTACAATAGTGAAGTAAACAGAGCGCAAAAATGATACAAAGTATTACAAGTGGATCTGGCTTATTTTAGTCGCATGTAAGCCTATACTAGTCCTCCGACCCACAGGCACTGACAACGGCCACGAGAGAGAGCCAGAAGGCGGTGCCCAAGTCATGCATGCCGATGAGAGCTGTGAGTGACAGTCTGAGGTGGATGTCAGTCACAAGAGAAGGCAGGAGAATGCTGGCAGCCAAGAGAAGCATGAAGACAGTGCATAAGTCCCAAAAGCAGCCTCCCGGGCCCTGCCTCCTATTCCGCAGTGAGGCTGCTAGCCTATGCCTCACATTCAATCCCAGCAGCCAAGCTGGAGAGTGGGGGCAGTGACAGACGGAGCAACAAGCTCTATTTTCCATTTTCTTGGCTCAGGAGCTTACGCTGCCCTTAATGAGAGCCAGCTCATGCTGATGTGGAATGAAGAGGAGCTGAAAAGTTTCATTTTTGAGAAAAGGACAGAAAACTCTGTTCAGAGGCCACTGAAAAGAGGAAAAACTTGATTTGGTGAGATTTTGCTTGTGTTTATGAGTAAAAAGACATGGCTGTTGAAACCCTTAACCCTGCCTCCAGCATCCTTCCTGTGCCCAGGGTAGCACAGGTGCTACAAAGCCTTAAAGATCTAATAGCGTACAATGGAAAGCAACACATTTTCTTGTCAGGGTGTTGTCATGCAGTTTTCATTTTACTCCTATTAATCCACATCTTAACAATCCTCGACTATCACCATGCCTCTTGACACCGAACTCAAAACTGAACATTCCAACAAGCTGATTACCCTTGTAAAGAGCATGTAGTCTGGTGCTATGCTAGTCTAAATTTGGCATACACATGATCCAGTGACGCAGATCTTTTGTACTGAGAAGTTTCTACATACCAAGCTGGCTGAGGTCCAGGGGTGTCCAGTGCATGCCAGTGGGACAGCTGGCTGACAACGTGCGAATATGGACACGGCCATGATGATCCAGGCCCCATAGAGCGTCCCGGCAGGCAGAGAGCTGGATCATCTCCACATCTGGGGGGAGCTGGATAGTGAGGGGCCGCATCTGGAGGTCTTGGTCCCAAACGCAGAACAGGTCTTTCCTGCTCTGACCCAGCCACAGTAAACTCCCTGCAGAGATACACAGAGAGACATGATAAACCTCACAATGCACATCTAAGTTAATTATAAAACATTATATGGTTGTTTTTTCTCGCCAAAAAACTAATTTTAAATAATTTCCATGGGTGCCTAAGACTATTGCTTAGCCTGTGTCAGAGGTGTAATGATTCACCAATCAAAATCACCCAGCAAACAGTGCTCTGTGGGTACTTGACCACTGACCAAGACTAGACTTACACAAAACTGTGCAGCATTTTTCATCTATAAGGTGGACCAACAAGGTAGGTGTGTTTAACACAGTAGTTGGACAGTGAATGGACACAGTGTTTAAAACCTCCAGAGGCACTGCTATACCTGATCCAGCATACCAGCACAGGACACAGTAACATGCCAACATCACATCAGTGTCACTGCAGTGCTGAGAATGATCCACCACACAAATAATGCACTGTGGTGGTCCTGACCACTGAAGAACAGGGTGAATGGGGTCTAAAAAGTATGCAGAGAAACAGAAGGACTACACTCTGCAATAGTGGAACTACAAAGTGCACCTATGAGGTAAATGGATATGATAAAATAGACAAACAACGAACTGGCCGGTCAGTGTAACTACATATATGTGCACACACACACACACACACACACACACACACACACACACACACACACACACACCCTCGTGCATGCACATGCACACACAAACATACACACACATCAAGACCCAGCAGAATGTTCTGTAATCCATTGATTGGATTTGTTGTTCCAGCACATGCCACAGATGCTCAAGTGGGTTGAGATCTGAGGAATTTGGAAGTCAGAGCAACATTTTGAATTATTTGTCATGTTCCTCAAGCCTTTCCCGAAAAATGTGTCCAGTGCAGAAGGGAACATTATCCTGCGGAAAGAGTCACATGAATATCCCGACCCAGAGCTTCCAGCAGAACAATGCTGCTTATTCACTTATCTTCCCAGAGTGCATCCTGCTGCAATCACTTCCCCAGACAGACAGCATACATGTACCTGGCCATCTACATGATGTGAAAGAATACGGGCGTTAACAGGCTAGGCGACTTTCTTACACTGCTCCAAAGTCCAGTTCCAACACTTGCACAACCATTGTAGGCTCTTCTGTCAGTGGAAAGGGGTTTGCCTGGGCACTCTCATAGGTCTGCAGCTATGCAGCCCCACATGCAGCAGGATGCAAGGCACATTCCTCCAGTAAAGATCATTAAAGTTTCTGTGACTTTAGATTTCCTGTTGGTTTGGACCAGTTGGGATAGTTTTTGCTGAGGTCAAACGTTGATGCCCTTGTCATCCAACATCCTATCTCTGGTTCATGGTTTGTCACCTCTCAAATCACTGCTAGTAAGTGCTCACACCTGCTGACTGGGAGCACTGCACATGCTGTTTTGGAGATGGTCTGATCCAGTCATCTGGCCATTTGGTCCTTGCCACGCCTGCCCATTTCTCAACACATACAACAAATCAACTACGAGAACTGACTGTTGACTATTTAATATATATCAGAACTTGACCTATGTTGTACAACATATAATATATGATTGTGTAATATACAATGCATGATCAACATTATTCGCTTCATCTGTGATTGGTCATGCTTTGGCTCAGCAATGTGTACATCACACACACACACACACAAACACAAATACACACATTTATGTGTATACGTATGTTTTAAATATTTCATAACATTTAATATTATATACATATACTGTAATATTTGTAGAAGGTCATCTGTAAAGAAATCAAAGTGAAAAACATGCCATACTAAGATACTTTATCTAGCATGTGTGTTCAGTTTGCCACTGGTATGGATAAGGTAGCTTCATTTTAAAATAATGAAATTCAGAAAATTTATAAATTCAAGTAATAATGCATATTGTTTGGCTTATACACTTGATGTAAAAGCAGGAGATATACACCAAAGTAAATTTATTTGATAGTGAGCTACTTTATGGTAGTCTGTCTGAAATATTCAACCTCTTAAACTGAGCAGAAATCTAATTTCATGGAATGTTCTGAGGCTAAGGGAGCTACAGAGAAAATACAATCATATATGCACATACCCTCTTTGCTTGGAACGGCTGAGGAAAACACAAAGGCCCATTTAGTAGCAGATGCTGTTCCTCTAGGCACGACAGTCCTCCAATATGTCCCTGAAGGAACGTTTTAAAAAAATTAAATACATATAACGAAAGCAAAATGAGTTAAGTTCAGTAGCGAACCTACTCTGAAACACCTTATTCAGCCCAAGAAGGCCTGAGTGTGTTGTACTGAGTATGTTAAAGCTGGAAAATACTGAACTATGCAGGTAGTGGTTCTCAGATGAAAAAGTGCTGTACCGACAAGGCTGCCCTTGGCTACATGGAAGTCATTGCGTCCCGAGGCGATCCACACCCCGCTGCTGTTGGCACTGACCAGGCTGGGCTGGCACTGGGAATGCTGCGAGAGGAAGGCCACACGCAGCCGCTCAGCCACCCGCTCCACAGGGGCCTTTGTGGCTGTAGCAACGCTTTGTGTAGCCTGGATCAATGTCTGGAACAGGCCACCCTGTTCGAACACCACATAGTCCGTGATGTTCACCTACAAGAGAGAAGAATACAGAATGGTCAATAAAAAGGTATGATCAATAAAAGAGAGAAATATAAGTATACTGGTATGCAAACATATAGAGTGACTAACATCAGGTCGGGAATCAAAACTCCATGCTAAGAGAAATAACAACAACAATGATAATAATAATAATAAAAATCATCATAAATTTCTGACTGTTATTTGTTGTCTGAATTGAATTTTTTTACTTGTTATTTCTGTACTGAAATTGAGAGCAAACAAAATATACACACACACACACACACACATGTGCATGCACTCGCACACACAGTCCATCAGCTGGCAGGGAAAAAACATTCCCAACACCAATGTATAGTTCCCGTGCTCGTGGCCTAGTCAAAATCCACTGTTACAAAGGCTCGCAACCTAATAAACTTCGGCTACCACAGTGCCTCAGCTTGAGCCCTAGTCAAACTCAGCTACTGTGGTGAAAAGTGCCCCAGATCACGACCATGTCAACCTCCACTACTGAGGTGAAAAGTGCCCCAGATCATAGTCCCGTCATGTCCACTCCAGTGTCACGGTGTGAAGTCACAGCCAAGTCAAATTCTTGTCATGGTGCAAAGTCCCCGTCTTGTGGCTTAGTCAAACTCCCATTCTGCAGGGAAAAGTGCCACTGCAATGTAAATTTTTTGACTGGTTTCCATTCGACAATGGAAAACTCCCAGGCCAGTGGGGAAAGTTCAAAACAAATCACAAATATAGCACAAAAACTAAAACAAACAAAAATGTGCAAAGTGTTGTTACTCTGGACATGACCATACACGCACACACCCAAAAAATATACCAGCCATTTAATAAACTAATGTTGTTATGTGAGGCAAACAAGCAATAGAATTGGTGTCTACTTATTTGCAACTAATGCATTCTCTTTAAAAGCCTTAGCGCAGCTATGTGTGCGCGCACCTGCCACCAGTGCTCATCCTCGCCCTGAGGCTTCTTTGGTGTGATCCCGGTTCTGAACCACAGGCTGCCGCTGGTGTCCAAAGCCCATAGTGTGTTGTTCTCACCCAAAGCAATACAGATGGGCTCCAGACCCTGATTCTCACTACATGGACACAAATACAAACATCATGATCTTAGAGGCTTTCATAAACAAAGAAGACTCAAAAATCATGACTATATATGATTATATATTATATATGAAATACTGAAGGGACAGTTACATGCTGTAATCTGATTTATTATGTCTCTACATCAGAAACCTTAAAGCGTCATAAGATGATAAGGCATACAGATCGGTACTGTCATTTTGGAAACATACAGTCATCAGCAAAGTACATTATGAACTATGATAATGTACTGCAAACAGCTCTGAGTCATCTTTGGAAAGCAAAGCAAACATTACTACTTTCTTAGGACTTTTACTTCAGTTTGAGAGATGTTTTTGGGATGTAGTTTTCAAAGAAGCTTGAGTGCCTATTGACTTCTAGTGTTTGTTAGCAATGTTAGCCTTGTAGCTCCAGCTCTAAACTACAGAAGCAATATTTGGCCACCAAATGTGTCTTAGCTAATCAACAACCCCTGAGGAAAGAAGAAAGATTCATGCCTTTAGATTTTCTAAAAATTCCTTTAACACTGTGAAAAATGCATTCACAAAAGTCTGAACACCCCCAGTCAAATGACATTTTCTAACTGAAAATAACTTAAAACATCCTCGACATGAGAGAACAAGCATTTTTCTGCTAATTTTATTGCACACTTTCTATTTGTTCGTTCAGAAATTTTTGTTTGGGGAAAATTTGAACATAATACGTAAAATGTGCCACAACTTTTCCACAAGCCATTGTCCATGTTTTTTATTTTTTCACTAGTATTATCAACATGAAAGCAGTAATTAACATTTAAGTAACATTAAACGTGCAGAAGTGTGTTCTCTGTAGAGGATGTGTTAACTTCTTTTCACGTAGAAAATGAATTTAACTCAGGCGGTGAAACATTTAGGATAAAGTTTTAGAGTAAAGTATTTCTTGAAAAAGGCTGGAGACATATTACCTGACTTTGTCGTACTTCCACTGCTCCCCTTCTGCACAGTAGCTGCTGAGGCCCTCTCTGTAGAACAAAGCCCTCTGCTCACTGAGTGCCCACACAACGCTGCCCTGTGCCGCCATCTGAGCCATGGGGCAGGGGCAGTCCACTTTTACCGCCCGTGCACATGGTCTGTCCACACTGAGCCCTGACATATACACCGACACATACAGTATTTAGAATGTTTCAACAGTAGAAATTACATTTGAATAAAATTACAGACAGAATTCAGGCTTGAAGGTAGTGTTACTACCTATGCAATGCACTTTTGTCCTTTATTAATAGATAACAATATATCACGCAGTGTCAGAAACCCCTAAAGAACTCACCATGGTTTGAGGCGAGTGTGAGACAATTGAGGCATGCAGTTTTCACAGAGCTAATTGATGCGGTACAAGCTTCAGTTATTTATCAGTCACAGCAGACTAATAATATAAAACTAGATGTAAGTTTTGGACACCAAAAAATGATTTGCTGTTGACTAGATTTATGCTTTGTGACTGCACAACCCTGCAGTTTCTGTCTTTATCAGTTCTGTCATCCTCTAGGGCCATTCAACTAAAATTGGGAAATGTCAAGATACATCAAATTTCTTGCTTACAAAGGTCTGGCACAGTGTCTCTCTTTAAATGCTTAACCACTAATGATTACTTCAAGCAACTAATAAAATAGAATAGGACACACAAACATATTTCGATAAACTGTTTTATTTTGAACATATTTTTATAATCTACTGAGCATTTAAAATTGTATGGCCATTGTCTTGTGTCTGTAAAAAGTCTTTGACAGAAGACAAAATTCTTGTCTTTGTAAGAAATGAACTAAATCTAAAATGGAATGGGAATGGAGTGGCACTTTGGTAAAGTTGAGTTTTGAGCTTACTTTATTTGTCTTTTGAACTGGATTTTGTTGGTAGTGATTCCCAATGACTTCTGTAAAGCAGTGGCATATAACTTTTCTAAATAGATGGGACATGTCAGTTTTGACACTGAAATGAGAAGAGTTCTCTGTTTACTTACTTTAAAACAATCTGTTTTGTCTCACATCAACCTCACATCAATTTAGAGCAATTTGAGCCCCTTTCTAACATGATGCAGTAGCTGCTCCTTTTTCTCGTAACACACTGTTAAAACTAACAGCAATCTAGAAACAGCGGGCACAGTGGGTAAAGCAGAGTGTTTTGTGATACTTTAATTTCAGATATGACTTGCCAGAGTTGTTAAGGTAGACCACTTTTTAACTTCTGCCTGATTGTTGCAAGTTCAGGATAATATCTGTTTAAGATGCCCTTAAAACAGTTCGCAATAACAAAAGAAAGTATTAGAATCAGAGACTTTTTAAGGATCGTCATGCAGCTCTCTCAAGCATCAAAGATTTTAAGTAAACCTGAGCTTTGGTCTTGTCAAATGCAAACATCTGGTGTAAGTACTGAGGACTACTGTGCAACAAGCTATGCCATCAGAAATTGGCCATTTTCAATACACCATTTTCAATGGCCATTATATGATGGCTTTTGCATCCCTGGAACAGAAACATCACAAGTTGCTCTAAGTAACTGTTCACATACATTTTTGCACACAATTAAAAGGCTAGCTACACAGTTACACTGTCTATTCATGCATGATCTGATAGCAAGTCAGTGTGTTCACAGCAATAATGTGGTTATAGTTAGAGAGGCTTTTGCTGGGGATTTCCATAAACAGAGCTGCGAGGCGTCTGGCACGGCCAGGGTGAGAGCAGCTGTGCTTGATCACGCTCTGCACTGTTACATAAGGCTTACTTCTGCACACAAGACTTGCACAAAGCCCTGACAACAAGGCAGCAGCAAACGTCCGCAGTTCTCCAACTGACACATTCATTTTGCTTCCAGTTTACAGCTCTGGCAAACTACTATTGTCAGAAAGATGTGATTGCCTAGAACATTAGAGAGGGGACGACTATATTATTAGTCTAAATTTAGGTGCTGCAGTGGATTTTTCAGCAAAAGCATGTGGCACCATCTAGTGGTCACCATGTATCAGATACAAGTACTGCCCATTCTTTCACCTTCATTCATTCTCAGTATTGAGCAACAAGATCACAACTCTCCTATAATAGCATTAAAAACGTCAACTAATCCTGTTATTCACATGATGGTTGCAGTTACTATGCCAGTGATCTGAAAAGCATGAACAGTGAACATGGTAAATAACTGACACACACATATACTGAACGCTTCATTCATTATGTCCTAGTCACTATGAATGCCCATGCCATCTCACCTGTCTGGAGATAAAGGTCTCCACTAGTGCGGATGATCCAGGCTGTGTCGTCACTGAGTGCCACAAAGGCTGTCTCATCCAGGGCTTTGTACCAGTGCCTCTTGCCTTTGATGGTGACTTTACCGCAGGCATAGGCTGTCATGGTCTTCTGTTCCACCTTCCACAGCAAAGAGCCTGCCACAGGCATGACCACCCATAAGCACTGCATTTAGATTCTGATCTCTGACCACACAATACATATAATTTCAATTGCATAGACTAGGCCTGTGAAACACTGTGTTCCAATGATTGGAAGCAATATAAAGATGTTACTTTTTCCATAGCACAGCATCAACATGTCCAAATTTAAATATTACTGAACTCACATTTATATGACGTATCAAGTTATGCACGCTCCTTTCATGTTTTATTACATGAAAAAAAGCATGGAAAGTACTTTAGTTTTAAATAAGAATGAAAATAAATGTCTGTAGTTAGCATATACCACAGTTATCACAAGGCCATGGTATGGTAAGTCTAAAGCTGTCCAGTTTTATCAGACTCCATAAAAATATCACAGTAAGTACTCTGATGACACAATAGCAGAGACTAGAAAAAGCTTGACACACCTGAAGGGGACAGCGCCACCTGCTGGACGTTCTCCTCAAACTTCTGCCAACTCAGGCTGCCATTGGGGAGTCCGCTGCAGTACAGACCTCCTTTAAAGTCCAAGCACCACACATGCCGGTCAGTCACCATTAGGCTGTGAATGCCACTGCCTGGCCCGCTGTAGCCCATCCAGCTCTCAGCCAGCTGCACAGGGCACAAAGCAAAGAATTAAAACAAAGCATTGGTTATGCTATCTGACCCAAGCCCAACCAGGTACAACAAAATATTGTGTTTTGGGCCAAGTTCAGGGCAATTTTTCAGTATGGCATTGCAATGTTATAGTCTGTAGTTGCTCTAGAATAACCAGGGTTTGAGGAACGGCTGAACATGCTCCTGAATGCAGCTAGGATGAAGTTCAACAGTACATCAGACACAGTCATGTGTTGGGTAGACAGGGTCACAATGGATCTTTCCCACTGCTTATTAGATTTGACTGAAGTTTGTCAAGCATTTTTGCAGGTAGGATCAAGAGCGGGAAGGTGTTTAGTGCTACAGGGCTAACGATCAGCAATTCTACAAAAATAATATAATAACATAATCTGTTATACAGATGTGTAAAATCCTGGTTTATCCCAGAATGACACTTCTGTTGATCAGCTCAAGTGCTTAGCAACAAAGCAAAGTACTCTAAAATTGTGTCTGTAATAATCCATTTCAGCACAAACCAGCTATTTCAGACCGGGGCTGGACAATATGACAATATTTATCATGGAGATAAACTGCCACATCATGCCACAACATGCTTTTCTGGGCATACTGTGGATACTGACATCACTTAAAGAACAAACTGCATATTTCATTACAAAAACAGCATCATTTAGTGCTTAAATGGATTTAGTGTAGCTCATCATGTGAAATGTTACAACTAAACCACTATATTCATCATTCTTTTTGTCTGCTCCAGCTTTTCAAACTTTAGAAAAATTAAACTTTGTCATGTATATTGTGTATCATAAAAATCTATTGAAGATTAATAATGGGTGGTATACTGATTGAATAGGTATATACATGGGGCAAACTAAATGTTCTGTCATAGCTTTCAAATTGGTATGCCTAAAATAAGCATAGATAACACAACATACAAACAATGCAAGCCAAGCTAATGTTAACCTGTTTAGCTGAATAATGAATAAAGATGAAAATGCAGCAGACTCTCAGTCACCTCCCACTATCTAGTTTGTTGCATCGGAAGCAGTCCACTTTGTTTTCTATGCTGTGGACATAAAGAAAAGGCTGGTATTTTGCAGCTAGCCTTAGCCTAAAATGGACCAACTGCTGCACTTCCTCTCACACTGCTTGAAAAGCGTCCTGACTGAGTTAGCTACATCAGATGACATTGTGGTCTTATTCCTTCAACAAGCTGTGGAACAGCTGGTCCTGACAGTATGAATGACTGTCATATTTTTCAAATTACAGCAGTGGATCATCAGAGGCACAAGTGTATGGTTTACAAATATTACAAGTGACTTGAGAAATTTAACAAAGCTAATACTGGTTTCTTATTTGAAATTCCAGTTCCACCATAGCACAGCAATTATACTATTTGCCTGCACAGGTGTCAGAATGTATGTTGCTCCACTTAAGATGGAAGGTAAAATTTTAACAAAAAAAAACGGCTGAATAAAAAGCCAACTTTAGCCAATGCCTGTCAAAAAAAAACAACTTTGGTTCTCCAAACCATATACTTTATCATACTACTCTTTATCAGCCCCACTCCTGACTAGCTCTGCCCAGACACAGCTACTCTTTAGTAGTTCACAATCTGCTTCTCTTACCAGGTCTGCTTTGTGGAGTCGTGTCTCATCCTGCTCTATCTGATTAGACGAATAACCTTGAAGGCTCAGAGCGCTGAGTCCATCACTTAGACTAGTACTGGATGGCATGCCATGCGCATATATGTCCTCCTCATCACTAGAGGGCGATGGCTCAGGCTCTGGTTCTGGTGAAGAGGCCAGAGGCCTAATTGGGTCATATGGTAAGTCCAAGTCAAAGTCAAAGTCTTTGTCTAAATGCTCTTTGGACTGGATCTCTAAATCACGCAGCAGTTCAAGACCGTCATCAGCTGTCTCCTTCATCACTGACTTCTCCTCGGCTGTCTGCACGTACGAGAATGTGCACTCCAGGAGCATGTCCACATCCGGAGTAGCAGTCATTTGTGGTTCACTCTGTACAAATGCATCCGCAGGGTCACCATAAACCTGACATTCCATATCTTGTAGAGGGAGACATGTTGGGAAAGAGGGTTGAGTGTCCGGTTCTTGGCTAACAGGGCTCTGACTATGCTCTTGGTCTTGGTTCTCATTCTGCCTCTGAGAAAGATTTGAAAGGTTCTGGGACATGAAGGGCTCTCCACAGATTGAACCATCCTGGTCAGGTGAGTCATTGCTGTGGAGGTCCAGACTGCTGCATAGGAGGCTGGTGCGGTCCGAGGGTGGCTCGCTCACTGGTGTCTGCAGGGCATCGCTGGCCGTACCATCCTGGCTGAACATGCCTTCTGACCAGCTGCTACGCTCGTTCACACGATTACCACTCTCTGCAGACACAGACAGACAGACACACACAGTAAAGTATGCAGTACTGCAAAACATTATATGTCCTCTCTGCTATAAAATACAATATAAGAGGAAAAGCAATATTAAAGCAAAAGTTCAACAAGTTTTTCACCTACATTTTCTAATATGTTTTTGCATTCTAATTATTGATGGTGTTTCAACCACACCATCTGATAACACGTGCATAAAAATCAAGTAAACAACAATGCAATCTCCACAGACAAACACTGGCAGCAGAATGAGTTGCACTAAAGGGCTCAGTGATTCTAAATGTAGCACTGTCATAGGATAACAAATTGACACAAGTCAGTTAATTAAATTGGTGTGCCAATAGATCTGCCCCAGTCAACTGTAAGTGCTATTCTTGCGAAACAGAGGAATCTAGGAGCTACAACAGTTCAGTGGTAGTGAATTGGTATACCAATTCAAGGCTGAGCTCCATTTTGAAAAAAAAATAAATGTCTGCATCTATTCCATTAATGAAAGTTTGCCATTAAAGCAAAACTCTAAATGTTCATCTAATGGTATGTAACTGATGCATTAGAAAAAATTAAAAGGAAAAATCCACAACACCATTCACAATCACAATCTTGGAGATAACATCAATATAGTTAAAACTGGGCACCCATCAGTCTGAAAAGGGTTACAGAACTTCTAAGCTTCTAGAACATCACCAAACCACAGGAAGAGCAATAATCTAAAATCAGAACTCTAGGAACATTGAAAGGAAAAAAAATCTCTCAAGGGCACACCTAGAAGATCATATTAGGTTCCAAGATGAATATGCTAGGAACCTTTTTTTGATAAGGTTCTCTAACAAGGTCTAACACTGCATTTTACTTAAAGAGTAACAGAGGAATTCAGGGAGGGGCAAACAGTTGACATAGCTTTGTATATTGTAACAATGCTGGACACATTACAAACATAAATGAGGATAAATCATTAATCAGAGGGATGACACTTCCAAGATCACCTACAAAGTCAAAACAAATAAAGCAGTAAACACAGTGAACAGTAACTGCATCTAAGCAATAAACGCTGTGCAGTAACTGCACAGTATCAGCCTTAGAAAAAGCTAAGGTGATTAATTAATATACTCCATTGCACCCACCTTGCCTTCTCCTCTTGCCCTTCTTTTTCAGCTTGACTTGCTTGACCACCAGCTCCTGCTGAAAGTCCTCCTGGGTGATGGCACTGTAGCGGCTGGAAGACAGCTCGGATGCTGAGGCCTCCGTAGCTGGGGTGCTGGCTGTGAAGGCACCCTGAGTGCTTTCCCAAGAGGTGACAGAGCTACTGCGGCTCCGAATGTCAAGGGAGATCCTCTGCTGGCTCTCCACCTCCTCAGCCACCTCCAGTGCCTCCAGTGCTTGACTGAACTCCTCCTGTACCTCCTCTGAGTCCTCCACCTCAGTCCGCTCCACAGGACTAGGGTCGGACTCTCGTTCCACTATAATGGGCATGGTCCTGATTGGTTGCGCTGTCTCCACAGCGCCATTTGGAGGAAGCAGGATGGTGGGTGTGGAAAGAGGGGAGGTCAGGCGGAAAGAGAGGTCTGACACTGAATGAAAAACAGAGGGAAGGAGTGTGTCTGAGTATAAGTGACAGTGCATGAGAGAATGAGTAAATTATCTCAGACTTTACTTACTTTTCAATCCAGCCTACATTTAGAAACCTCTGATTTAACCCCTTGAACTCTAAGCTTATGTTTCAATGAATCATTTTAAGAGTTCAGTGACTACTATAAAACCAATACACAAGTTATGTAGTATGGAGTTATGAACTGAAGTATGGGTTCACACATAGGCTGTCTAGAGTTTAAGGGGTTAAGAAAAACAGGAGTTGCTAAACGCAAATATTAAGGCTCAAAGTGATTCAAATTAATTCCATAAAGCACTGCAGGCTCCATTACCTAAAAGCTAAACAGAAAATCACTTTCTACATAGTAGTGATGTAAAAGCAGTCTCAAGTTCACTCTTGAGAGCATAAATCAACTTGAGAACTTGAGAAATTCTGGTCTCTAGCCGAGCAAAAAAGCATTTGTTCAAAGTAATTGTAAACTGAACTTCTTTGTATTGCTATTGACTATCAGTACTTAAAAAAAATTAAAACTGTCCTTTCTTCAGCTGTTTAAATAAAATCTGTTCACTCATGGTTGATGATCTAACTGATCATTTACATGATGCCTTAAGTGGGTATTATTTGTTTGCTGATGTTCATCAGTTCTAAAATTCAAATATTTTCTAAAAGTATGTTACTGTTTTTGTGCTTTAATTTCATAATAAAAATGGATGTATGTTGTTTGGTTTATAGTCCGTTGATTTTAGGTGGTACATTAATACAGTTCTGGAAAAATCTTACTCAAATTTGACTACTACACTATAATTATTTTAAGCTGGTTTCAGAATCATGGACTGCTGTTTCTGCAGAAAGTTTATATATAATAATCTTAGAAATGAAGTGGTGTGATGTCACTCAAAACACCAGAGCATCCGCAGAAAATCTTACTGTTGGAGAGGAGTCCCTCAGGGCAGTTGGAAATCCGCATAATGTCTCGATCTCCTTTCAAAATGAAGATTTCATTTTCTGAACATGACACAGACACTATGTCTCCACAGCTTTCCAGACCACCAATAATGACCTTGAAGAAGGCAAATGGAAGAGAAAAAAAAGCAATATACATTCATTTAGCCCAGTCATTGCTACTCCTAGGACATGATTGCAACCATATTATTAGCTTAGGACAGCGGATCTCAATCCTTGTCCTGAGGTACCAGGGCTGTATGTTGTAATGTACTTGCTGTAACATACCCAATTCACCTAAGGTACACATTCTTAATTAGTTCATTAGTTGCATCAGGTGTGTTGTGAGAAAGGGAAACGCTAAAAAGTGAAGGGCAATGGTACTCCAGGATCAGGACTGAGAACACCCTGGTTTATAACAGGGGGGTCCAATCTTATCCTCAAAGGAGTTGTAGTAAGTAAGTAGTAAGCAGTAGTCTCTAAAATAATTATGTGGTTTCTGACACTATGATGTTCTGTAATTTATACAAATAGACAAATCTATGCTGCAGAACTACAAATTTTTACTTCCTTAAAAACTGTGATTTGAGGTGTGATTTAGAGATGTTAATTGGTGGGGTCGAAGTTTCTATTAGTCATTAGCTACATTAGCCTCCATTATAAAAAACCGAAACAAACTTAAGACAATAAACCATTCATGGCTGACCATGGCTGCAAAAGTTTGTTTTGCTGAAAATGTCCTTTCGACAGCATTTAGGATCTAAATAAACAAGCAAACAAATAAGCAAATAGACACACAGCAAAACACCCTCCCTGTTTGCCCCATACCTGATTGGTGCAATCCAATATATAAACGCTGTACTCATTCCAGCTAAGCACCCAGCCCTCCTTCAGGAAACAGCTGACCAACCCCAGCTGCCTTTCTGCAGGCCGGTAGGCACCAGTGGGGCCCGAGCGGGGGAACAGCTCAAACTGAGGCACATCCTGGTTGAAGAGGGGTTTGAGGACATGTGTCTCCTGTACACGGCCACGGACATCTGTCCTCCAGAGGCGCAAGCCGGGCCGAGCCGCATACACCAGCAGGTCACTTTGCTTACACAGGCCAGGCTGAAAGCAAGCACCGAACTTTCCATTGCTGCCATGGAAAGAGAGGGCAGGGAGTGCATTATGGTTTAGTACATACTGTCAGTGTCAGGGTTTTCAGACTAACTAATTGTGTGCATAAATGTCGATGAACTGCTTTCACTCTAATTAACCCTTGGCAACCCTTGAAACACTGGGGTGTCACAAGTGGTGAGATAACAACTTGTTAAGCAGAGCTAGTATGCACCATTATTTTGTGCTATGCTCACAGTGTGACAGTATTGGAGTAATGGATTCCAATTCAAAACTGAGGTGTTTCTGGGAAACGTGTGTCCATGATTTTTGTTCATTTTAATTAATATAGACATCATTCTATTTTGTTTTGAAAATCTCCAAGTGTTGTAGTAATAATCTAATTTCATTGTTAAAAAACTGGGTTACATTCCTGAAACACCTAAAGGAAAACTGTCCAATCAACATTTCTTTTAAGTGGCGCTAGATACTAGATACAGCCAAGTGAACTGAACGGAGGGCCTTAGATGTAAGATTAACTACTAACATAGTTAACAAGCGACAGAGGAATCAACCAATTATGCTTTGATTTACAATGTGTAGGACCAATTTTGTGGAAAAAACCTTCACTATAGGACTTTTGTAAGTCCTAGATATGCCAATGACTATGAAAGCGAGAGCCTGATCAATGCAGCACCTCTATACCAAGGTTGCTAAAAGAGTCACTGTAAAAGGTAAAACATATGGTAATATGTCTGTTAATCTCAAATAAAACGCATTTCATCTTTTCCAAGCTTCAAAAGTCTATTAAATCTAGAACAGGCAAAACATATTCACGTGAATCATTGCTAACATACCAATAGAATCCCATAACGTCTCTAATCATCACAGTTTGCTGTGGGACTTTAGTAAGGTATCTTGGTAGGCTATTTCAGGAAGACTGCAGCAATGACAAGCTATTTCTAGGTTTTCACAATGTCCTGACAGCTTCCAAGGTGTTATATATCACAAGAGTACAATGTCTCCTTCAATTGTTTGTGATCAGTTACATTTATATAGAGTGGGGTCTCACAGCACAAGCACATGCAGACAAAGAATAGGACCATTTCAGTTTTTGACTACAGAGACCTACCTTTTTCTTGGTTTGGTGCCCAGCTGCTGTAGACACTGCTCTTGGGTGTAGAAAAGGAGAGAGCGCTGACAGGTAGAAACCAGAAGTACTTTCTGACTATACTCCAGCTGAACTATAGCTGAGGGCTCCTCCAGTACCACCACAGGGTTACACACACCCTAAAATACAAAGACACAGAGAGAAAATACACTTCAACAGAATATCATAGTACACTGGTTTAAACTTGATTGTAAACTCGCTGATATACCTATCATATATACTTTCACATAATTTCATATCACAGCAGACCCTGAAAGCTGTGCATCATAAGGTACAAATTTATTTTAAGGGCACATTTTAAATATTTGTTCCTTTTGACAACAGAAATATTAATTTGTAACAAAAGCCAGCCTATGTTATATTTATCCCTGCAAAACTACCAATGCAAAGTGTTGCTTAGATCAAACGCTAGTGGTAGTGAAAACAAAATAATACATAAATAAATAATGAATACATTATTAAATAATAATTAAGATGCTGATCCCTACAGTCTTTAACATGACAGATGGCTATTCTCTAATCCTGGATTAGAATTTCAAATCAATAGCAAACACTGCCCACTGCTGGTTAGATTTGTTTCTACAATGTACAACTAAACTCATTCACAGAAAACCAGGCATAAAGCCTGAACAATGCACAACCTTTGACTGGATTTTCCACTTCACAAATATTTGAGAAGTCTCAGCCTCACATTTGGTGGGGCTGAGGTCAGAGTAAATGGCATAGATCAGCAGAATCAGAGACTATCTGGCTCACACAGTATTTGTTCTTTAATTCTTCCAAAATAACATGGCGGATGTTACAACATGTCAATAAATAAAGGCGCTCAAATATCATCTTTCAGATCATATTGTTTTGAAAGTGCCCTAACAGGATTTCAAATGTCTAAAAAAATCATATGATCAGGTAATAACAGGCTATGAAAAAGACACTCTTAAAATCTATTGTTCCTAACAAGTTTGGCACTCATCAGACTTAACAAATATGTTTATGATTATTATTTTGAGAGAATTACTCTGCTGTAGCCATTAAAATGTTTAACACAGAATATCCCACCTGGTCCAGGTCCACAGCAGAATATACCACTTTCCCTTTGTCATCGCCAGAGAAGAGCTTCATGCCATTGGCACTCCATGCTAAAGCTGTCACTGTGCTCTTGTGCAGGCCCACAACATCAAACCGTCTCAGCTGCAACAAATATTTTTTAAATATATATATATATATATATATATATATATATATATATACATACATACACACACACACAGCTGCCTGTGGAAAGAATACTTTGCCAAAAAGAAGTGGAACAGTCTATTTAAAATAACTGACATTGGGGTTTGATGATATTTTGTTTCATAACACAACAAACCTAACACACTTTTCAGTACGGCAAAAAACTATTGTATCCATTTTTTTTTATCCCACCACAAGTTTCAACAGTATCTTCACATTTCCTGACATAATCACTTGCAAGCATTACAAAACATCACAACTGAAGTGAAAAAAATGAACAACCACTACTTAAAATGACAACATAACTCTATTCAAAATTCTACTCAATGATATGTACCTGTTTATTCCTGCCTGGCAGCTGTGACACCAGCTGAAAGAGAGCAACTCTGCCAGATGCCGTACCGACTGCCACCAGATCATCAAAGCAGCTTAGCAGCTTCACTACAGTGATAGCCTCACATTTTCCCTGTTGGAACAGATTATTTAAAACATTCAAGACAACACCTCTGAATGGCCTATAACGGGGTCCCTGTGGACAAGTGAGTGTTAATTACCACCGTACCTCCAAGTTGTATTTGTTCATCTGGCTCACTCGTCTGCAGTAAAGATACAGCATTCCAATACTGCTTCCCACAGCTATGTAGTCACTGTTGCTGTCCAAAGCTGTGAGGTAGACCAGAACCGAACGGAAGCCTTTTTGGACTTTTGCAGGGATGGCATTGAGTAGGTAGTAGAGGGGACAGAATTCCCTTAGGGGTACGGAAGGTGGCTGGCTCGCCATTTCTGAGTGATGGCCTAAGGAGCCTCCTGTGTACTGTAAATGACAGGAAAGACAATGACATGCATTATACTGTACCAATTAACATCCAGTCAGTTTGTATACATTTGATCTGAGCCCATACATATCATACTGCATTAAAGGCATTACTACAACATTCAACATATGAATTCGGAATTTTGAATAACGACCATGTACAGTAAGAAATTTCATACCTTTGATTCTAAATGCGAGATATGTATTGATAATCCTACTGCTTAAATCATTTTTTAAGTATTCTTTGTTAATAAACACCTTGCCCTTTTTCCACAGCCTCATTAGAGAGAGCTGATTGGGTTCCTCTTGCTAGAGACAAATTATATAATGTTACAAAGATGTTATATATGACTGGTTCATGCTTCACACTCAACATTCGCTTGTAATCGGATGGTAATGATAAGAATAATGTAAAATATCAATGCTACTCTGCGATGGACTGGCGACCTGTCCAGGGTGTATCTTGCCTTCCGCCCGAGGACTGCTGGGATGGGCTCCAGCACCCCCCCACGACCCTGGCAGAGAAGCGGCTTAGAAAATGGATGGATGGATGGATGGATGAATGCTACTCTGATTGTCACGAATTTAGAAATGTTTATCTTCTGCATGTTTGACTCAAATTCGAGTGTCATGTTTATAAAAACACCTTGTAATAGAAATATCTGACAATAAGCCACAAAATCAATTAGTGTTTTCATTTTCTTGGCAGTTGACCAACCTGTCAGAAAATGAAAGACGAGGAGTTAACCATCCTGCTGGCTGCTGGTAGGCTGTGACATGGTAAGATGGGCAGTTCTATTTGTCTGTCATATGCTAACCAAAGGGCACAACGACAAAAAAAAATGTTCAATAGCTGACAAAAGCAATAAAGTCCCAATAAGGTTAAGTACAGTTCAGTCGAGGGTGTGGTGAGAAGTTAAAGAAAATTAACTGAAACCTCCTGACACATCCTGTCATTTGTTTGGGTTGTTGGGCGAACACACCCCCTACTCCAACTAACTGAACACGCATTTACGGGTATTTACCACTGATTTAATCAAAGCTGTACACTTAGCCGTAATCTAAATCCAAGTCTGACAAATCTCGCCTGAGAAATATTTTATATTCGCAGTTAGCCAGGTTAGATTAACTAAACACCCATGGCGCAAATGACTGTCAGCTAATGCTAAGTTAACTTAAGTTCTTAGTGCCTACTTACTAAATATATTGATGTTCAGCTTGACCACCATTTGTATGACAATTGTCCCATCCATGGCTTTGATATCCGATTAACCTAAATAAGTTAGTCAGTTAATGAAACAGCGTTTTTCCTTTAAACATTAAGCTAAGTTGTTTAGCAGCAAGCTAGGCTGTCAGTGGCGAGCAAATACAGTCCAACCAGAGAGCCTCTGTGACTTACCACAGCCAACTTTCACTGAAGCACAGGGCTTATCCTATTACGGCACAAAAAAGGGCAATGTCGGTATTAAATTCTCCGTCTGACAGCAATGTTTTGACATATGACAGGAACAACTCAAAGACATGTCTGCTCTTGTTGACGTTCTCCGTAGACTTCTTCCCTGCAATGTGTGAAAGAGACATTCAACAACAGCGCTACCCACCGGGGAGGAGCCGCACAGGCGCCTTACTCACAACAACCGCGCCAAACCATCCTCTCCAGTCAGGCTACCAAGAGGCGGAAAGGGTAGACCACAATAACCAGGGGTCACCACGACTACAACAATCAGGCAGTGCATTCACAACCAAAGCTATAACTTTCTGTAAGGGACCTATTAGAGGTGGACGTCTGGCTCCTATCACCGCCGCTGTGGACAATTCTGACTAATATTCTCTAGAACAGAGCATTTCACACCAAACGACTCTGAAAGGCTCTGTTTGCATGTTACTCATATAAATGTGCAAATTTAGAAAGAACGCTGGAACTCACCTTGCCCTGTTTCTAAGTCAAAGTCAATGTTTTAGGAGGATGGTATGGTTAACATGCATTATGAGACAACAAAGCCGTAACCGATTCAGCAAAGGCAATAAAACACATCTGTGAAACACTTTTTTAAACGTGTAAAGCACATTAATCAGTGTATTTGAGTGCACTCACTTGATTTCACTGGATTTATGGTTGTACTGATAACAAACGAAAGCTATTTTCTGGGGTATTATTTTCGTGTTCCAACCCGCATACTATCACACTAAACAGCATACAAAAATAGCGCGTAAATCATCAGAAGTGCTCTCATTAGTGCAGTAGGCGAAGTACACAAGTGTGTGGTTCGGGACGCGGCCTTAGATCAAGCAGTGAGAAGCGATCAGCAGCTCCAATGGCTGATTATAGCTTCGTAGACATGTCCGAGCGAAGGTTTGGGGTAATTTGTTGATCAAAGATTATTTATTGAGGTAAACTGATGCATTTATTGAGCTGAGCTGACTTAAGATAAGATAAAATGACTCGTTCTTCATTTAAGGCACCTCATTGTAACTGCAGCAACATTTAAGGCGGAACGGATAATTCAAATGAGACACTGGCGATTAAGAAACTAACTTGAGTTCTCTCTCTCTCTCTCTCTCTCTCTCTCTATGTATATATATATATATATATATATATATATATATATATATATATATATATATATATATATATATCAGCTTTGGTACACATTTTTATTAGTTTTTTTTAAATAAAATATCACAAACTGAAATGTTCTGAACTCTGAAATGCAGGTTATCCAGTTCACCAATCCAGATATTCTTCATCAAATGCATTGTGAAGCCTCGCAAAGTTTCCAGAAGCAGCTCTAAACACTGTTCCTGCTCAGCTGAATGCAGATACATATTTCCAAAAATATTCACTCACCCATGTAAATCATAGAATCTAGCTGTTCCAGTCACTTCCATGGCCACAGGTGTATAAAACCAAGCACCTATGCCTGCAGACTGCTACTAAATATTCCACAGTCAACTGTCAGTGGTACTATAACAAAGTGGAGGCGATTGGGAATGACAGCAACTCAGCCACGAAGTGGTCGGCCACGTAAAATGACAGAGACAGTCTGCAGTTGCTGAGGCGCATAGTGCACAGAGGTCGCCAACTTTCTGCAGTCAATCACCACAGACCTCCAAACTTCATGTGGCCTCCACATTAGCTCAAGAACAGTGCGTAGAGAGCTTCATGGAATGGGTTTCCATAGCTGAGCAGCTGTATCCAAGAATTACATCACCTAGCGCAATGCAAAGCGTTGAATGCAGTGATGTAAAGCACCAGCACTGGGCTCTAGAGCAGTGGAGACATGTTCTCTGGGGTGACGCTTTTCTGTCCGGCAATCAAATGGACGAGGCTGGGTTTGGTGGTTGCCAGGAGAAGAATACTTGTCTGACTGCATTGTGCCAAGTGTAAAGTTTGGTGGAGGGGGGATTATGGTGTGGGGTTGTTTTTCAGGAGTTGGGCTCGGCCCCTTAGTTCCAGTGAAAGGAACACTTAATGCTTCAGCAGACCAAGAGATTTTAGACAATTTCATGCTCCCAACTTTGTGGCAACAGCTTGGGGCTTAGCCTTTCCTGTTCCAATATGACTGCGCAGCAGTGCATAAAGCAAGGGGTGTAAAGACATTGATTTTACAAATACAATTGCAATTGAAATTCCAGAGAAATAAATAAACTAAATGATTGCAAATCTTGTTAGTAAAACAGATAGAACAGCTTGAAAGCAAGTGCTTGACTTAAAGTATCTCTGAAGTCATATTTTAAAACACAACAAAGGAATCAATGTTGAACAATTAATTGCAAAGTATTTTATATATTGTTTTTATGCCCAAGTAACTACTAAAATGGGTATTCAACACTCACTAAGAACGTGAAGATCTATGCATATGCACAATTATGCTAATTGTAAAGCCCCCCTTTCCGCCACGTTTCTAAATCATGCTCCAGAAAAAAGGTAGTAAACCGTCACTAGGGTGGTACCCTCTCAGTACCTTTAGTCAGGGGACATGCCATATTCCACTGAAATTACATTTACACCCTGCCTCACCCCCAGGCTTTTTATTATTCTTTTTTAATACATTAGATTATGAAAAGGTATAAATATGTATTTTTCACCTGGAAAAACTTATTTAAGGTTCACAATTGGACACTGTTGTACCTTTGAGGGAACATTTACATTGTTTGTACCTTGATAAACAAAAAAGGACCCTTATTTCTAACAGTGTATTAGCACATTAACAAGGAACAAACTTAAATATGACACTTCACCGCTAAATGTAGCACACAGTTTCTATTTGTTTGAGTTTAACATACTGGAAAAAGAAAAAAAAACCACATTATAAAATGCACCATATATTTTTTACAGGTCACATTTTATTTTATTTGTTTATTTTGTTTAATATGTGTTCATTAGATAAACAGTAACTGTGCTTTAAAGTGTGCAGAAATATCTTCTCTGTAGACGACATATCACATCGACAAAGCATGTCATCTGTCCAGGGGTACCCAAACCTCTGCATACAAATGTATGTTCCACTCTCCCACCCTCCTTTGCTTTAGTTAATGGATGATGTACTTTGATACAGGTGGCTATGCCTTACAATGCCCTGCATATATCTCTTCACCATAAATGTGTTCTTATAATACAAGCCCATTTACAAAAAAGTTGGGACGCTGTGCAAAATGTAAATAAAAACAAAATACAACAATGTGCAAATCATTTAAACCTTATATTTATTTGAAATTGATTGAAAGACAACATATCCAATGTTGAAACTGAGAAATTTTGTTGTTTTTTGAAAAATATATGCACATTTTGAATTTGATGCCAACACCACATTCCAAAAAAGTTGGGATGAGGTCAACAAAAGGCTAGTAAAGTTGTGTAATGCTTAAAAAAAACAACTGGTGGTTAATTGGCAACATGTCAGTATCATGATTGGGTATAAAAAGAGCATCAGAGAGGCAGAGTCTCTCAGAAATAAAGATGAGGAGGGTTTCACCACTCTGTGAAAGACTGTGTGGGCAAATAGTGCAACAATTCAAGAATAACGTTTCATAAAATGGCCAAGAACTTTGGCTTTTCGTCATCTACAGTACATATTAACATTAAAAGATTCAGAAAATCTGGAGAAACCTCTATATACAAGAGACAAGGCCAAAAACCAGTATTTACAGGCCATGATCTTCGGCCTTCAGACAGCACTGCATTTAAAACAAGATTCTGTAATGGAAATCACTGCATTGGGCTCAGGAAAACTTCTGTACAAAAACTATCTGTGAACACAGTTCATCACTGCATGCAGAAATGCAAGTTAAAACTCTAAAATGCAAAGAAGAAACTATATATAAACAGAATCCAGAAACACTGCCACCCTTTCTGGGCCTGAGCTCATTTAAAATGGTCTTAGGGGAAGTGGAAAGGTGTCCTTTGGTCTAACAAATGACCATTTGAAATCTTTTTGAAAATGATAGACACTGTGTCCTCCAAACTAAAGACCACTTAGTTTGTTATCAGTGCACAGTTCTAAAGCCAGTATTCATGTTGGTATAAGGGTGCATTAGTGCACATGGCATGCGTGACCAGCACATCTGTGAAGGCACCATTAATGCTGAACAATATATAAGATAAGATAAAATGCCTTTATTGTCATTGCACAGTGTACAACGAAATTGAGCAGCAATCCAACGGCACTTTCTACACACAAAACAATTAAAAATAAGGCTAAAATATATAAAGTGCAGATTTAAGGAAAAAAAGTATAAAAATCTTAAATATAAAGAAAAAGGACTCTAAAACTATATATTCTAAACAGACAATAGACAAGTGAGGTAGCAGTTAATTATTGCACATTCCTGGATAGTTTATAGTGTTGTATAATATCGCACACCTTAAGAATTATTGCACAGAAAGAATACAGATTGCACACTCGAGAAGAAATAGTGCAGTGAATAATAAATAGAACAGAGGTGGAGTGGAACACTGGAACAGTGTACATTGTCCTATGAAGTCAGTATCCAGTAAAGGGTTGTAGTGATGTTCAGTCACTTCTACTGAGCAGAGTTTTATAAAAAGTCCTTGTCAGTGTATATTTGTATTTGTTCAGTTCCCGTACAGCTCTGGGGTAAAAACTGTTTTTAAGTCTGTTTGTTCAGGATGGGATAGACCTAAAGTGCTTACCAGAGGGTAGCAGGTTGAACAGATGATGTCCCGAGTAAAATGTGTCCTTCAGGATGTTGGCTGCCCTGTTGAGGCAGCGGGAAATGAACAGGTCCTCCAGGCAGGGCAGTGGGCAGCCGATGATCTTCTTGTCCATGTTTATGAATCCCTGCAGTGCTCTTCTCTCTGCCATTGAGCAGCTGCTATACCACGTTGAGATGCAGTATGTCAGCACACTCTCAATGGTGGAGCGGTATTAGGACACCAGCAGCTTCTCCTGAAGTTTGTTTTTCCTGAGAATTCTCAGGAAATAGAGTCTCTGCTGCACCTTCTTGACCACTGCCATGGTGTTGGTGGTCCAGGAGAGATCTTCAGAAATGTGTGTGCCCAGGAATTTGAAGGAAGGGACTCTTTCAACACAGTCCCCATTGACGTTCAATGGTGTGAGGACTGCTCCTTTCTCCTTTCTCTCGTCCAGAGATAAGTCCAATCACTGTCGTGTCATCCGCAAACCTTACTATGGGGTTGGAGGAGTGGGTTGGGACACAGTCATAGGTGTATAGAGCATAGAGAAACAGGCTAAGCATGCACCCCTGTGGCGCTCCAGTGCTGAGTTTGAGGGTGGAGGAATGATGGAGACCCAATCTTACAGACTGGGTGGGGTCGGTCAGAAGTCTTTGATCTAGAGGCAGGTGGGTTGTGAAAGTCCCAAGTCTGTGAGTTTGGTCACCAGTCTGTGGGGGATGACCATGTTAAAAGCTGAGCTGAAGTCTACGAAGAGCATCCTCACATAGCTTCCCTGGTGAGTGCTGTGTGAAGAACAGTGGTGATGGCATCTTCTGTGGGTCTGTTTGCTTTGTAGACAGACTGGTGTGGATCAAAGCTGGGTGGGAGGATGGCTCTGATGTGACGTAGAACCAGTCTCTCAAAACACTTCATTATGACCGTTGTGAGCTCAATCGGACAGTAGTCATTGAGATCGCTGATGGTAGTCTTTTTTGGCAGTGGAATGATGGTGGCAGACTTCAGACAAGGTGGGATGATGGATTTGGACAGGGACAGGTTGAAAATTTTTGTGAAGACCACAGAGAGGTGGTCTGCACATACCTTCAGCACATTTCCTGTCACACCATCAGGACCAGCAGCTTTTCTGGAGTTCACTATACTGAGCACATGTCTTGTCGTTGTGTCGTTGGGTCGTTGTTGTTGAAGTGATCCTCAATTTTCCTCTTGTGGGTGGTCTTAGCCTCCTTGATGCCTCTCTTTAGGTTGGTTCTAGTGGCACTTTAAAGGGCTCTGTCACCAGACCTAAAGGCGGCATTCCGCGCATTGAGGAGAATTCGGACCTCCTTTGTCATCCAGGGCTTTTGGTTTGGGTACACCCTGATGTTTTTGTCCACTGTAACGTTGTCTACACAGTTTTTGATGTAGCAGAGTACAGCTGATGTGTACTCCTCCAGGTCCTGATAATCAAAGACATCCCAGTTCTTTTGAAGCAGTCTTGCAGCTGTGAGGAAGCTCCTTCAGGCCATGTCTTGATAATCTTTGTGATGGGTTGAGATTTTCTTTTGAGAGAGGTGTATGCAGGAGTTAAAAATATGGAGCAGTGATCTGATTCGCCCAGATGTGATAATAATGTTGATGTAAAAATATATGTTTTGGCAACATATGCTGCCATCCAGAAGACATCTTTTTTATGAAAAGCCTTGCTTATTTCAGCAAGATAATGCCAGACCACATTCTGCATGTATTACAACAGCATTGTTCCATATTAAGAGTCCAGGTGCTAAAGCTGCCTGCCTGCAGTCCAGACCTGTCACCACTCATAACATTTGGCATATTATGAAATCAAAAATATGACAAAGGAGACCCTGAACTGATGAGCAGCTGAAATCTTATGTTAAGCAAAAATGGCAAAACATTTCACTTTCAAAACTACAGCAGTGTCTCCTCAGTTCCCAAACACTTACAGAATGTTGTTAAAAGAAGAGGTGATGAAACACAGTGGTAAACATGCCCCTGTACCAACTTTTTTGGAATGTGTTGTTGGCATCAAATTCAAAATGGGCATATATTTTTCACGAAACAATACAATTTCTAAGTTTGAACATTTGATCTGTTGTATTTGTACTAATTTCAGTCAAATATACTGTTTAAATGATTTTCACATCATTGAATTTAGTTTTTATTTACATTTTGAACAGCATCCGAACTATTTGGAAATGGGGTTGTACATTGCAGATATTTATACTTTCTTAAAACTATCATGAAATAATGTCTCAGGCATTAGGCGACATATTCATAATCATTTCAGATTATAGCTTAATACCTGTCCAGGGTGTATCCTGCCTTCCGCCCGAAGACTGCTGGGATAGGCTCCAGCACCCCCCCCGTGACCCTGACGGAGAAGCGGCTTAGAAAATGGATGGATGGATGGACGGATTATAGCTTAATATAGCTTATAGCTTTAAAACACATTACACTATCCAGATGTCTGGTTCCTATGACCTCCACTGTGATCAGTTAACTTACTCTACAAGGGAACCTTTAACATCAAACCACTCTGACTCACTTTAAAGATTTAAACACAGATTTTTTGTTAAATAAGAGGAGGAATTCCTTATTGAGGCGAATTAATTTTTCTCTCTTCTCTTTCAGTTGTATGTGCTGATCCTTTATTTTGGTTCAGCAGTTTGACTGATGAAGTGCTAGAGAGTGCTTTAACCTTGTCCTTCAGCTTCTGTCTGCTCCATTCCAGTGAGATGTAATGCCTTGAGATGTGTGTGTGTGCATATGTTTCAGCAGTCTTATCCAAGTGAAGAAGGGAAAGTGAGCCTTGACCAACCGAATGGGGCTCAAACTGGCTGTGCTTTTAAAAGTGCTGAGAGTAAGAGCTTGAAAAGGTGCTTCTCTTTTGTGTCTTGCTGAACCTCTCATTGACCCAGCATTGAAACTTGGGGAACCGCTCTCACTCTGTACCACCAGATGAAATGAGAAACTTCAGTCACTTCACTTGCTTAACACTTTCATGAAGACGGTGTTCACAGATAAAACAGTGCTTAAGCTATCTGTCCAAGCTGAGACATGAGCTCCTCTTAATGGCCACTTTATTAGAAATGTAATTCCACCTTACTGATATACAGTTGGAGACACATCTGGTAATGCATAGTTCTCATCCTCTATCCTAGGGCTGCCCAAAGTCAGGTCAGTGCACCAAACTTGCCCAGTAAGCACATTTGATTTGGCCCACCAGGACTCCCAACTCCATCAGCCAATCAGAGAACACACGTAGTACAAGACCAACTCTTCACCCTGTCCAGGATTCTGGAGGGTTCATGGGAGTTTGCCCAACCAGTCCACATGTGCTTTGTGGATTTGGAGAAGGCATTCGACTGTGTTCCCCAAAGGTATTCTGTGGGAGGTGCTTCGGGAGTACAGGGTACATGGCTCTTTGCTATGAGCCATTCACGCCCTGTACAAACAAAGCAGGAGTTTGGTTCGCATAGCCGGCAGTAAGTCACATTCGTTCCCAGTGAGACTTGGACTCCGTCAGGGCTGCCCGATTCTATTCATAATTTTTATGGATAGAATTTCTAGGCGCAGTCAGGGAATGGAGGGTGTCCGTTTTGGTGACCTTAAGGTCACATCGCTGCTGTTTGCAGATGATGTGGTCCTATTGGGGACATCAGGCCATGAACTTCAGCTTTCACTGGATCGGTTTGCAGCCGAGTGTGAAGCGGCCGGGATGAGAATCAGTACCTCCAAATGCGAGGCCATAGTTCTCAGGCGGGAAAGGGTGGAGAGCCCTCTCTGGGTTGGGCGTGAGCTCTTGCCTCAAGTGGAGGAGTTTAAGTATCTCGGGGTCTTGTTCACGAGTGATGGTAAAAGGGAGCGGGAGATTGACAGGCGGATTGGTGCTGGGTCAGCAGTGATGCGGGCTCTTTACCGGTCTGTTGTGGTAAAGAAAGAGCTGAGTCATAAGGCAAGGCTCGCGATTTACCGGTCAAACTACGTTCCCACCCTCACCTGTGGTCATGAGCTTTGGTTAATGGCCGAAAGAATGAGATTGTGAATACAAGCAGCCGAAATGAGTTTCCTCCGCAGGGTGTCTGGACTCTCCCTTAGAGATAGGGTGAGAAGTTCGGTCATCTGGGAGGGACTCGCAGTAGAGCCATTGCTTCTCCACGTTGAGAGGAGCCAGCTGAGGTGGTTCGGGCATCTGGTTAGGTTGCCTCCTGGTTTGGGCATCTGGTTAGGATGTCACAGGCAAGCCTACCAGGGAGGAGACCCCAGGTAAGACCCAGGACACGCTGGCGTGACTATATTGCCCAGCTGGCCTGGAATCCCCCCCAGGGAGCTAGTGGAAGTGGCTGGGGAAAGGGATGTCTGGCCCTCATTGCTTAGGATGCTGCCCCCACGACCCGAATCCGGAGAAACGGAAGATGATGGATGGATGGATGGATGGATGGATGGATGGATGGATGGATGGATGGATGGATTAGGTTTTTAGTAATGCACTCTCAAATGGGAAATGCATTTATCAATACACAATTGAATTAGTATTATATAAAAAGCCCAGATTATACCGCCATGCATACACACAAAGGAGTGCTTAAGATGGTCAGGTCATGCATCTGAGGGGGTTCGGCAGAGCTTTGCTGATGGCGGAGAAGATCTTGGACAGATGCTTGCACGCTTTCTTAGAGGAGGTCACCAAAACTTTTGATTCTCCCTGCAAAGCTGCAAAAGAGGAAAAAGTTCAATCAGAGCCAACAACTGATAAAACTGTTTTATCACTTGAATAGTTTTCCTTGTTCATTTTCTTACACTCTACAGTGCATTGCATTAAGACAATAAAGAAGTGATATTATGAGTCAAACTTGTACAAATACTTATAAAACACTATCTTGATTGTGTCCACTTTGAAAGAATAACCTGCCCTCTGTGTGTTTTGTTTCAGGTACTTACAATCTTGAAGATTTCTAGAGGAGGGGTTCAGTGGATGATCAGCAGGCCAGCAGGACACACTTTCTTTAATTTCTTGAAGAACAAACATTTAATAATGAAGACATCAGCATTTAAGAATAAAATGAGCATTTACAAAAACATCATACGCTCTTACAGTTTTTACTTACAAGGTTTTTACTTACCCTTAAGCTGATCACAGGAACTTTTTTACAGACATTAAAGCAGAACCCACAAATTCTCTTCTTCAGAACCACAGGTTATGAATTTACGTCAGAGTTGTCATTGGGGCTGGAGCTGGAACAGCAAGATTTCTACAATGTCTTTCTCACAACATTACTGGCAGTCCTTCTTAAGATGATGGTTATGTAAAGTCCATTCCAGAAATGTGATGAATTCAACATCAGTGGATTGTTGAACATAATGATTTCACCACTAGATCTGCAAAAGCCATCCTGGAGTGGCTTACTGCATTGGTGGAAACACATTGAAGCACGCTGACTTCTGAGTTCATGCTCTGTCCTTCAAAACCTTCACTGGTGCCTTGCATGTCTGGGTCAGGGAAAATGAGATTTGGAAGTGTTACATTGTGACTCAGAAAGTGCAGGAGCAAACGTTTAACAGACTCATCTACAAAACTATAGACCAGAGCTAAATGAATCTGGATAGGATCCCTTAGCAAAATCCGCACCAATTATGTCTCTATAGCAGAATCTGAGATGCTCCTACATCCCTGTGATTGTCCAGACATATTTCCAAGATGGTTTAACCTCAAATTTCTAAAACCAATTTCATGAAAATATCTGATATATGTGTAGGGTGTTGCCACTTCTTTGTTGCAGAAGGTTGTTGAAACTGAGGTTGGGTAATATCTTAAGCAGCAGAATTGGGCTCCTTAAAAATGATGCCATTCTCTTGGAGTGAAGTCCTCTGTGTGTGAATGTGGGTTTCTGTGTTTGAGTGGTGGCATCTGTGTGTGTGTAGGCCTCGATGTATGAGTGTAGGCCTCTGTGTGTGAGTGTAGGCCTCTATGTGTGAGTGTAGGCCTCTGTGTGTGAGTGTAGGCATCTGTGTGTGAGTGTAGGCCTTGGTGTGTGTGTAGGCCTCGATGTATGACTGTAGGCCTCTGTGTGTGTGTGTGTAGGCCTCGATGTATGACTGTAGGCCTCTGTGCGTGATTGTAGGCCTTTGTGTGTGAGTGTAGGCCTCTGTGTGTGAGAGCGGGCCTCTGTGTATGTGTGTAGGCCCCTATGTGTGAGTGTAGGCCTCTATTTGTGAGTGTAGGCCTCTGTGTGTTGTAGGCCTCTGTGTGTGAGTGTAGGCCTGTGTGTGTGAGTGTGGGTGTCTGTGTGTGAGTGTGGGCCTGTGTGTCAGTGTAAGCCTCTGTGTGTGAGTGTGGGTGTCTGTGTGTGAGTGTGGGCCTGTGTGTGTGAGTGTAGAACTCTGTGTGTGAGTGTGGGTGTCTGTGTGTGAGTGTGGGCCTGTGTGTGAGTGTAAGCCTCTGTGTGTGAGTGTGGGTGTCTGTGTGTGAGTGTGGGCCTGTGTGTGAGTGTGGGCCTGTGTGTGTGAGTGTAGAACTCTGTGTGTGAGTGTGGGTGTCTGTGTGTGAGTGTGGGCCTGTGTGTGAGTGTGGGTGTCTGTGTGTGAGTGTGGGCCTGTGTGTGAGTGTAAGCCTCTGTGTGTGAGTGTGGGTTTCTGGGTGTGAGTGTGGGCCTCTGTGTGTGAGAGTGGGGCTCTGTGTATGTGTGTAGGTCTCTGTGTGTGAGTGTAGGCCTCTGTTTGTGAGTGTAGGCCTCTGTGTGTTGTAGGCCTCTGTGTGTGAGTGTAGGCCTGTGTGTGTGTGAGTGTGGGCCTGTGTGTCAGTGTAAGCCTCTGTGTGTGAGTGTGGGTGTCTGTGTGTGAGTGTGGGCCTGTGTGTGTGAGTGTAGAACTCTGTGTGTGAGTGTGGGTGTCTGTGTGTGAGTGTGGGCCTGTGTGTGAGTGTAAGCCTCTGTGTGTGAGTGTGAGTGTCTGTGTGTGAGTGTGGGCCTGTGTGTGAGTGTAAGCCTCTGTGTGTGAGTGTGGGTGTCTGTGTGTGAGTGTGGGCCTGTGTGTGAGTGTGGGCCTGTGTGTGTGAGTGTAGAACTCTGTGTGTGAGTGTGGGTGTCTGTGTGTGAGTGTGGGCCTGTGTGTGAGTGTAAGCCTCTGTGTGTGAGTGTGGGTGTCTGTGTGTGAGTGTGGGCCTGTGTGTGAGTGTAAGCCTCTGTGTGTGAGTGTGGGTGTCTGTGTGTGAGTGTGGGCCTGTGTGTGAGTGTGGGCCTGTGTGTGTGAGTGTAGAACTCTGTGTGTGAGTGTGGGTGTCTGTGTGTGAGTGTGCGCCTGTGTGTGAGTGTAAGCCTCTGTGTGTGAGTGTGGGTGTCTGTGTGTGAGTGTGGGCCTGTGTGTGAGTGTAAGCCTCTGTGTGTGAGTGTGTGTTTCTGGGTGTGAGTGTGGGCCTCTGTGTGTGAGAGTGGGGCTCTGTGTATGTGTGTAGGCCTCTGTGTGTGAGTGTAGGCCTCTGTTTGTGAGTGTAGGCCTCTGTGTGTGAGTATAGGCATGTGTGTGTGTGAGTGTGGGTGTCTGTGTGTGAATGTGGGCCTCTGAGTGTGAGTATAGGCCTCTGTGTATGAGTGTAAGCCTCTGTGTGAGTGTGGGTGTCTGTGTGTGAGTGTGGGCCTCTGTATGTGAGAGCGGGCCTCTGTGTATGTGTGTAGGCTTCTGTTTGTGAATGTAGGCCTCTGTGTGTGAATGTAGACCTCTGTGTGTGAGTGTGGGCCTCTGTGTATGAGTGTAGGCCTCTGTGAGTGAGTTTGGGCCGCTGTGTGTGTGTAGGCCTCTTTGTATGAGTGTAGGCCTCAGTGTGTGAGTGTAGGACTCAGTGTGTGAGTGTAGGCCTCTGTGTGTGAGTGTAGGCATCTCTCTGTGTGTGTAACCCTCTGTGTATCAGTGTAGGCCTCTGTATAAAAGTGTGGGCCTCTGCGTTTGAGAGTGTGGGCCTGTGTGTGAGAGTCTGGGCCTGTGTATGTGGGTCTGTCTGTGTGAGTGTGGGTCTCTGTGTGAGTATAGGCCTCTGTATGTAAGTGTGGGCCTCTGTGTGTGAGAGTCTGGCCCTGTGTGTGGGCCTGTCTGTGTGAATGTGGGCCTCTGTGTGTGAGTGTAGGCCTCTGTGTGTGTGTGTGTTTAGGCCTCTGTGTGTGAGTGTAGGCCTCTGTGTGTGAGTGTGGGCCTCTGTGTGTGAGTGTGGGCTTCTGTGTGTGAGTGTAGGCCTCTGTGTATGAGTATAGGCCTCTGTGTGTGAGTGTAGGCCTCTGTGTGTGAGTGTGGGCCTCTGTGTGTGAGTGTGGGCTTCTGTGTGTGAGTGTAGGCCTCTGTGTGTGAGTGTAGGCCTCTGTGTGTGAGTGTAGGCCTTGGTGTTTGTGGGTCTCTTTGTGTGAGTGTGGGCCTCTGTGTGTGTGTTTAGGCCTCTGTGTATGAGTATAGGCCTCTGTGTGTGAGTTTAGGCCTCTGTGTGTGAGTGTAGGCTTTTGTGTGTGTGTAGGCCTCTTTGTATGAGTGTGGGTCTCTGTGTGTAGGCCTTTGTGTGTGAGTGTAGGCCTCTGTGTGTGTGTGTAGACATCTGTGTATGAGTGTGGGTCTCTGTGTGTAAGCCTCTTTGTAAGAATGTAGGCCTGTGTGAGTAAGTGTAGGCCTTTGTGTGTGAGTATAGGCCTCCGTGTGTGAGTATAGGCCTCCGTGTGTGAGTGTGAGCCTCTGTGTATGAGTGTAGGCCTCTGTGTGTGAGTGTAGGCCTTGGTGTTTGTGGGTCTCTTTGTGTGAGTGTGGGCCTCTGTGTGTGTGTTTAGGCCTCTGTGTATGAGTATAGGCCTCTGTGTGTGAGTTTAGGCCTCTGTATGTGAGTTTAGGCCTCTGTGTGTGAGTGTAGGCCTCTGTGTGTGAGTGTAGGCTTTTGTGTGTGTGTAGGCCTCTTTGTATGTGTGGGTCTCTGTGTGTAGGCCTTTGTGTGTGAGTGTAGGCCTCTGTGTGTGTGTGTAGACATCTGTGTATGTGGGTCTGTCTGTGTGAGTGTGGGCCTCTGTGTGAGTATAGGCCTCTGTGTTTGAGTGTAGGCCTCTGTATGTAAGTGTGGGCCTCTGTGTGTGAGAGTCTGGGCCTGTGTATGTGGGTCTGTCTGTGTGAGTGTGGGCCTCTGTGTGAGTATAGGCCTCTGTGTTTGAGTGTAGGCCTCTGTATGTAAGTGTGGGCCTCTGTGTGTGAGAGTCTGGCCCTGTGTGTGGGCCTGTCTGTGTGAATGTGGGCCTCTGTGTGTGAGTGTAGGCCTCTGTATGTATGTGTAGGCCTCTTTGTACGAATGTAGGCCTCTGTATGTAAGTGTGGGCCTCTGTGTGTGAGAGTCTGGCCCTGTGTGTGGGCCTGTCTGTGTGAATGTGGGCCTCTGTGTGTGAGTGTAGGCCTCTGTGTGTGTGTGTGTTTAGGCCTCTGTGTGTGAGTGTAGGCCTCTGTGTGTGAGTGTGGGCCTCTGTGTGTGAGTGTGGGCTTCTGTGTGTGAGTGTAGGCCTCTGTGTATGAGTATAGGCCTCTGTGTGTGAGTGTAGGCCTCTGTGTGTGAGTGTGGGCCTCTGTGTGTGAGTGTGGGCTTCTGTGTGTGAGTGTAGGCCTCTGTGTGTGAGTGTAGGCCTCTGTGTGTGAGTGTAGGCCTTGGTGTTTGTGGGTCTCTTTGTGTGAGTGTGGGCCTCTGTGTGTGTGTTTAGGCCTCTGTGTATGAGTATAGGCCTCTGTGTGTGAGTTTAGGCCTCTGTGTGTGAGTGTAGGCTTTTGTGTGTGTGTAGGCCTCTTTGTATGAGTGTGGGTGTCTGTGTGTAGGCCTTTGTGTGTGAGTGTAGGCCTCTGTGTGTGTGTGTAGACATCTGTGTATGAGTGTGGGTCTCTGTGTGTAAGCCTCTTTGTAAGAATGTAGGCCTGTGTGAGTAAGTGTAGGCCTTTGTGTGTGAGTATAGGCCTCCGTGTGTGAGTATAGGCCTCCGTGTGTGAGTGTGAGCCTCTGTGTATGAGTGTAGGCCTCTGTGTGTGAGTGTAGGCCTTGGTGTTTGTGGGTCTCTTTGTGTGAGTGTGGGCCTCTGTGTGTGTGTTTAGGCCTCTGTGTATGAGTATAGGCCTCTGTGTGTGAGTTTAGGCCTCTGTCTGTGAGTTTAGGCCTCTGTGTGTGAGTGTAGGCCTCTGTGTGTGAGTGTAGGCTTTTGTGTGTGTGTAGGCCTCTTTGTATGAGTGTGGGTCTCTGTGTGTAGGCCTTTGTGTGTGAGTGTAGGCCTCTGTGTGTGAGAGTCTGGCCCTGTGTATGTGGGTCTGTCTGTGTGAGTGTGGGCCTCTGTGTGAGTATAGGCCTCTGTGTTTGAGTGTAGGCCTCTGTATGTAAGTGTGGGCCTCTGTGTGTGAGAGTCTGGGCCTGTGTATGTGGGTCTGTCTGTGTGAGTGTGGGTCTCTGTGTGAGTATAGGCCTCTGTATGTAAGTGTGGGCCTCTGTGTGTGAGAGTCTGGCCCTGTGTATGTGGGTCTGTCTGTGTGAGTGTGGGCCTCTGTGTGAGTATAGGCCTCTGTGTTTGAGTGTAGGCCTCTGTATGTAAGTGTGGGCCTCTGTGTGTGAGAGTCTGGCCCTGTGTGTGGGCCTGTCTGTGTGAATGTGGGCCTCTGTGTGTGAGTGTAGGCCTCTGTATGTATGTGTAGGCCTCTTTGTACGAATGTAGGCCTCTGTATGTAAGTGTGGGCCTCTGTGTGTGAGAGTCTGGCCCTGTGTGTGGGCCTGTCTGTGTGAATGTGGGCCTCTGTGTGTGAGTGTAGGCCTCTGTGTGTGTGTGTGTTTAGGCCTCTGTGTGTGAGTGTAGGCCTCTGTGTGTGAGTGTGGGCCTCTGTGTGTGAGTGTGGGCTTCTGTGTGTGAGTGTAGGCCTCTGTGTATGAGTATAGGCCTCTGTGTGTGAGTGTAGGCCTCTGTGTGTGAGTGTGGGCCTCTGTGTGTGAGTGTGGGCTTCTGTGTGTGAGTGTAGGCCTCTGTGTGTGAGTGTAGGCCTCTGTGTGTGAGTGTAGGCCTTGGTGTTTGTGGGTCTCTTTGTGTGAGTGTGGGCCTCTGTGTGTGTGTTTAGGCCTCTGTGTATGAGTATAGGCCTCTGTGTGTGAGTTTAGGCCTCTGTGTGTGAGTGTAGGCTTTTGTGTGTGTGTAGGCCTCTTTGTATGAGTGTGGGTCTCTGTGTGTAGGCCTTTGTGTGTGAGTGTAGGCCTCTGTGTGTGTGTGTAGACATCTGTGTATGAGTGTGGGTCTCTGTGTGTAAGCCTCTTTGTAAGAGTGTAGGCCTCTGTGTGTGAGTGTGGGCCTCTGTGTGTGAGTGTGGGCTTCTGTGTGTGAGTGTAGGCCTCTGTGTATGAGTATAGGCCTCTGTGTGTGAGTGTAGGCCTCTGTGTGTGAGTGTGGGCCTCTGTGTGTGAGTGTGGGCTTCTGTGTGTGAGTGTAGGCCTCTGTGTGTGAGTGTAGGCCTCTGTGTGTGAGTGTAGGCCTTGGTGTTTGTGGGTCTCTTTGTGTGAGTGTGGGCCTCTGTGTGTGTGTTTAGGCCTCTGTGTATGAGTATAGGCCTCTGTGTGTGAGTTTAGGCCTCTGTGTGTGAGTGTAGGCTTTTGTGTGTGTGTAGGCCTCTTTGTATGAGTGTGGGTCTCTGTGTGTAGGCCTTTGTGTGTGAGTGTAGGCCTCTGTGTGTGTGTGTGGGCTTCTGTGTGTGAGTGTAGGCCTCTGTGTATGAGTATAGGCCTCTGTGTGTGAGTGTAGGCCTCTGTGTGTGAGTGTGGGCCTCTGTGTGTGAGTGTGGGCTTCTGTGTGTGAGTGTAGGCCTCTGTGTGTGAGTGTAGGCCTCTGTGTGTGAGTGTAGGCCTTGGTGTTTGTGGGTCTCTTTGTGTGAGTGTGGGCCTCTGTGTGTGTGTTTAGGCCTCTGTGTATGAGTATAGGCCTCTGTGTGTGAGTTTAGGCCTCTGTGTGTGAGTGTAGGCTTTTGTGTGTGTGTAGGCCTCTTTGTATGAGTGTGGGTGTCTGTGTGTAGGCCTTTGTGTGTGAGTGTAGGCCTCTGTGTGTGTGTGTAGACATCTGTGTATGAGTGTGGGTCTCTGTGTGTAAGCCTCTTTGTAAGAATGTAGGCCTGTGTGAGTAAGTGTAGGCCTTTGTGTGTGAGTATAGGCCTCCGTGTGTGAGTATAGGCCTCCGTGTGTGAGTGTGAGCCTCTGTGTATGAGTGTAGGCCTCTGTGTGTGAGTGTAGGCCTTGGTGTTTGTGGGTCTCTTTGTGTGAGTGTGGGCCTCTGTGTGTGTGTTTAGGCCTCTGTGTATGAGTATAGGCCTCTGTGTGTGAGTTTAGGCCTCTGTCTGTGAGTTTAGGCCTCTGTGTGTGAGTGTAGGCCTCTGTGTGTGAGTGTAGGCTTTTGTGTGTGTGTAGGCCTCTTTGTATGAGTGTGGGTCTCTGTGTGTAGGCCTTTGTGTGTGAGTGTAGGCCTCTGTGTGTGAGAGTCTGGCCCTGTGTATGTGGGTCTGTCTGTGTGAGTGTGGGCCTCTGTGTGAGTATAGGCCTCTGTGTTTGAGTGTAGGCCTCTGTATGTAAGTGTGGGCCTCTGTGTGTGAGAGTCTGGGCCTGTGTATGTGGGTCTGTCTGTGTGAGTGTGGGTCTCTGTGTGAGTATAGGCCTCTGTATGTAAGTGTGGGCCTCTGTGTGTGAGAGTCTGGCCCTGTGTATGTGGGTCTGTCTGTGTGAGTGTGGGCCTCTGTGTGAGTATAGGCCTCTGTGTTTGAGTGTAGGCCTCTGTATGTAAGTGTGGGCCTCTGTGTGTGAGAGTCTGGCCCTGTGTGTGGGCCTGTCTGTGTGAATGTGGGCCTCTGTGTGTGAGTGTAGGCCTCTGTATGTATGTGTAGGCCTCTTTGTACGAATGTAGGCCTCTGTATGTAAGTGTGGGCCTCTGTGTGTGAGAGTCTGGCCCTGTGTGTGGGCCTGTCTGTGTGAATGTGGGCCTCTGTGTGTGAGTGTAGGCCTCTGTGTGTGTGTGTGTTTAGGCCTCTGTGTGTGAGTGTAGGCCTCTGTGTGTGAGTGTGGGCCTCTGTGTGTGAGTGTGGGCTTCTGTGTGTGAGTGTAGGCCTCTGTGTATGAGTGTAGGCCTCTGTGTGTGAGTGTAGGCCTCTGTGTGTGAGTGTGGGCCTCTGTGTGTGAGTGTGGGCTTCTGTGTGTGAGTGTAGGCCTCTGTGTGTGAGTGTAGGCCTCTGTGTGTGAGTGTAGGCCTTGGTGTTTGTGGGTCTCTTTGTGTGAGTGTGGGCCTCTGTGTGTGTGTTTAGGCCTCTGTGTATGAGTATAGGCCTCTGTGTGTGAGTTTAGGCCTCTGTGTGTGAGTGTAGGCTTTTGTGTGTGTGTAGGCCTCTTTGTATGAGTGTGGGTCTCTGTGTGTAGGCCTTTGTGTGTGAGTGTAGGCCTCTGTGTGTGTGTGTAGACATCTGTGTATGAGTGTGGGTCTCTGTGTGTAAGCCTCTTTGTAAGAATGTAGGCCTGTGTGAGTAAGTGTAGGCCTTTGTGTGTGAGTATAGGCCTCCGTGTGTGAGTATAGGCCTCCGTGTGTGAGTGTGAGCCTCTGTGTATGAGTGTAGGCCTCTGTGTGTGAGTTTAGGCCTCTGTGTGTGAGTGTAGGCTTTTGTGTGAGTGTAGGACTCAGTGTGTGAGTGTAGGCCTCTGTGTGTGAGTGTAGGCATCTCTCTGTGTGTGTAACCCTCTGTGTATCAGTGTAGGCCTCTGTATAAAAGTGTGGGCCTCTGCGTTTGAGAGTGTGGGCCTGTGTGTGAGAGTCTGGGCCTGTGTATGTGGGTCTGTCTGTGTGAGTGTGGGTCTCTGTGTGAGTATAGGCCTCTGTATGTAAGTGTGGGCCTCTGTGTGTGAGAGTCTGGCCCTGTGTGTGGGCCTGTCTGTGTGAATGTGGGCCTCTGTGTGTGAGTGTAGGCCTCTGTGTGTGTGTGTGTTTAGGCCTCTGTGTGTGAGTGTAGGCCTCTGTGTGTGAGTGTGGGCCTCTGTGTGTGAGTGTGGGCTTCTGTGTGTGAGTGTAGGCCTCTGTGTATGAGTATAGGCCTCTGTGTGTGAGTGTAGGCCTCTGTGTGTGAGTGTGGGCCTCTGTGTGTGAGTGTGGGCTTCTGTGTGTGAGTGTAGGCCTCTGTGTGTGAGTGTAGGCCTCTGTGTGTGAGTGTAGGCCTTGGTGTTTGTGGGTCTCTTTGTGTGAGTGTGGGCCTCTGTGTGTGTGTTTAGGCCTCTGTGTATGAGTATAGGCCTCTGTGTGTGAGTTTAGGCCTCTGTGTGTGAGTGTAGGCTTTTGTGTGTGTGTAGGCCTCTTTGTATGAGTGTGGGTCTCTGTGTGTGAGTGTGGGCTTCTGTGTGTGAGTGTAGGCCTCTGTGTGTGAGTGTAGGCCTCTGTGTGTGAGTGTAGGCCTTGGTGTTTGTGGGTCTCTTTGTGTGAGTGTGGGCCTCTGTGTGTGTGTTTAGGCCTCTGTGTATGAGTATAGGCCTCTGTGTGTGAGTTTAGGCCTCTGTGTGTGAGTGTAGGCTTTTGTGTGTGTGTAGGCCTCTTTGTATGAGTGTGGGTCTCTGTGTGTAGGCCTTTGTGTGTGAGTGTAGGCCTCTGTGTGTGTGTGTAGACATCTGTGTATGAGTGTGGGTCTCTGTGTGTAAGCCTCTTTGTAAGAATGTAGGCCTGTGTGAGTAAGTGTAGGCCTTTGTGTGTGAGTATAGGCCTCCGTGTGTGAGTATAGGCCTCCGTGTGTGAGTGTGAGCCTCTGTGTATGAGTGTAGGCCTCTGTGTGTGAGTGTAGGCCTTGGTGTTTGTGGGTCTCTTTGTGTGAGTGTGGGCCTCTGTGTGTGTGTTTAGGCCTCTGTGTATGAGTATAGGCCTCTGTGTGTGAGTTTAGGCCTCTGTATGTGAGTTTAGGCCTCTGTGTGTGAGTGTAGGCCTCTGTGTGTGAGTGTAGGCTTTTGTGTGTGTGTAGGCCTCTTTGTATGAGTGTGGGTCTCTGTGTGTAGGCCTTTGTGTGTGAGTGTAGGCCTCTGTGTGTGTGTGTAGACATCTGTGTATGAGTGTGGGTCTCTGTGTGTAAGCCTCTTTGTAAGAATGTAGGCCTGTGTGAGTAAGTGTAGGCCTTTGTGTGTGAGTATAGGCCTCTCCCTGTGCTTGGGCCATTTTCTGGAGTGCTGCATATGCTTCCATCAAGGCTGGGAAATGCTGCTAAGTGTAATTTTCAACATAAATTTTTTTAAGTATGATACAGATACTTTGCCCTTGTTTAAGGGTCTTGGTCTGCACACACATACACACACAGACCTTGGGTTAATTTTGGCTTGCACACACACACACACACACACACACACACACACACACACACACACACACACACACACACACACACACACACACACACTCAGACCTAGTTTGGACCATAACTTTTTTTTAACCATTTCATTTACAAAACTACTAACATATCCTTGTTCAGTCACAATTAGGGATACCTTTCTTTACACAAGTGATAATCAGTAGATTCTAACTTATTTTTACTTATTTTTGCATTCAATGAAGAGAAGTAATATATGAATTGATTTGATATAATCAGGAACATAGCCACTTAAAGTGTGTTTTTAGATTTAGACTTATAGTGGTAACCAAATGTAATCATTTTAGGCCAGTTTTTATTATTTTATGTAAAGGTATATTAATTAATTCAAATGAACTGAAATGGCTAATGAAGGATGACATGGCACTTTTAAAGAAAATCAAGGGTGTTTGTCACAGAAGATCATGGCTAACTGAAGAAACACAGTGTATGTAAAAGATACAAAATTGTTGCAGATATAATAGAACCTGTATGTAAAAGGTACAAAATTGCAAACGAAATAGATAATAAATATGATATAACTGAATCTCCTATAGTCAGAGTTGCTTGTGATGGTAAGACAGATCAGGTCAAATGAGGAAATGGGGTGGTTAAGCTCTCTGAAGTAATATAAAAAGGTAGATTTTTCCTGTTTTTTTAGTTTCTGTCTGGGACAACTCAGATTAACTCAGATCAATGCTTGTTTATTGAAAGCCTTAATCTTAATAAAAGAAATTGTGTCTTTCCTGCTAGTCCTGGTGTTTTGAGCTTCATTATAATTTTTTTAAGTTTTTGAATACAGCCAGATATTTTTAACACAACAATACCAGGCAGAAAGCATCAATTCTCTGTAGATCAACACAATCAACAAATTTTCAGAACGGTTCACTGATGAGAGGCTCAGTTTGATCAAATTAAAACACCTCAAAATTGCCATTAAAGCTTTATGTTTTAGTCATCATTTTATTCGTGAGGTGATACACTGTGCAGTAGAGCATTCTTTTTCCTTCATGTAGATTAAAGATAATGTCTGGTTAGCATGTTAGCATGAAACTAACTTGAGAGGATTCTTTTCTTCACAACCAAATTATATAGCGTGGGCTTTTTAGATTATGGAAACATGAAATCATAGAATATCAAGTTATTTCATAAAACGGTTTCTTACTCAAAGACAGAGCTAAATTCAGACTGTGCCATTCTACGTCATAGCTCCTGTAATGGCTCCACCTAGCACACCATCTAGAGATACTATGACTGTTGCCGCAAGGTCAGACAAGCCAGCTGGCCCTAAATACCCAGTGTAGATAATCAGTTTTTTTACTCTCTATTTGTGGATTGCAGTGGTATATAGTTTGCTTTTGACAGATTTCAGACATGCTTTTCACGGTGTTCTCCAGGGGTTATTAATGAGTCCCCTTCATTATTTCTCTTCTCCCACTGGGACATATAAAGGATTACATTATTGATTTCCATTGTTTTTCAGGTGACTCCCAGCTCTATATATCTAGCCAGCCTACAGTTACTTCTCTTCCTTCTCAAATCAGGTTCTTTCAACTGGATGTAAATGTACAATATCCAAGTTATCTGATTTCAATAATTATCACCAACATGGCTCATAAATGTTTTCAACCCATGCCTAACAGATAGGGAACATATTGTATCCATTAACTCCATAAAATTGACTAATATGACTGCCTCTCATGGTGTTGTCCTGGGCTCAGTATTGGGTCCCTTTCTTTCAGCATTTCTTTTATCGTGATCATATAATAGGACATTACAGTATTGATTTTCACTGTTATGCAGATATCACCTAGCTCTATACATCTATTGAGCCTTCAGATACTTCTCTACTTCCATCCTGTCTTTCAGAAATTAGAAATTGGATTTGAATATGGATGGTCAATAACTTTCAGGTTATCAGACTTTTATATTTTCTTAAATGATTGATATGATCCTAGATCAGGCCTGTTTCTCTCAAAAACTAGTACAGCAAAATTGGTGCACACATTTGTGTCATTATAAATTTGTTTTTGTTTAAGATACTTCTCTATTGCATGAGTCTTGAAATGTGCATTTAAATAAATAAATAAATAAATAAATAATATAAATATGAAGGGGTATAAAGTACTATGAACTATGAATAAATATGAAGAGGTATAAATTACTATGAACAGGTTATAAATATGAAGGGGGATAATTATGTACTTATGAACAGGTAGAATATTTACACAGTATATTCAATAATGGGCAGTATATACAACAGATGTAAGTGCCGGTAAGTGGTGTTGAGTGGTGTTTAAGTCTGTGTGTTATTGGTGTGTGTTAGGGTACAGTCCATTGTTATTTGTTTAGATATCAGGAGGCAGAGTTCAGGAGTGTGACAGCTGTTGGAAAGAAGGCTTTCCACAAGATTTTGAAGCCTGTCTGTCAGTCAAACACTGACGTTGGATGAGAAATTCTAGCTTGCAATAGGCGTTCCACTTTATCCCAGAGGTGATCAGTGGGGTTGAGGTCAAGGCTCTGTGTAAGTCACTGGAGTTCCTCTGCATCAAACTTGTCAAACCATGTTTTTATGGAGCTCAGTCACACTGGAACAGGAAACGGTCTTCTTCAAACTGTTGCCACAAAGTTGGGAGCATATAATTGTCTAAAATGTCTTTGTATGCTGTAGCATTAACATTTCCCCTTACTGGAACTAAGGGGCCTGAAAAACAACCCCAGCCTATTATATCACCACCAAAGTTTGGTGGTTTATATTCTGGTAAGTAGCATTCTCCCAGATTCCTGTTTCAGTCTAAATAACTGTAAAGCGTGATCCATCAGGCCAACAAACATGTTTCTACTGCTCTAGAGTCCAGCATGCTTTACATTACTCTAGCTGACACTTGGCATTGCACATAGTGACCTTAAGCTTGTGTGCAGCTGCTCAGCTATGGAAACTCATATCTTTAGGCTCCTGAGGCACTGTTCATGCGCTGATGTTGCTTCCAGATGCACTTTAGATCTCTGTGGTGAGTAATATAACAGATATAACAGTGGGATCAGTGGATGCTGAGGCGCATAATGCACAGAGGTTGCCAACTTTCTGCAATGTCAATCACTACAGACCTCCAAAACTTAATGTGACTTTCAGATTAGCTCAAGAACAGTGCGTAGAGAGCTTCATGGAATGGGTTTCATCACCAAGCGCAAAGTTGTCTCACAAAGGTGGGAGCACGAAATTGTCCAAAATCTCTTGGCCTGCTGAAGGATTAAGAGTTCCTTTCACTGGAACTAAGGGGCCGAGCCCAAATTCTAAAATACAACCCCACTGTCACAATTGGCCCCTCCCAGTCTTCCATGTGCTTGTCTTTACCTTCTGGTCTTGTCCAAGTAGCTTTCTTTGTTTTGATTCTTCCCTGTCCTGCCTCCTTGTTTCTAGACTCTGCCCTTGATTGGTCCTCACCTGTTTCTTGTTAACCCTCTTGTTAACCACTTGTCTCATTAACCTGTGCCTGTATTTAAGCCCTGTGTTTTCCCCTGTGAGTTTGCTTGTCTTTGTATGTATTCTTTGTATTGTAGTGTATCGTATCGTTTGATGTTGTGTCTGCTAGCCTCTGTTGTATTTTCTGTTCTCTGTGGTTGTGTTTATCCTGTTCCTTTTTTGTCATGTCTGTTCCCCGATCTCTCAGTGGTGGCTCCTTGACCCTGGACTATCTAGACCCTGATTATGGATTTGCCCCTAATAAATCTCGCTTCTCTCAGCATATGCATCCTCCTCCTCATCACTCCCACACATTACACACACACTATAATCCCCCCTGCACCAAACTTTACTCTTGGCACAATGCAACCAGACAAGTACCGTTCTCCTGGCAACCACCAAATCTAGACGCATCCATCAGATTGCCAGATGGAGAAGCATGTTTTGTCACTCCAGAAAACACATCTCCACTACTCTAGAGTCCAGTGGCAGCACTTTACATCAATGCATTCAACACTTTGCATTACATTTGGTGATGTAAGACTTGGATGCAGCTGCTTGGCCATGGAAACCCATTCCATGAGCTAATCTGAAGGCCACATGAAGTTTGGAGGTCTGTAGCAATTGCCAACCTCTGCACGCTATGCACCTCAGTATCCACTGATCCCGCTCTGTCATTTTACGTGGCCTACCACTTCATAGCTGAGTTGCTGTCATTTCCAACCACTTCCACTTTGTAATAATACCACTGACAGTTGACTGTGCAAAATTTTGTAGCAAGTAAATTTCTCAACTGGACTTGTTGCACAGGTTGCATCCGATCATGATACCATGCTGGAATTCACTGAGCTCCTGAGAGCGACCCATTCTTTCGCAAATGTTTGTAGAAGTAGTCTGCATGCCTAGGTGCTAGTGCAGTGCTTGTTTTTTTACACATGTGGCCATGGGAGTGATTGGAACACCTGAATTCAATTATTTGGATGGGTGAGTGAATACCTTTGGCAATATAGTGTATATACAATATCTCACAAAAGTAATTACACCCCTCACATTTCTGCAAATATGTTATTATATCTTTTCATGGGACAACACTATAGAAATGAAACTTGGATATAACAAAGTAGTCAGTAAACAGCTTGTATAGCAGTATAGATTTACTTTCCTCTGAAAATAACACATAGCCATTAATGCCCAAATAGCTGGCAAGAGAAGACTATAAGAAGATTACTAACACCCTGAAACTGAGCTATAGCACGGTGGCCAAGGTCATACAGCAGTTTTCCAGGACAGGTTCCACTCAGAACAGGTCTCGTCATGGTCAACCAAAGAAGTTGACTCCACATGTTCAGCGTCATATCCAGAGGTTGGCTTCAAAAAATATACGCATCAGTGCTGCTTGCATTGCTGCAGGGGTTGAAGAAGAGGAGCCTGTCAGTGCTCAGACCATATGCTGCATAATACATCAACTCGGTCTGCATGACTAGTTCATTGAGAAAAACATGAATTCCAACATCTACTGTGACATTCTAAAGCAGAGCATGATCCCCTCCCTTCAGAAACTGCGCCGCATGGCAGTTTTTCAACACAATAATGACCCCAAACACACCTCGAAGATGACAACCGCCTTGCTGAAGGTAAAGGTGATGGACTGCCCAAGTATGTCTCCAGACCTAAACCCAATTGAGCACCTGTGGGGCATCCTCAGGTGGAAGGAGGAGGAGCGCAATGTGTCTAACCTCCACCAGCTGCGTGACATAATCAAGGAATAAATCTATACTGCTACAGAAGCTGCACACTGACTAAGTTATATCCAAGTTTCATTTCTGTAGTGTTGTCACATGAAAATATATCATAAAATATCTGCAGAAATGTGAGGGGTGTACTCACTTTTCAGAAATACTGTATAAGGAACATTGATGATGCCATAATGTCTGTTTTTAAAAATGCTCTTTTATTGAGAGCAAGGGAAAATAATGCCACTTGAAAAGCAACTGAAAATTGAGTCAGGTCACTCGTAGCCCTACTCTTTCCTCTGATGGTCACCAATATATATATTTCATTCATTTTGTTCAGACAAAGAGGGACTTTTGGGATTGTGTGTTGTGTCTTGGCCCTCCCACCTGCTAAACAGACTGTTTACGTTGTTATAATATATATATATATATATATATATATATATATATATATATATATATATATATATATATAAATAAAACAATGTATATAATATATATATATATATATATATATATATATATATATATATATATATATATAACAACATATATATATATACATATAATGTTTTCCCCCCTCAATGTTCATTACATATATATATATATATATATATATATATCAATGTCCACTCAATGGAGCAGTGGAACATAGACTAATATATATATGGAATGAACATTGATTTATATATATATATATATATATATATATATATATATATATATATATATATATATATACAGTGGGTTGCAAAAGTATTCAGCCCCCTTGAACTTTTCAACCTTTTGCCACATTTCAGGCTTCAAACATAAAGATATGAAATTGTAATTTTTTGTGAAGAATCAACAACAAGTGGGACACAATTGTGAAGTGGAACGAAATTTATTGGATATTTTAAACTTTTTTTAGAAATAAAAAACTGAAAAGTGGGGCGTGCAATATTATTCGGCCCCTTTACTTTCAGTGCAGCAAACTCACTCCAGAAGTTCAGTGAGGATCTCTGAATGATCCAATGTTGACCTAAATGACTGATGATGATAAATAGAATCCACCTGTGTGTAATCAAGTCTCCGTATAAATGCACCTGCTCTGTGATAGTCTCAGAGTTCTGTTTAAAGCGCAGAGAGCATCATGAAGACCAAGGAACACACCAGGCAGGTCCGAGATACTGTTGTGGAGAGGTTTAAAGCCGGATTTGGATAGAAAAAGATTTCCCAAGCTTTAAACATCTCAAGGAGCACTGTGCAAGCGATCATATTGAAATGGAAGGAGCATCAGACCACTGCAAATCTACCAAGACCCGGCCGTCCCTCTAAACTTTCAGCTCAAACAAGGAGAAGACTGATCATAGATGCAGCCAAGAGGCCCATGATCACTCTGGATGAACTGCAGAGATCTACAGCTGAGGTGGGAGACTTTGTCCATAGGACAACGATCAGTGGTACACTGCACAAATCTGGGCTTTATGGAAGAGTGGCAAGAAAAAGCCATTTCTCAAAGATATCCATAAAAAGTCTCATTTAATGTTTGCCACAAGCCACCTGGGAGACACACCAAACATGTGGAAGAAGGTGCTCTGGTCAGATGAAACCAAAATCGAACTTATGTTTGGCGTAAAAGCAATACAGCTCATCACCCTGAACACACCATCCCCACTGTCAAACATGGTGGTGGCAGCATCATGGTTTGGGCCTGCTTTTCTTCAGCAGGGACAGGGAAGATGGTTAATATTGATGGGAAGATGGATGGAGCCAAATACAGGACCATTCTGGAAGAAAACCTGTTGGAGTCTGCAAAAGACCTGAGACTGGGACGGAGATTTATCTTCCAACAAGACAATGATCCAAAACATAAAGCAACATCTACAATGGAATGGTTCACAAATAAACGTATCCAGGTGTTAGAATGGCCAAGTCAAAGTCCAGACCTGAATCCAATCGAGAATCTGTGGAAAGAGCTGAAAACTGCTGTTCACAAACGCTCTCCATCCAACTTCACTGAGCTCGAGCTGTTTTGCAAGGAAGAATGGGCAAAAATTTCAGTCTCTCGATGTGCAAGACTGACAGAGACGTACCCCAAGCCACTTGCAGCTGTAATCACAGCAAAAGGTGGCGCTACAAAGTATTAAAGCAAGGGGGCTGAATAATATTGCACGCCCCACTTTTCAGTTTTTTATTTCTAAAAAAAGTTTAAAATATCCAACAAATTTCGTTCCACTTCACGATTGTGTCCCACTTGTTGTTGACTCTTCACAAAAAATGTCAATTTCATATCTTTATGTTTGAAGCCTGAAATGTGGCAAAAGGTTGAAAAGTTCAAGGGGGCTGAATACTTTTGCAACCCACTGTATATATATATATATATATATATATCCATCCATCCATCCATTTTCTAAGCCGCTTCTCCGTCAGGGTCGCGGGGATATATACATATATATACTGTATATATATATATATATAACCTTTGATATATATTGAATGAACCTTGATATACATGGATCAAATATTGAGATAAAAAACTGAATAATATAATGTTGTGCTCAGACAGAGAGGGACTTTTGGGGTTGTCTGTGTTGTAGTCTTGGCCGTCCTCAGCCTGCTAAGCAGATTGTTTACATTGTTGTTAATGTTGTTATGTTGTTGTTCTTCAGTTACAGTGTCTGTATGTGTTTAATGTGTAATTTTGTGCCCATTTAGTGATGCGTGGCCATCCTCAACCCTTCAACAGTGACTTTCATTGTATATATAAGATATATCAATGTTCAAAAAATATTTCCTATATAATAATGTCATGAGTTTCCATGGCGCATACATATACATACATGTGGGAATTCAAATGACAGGAATGGCAAACAAAGTAGGTGCCTTAGACCCTCATGCTCAAGTACAGGAACTTCTCTAAAAAGTTAAAAAGGGAAAACTAAAAAGAACCCAAAACCACCCTCAAGCTCGAGAGGGCATAAGGCTGAGTCCAGCCCACCATCCTCCCTTGAAATTGTATTTTCCTTCTCACTCTTTCCCTCTTTGTTGCTCGTTCTTCTTTCTTTCTTTCTTTCTTTCTTTCTTTCTTTCTTTCTTTCTTTCTTTCTTTCTTTCTTTCTTTCTTTAATGGACTCAAGTACTGTAGCAGTTACCCCTCTGCAAATGTGTAACGCTAAGCTGCTGTTTGTGCAAGCTTTATGCAGCATTCCTCAGGTGCAGTCAGTCAGCACTGATTCGCCATGAATGTAAATGTGATTCTGTCTCTGCACAGCCTTCAAGAGGTGCATGTGTGAGTGACCTGAATGGCAGGTAATCAGCTTGTAATGTAATTATATGGACAATAGGTGGCACTATGACAGAGATTATTAGGCTCGGTGTAAAATAATGTGCACTTTCACATATGAAGATAAGATCAGATGCCATGGCGAATATATATGAAGAGTTTTTTCTTTTATAGTGTGTAGGAGGTTTTGAACTGCCTTTAGCGAGTCTGTTTCTCAACAACAGTGCATGAAACCACAAGCAACAGTTATGTGTGACAAATGTAATAAAAAAATAATATTTTTAAACATAGCCAACATTATCCAAACAATTAAAATGCTATAAATAATTACTAAATATGTGTTATTATAATAAAAAAAAAGATCTTACATTTTCTCAAAATCTGACTGTAATCTGATGTAAACAGATATTTAATGAGGGGAGCATTATTCAGGACGTCATGATTGCACGCATGTATTTTAATTTAATACACATATGTGTGACCAATACTGTGAGATATCTCTTCATGTGTTTTCAACATGGAGTTCCACAAGAATGGAACAGTGTTGAATCTAAATAAATAAATAAGTAAACAAACAAATAAATAAGCACATGTGCATTACTATCCCACTCATTCCCTCTCACAGAGACTATCCCACAGTGCTAGCGCATTTAATAGAGTAGCATGTGTCTTCCCCATGCTGTGAATGTGTCTTCATGTGTCTTCAAGGCTAAAAAAAATGGCATGATTCAGTTCAGAGTGATTTGTACAGAAATGTACTTTCTCTAATTTCTTTACAGATGTGGTGATGGGAACAAGGGTCACAGTGTCAACAATGCAAGTATAGCCATCATATTTAATGTCCAAAGCAACCAGTAAAGCTACATATGTGTCCTGAGTTTTATATGTAATGTTTATAATGGTAAATTAGTGGTAAATCTGGAGAAAATGGTTTCTTTGGGTACTTTTTTGCCTCACAGCACCCTTCATGTTCCTCAAGAATTCACATTTAACTCTTTCATCACTATTTACTGATTCATAAATTACAAATAAATGCAAAGCAAGTGAGCAAGCATACACTGGTGTAAGTCAAGGAACAAATGTACAGTAAATTCACTTCAGTGGTGCCTTCTAGCACCATCCATTCATTAGGCAAAGAGATCATCCCTAAATGCCGGAGGTTTAAATGACTCGGACAAACCATTATTATTGACTTGTGTAATATAACATAATTAGCTTTGGATTGTTAACTACACCCCAAATTTGTGCATTTAACCAGCCAACATCATAATACATGGTTAAACAAACGGTCAATGTATATATCATAATCTCTATAAAGTGCCAAATGACTGATGGATTTGTAAGCCACTGCGATACATCAAAATCCAAACCATCATGTAATATTTGTAAACACATTAAGGCTTGATAAGATGATTAGCAGCGTGACAGAGAAACATGACATTTAGGAGAGTTTTATGGGAGGAGTGGTCCTGCATGCTAACGTGTATTGATCATGCGTTTTTATTGACAAAGAGCAATTGCAAGTAAACCAAGCTTAATTGATCCAGTGAGCAGGAAGGTGAAGTCACTGGTGATTATTAATGGGTTGTCAGTTATTCTTCTATTAACCTGTTTGACAATGAATAATGGTTCCCTTTCTAAGTCCTTTTGGTAAAATTGGTTAAATTGTTGCAGTGAAAAGATGCCCCTTCTCTGTAAAAATGAACGAGGTGGGGTGTTTGTTGTACAAAGTGAAAATGTTTCAATATTAATTGCAATCGCACTTTGTACTGAGGTAACAAAGTCATTATATTGTCACTTCTGCAACAAAATCTTAACTCGTGTATCTCCAAAATGATAACTTTACAGTAGAAGAGAAAAAAATCTTCTTAACTTTGTATAAAATGTAATGGAAGAATGAAGCTTCTGAGATATTTGACTGAGTAATACTTAATAAATTCAAGTAAATGATACTAAAGTGATTTGAGTACGGTCTGATCAACTGATTGACTGACTATATTCATGTATTACAAATGAAATGTTGGATTTACTTCAAAAATAAATGTGAAGTGTTTGAATTGTGTTGAGTAGCTTTTTGGATGCTTAGTTCAGCAATATGTAGGAAGTGAATTGAAGTAAATCACAAAAGTGACTTCTAATAAACTGTACTGATTATGAGTTACTCCAATATTCAACTTAAGATGGTTATGTTGTACTAATAAACACTGAGTGTTCATTAGAAGCCAAGCAGATTAACAATGAGTCACATTTAACTTGATATTTTAAGCCATTTGTCCTGTGACAAGATACTGCACACAGGCCTAGTAGAGGCTAACAGGGCCTAACATGTAGATGTGCTATATCCTTGCAGTGCTTCATTGAGTGTGGAGCAGCACCTAAGCCACATTCTCTCATGGCTAATCTAGTCATCCATGTGGTGAATGTGGCACCGATTTGGGCACACAAGTGAAAATAACAGCTGCTCTCATTTAGCAGCTAACGAAATTAGCACCAGGCCTCCTTCAGTGGCACAAAGGGCTAGTATTCCATAACCCACCACCCTGCCACTTACACACACCAAAATTCCTCTATACCCTCCTCTCACATTACTCTTAATCCTAGTCTCAGAGAGCTGCTTGCCCAGCCTACCAATTTGAGAGTTGCTGCATCTCAGACTTGCAGGGCATTCTGGTGGTTTCAGAGATCACCATCTGTTTAGAGGTTAATGCAAGGTCATTTAGTTTAGAGTCCAAGTATTTTCCATACTGTACAATATAATTGCTGTTCATAAGTTACTATGATGCTTTCAATAGTTAGACAGTACTGTGTAAAAGTCAGAGACCATTCTCCTCTGTTTAACACCCAGTCAAAATCATCATTATGTAAAAAAATCATGTTTAGCATCAGGAAAACACAGAAGACATGTATTTAACAGAAAATTACACAGAAGCCTTAATAACTAAATAATAAATTTTCTGTTCATCCTTTGCCTTTCATGCCTTTTGGGAGATTTGTTTTCAGTTTATTAAAAAAAATCTGCAGGAATACAATTCCTCACCTTCAAAGTTTGGTCTTAGAAGTTGGTTGCATTTTCTGTTTCTCATAATTCAGTTAGACCCAAACGCCTGCAATACTGGCCAGTCTATTGTTCTGAGAACCCTACCAGCTGCTTTGTTTGATTTGCAAGTTTCCTTTTTCTCTGTAACAGCTTCTTGACAGCTACACATACTTTCAGACTCACAGTGCTGAGTTCTCTTCATACAATGGAAGAATGGACAGAAACACCTGTGGGTTGCAAGAGTGGAGCTTAATTTTCTTCTCTCTCTAAGATGAAAGCTTTAAATACTGTTTCTCAGATGGTGACAGATCTGATGGATTACCAATCCTTGCGTGGTTGTTTGAACTGACATTTTCTCTATATCTTTAAGGAACTCCTTTTTTCACTTTTTCACTTTACCAGTGTATAGCACTAAGCTAAATATTATAATGAGCTAACAACAGTCTCTAAATGAGAAATACATATTGACTAGATTTCATTTGCTAAGATGCCATTTTGCAGTGTAATGCACGCTTATCCGATAAAATAACCCGAAGCTCATGAAATAATAATCATCTTGAGAGAATTATTCAGAGATTATTTATTTAAGGTAATTTTGCCAGCAGGAGTTTTTTTTTTGACCCATTATAGAAATTTTTTTTTCTATGCATCTATGCATTGCAAACAGCACCAGCGATAGTCACTCCTTTTAATTCCATAGTGAAATTCGATGTATTCAGTATGCTTAAAGGGCTTACAGATAACTGGAATTAAGCCAATTTTCAAAAAATACCAAAACACCCTGGGTCTATTGCAAACACTCAGTCTGAGTGATCATTGATTGGAATCTCAGAGAAAACAAGCAACAGTGTACATTATTGATCTCAACTGGCCCCCATAAATCACCACTCCCATCACATCCCTGGCCATATCACCACTAAACTAGTTAACATCACATTTTCCAAAAGAAAGCACACAGATCTAACAGGCTGGCAAGCAGGAAAACAATATACACATGAATATCAAAGAATATGTGCATTAATCAAGAGATGCAATCTCATACATCTGAGCAAATACTTTCATCCTGGCTTGATTGGCTGCAGAAATGGCTGAACCACATCAAGGCCGGCTGAATTTAAAAGCAAAAGTGTGAGTAAATGCAAGCATTTTATCCGATTTATCACAATGTTGTGTTCTCTTTACCTGACATCAAAAACAATAAACCGTTTACGATCATAGCTCATGACCACATGAAAATCAGAGTACTTTTGAGATTTATTTTGAGGAAAAGCTGAACTGAGTTCTGTATTCTTTCTACGAAGTGAAGCATATGGATAGTTTAACAAGTTTTCCAAACATCTGTGAGAGTTTTACAACAGCCACCCTGTCTACATTTTGGTCACTTTTCCTGCCAAAATGAGGGTTTTATTAATTAAACATAACCGACATATTGCGAGGTATTACAAGGTGAGAGAACAGCTCCCATGGGCTGGTAGTCACAAGTGGACAAGCTGTTTTTGACTGACAATAATTTCAATTTGAAAGTCAGTAGAACACTGTGACTAGCACTGATTTCTTCCCAAGACATTGCACGCTTTTTTGATATTGAAATGACTCTGATATTGCAGAAAAATATGCAATAGTCAAAAGTGTGACACCATGTATATTTCTCTTTATCTGAATGTTGAAGCAGAGTCATTTTCATATAACAAGGAGTCTAATTAATTAATCACTAAATGAGCCAGCGCAGTCCTCATTCTCAAAGAGGCTGTCACAGGAAAATGAGAGCCTATACTGGTGTGAAAAATCAAACTATTCTTTCATTTAAAAAGTCATTAACTCCTTCAAATCCCAGGCTTCATACTAAGGTTTATTATTCAGTAACTACAGGGACTTCACTGCAAACTGGTTGTAGAAGTCTAATAAAACTTTGGGTCTGCTGGGGCCTTAATGGTTAATAAATATTTAATTATCGGCCAATGAAATTAGATTAATTTGATACAGAGTAATGTGGAAGTAAAGCAATGAGCAATAAGATTTACAATAAAAAAATAATAAAAAAATTTACATTTTACATTTTTTAAAAACATATTTAAAATAAACATAAACATATTTATTTATTTACTTCCTGTGACATTCAAATGAAACATTACATTCACCTTTATATGGGACCGTTGATTCTGAAGGTGAATGTGATCTGTTTTCTTTACTGCTTTTTGTGGCCAAGGCATTGTATACATTTCAGAGCTTAAAGGGATTAAAGAGATTATTCAGTCAATTGATAGATGATGCAAAGTTAATGCAGTGTTAAGTACAGTGTTAAGTAAGTGTAAACACTCTCACTGTGTAACAAACTGTTTGTTGCAAAACCTAACACTTATTTTTCACTGTAAAATATTGTATTCATCAGTTTTTGTGAATTGAATTCATCTTAAGCTCTTTTCTACAATAACATCGCAACAATTACACGAGGTTATTCTGATGGTTCAGGCGTTGGTGTTTTTTTTTAAGTTTTATGATGGATTATTCATTTATTTGTTTATTTAGTTGCTTATTTGATTTTTTTACTAGAGCATTGAAATGTTGCTGTTTTCTGGTATTGTCAGATTTAAGATTTTGGTCATGTTCTCATGCTACATTTCAGTTTGCAGTGTTATTAATAATAATAATAATACTTTTATTTTATAAAGCGCCTTTCAAGAGACCCAAGGACACTGTACAATACAAAAAAAGTAAAACAGATAATTCATTTATTGGTTCTTCCTTGGAATATGTCTTCACACACCGTGCACTTAGATTTTAAAATAGTTAATAAACAAACACTAATCATATTTCTTTTAAAGATGAATGAATCTGATGCAGACTTTTTCTTAGGACCTTTCTCAAGAACAAATTTAAGAAAATGATATTAGTAAATAGGGCCCAGTGTTACTGAGCTCTGTTAAAGCATAAATCAGTGTGATAATCAGTTATTAATTTCACTGAGTAGACTGACAAAATATATATAACCTGGACTGAATACAGATAATTTCAGAATTCTAAATATTTACTTCAAATACTAGTAATCTGTCACATGTAGTCTGTACATTTCAATAGAGTTACTCGACTTGTTTTAATGAGCCATGGCCGAGAAATAATTAATGTAAAATTACACCACGTGTACACCAGCATCTTCTAAAGGTTAATGGTAGTTAACATTGGATCAACAGTGCAGTGATTGTTACTGATGTTCATGCCTCCCAACAAATCGTGCATGCTTAGATCCAGATTCTTGGGGGTTTGATGGATGCGACACAGGGATGAGGTCACAGAGTGCTTTAATGTCCACTGTAAAACTGAACAGGCATCTGTCCGGTGATGTCTGTGTGCTGATATAAATCAGGGCGCAGTCACCCGAGCCCTGGCCGGTGAGCCTTAAACGGCGCTCCCTTCATCCTCGCATCTGAGAGGAGGAGCAGGAGCAGGAGGAGGAGGAGGAGGAGGAGAGGTAGAGGAACGAGTAAACATAATTTATGACCCCAAGAGCTTTCAAATGGCCAAAACAAAACAGCATGCTCGTGTTTCTGCCATCAATCTTTTATGGGTTTTCTTTTACAAGGTCACAGGGTGGCATCCTACACTGGACAGTGGCCTCATCCGTCCATCCCTGAGAAAACAGGTAAAGTAATAAACAGATTAACATAAACAAACAGAGAAGGAACAAACACTACTGGCAGACACGTGTGCACTGAATGAACTTCTATAGGGCTATGGTGTTAACCGCGGGACTCTACATACCCGTGTTGTTGTTGTGCTTCACAACTGGGCTTGAGTGACCAGTGGAAAAAGCCACAGGGTTTGAGGCTTGAGGGCATATGAGTTAAGAGCCTCCTCTCTCACTCACGTCCACACAGTGACGCCTTCCACCTGATCTAAATGACAGGCCGTGTGTAGCCTTTGCTGATGGTTATCCAAGGCAGGATGGATATCTCCATGACAGAGTTTCGAATTTGAGTGGTTTGTGATTGATGAGTGGTGTCCTAGTTTTCTGTCCTTTCACAGAAGGAGTATATGTGCTTTCATATGAATAAGAGCAGCATGCCACTGTATGCATGGGATGTTATATGTCGTTTCTGTCTAGACAAAACCTTGTATCTCCATTTATGTTGTTTTTCAGTTTTTGACATCATTTGAAATCAGCAGCTGCCTTTTACATTGAGTAAAAATTGCTTGATGAATTGACCAACAGAAATTTTCCAAAATGGCTTGGAATAAATGAGTTCCCCTTTAACTTCCATAGTGTTTTATCCCTTTTCTTGCAAAATTACCTTTTTGGAGATGCAATGTTGTGTTCTGACAGTGACCATATATTCTGATTTATGAATTGTGGCAGAAGTCTTGAGGCGTCTGACTATGACGTAGAGGTGGACAATTAGACAATATGTTATCAGAATAAATTTTGGTATTAGGATAAATGATATGCATTCCTGAGTAAGTCATGGATATAATCAGTACTTAAAGAATGCTGACCAACTGCATGTTTAATTACAATGAGCATAATTAAGCCTGCTTAACTGTATTGAGAGCAGTGCAGTGTACAATATGTGGACAAATAATCATAGTTCATGGTCATAGTTTGCTCACAGTATCCTGCCTTCCGCCCGAAGACTGCTGGGATAGGCTCCAGCACGCCCCCCGCGACCCTGACGGAGAAGCGGCTTAGAAGATGGATGGATGGATGGATGTTCATAGTTCTTGACAATACCAGTGCATTTGGTCTGTGTTTCAAAATATTGCAAAATGTATCATGTATAGAGAAAATGTCTTTACATATTGTGATATAACTTTTTTTCCATATTGCATACAACTAAAGGGCGATACTTTGAGGTGATCATTAATGTTTATTTGCATCCAGTAAAACTATATCACTATATTGGCAGATAGTTTTGTCTGTTTCAAGTGTATTTCTTAAAATAAGCAAAATTATCTGTCAATATAGTGAGTTTTAATTGATGTATAGTTTTATATGATAATATAGTCTTAATTAATATAATTTCTCCAAACAAGTGAGAAATATCTGAAACTAAGTTAATAATCTTAGCATAAGTTTACAAATATCTCAACATGAGAAATATCAGATTTATAAGGTAGAATGAAGATACTTTAGTTTGACAAGATACTATTTTTTGTTGTGTATGCATAACCATTTCACATAACAACATTCTGTCAGGTAGCTTTAAGAGACATTAAAGCTTTCTGATTGCCATCGCAACGTCTGTGAATAATTCTGACTCTGTTTCTAAGGAATGATATATTTCTTTGACTTTTAAATGTCTCAACTGAGTAAATAAACAGAAATGTAAAAACAATCAGTGGAATTGCCCTTTAACAAAGAAATATTTGAGTCAAACCAGGTATTGGATGGTGAATATAAACAATACTGGGCTGCCATGAGGAGACAGTTGGATATAGGTAAATTCACACACTGACAGACATAATAAATACTTATTGTAATAGTGTTAATTATGTTAATTCAGTATAGAATGTTGAAGTCAGTGTGAATTGGAAATAATAAATGGAGGTTCCTTTCATACAATGATCTGTTTCCAAGTGAAATGCGGCGAAACAGTGAGGGTCTCTGCGTGAACTGAGAGTTTACAGCGTATGCCTTACATCATTTTCTCAAGATATTATAAGACATCATTTTCTCAGATATTACAAATTAAAGCAAAGTTAAAGATGGATTTGCATGTGCTATTTCCAGTACAGTTGTCTATTGAGATTTCATTTTTCCACAGAGGTCAGTTGAGGATATTTGATTTTAATTACCATTTAAAAAGATGATATGTAGATACATCCAAATGGATGAATAAATGTTAAATGTAATATGGAATGTGAATGTCTCTGTGTACAGTACATGTATTTTTTTTTTCATTTCTAGTCAAAACATCCATTAAGGAGAAGTTATTAATTTTTCTGAGGATATGAGATATAAGATAATCTACTTGCATGAGAAAGGGGAAAGTCAAAGAAAAGTAAGTGAATAAAATGTGAGTTTACAAAATTGGAGCTCAAAAAATAAATACTTTTATTAAAACCATCACCATCAGAGAAACAGTACTTAATGCTTTCATCTTTGAGAGATCTGAAAAAATCTACAGGTGTCCCTGTCCATCCTTCCACTGTGAGAAGACAACTCAATGCTATGGGTCGGAAAGGATGTGTAGCTGTCAAGTAGCTGTAACTAATAAAAACAGACTAAAAACAAAAGAAAATCAAACAAATAAGCTGCTGGTCGTTATCGGGAAAACAGACAGAGCACCCAAGACATCTGAGGTGTGTTGGGATTACTTGCATGGTGAGAAGCAGAAGGTGCAACCAACTTCTAAAACTGAACTTTGCAGATTTCTGAAAAACTGAATGCAAGTCTCGCAAAACGATTTGAAACTGCAATAAAGGCAAAGTGTTGATGCAGTAAGTACTGAAAATTTTGATATAACATCTAGCTGTTGAATAATTTTCTGTGAAATATGTTTGTTTGTTTTTTTTGCTTTTTGCCTAATGCTAAAAAATGAAATTAAATAAATGAAAGGTAGCCTCTGATTTTCCACAGTACTGCACGTGTTGGCGTGCGTGTGCTTTTATGCCAGAGGGTGTGTGTATTCGAGGTTGATGTGTCTTTCTTATTGTGTATGCAGGATTCGGGGGCTGAACAGTGCTCGCCCTTTCCTCAGACGTGCCGTCATTGCAGCCAATGACATCACCCAGTCTGCGTGTGTGTGTATGTGTGTGTGCGCGCATGCCTGTGTGTGCATGTCTGAAAAAATCTCGCCCGTCTCATCCCGTCAGCTGTCTTGTCCTCTGCAGTCGTCCCAGGCAGTGCACTGAAGTGGGTCAGGTGGGAGTGGAGCAGGTGGCCATAGACACTTGAGCAGGGTGAAGAAAGCTGCAGTGTCCGCAGGGGGTCTGCCATCCAGCACTGCTGTACTAATCCCATCTAAAGCAGCTGGGGGAAAAGAGGGGGGAGATAGCACCCAGGTGTGAAGAGCCCCACTGCAGCCCCCGATTACAGTTCCCCCAGCACAGGCCTGCATGACAATAGAGGTGCGAGAGGGACAGGGGGATTGTGGGTAGGCTGTGAAAACATGAAGACAAAAGCAAAGCACATGGAAGAAGAGGATGTGGGAGAGAGAATGAGAGAGCAGCAGAGTGTGAATGAGGGAGGAGAATGTGCTAAAATAACCATATAATGAGCAGGACAAATTCAGAGTAATGAGTTAAAGGAGCTTTAAACTCACAACATCCCTGAAAATGAAGGAAAGGTATGTGCATGGGTTCAGGACCAAGTTTAAGCCATTAAACCGAAGTCTCAGCATTCACTTAGTAGTTTTAAAGGAGGAATTCCATCCATTGGTTCTGCATAATAAACTCACTAAGCTATATTAGATTTAGAATAGTTTGAGAATTCTAGAGAAGCTTACCGAGTCAGAATTGTCACTGTGGTAGTTATAGGAACCAGACATCCAAAGCATTTAATATTTCTAAAAGCTCCTTCACAGAAGGTTTTTACACAGAATGGTTATAAGTATTTGGCAAAATGCCTATGATATTATTTTACAGTAGTTATGAGACAAAATAGTGGCCAAAGGTTTAACAGTATTTAACCACTATTAACATTACATGTAAAAAAAAACTCACCAGTTGTTTTGGATAGTAAATAAAATGACTATATTTTTGTTATAGACATCACAGCCCATGGTTCCTAACACCACACTGTTAAGAATTTCGAGATTTCACACTGAACCCCTCTGAATGAGTTTCTTTACATCACAGTGATGTATTATGCAGAACTTTGGAAAATTCAGTGGAATTCCCCTTTAAGTCTTATTATTTATTAACTGCTATGATTTTTTTAGTATCTGTCATGGAACCTAAAATCTAACTTATGCCGTTATGAGAGTGAGGAACTGAAATCGGGATCTAATTAAGGGTCCTTGGGTCCCTAATTAACCTTGTGCACCCTCTGAATGTCTCAAAATCTAAATTCTGGGGAATCCCTGAAAATAAACTTTGTTCATTAGGGAACAACAGACACTCAAATACAAAGTCAGGAAAAGGTCACTGCTTTGCTGCTTTATCCACAGTTGGTGAGCTTCTGTCTTTGGTGTCCTTAACCTGAGATGCAGCACTGGTCTGCCTCAGGATGGCGCTGTAGCAAACCAATTCACCCAGTTGGTCCTTCACAGCCTAGCAACTATAACTGTCCCCAGGATATCTCTGAAAAATTTTACAATATGCTGTATGTAAATCTGAAAACTTGCCTAAATTCCCAAGAGACTGGGGGAAAGAGTGAATTGTTACTCTTTTCTCAAATGGAAGACAAAGTGGAGATGTGTAAGATCTCAATGAATGTGTGGAAGAGTGCTTTATCAAACTAGAAAAGGAAATTTCCAGAAGAAGAACTGTTAAACCAAACATTATGGTGCCATTAAAGCATTAGCATATAGCGAGTGCATTGCTGGACCGACAGCCAAAATGGGACCCCTAGGGGTATTTTGCACACTGATAAGGAAGGTTAAAGGTTAAAGACAGAGGTCAAATTGTAAATTCAAGCTTGGAAAGGTAGTGGTTTTGAACCAAAGACTTGCCACAGAAAAAAAGTTTTTAAGATATCTCACATAAGCATTTTGGATTATCAGCTGTGGCTGACTATGAATATAAATAGCTTGTGACAATCCTACTGCAAATAAAGATGGAATTAAAAAATCAATAGTAGACATCTTAGGTGATAAAAAGACTTTATCCCAAGTGGGACATAAAGGTAGAATGGCAGTTTGTGGGGGCTGGGGTGGGGGGTTGTGGTGGTTGGGGGGTTGGATTATCAGCTCAGTTCTATGATGATAGACAATAACAACAACAACAACAATACTAGTACTGCTACTACTACTACTACTACTACTACTACTAATAATAATAATAATAATAATAATGACACAAAGCAATATAAAGTATTTTTTCTCCCCAGATTCCAATGAATCTGTTTTACTGCACTAGTTGCTACATTAAGTCAGGCATCTACATGACCTATGATGATCATTAACCACTGAACTGCAGGCTTATTATTCTGTTATTAGTCTTATTATTCAGTAACTATAGTAAATAATTTAGAATTTATCACAGACTTTGAATTATGGTTCTTGTGAATATTTTTGAAGGTACCTAGGGCCTTGGATTTAAAGCTTTCTCATTTTGGACATATTCTGAGAAGAAATGTTTATTTTTTCCCTCTAGCTGGAACTCTTTCCATGGGACAAACCCATATTATCTCCTCTTGGGCTCCCATTTAAGGATTTCTGACAATTGCAAGTTTGAACTCCAGCAATACCAAAGCTGTACTGGAAGCCCAGGAAGAGTGTATTATTATTATTATTTCTATTATTATTATTATTGTTGTTGTTGTTGTTGCTGTTGTTGTTATTTTTATCCTAATGGATTTGTTTTCATTCTCACTTCATTAAGTCAGATGACTGCATAATCAGTGACTTCATCAGCTGAAGACCTCAGCAAACAGATGTTCTGTTTAAATACACATTTCATCATTTATGTCTTTCATTCAGTCTATTTTTCAGTTGAGCCCAGCTGCTGCGAAACAACCTTAACTGCAAAGAATTGCTGGGGGCAAATAAAACACGTTTAATGTATAGGTGGCAACTGTACAGTGAAGTAAATGTGAATGCAGATTGAAAGCAGACTATAGCATGACATCATGACCCTCGCTGGAGCCATGCATGTCCAGTGAATGGGGCATTCTGGTAATGGTTTTAAATTAGTAGCAAGGAAATAACAGCATGGTCAATGAGTCATTCAGAGTGAGGCAGGTCATTCAGATTCAGACCTTTTGGTGGGGGCAGTTCTCAGTCGGACCTCCGATCTGTAAGATTTAGGTAACAATGGGGCAATCGCAGGCAAGATTACTTGTCCATTCTCTGGCCTTACTGTAAGCAGTGTACAGCTGGAAAAAAGGGCTTCAAACATCCTTTATTTTTACAAAAGGATGAATGTTTTTAACAGTTCAGTTTTTAAGATCATCAATTGAACCTCAGCTTTTTAAGTATTATTCCACTGAACAATGTGTCAATGAACTAAAGCAAAACATTTAGGATTAACATTTTTTTCCTTCTCCTGTAAACATACTTTTTCAAAGATTTGAGGTTTTGTTTTGACAATAGATATATGTTTATGGCCACACTAGTGTTGGAAAGTGTGGAATCACTTATCATTTTACCATTTAATATTTGCTGTTATTGTATAAAATTAAAACAATGTAGACTGAAATATTATGAGCTACCTGTTTTTTTTTTGGAGGGGGGGTGCATTTTAAAATGATAAATAATAAGTGTGTGTGTGTGTGTGTGTGTGTATTTAAAGTAATTTCTTACTTGAAATGTTTTCATATGTTTAAAAACGATAGGGATTAAAAGATGCCTGTTAATTACAGTGCTGAGAACGTGTAATTGGTCTTTTGTCTTCTTTTGTGTTATTTAAAATTTTAGGAGGAAGCAAGATATTATTAAATCATAAATAATGTACTGTAATGGTTTTTTATGGTTATGTCTTGCTTGAATTTTGCTCACCACTTTTTAAATACAAGGCATTCTAGAAGTTGTTTTTGTTACAATTGCATTCTCATTGTTGTACAGCTTTCTCAGTCATGATGGTGATCATCTACAGCTCTTTTCACCATCTGTTTTTACAGCTTTCTACTGAGATTAATCAAAACCTGTGAAGATAGAATCATTTCATACATTGATGTGCATTTTTTAAAGAAAACAATGATCCTAAACTATCTTATTTTTAAAGTACGGCATTGTATGGTTTTCATATGTTGCAAAAATGGTAAGTAGGTAAAAGATGCTTGTTAATTACAGTGCTAAGAGCCAGTAATTGATCATTTGTCTTCTCATTGAAATTTACATCCCATGAGGTTATGATGGCTCTTCTGATGACCAAAGATGAGCAGGATGTTCAGAAGTTCAAAAGCAAAGCAGCTGAAAACTGAATAGGGGACTTCACAGCATTAGAGAAGGGCGGGTGGTGTCATGTGTGTAGGGGGGAAGATGTGGTTGACGGCATTCCAGGAAGATGATGTCATCGTTGTCAGCCTGGGTCCAACTGCAGGTGGCCAGGGGCTTTTTAGAAGCCCAGTGTCAGCATGTTAGCATTAGCGTTTGAATAGAGCAGATTAAGAGAGTGGGCTAGAGGTGAGAGACTCCCTGCAGAGAGGAGCTTTTTAGAGCAGGCCATTCAGTGTGTTCATACAGGCCTAATGCACAGGTGTCGAATTCGGATCCTCAAAAGAGAGACGATTAAGTTAATTCAAATTCAGCCACCTTCACTGATTCATTTTGACCCAGGAGACTGGGATGGGGTGTGTTTACTTTCAGGGTGACACACTTTGTTATTCCTGTCTTTGTGCTCAGGTGTAATGTAATACAGAAACAATGTGGAAACAGTTAACTGTGCTAATTATACTGAATGCAGCACATCCAGAGGGCACTGTGATTTATCCCAGATTTTTTGTGTCATTTTTGGTTCCCTAAAGAATCTGTCAGTGGATGGAGACATTTTTTGTAAAAGAGATGTGAGTGTTAAGAACCTTTTAAAGGTATGAAGGTATTTACAAGCATTCTAAGGCATCACTAAAATAACTCTTTGAGGCACACTTTTAGGCATGTAAGGTGTAAATCTACAGATTCACTCAGAGTGAAAGGCAAACAAATCACTTTAATAAAGGTGTAAAAATGATTCCAATTTTGCAGAACAGGATGTTTTGCCCAGAAAAACAAGTTATAATACTCTTACAAAATTATTATAAATTTAATACTCACAGTATAAATATTATTCAATGTTTGAGCGTAAAAAAGTAAGTAATTAAGGAAACTTATTTTTTTTAAATTAAACTTCTAAATTAACTGAACAATCGATGTTCTACAGTCTGTTATCTTACTATTTAAAGTTAAATTAGCTCACACTTTCAAGGCAACCAGGGTACTATTTTTTTTAATTAATGCACTAAATCATTTCTTTACAGTGGAGAGTTCATCATATTTCAAAAGTGGAGATCAGATCTTGGGGCTTAACTTGACAAAAAGAAAAGAATTTAAATATACAATAGATAATTAAATATAGATAATCCCAGCATAAGAGATCTTTTTGATCTGAACTTTTTCATGAATAGTTAAATGATGTTAAAATCCACACTGTGCAAGTTATTGTACTGTTGCTGACAAAATAAAATTCTTTGCTTTCAATGTAAGTTAATGTAATGACATTTTGATCTAAGCACTTTTGGAGCATTTCTGTTGGTCTGTTCATAATGATTTTTTAAATCAGTGTAAAACGCAGCTGCTGGGTGATGTAGAAAAATAAAAATTGAAATAAAAGAGAGTTACATGGCTTTTTTTGGACAGAGATGAAATACAATATATTACATTAATACAATTTACCTCTATTATATTCATCTCACTATTTATCCTTATAAACTCACAAAGTTGCTATGTTTATATTTGAGCTTAGTTTGCCCCCCCTCTCCACCTGAATCCCAGCAGCAGCGATGACAACAAGATTGTTTCGTTAGTGAGCCACTCTCTATTGGCGCTGACATGAACACTTGTCAAACTCCTTTCATGTTGTGTTGTCGACACTGCTCATTAAAGCTTAGCCCTTCTGCTGCTCTCTCTCTCTCTCTCTCTCTCTCTCTCACACACACACACACACACACACACACACACTCACGCATTAGTTTACACAAGAAAAGGCATAAGTTCAAAGCAAAATTCTCTGAGACGGAGAGAAATGTGCATGTGTTTGATTTGCAGGACTTCCACCATTGTAGAGCACACCAGCCAAGAAACATTTACTTGAAAGTGTTGTGTTTTTTATTTTTTGTCTGAACTGAAGCTTCATGGTCGCTCAGCTCGCATTTGTCTTTTCTTCAATCAATACTCTTACTTTCATCTGCCTCCTTGGGATGCACCCCTCCTTCACACATACTCACACACACTTATTAGCGCAGCTGATGAAGGCTGGCGTGTCTTTACAGATTGAGGATGCTGTAGCCAGAGGCCAAGGTGCACAGCCAGGGCTAGATTCAGAAATCATTCTTCTCTTTTCCATGGGAAGGCAGAGAGGTTCTTGTGAGGGAATGGGGCAGAATGTCATTAGTTCACCCCCACATGCAGTATTGATAGGAATCTGTATGTTTCTACACATTAATATTGGATCACTCCTGCGCCCCATGGAGGATATTGTGCCGTCCAATAGTTCTTTTTAGTAAAAAGGGCGAGAGAGGGCCGTCGATGCCTCCCTCGCTGAGCAGAGTGGACGATTACAAAGCAGTGAAGAAAGCCAAAGCCAGTTCAGACACGGAAGCATCAAACAGCACAGTGGCGCCCAGCAGAGAGGAGGAGCTATCGATTGGGAATGGGACAGAGGCAAGAGTGCAGGACTGCTGAACTCTCACACCCAGTCCTCCTCTTTTCATCTCATGAACTTTCTCACCTACAGGACGGCTGGCTGCACGCTGAGTGGCTGGGCGGTTCTTGGATGAGGGGTGTGAAAGCCCCAGGCTGTGTTCAAGACACAGAGAGATGTGAGGTGCACAGAGATGACTCTAGGTTGAGCCAGAACTAAATCATAAATGGGGCATCCAAAAACTACAGGGGGCACAGTCAGCACCTCCCAGCAAAAGTGTAAGGTTGGCATTAACAGAGGAACCCCTCCACACGCTTTAAAATAAAAGTAGGAAAAAGGGTTCTGTGGAGCCATGATATAGAATAAGGGTACCTAAACTCTTTGTCTTGGTGGGCCCTGAGTGCAATGTTTGTGGTAAGGGGCAAAAGGATTTGCAAATAAAAAGGTAGGTACAGTCGTATGCAAAATTATGAACACCTTTTGTCAAATTACATGCTTCTAAGTGAAAATAAATATGGTACTTTTTAAAAAATTGTAGTGCATAATTTTAGGTTAACATTCTGGAGGGCCAAATCAAATGTTACATATCTTCATGGGCCAACTTTGGCCCACAGGTGACACTTTAGGCAGCTCTGATATAGGAGAATCACTTTTGATTCCTGAAAGACCCTTACAATGGATTATCTTTTAAAGAGCCATTTTTGTCAGTGGGAGGTGTGAAGAAACTTTTTGAAGTTTAAAGAACATCTGCTACTGTGTAGATGTTCTCTGCCAAGACTTTTCATCAAAGCCAAAAGCCATTTTAGAACTTTTATATTAAAGACTGTATATCTGTATGCTTGCAACAGGCCCAGAAGTAAATCATGAGTGGGTCATCCAAAAAATCGTAGGAAGGCACAGTCCAAAAAAAAGGGTAAGTTTGGCATTAGGTGAGGAACCTAGGCTAGCCCACACTCTTTCAAATAAAAGTGGGAAGAAGGGCTCCTTTGAGCCATGAAATAGACCAAAGGTACCCAAACTTTTACACACTACAAAAACACTACTGGATTAGTGAAAGTCCGACTGGCTCAGCATTAAAAGTCAGGTTAGGTCAGGAGTAAACTATATGAACGAAAACGCAGATTTACTTTGCTCTGCTTTAAGATTTAGCTCAGCTATAGCGGCTTTTCTCCCATCTCCACCAAAAAACTTTTCCTCAGAAGTAGAGCAGTTTATTGTAAAATGTCTCTCAATGTTTGACTGATTTACGAGGCTGAAGTTGCTTCTTATTCGCCAGTTTCTTTTTCATTTTTTTCTGTTTTACCTTAAATTCTGCCTGAGGTGCCAAATGTAACTGCTGCACCATTTAAGGAGGAACAAGAAAATTTGAAAGATAAGCGACTTCATCTTTGCAACTTTTTAGAGAGGGACAGTCTCTCGTTGTAGAGTTCACATACCAGAAAACCAACTGCGGTACTTATAAATGCGAATAAGTTCATTCATGTCCAAATGTTCATCTTAAATCTGTCTGCCTTTTCGTTTGCTCAGCGAGACTTCATTGCGCCTGCAGTCAGCACTTTGGAGCCCCCCCCTTCCCTCCGCCTCTACAACAAAACCAAAAACAAAGTTATAAAAACACTAAAGAAGACAGGCAGGACGGCTGTAACATGCTGTGTGGACATTACCACAGGATCTATATCACTCTAACAGCGCATTTTATCGCAGATGAGTGGCAGCAGTGGCTCATGTGCTCCAAACAAAAGCAGTGAGTGAGAGCCTTCCAGTTCACTGGCCACATCACTTCCATTTGATTTATTAATAAAAGATATTGGAAGTAGATGCATGATGGATCATTACAAATAGTCTTCACACAGTAGGAAAATAGAAGTCCTGTATGGAAAAAAAAGATGCATCAAGATGCATCGATAATCGTTTATAATCGCATCGCAGCCCCCTGAATCATAATCGTAATCGAATAGAATCTTATGGCGCCTAAAGATTCCCATCCCTAATATATATATATATATATATATATATATATATATATATATTACAGGTTGTTGAAATAGTAGTTAATGATATAACATAATGCTAAAATAATAATAATAATGATTGTTTTTTTTAGTAATAATAATAATGATTGTTCTTCAGTGAAGCATGAGAATGCTAAAAATAAAAAATAAAGGTGCCCAACCATTTTTGGTTCCTAAAAAAACATATTTGCATATGTGATGAGTGAGTGTACCGAACTTTTTAAAGATTGAAGGAACCTTCACATAATGTAAAGGCTCTAATAGGTTCTTCTCTCTTACATATCTCATTTACAAAGAACCATCCACTGAAAAGTTCATCAGAGAACCAAAAGTGACTAATTAGTGTGGACATAAATCTGCGCTGACATCAGAAATATCAGCATCTGCAGCTTCATTTACAGCTGAGCATCTACTGTGCCTTTGTTTGAAATAATATAATCACATTGATATGCACTCTACTGCAGCTTAATGAAATGTGTGATAGTCCCAACCCCAATTAACTTCTTAAATGTGTCGTGTAATGAATAATTAAGTGATTAATTGAAGAGCATAATTGTTTTAAGGTAATCCTATTTATTTGACTTGAGCTAAGATAAAATTAATGTGAAATATTGCTTAAGGATAACCAGCATAACATTTACTCTCTCCTCGTTGTCACGGTTAAATCAAATTCTCATTAAATTGTCAGTATAAGATCAATGCCTCAAGAACAGCTCTGAAATATACTGTGTGATGCTGCGGCTGGCCGAGACTTTCTATTTTTTTAAACAAAATAAATAAAGGACTTCTTACACTCTGTTAATGAAACAGTTTTGTGAAGGCCACACTTGCGCGCCGGAGCGCCTTTGATGACGGATTTGTTCTTCCATCCACGCGTGTATTGATCGCCCATCTGATAGAGCAGCTCACTTCAAAGAGGTTTTAACTTTAACTGTGTTGCCTCATGACCCAAGAATGCGGTGATGCTCTCAAATCTTTAATGCCCTAAGCCCCATAACACATACACACACTTACACACACACACACAAAGGCAACCACGCACACCTGCACACATTCCTCGCTCTTTCTTCTTGATCTTTCTCACTTTCTCTTTCTTTCTGTTTTTACTTTATCAGTGTGTGTCTAAATGCAGGCCCATGCACAGGTGTTTAAGGCGCAAGGACAATTGTATGTGAATTCAACTTAAAGTGGAGTTTCACAGATGCTTCTACATAATTAAAAGGATAAGATGTAAACTACCTCACTTAGACTGAGTTGATGTGGAATACTCTGTTCTAGAGAAACAAGCCACCCAACATGACAGACATTGCTTTGACTTGTGAGCGATACCTTCAGGTACTTCATTCTCTTTGTAAATAGGCCAGCACCAAAAATATTGTAGATTACAGTAGTCCTGTTTTAAGCTTTGGGATAGAGTAACTGCATGAAGCTCCATTTCAGCATTTTGTTTTGTCTTCCAGTTGCCAAAAAACAGAGGTGCTGATGTCTGTTACCAGGATTTGTTATTACATTACCATGAGGTCAATTTGAATAGGACTAGTATTACTAAAGTAATAATTTGAAGGTAATTTGGATAATATCACGGGTCACATCAGTAATCGCTCAAATTACAGTACCTCCCGAGGTAATACTGATCCAGCTCAAATAATGCTTTAGCAACCATTCGTTCCTGTAACCAACACCGGAATTCAGAAGCAGTAAATTTCTCCACAATTAACAGCATCTGCTCTGAATGACTTTTAAATCTTAAAAACAGAACTTTGTTAACAATTTGAAAATTCCACCTTATTATTAGTTGCAACGTGTCTTATCAAGACAGACAGTCATGTATAAGAGGAGAGCAAACATCATGCTAATAGTTTTTCACAAGGCAGCTGAAGTGTGCATGATGTGGCCATGAATCCACCGAATCCATCTGATTACTGCCTTTGGAAGAACTTCATTTGATGAATGAGGTGTGTAATATTGGGGTCAAGGTGACAACAGGAAGGTTGGTGACTACTGTATTAGACCTCCAGTGAACCAGTGTAGTTGTCTGGACTACAAACTGACATTATTCTCACATTTAATTAATTTAATGTGTTTTGGAAGAAATACTTCAGAAAATAAAAACAAATTAGTACATTGCAGATGTAGTTTCACTTTTCTTTCTCTGAAGATCTGGATGGGATTTGAGCAGGTTGAGAAAAATTTGGAGATACATTTGCAGAAAACATTTGGGTGTCTGTTGACTTTTAACAATATTAGCCTTGTAGCCTCAGCACTAAAATAAAGAAATGTTAACAGCTACATTTGGGAGTCAAACAGTGTGGATCATTTTTTTTTTCACAAACCATTCTTTTAAATTACTGGCTTACAAAAAAAAACAACAACAAAACAGATTTAAATAAACTGTTTTAATTTTAGTCCAGAAATTGCACTATATCTTACAGATTAGCTGCTGATGCTATAATACTTTATACATTTTAATAATAAATAATAATAATATAATAATGTAATGCTTTGTACATTCACTTACTGTCCACTTTACAAGTTCCACCTACATCATAGGCCCACCATAGGTATGCAGTTACAAACTGTTGACCTGCATAATCAGCCCATATATCATTTGTGAATTTCTGACCACAAGACTGCTGTTGACCAGATATTATCTGAGACACTCACAAGGTAGTGTGTGTGGTGCAGGGAGGACTGTATCAGACACAGCAGTGATGATGGAGGTTTTCTATACATTGATGTCAGTTCTAAGATCCAGCAATGAGTGACTCAGAAGCTGACTACTGATGAAGGACTAGAGCATTGGTTCCCAATGAGGACCCCTATCTTGCACATGTTTTCCTGCCCAAACACCACCACTTCAACTAAGGTCAGGTTTGTTAATTAGCAGATTAGTTGGATCAGGGCAAACATTGTTGGGAGCAGGGCAAACATTAAAATGTGCAGGGCAGGGGGTCCTCCAGGACCAGGGTTAGGAACCACTGGGCTGGAGGGGTGACTAACACAAATCAACACATGGTCAGTAAGGCGGAGCTACAAACTTTGGGTCTGTAATAAAGCGGCCAGTAAGCTTAATGGACCATGAAGATAATAACAACAAGGCATCTGATCATAAGCATTTGGACATAAAACTGCACACATTCTGATCATCTCGCTGAACACTGAGGCTCACTAAACTAGCCCCCATTAGGCTGAGACGTGTCTTTACCTCATCAATATCATATAAGCAGAGGGAGCAAACTAAACCCAGCCTAAATGGCATTCTCCTTGAGTCGTTGATGAGCTGTCTGGCTGGGGCTGATTGACAGCACTTTTGTTTTCCGTGTATTAGAGAATCTGACTTCACCTCCATTCCCACAGTGGGGCTTCACGTAACCAGGCCTGCGGGCCACTGCACGCCAATAAACCCTCAGCCTCAGCTACAGCACTCACCAAGTGTGTTACGTTTTGAGTGCCAGAAAAGAACGCCACTTTCTCCCCTCAAATAACCTGCTCAACCCGTTAGCCGAGACACCCACACACGCGCACATCGCTCTGATTCTGTGAGGTCAGTGTGCTGGACACTATATCAGTAGCCAGTCTAGGGACCTTGGACCCCGTCTCCTGCTTCTTCTCAGCATGAAGAGTAAATAATTGATGAAATATACATTAAGAGGCATTCATGGGTTGATATACGATGTTCACAAGCCAGCTAATATTTCACCAAGTCTGGACCAGAACAAACAGAGACTGAGTGATTGATTTCTCTCTCTCTCTCTCTGTCTTTCTCGCTCCCTCTCTCTCTCTCTCTCTCTCTCTCTCTCTCTTCCTCTCTTTGTTTCTATCTCTCTGTCTCACTCTCTACATCTCACTCTTGCCCTCTTGCTTCTCCCTCTCTTTCTCTCTCTTTGTCTCTCTCTATCTTTCTGTCACTGTGTCTCTCACTGTTTCCTTTTTTCCCTCTTTCTCTCATTCCATCTGTATGTCTCTCTGTTTATCTGTCTCACCTTCTCCATATCACTCTTCCTCTCTGTGTTTATTGCTCTTTTCTCTATATGTCTCTCTTCCACTGTATCTGACTCACTCTCTTTCTGTCTCTCTATACATCTCTAGCCTGCATTTTTGACTCTCTCTCTCTCTCTCTCTCTCTCTCTCTATCTCTCTCTCTCGGTTTCTCCTCGGCGGTCGTCTTATGATGAATAATTGAGTGCTATACCTCGCGACACCTCTCTCATATTCATTACCGTAACTTAACCATGTCGTCGCGTTTTATTTCTGCTGCATGATAATATGACCATTATTTGAAACAGGCCGAAATGAATAAGTGACGAGGAACAGATCATCTGGACAGATAGAGCAGCTTTGTGTTGCTGTAATGGCCTCTCGGGTTCTAAGTGGTCCTGGGAAAAGCCTGTGTGTTTGTATGTGTGTGTGTGTGTGTGTGTTTGTGTCTAATCTATGGTGCACAATAATGTTACTGATTGTTTTTGTCATCTAAATGCTGGTCTGTGAACGAAGCAGCACAGCACTGACATCCAACTTGTCAGCTGAAATCACTGCATGGACAAACGAATAACTAAACCAGTAATTCCAGAAATTCAAGATTGTATTTCCAAGATGTGCCCATCATGGTTGGAGAACATAAAACACACGACAATGCAGGAGTCCAAGGTGACAACAGGAAGGTTGGTGACTACTGTATAAAACTGTTTGACACATAAACCTATACACATTCCAGCAGGTAGATGTGCTTCACTGTCAAATATACATATACAATAAACAGAAGAAATCTTTTCCTGTTTTCACTTTTGTAGAGAAAACTGAAGAAATTTTTAATTTTTATTTTAATCTGTGTGTGTGTGTGTGTGTGTGTGTGTGTGTGTGTGTGTGTGTGTGTGTGTGTGTGTGTGTGTGTTGATGTTTATTGTTGATATTTATGTTGTTATTTCCTCAGTTTAAGATGTTGTTTGTGTTTACTGTGTGCTGTCATGTTGGGTCATGAGTTTAGTTATAGTGAGTTGAGTGTTACAATAGCCTGGAAGTGTATAGCTGGTGGTGGAGCTGTTCTACACTCCTGCAATGCACCTTTCAGCTGGTGCTTAATAAAAGAGCAAATCTTGCAGCAGAATCATGGCCTTCCTGTGTCTTACACTACACCAGCCACATGATGTACTGTATTATACTAAAATGTAATCTAATATTATATAAAAAAACACTTTAGTAAGTGTAGTTTGCCACAAGTGCAGCTATGTTTGTGTGTGTGTGTGTGTGTGTGTGTGTGTGTGTGTGTGTGTGTGTGTGTGTGAGGCAGGGGTGAAAGACTTTCTCTGTTTCTCTGTTTCTCTGTTGTCTTTTTTCTGATGGTGCTGTTGGTGAAACAGTAGATTGGCATGTCTGAGGTCACTCTCTGATTACCTGTCCCCACCCAGGGTCAAATGACTCTTAAATGTGTTGTTTACACTTCTGACTCTGCTGTCTTTGGTCTGAGCCCAAATACCTTCATCTACTCTTGTACACACACACACACACACACACACACACACACACACACACACACACACACACACACACACACACACACATGTGGTTAACAGCAGGTTTAATAATCCTCAGTACCCAGTTACCCATGATGTTGTCTAATTATATGCAAGTGTTACTGTTTTTCTTTCATTGCACTTCCTAGTCAGTTTTGTGACATATACTAATGTGATACTGTAACATCTGATTTGGTGGTGGTTATAAATCTAAATACTATAAAATAATAAAATGTTATAATTCCATACTCTGAACTATTCTACGCTTATTTTGGTGCACTGAGGTGATTTACTTATTGAAATGTTTGCTTGATTTCCGCATAAATAAAATACAGCCATACAAAAGTTTGAACACCCCTTGTTAAATTGCATGTTTTTTTTTATTTTACAGTAAAAATTAGTTAACCCATCTACAGGGGTACTACTTAAATATGACATTTTCAGCACATGTTAGTTCACAATTTCTATGTATTTTTATAAAAAGAATATATTGAAAAAAATATAAAACATGAAATTTAAAATGTGCCATAACTTTTGCACAGATTACATTATTTTTTTTCTCCAATACGTTGAATTCAGCAATGATGATTTTGCAACTGTGCTCTCTGTAACTTAATTTATTAACTTATTTTCACCTAGAAAATAAACAAAATGTCATTTGACCAGGGCACCCAAGCTTTTGCGCATAACTTTTTTTCATGTTTCTTTCAATTGACTTGCTTTTGGTAATAACTGTGTTGATAATGTATTGATGTGCTTTATATGTAAATGATTTTCACATTTGAATCAAGTCAATTTAATGCAGTGCAGCTTGTATGTGTTATTATTAGTATCATAAGTATTATTATTACATGTGAGAGCTTAAAATGTAAAAGCAAAAGAATTTACAGTCATATCAAACTCATTTCCTGCATACTTAAAATGTGACTCTTTAAGGTTCTTTATAAAAACAATAGGTATATAGAACCATGACAACTGAAAGAAACATCTGAATGCATAAATGATTCTTTGCACCGGAAGTTGTTTGAATGGAAACCAGTTGTATGTTTTGTCCATCCATCCATCCATTTTCTAAGCCGCTTCTCCGTCAGGGTCGCGGGGGGATGCTGGAGCCTATCCCAGCAGTCTTCGGGCGGAAGGCAGGATACACCCTGGACAGGTCGCCATTCCATCGCAGGGCTTGTATGTTTTGTTTTTTCTGCAAAAAGAACCTTTCTGAAGATGTTTCTAAAAATCATCAGAAAAGTGTCCCAGAAACTTTTTTAGCACCATATAGAACGCTTTTAAATAAGAATGTTCAATGTTCCAGTATCCTGTATATAGTACATTTTTAAAGTGTTTAAAGGTTTTTGGGAATATTACAAAGGTATTAAATAGCAAGGGATATAACGTAAATCTATTTACAGTAACTCTGAGAACTTATCGCCTTGGTATTTGATGACTTGTTTTGACATACAAGGCATTCTGGGTGATAATTTTATTACAACTTCATTCTCAGTGTTTCACAGCTTTTTCAGTCATTATGGGCTTATCTACAGCTCTGATCATCATTCTGGACACATTGCAGTTTCCTACAAATTAGTTTACATCTATGAAGTTGTAGAGCAGTAACATTGTATTAGAATATGTTTATGCATGTATCTGCCACAAAATTGATTTTATATTAATAAAAACAGTGGATCTAATCTTTTTAATCACTAGTTCATCAGATTTTTTTGAAAGATATTCTAAAAGTGGTCACTGGTTTATCACATGGATGTGTCATGTGAAAGAGCTGAGTGCCTCTGTTTAATGCCTTAAGTGGTGCAGGTGTCGCTGGTGAGTCCAGGCTTCAAAATTTTACATTGCTATTAATTAAAGGGCTCATATCATAGAAAACTGAATTTCCCTCACTTTTTAATTAAGCAGTTTGAAGTAATATGTAAACACTGTTAAAGCTTTAAAAAAACCATTCACTCCTCAGTCCACAGTCTACATTGTCATTGTCTAAGCTGCAAACCTTGCATCTCCATACAGGATTTTGTTCTGACATCGAAAATTCATGAAAACTAAATTGCAAAAACAGCCTGTTTTGATGTCATTTATTCTGTGTTGTCAGAAGAACCAACTCATTTAAGTATAGAAAATTTCATTCCATGAGTATTTCCAATGGGATATTTCCATTTATGAGAATTGTGGACATTAGGAATTTTTGAAAAGAAAAACAGCTGAAGTATAATGGTAAACACATTTTAATTTATCTCATAATGGTAGTATTAATCATAAAATTCCAAAGCTCATTCACCAAAATATGTCATTAACAATGTAGTTCTTTAAAGTGGTTTAAAGTGGTGCGAAATACTTCACACACACACACACACACACACACACACACACACACACACACACACACACACACACACACACAGACATTTTCTAAGCTGCTTCTCCCTCAGGGTCGTGGGGGTGCTGGAGCCTATCCCAGCAGTCATCGGTGCGGAATTCAGGATACACCTTGGACAGGTTGGCAGTCCATCGCAGCGAAGTGCTTCACATATCCACCTATTTCACCTGCAGCAGTTTAACTCCGCCCATTTACTTTAATGTTATAAGGAGTGTTTCAGCCTGGACTGCTTTTTGAATGAGGTTCAATACAGGACAGCCAAATGACACCGAGGGGTAATTTGCTTATGTCAGTCTTAAAGGCACAGTATCAAAGACAGCCAGTTTCACTGTAAGGCATAAAGAGAGATAACAAAATCGTCAGATAAAAATAAATTGTGAGTGCTAACCCCAGTGCACAAATGTTATAAAACCACACAAATGTTATAAGTGGGCCTCAAGAAGAAAAAAAAATGACGGGCCCTTTAAAGGGGGCTTTGACCCAAAATCTACAAACTTCAGTTCATAAGATGCGAACAGTTAATTAGAGACATTTGATGTAAATTGTTAATTTAATAGAAACTATGCATACCCACACATGTTTTTTCTGTTTTATATGTAATGTTAATTATAGTAAAATAGTGTTAAAATGAAATTTAAAAAGTTCCCTTTGGGAACTAATTTGGTTTAGAACATCCTGCATGTACCTCTATGCCTGGATCATAAAACAATGTCTCAGGCATCTCTCAATGTATTTGTGTCATTATATTGTAACTTATTTAATTGTGTTGTAAGGTATAAATGTTTTAAAGGTATTAAAAATATAATTAAAAATGTAGATGTCTGGGTTCTGTCACCACAGCTGTAAGCAATTCTGACACATTCTGTCAAGTAGTAATGACATTTCTCTAGAATGCCACATTTCACATTAAACCTCTCTGAGTTACTTTATTATTATCATTTAATTGTAAAATTCATAATTGATTCTGCAGAATGTTGAAATTTTTACATGTGAGGATTTTGAATTGGTGGAATACCACTTTAAGAATAACATAGCGAGCTTGCATTGTATACTATACAATTACTGAAGAATATGCCTCAGTCTTTTCTCAGGCTCTTAAGATGTTTTTCCTGCCTCTCTCACCCTCTGCCTTGCTCATGAACATACCAGATCTCTGTTGAACTGCTCTGTTGTAAAATTAATTCAGCTAAGAATTTTCACCTTAAAGCAAATATTTGCTAAATTAGCAGAATGTTTATTCTGAGCTTCTGTGATTTAGACTGGTTATTCTCACTCCCTCATCCTTACCACATAAGAAAGTTAATGGTCCGTGGGATAGCCACAGTGATGTCAAATCTGTGACTTCATCTCAGCTGCATGCATGACCTCATGTGTCCCAGGGCTGCAGATGACTCCTTTCTCTGGAATTTTAAAGTCACATTTGAATGTACTATAAATAGAAAAGGGCAAGAGCCAGATCAACAGGAACTGATTAAATTTTGTTGTCATTAAAACCAATCTGTTTTTAATGTGTCTGCCTCAGTAAAAAAAGGCGCATAAAGTCTTAGCATGACCTGATTTGAAAAGAATTTCACTTCTAAGACAATAAAGCAAATTGAGTTTAAGAACTGCTCTAAATAGAATGCTACAATAACAAGAGTTAAGCAAGCTTGTGATAATTTTGTAAAAAATAGTGGACTTGTCCTTTTATGTGCATCTGTTACCATCAAGCTCATGAACTGGCCTACATATACAGACTACTGTATTTTATCTGAGGTTAGAAGCAAAACCCATTTATCATATTTTAAACTACTCAGTAATTATGTTAACATGAAAACAACACATCACAAACAAATCATTTAAAGGTCCACATCCTGTTTTTTTCCCCAGTATCAAAACTTAACATTTGTGTGATAATTCGTTTTTACATGACCATTGTCTGACGTCTCTACCCCCTAGAATTAAACAGGCTTTTTTTTGCTGTGCCCTTAAGATTATGCAACAGTTTGCGCACCCTTGGTCAAATTGCATGTTTTGTCGATTTTCTTAGTAGAAATATGTTAACACGTCCTCTACAAAGAACAAACTTCTGCACATTTAATGCACAATTACTGTTTATTTGATGAATAAAACATATTGGCGAAAACACCTAAATATAACAATAAAAATAACTAAATATAAAATGTGGCTTGTGCAAAAGTTATGTTTTACCTTACATGTTAAAGTTTCCTGTAGAGGGTGTGTTAACTTATTTTAATATAGAAAATCAACAAAACACGTCGTTGGACTGGGGGTGTTCAAACTTTTACATATGGCGGGTATATGTAAATGACCTCTCTTCTGATTTGTGGTTTTATGTGCTAGGGTTAGCTCTGACCATAGGGTTATCTGACCATTTTTCATCATCTCTTTATCTCTTACAGTTCAACAGGCTGTTATTGTTACTGTGCCTTTAAGACTGACATATGTAAATAAGTAAATAATCTCTGTTCTGATTGGTGTCCCCATACTGTACCTCATTAAAAACCAATCCAGGCTGAAACACTCCTTATAACTTCAATATCAGTGGGTGGAGCTAAATTGCTGTTTGCTGAAAAGGCAAATGTGTGTTAATGTGTTTCATATCACAAAGACATGGAATTCAAAATGGGCTCTTTTGGAGCTTAGCTTTGCAGGATTGTGTAGGCTGGAGAATGAACCGCATCTTTTAAAAGTTCAACAGTTTACATACTCGGGGGTGGGGAAAGTAGACTAATAAAAACTCACAATAAAATATATTTCCAAATATCAATATCAACATCAAATATCAACAAACCACATAAAAATCAAACAATTTTGTGTAAAGAATTGTCAACTGTTGAAATAAAACTGCTCCAAGTTAAACATTTCAGCAAGAAATGTACAGACATGAAATTCAGAGTCCTTTGTTAAACTTTAGCAATTCTTTAGTCTCAAAATTCTCATCAGTGACCCTGCCTCTATTTGGGGTGACATAATAACATAATCCTCCTTTGCTGTAAAATCATTATAACACAGCTTTAATGCATTTTTCACAATAAATGGTCTTAAACGCTGGAGTTAACGCATAACTGCTTATTCACCAACTTTTAATGCTGAAGACTGATGCACAGACTGCTGGTCACACAGCAGTGCAGGCCACGAAAAGGAAAAGAGAAAGATTTAACATGAACATTGATAATTTGGAGATGAATGGACGCATTTCTAAGCACTCGGCTGGTTACATTTAACCTGCAACAAGTTACAAAGCTGAAGTCAGTTTCTCATTCTCCTGCTTCTCGTTCAAATTCTCCCATTCCATCTTAAATGGCGCAGCAGCACAATCTGGCATCACAGGCACCATATAAAGAGGAATGGAGCATTGGCTGAAACTGTCCATGGTTCAGTCAGGGTTGCACAATCGCAACAAGCCTAGATTGCCTGAAACCTGTATTGAAATTGTAGTGAAAATTATCGCTATAGCTACACAACCAAAATTGTAGGCACTACAGCTGCTACATTTCATAAAACTCTAGCAGCTACAGCTACTAGCTACAAAAAAGTAATGCACTCCTTAACTACTCCCACACCTCTACTCATAAACATATCCTTAACTAAGGAGATTATCAGTATAATCATTCTAATTAGAGCTAAGCCTCTTTTCCACCGAAGAACTAAATGGTTCCTTGGGCCTCACTGCCCTGCTAGAAAAATCAGCAAAGACCAGCATGGCTCATTTCTATTGGTTTTTGATTTTGAAAAAATCTGGTTCCACTGACTTACATTAAAAGTAATGTATGTTTCTTCCTTCTCCTGTAAAGTTACCATTTTGCATATACAAGGTTTTGTTCCAACAACAGCAATATGTTTTGTTTTAATGCTGGTATGCTGGTCAGTTAGCATTACCATGCTGGGGTGACCAGCTAAACCAGGCTTAGACCAGCATGAAATGCTTGCTGGACTGTGGTGTTTTTTTCAGCAGGACCTTTCTGTGCTGGTGCAGACTGGTGTAAGCTCGGCTTTGGGAGACTTAGTTAGCACTAGCCTAGCTAGGAAGCTACACATCCAAACACTACAGAACAGGCTTAATTTTTGGCTTTTGGATCCTCCGGCATCAGCTGCTTAACTTCCATAGATTTGAGTGATTATCATTTAAACTTGCTTCATTGTAGTTTCTGTTAGTCAGAATTAAGCCTGATTTGTAGCGAGAAGAGCTGGTATCATGCTAGCTAAGTTAATGTTAACCAGCTCTAGTGCTGATTAACAGTTACCAGTTGTTGCTAGAGTGATGGTTTGACATTTATGAAATTTATGACATATTTATGTGTACTGCTTAACTTTATATGATAACTGGGTAATCGCAATAAATGTCTTTGAACATTTTATTTTTAGGTTTCAGCAAGATGCAGTGGCACAATGCTGATGTCAACATACTGACATCCTGACCATGTGGAGAAAGCTGTGCAGAGTACAGTTTGTATGCTTTCCGTGTCAAATTGAATCCATGTGGAAATGCCACTACAATGGTTACTTTCCATGCTCAGAACTGTGTGGCCCTATAGAGGAAATGAGGCCATTGTATGTTTCTGTGTACTGTGCCAATCAAGGAACCAAACAATCATCATAAAGATGCCCATCATAAATAGAACTAGTCAAAGAAAATGTCTATCAAAATCTTGTCTGTTTTTTTTTTTCAATCAAGATATGAAGAACATATCAGAGTGCTTCTGACTACCATGTGCCTGTAGACCTAACTTGGAGCAGGTTATAAAAGCAGTTTTGGATAATTCACCACAGCTAATTACACAAATCATGAAATTTAAGACCTGTTAGTATCAGTCACTAAACACAAGTGGGGGCCCCAATAATCAGTCTTTATAATTTGTTCTTTCATAGTCTCTTGGCTGCTTATGCATTCCAACCATTTTTTACATTTAACTTCTTATTGGGTGTGAAGATGCTATTATCCATTGCTTCTATGCCAAGTAAACACCTCTGGGACAGGCAGACTTGTAGATTCGCGAGTAGAAAGGGGATATTAGTGTGTGTGTGTGTGTGTGTGTGTGTGTGTGTGTGTGTGTGTGTGTATGTGTGTGCGTGTGTATGTGTGTGTGTGTGTGTGTGTGTGTGTGTGTGTGTGTGTGTGTGGTTTTTTTTTTGTTTAATAGCTCCTGAATTTTTCAAGAAGAGGGCTTAGGTTACTGCTGGCGGAGGGCCTGAAGCGTCTGGCGCGGGGAGTACGAGATAATTATTCTCGTGGCTGTAAGTACAAATTGCTGAGAGCGACTCCTGAAAGAGCCTGCTGAAGCATGTCAGATGCAGCTCGCCCACTAAACTACAGCTTCCAAAGCCAAGATGAGACTTAGCATTTCAAGCTCCAAGCAATAGAATGTAATTAGTCAATTTTTAATATATACATGGCCAATAATTAATAAACAAAGGTCAGTGTAGACATCATTGTAAGTTCATGTGAGCTTATGGAGGCCACAGTGTTAGTTAGTTCTCAGTGTTAGTTCTCAGTGTGTAATCTAAATGCCAGAAACACTGGCCCACATTTATTAAGCATCTCAGAGTAAAAGCACTGATCAAAGATCAGGTCATGGAATTTTATTAAGTGATAGCCAGTTAAAAAGCATAAACTGATCCTAGATCTGTATTAATACTCCAAAACATTTGATAAATGTGGGTCATTGTACATGAAAAAATGGAGAAAGATGTTCCTCATGAAGATTAAATAAAAGAAGGCTGCATCCAGTCATTTAAGGCTGTAGCATTGCAATTCTACTGTTTTTCTGGCTTGAAGAACACTGTATGTGCATTAGAAGGACAGTGTATTTATGGTGTTTATATGTGTATTTATGGTGTATACAGTGGTGTTTCCACAGTCAGGGCTGTTATTTCCTTGAACATATTTTAATTTAGTAATATTTGTTTCTCTGCTGACACAAACAAAGCACATATCATTGTCCAGAGAAAATCTCCATTTTTGTTGATTTTACTTTTCTACATCATTTGAGCACGGCAGCTGCCCTCTGCATTGTATGAATGGTCCAACAGAATGATAAATGGTCGAATAGAAAAACTCCAAAACCACTTGAAATAAAACCTCTGTACATTAACCTACACTAAAAGTTAAAAAGCTTTTGCCTTCACCTGCAAAGTTAACATTTGGAGATAAATGTTTTTTCTTTGTACAGCATTGAGCATTGATATACTTAATAAGGATTAAATTATCTGAATTTTCCTGTATTTTGACAGCTTTACAAGTTACTATTTACTAATAATTGCAATAACTAGTTACTTGTTAAGTGTAATTACAAATCTGACAGTTGTTTGAATTTGTAGTCTAACTACACTGGACATTGTTACTGCTACACACCCATTAAAGTCCATTAGCGAAACCTTAGGCTACCTTTGAGAGTTCATGTGCCTGTTCTCTCTTTCACTGTGTTACTTTGCAGGTAGTCATTCATACACATTGCTGATTAATCGTGACACTCAGAACTTCATGGACCAGCAGCTTGGCCTCATATAGAGTGAGCTTTATCTACAATATGATATAGAGATTATTTTAAGGCATTCTAATCTACACATTTTTATCATTAAACTGTATATCGCTGCTGTCGGAACAAAACCTTGTATCTCCAAAATGATAACTTTACAGGAGACAAGAAAACCATGCTCTGCTTTTAATGTAAGTCAATGGAACCAGACGTATTTTCAAGACATTTCTTTTACTCCATTGATCATGAAATTTACAGACAATCTTTGCCAGATTTGACTTGCTGTATCTTAAAAAGGTGCTTCCTCTCAGAGGTTAGGTGTGGTAGTCTGACATCTGCAGATAAATGCATTGTGTATAAGCAAAAACTAGTAATAAACTAAAGAATCATATTGTTCCTGATTAAAAATTGCATTAAATGGAAATTGCGTACAATTTCATAATGACAGATTCCATTAAACGTTTCTTTGGTTTTGTCCACGTTAACCTATTATACAATAGCCATGATAATGATACAATGATATACTGACAAGGTCTAGAGAGCGAATAATAAAGGGATGAAAATTCAGGGAAATTTCTGTCTAATGTATTTAAGATGTACACAGTCACTCAGAGGTTTGATGTAAATAGCTTGAGCGTCTGAAGGGTTTAATGCCTCTAAAAAAATATTTAAAATGTGGTTGCAAATACACTGCCCGATGTCTGAGACACACATGACATACATACAATATTTTTTAAGGCTACTCAGAGAAAACATATTTTATATTCACCTCTATTTTGCCAAATGCCACAAAGGTCAGCAAAGATGTGTTGGTTAATAGTCATTTTTGCTAAAATATAAAATGGCCATATTTTAGACTTTGTTTGCACCTGGTCACTTCATGTGTCTTGACTATCAGGATTATACCTGATCAGGCCAAGCCACATAGCAATGCATGTGTAAATCTACACAGATGCATTTAAAACAGATACAAATCTAATCACTCTAATCACTTCAGGAGGTTGTCTGAGACGCATTTGAGCCACATTGTAGCAGTATAAATCAGTGAATACGTGATTCTTGTCTATGAGGACGATAATCACACCAGACAAAATGATATGTTTGACAGCAACATGGACAGACACTACTGTGCAAAACAAAGTGCAGACAAAAGAGGCTGAGCAGATAAACATTTTTGGCCACACGATGAGTGGATTTGTATATTCTGTCCCACATAGCAATTGGCTTTCTGTCTGACTCACTGGAGATGCATTTGACTCTCAAGTGTAAATGCATGTGGCTTATCAAGATACAATCCAGATAAGAATTATATAAAGTGACTTGGTGTAAATGGGGCCAAAGTGACCCCTGGTTCCTATCAAAACCAGTTAAGAAAACTGAACTGATAAGTTTTTCTACAATAAATAATTTCACATCAAACCACTCTGATTGGCTTATGTTGACATTTCAGTGATTGAATTATTTATATATTTTGAAACGTCTGTGAAATTCCCCTTTAAATAAAACTTTGTTGAACCTGGATAGTCAAATCAGATCAACATTCTCTTTCCCAACCGAGTCTTTGCTAAGAACAAGTAGTAGGACTAAATGAAAAAACAAAATAATGTAAATGTAATGTTATGTAACACAAAATAAAGCAAAGTTGACTTTCATTTAAACATAGACGTATTGCTTTTGGCTCACAAATTAGCAGATTGGTTCAAATGAAGATGTAGATCCAGGGTAAGGAGGCAGAGAGCAACCATGTTAAACTAGTGCAGCAACAGCAGAATCTGGCAGCTCAAGGTCACTGTAGCTACATGACGATGCCATGTCATGACATCATCTCTCATCTGGACATGGGTGGGACTTTTTCTCAATCTTTTTATCTTTCATCCTCCGACATATTGTTTAACCAAGTGCTGTGCAAATAATAGTTCAAAAGCAGAAAGCGCTGAGTTTGCTGAAATCTGCTGTTTCATCCTCAGGACGAAATGAAGAGGATTTGGTTTTCACAGCTCTTTACGCAGCTGTGTTTGTGGTGCACTGAGTCAGAACATGTGTTTTTGTTTATGTATATGAGTGTGTGTGTGTGTGTGTGTGTGTGTGTGTGTGTGTGTGTGTGTGTGTGTGTGTGTGTGCGTGTGTGTGTGTCTGTGCGCGCACCCTAGTGTGATAGCCTGCCTATAACAATACACAGGTTTTTTTGACATACCACATATGTCACAGTTGCTGGCACCAGCAGAAAGTCTTATGAACCCAATGTCACGGAAGTATGTTCCCCTTTATATTATTTATAAGTCCACCTGTGTGTTCAAAAACTCCACATCTAAAGGTTCCATTTCTTGGAAAACCACATTGCCCTCATGTTTTTTTTTAAATAAAGAGGTTTTTAAGTAAAACATAATGTTTCAAAATGGACCATTTACTACTCAGTCTGTATATGTAAACTAAGCTGCAAAAGCAGCCTGTTTTGTAATTTGCTGTTTCTGTGATGTCATTAAAAAAACAAGTACATATCTTCATTCAGCCTACAGCAGTTTAGCCCCACCCATTCGCACTGAAGTTATAAGATGTGTTTCTGAGGGCCTTTTGAATGATACAGGATAGCCAATCAGAACAGAGCTCATTTCATTTATATTCTCTTGTACAGTTTTAAAGGCACAGAAACAAAAACATACTGTTTAATTTTAAGGGCTAATGGTTATGTAAAAATGAATTATGACCTTTTTGGTGCATAAAACATATTTACAAGTGGACGTCACGGAAAAAATAAGATACAAGAAATATAGGATATAAGCTCTTTCAAGTGGTCATCCATGACTTCCTGTTCCACTGGGGTACTAATATGGGGTGATACAGTGGTTAAATAACCTGAGTTGAGGATGAGCAGAGAACGCAAATGAAATGAAACAAAAGTATGTTGCCCTCCATAAATCAGGCAATGGCTATAAAAATTGGTTACCAGCTTAAAATGTTTCATATTTAGAGTAAGGTCAATAATTAAGAATTAAAAATAACCAGACCTGTAGTGAACCTGAACTAGAAAAGAAAACCAGTGTGGTTTGCTTGGAGGATCTGTCGAGATTCTAAATTGAGGAGTTATCTTAGATTGTTTCTTCTGTATTTTCAGATCACATTATAGGAATCATTATTATGGTGGCAAATGGAGGTGGCACAACATGCTAAATGCAGTGATGTCAATAATTATGACATGTGATTCTGTTAAAAAAAAGGGGTAGGCCAAGCCCAAAATACTAGTGTTTTTAATTATGGTTTTGGGCTGATCAGAGTCCAGACTCATACCTTATAAAGAAATTAAGGCCATCAATGCTGAGTGAAACAACACTGACCATCCTTTCTGTAAAAGGCTGTCTGCAAGTTTATCCACAAGACTTCAACATTCATAGAAATCAAAGGGAAAGGCTGCACCATAGTAAGTTACTCTATCTATTTGTTTAATTCTTGCTAATTTACTGACTAATGATTTGTTATTAAAGCCACTAAAATGTAATGTTGTACTATTTTTGGGCTTGGCCCTTTTTTAGCACAGGAGTGTATGTGATTATCCACACTTTGAACAGACATTGAATAGTGTGTGTGTGTGTGTGTGTGTGTGTGTGTGTGTGTGTGTGTGTGTGTTGTTTTTTTCAGTGTTTGCATCGTGTCTGGTATCAGGTAAGGGTCTGGCTCCTTCCTACATTGTTGGGCGATAATGGTGGCTGATTAAAAATGGATGAGGGCAGATAAATGTTTAGTAGGTGGAGTGAAGGCCGACACCAGATCCGCCGAGCTCCGGGCTGGAATAATTAGCAGCTGTTGAGTGAGTGTATCAGTGCAGCTCTCCTCAATCGCTCCGGCCCCTCACTGCAGTCCTTTCGTGCAGACCCATTTTAAGCCATTCACGGGTAATTAACTCCTAAATAAGCTCCAGCATGTCTGCTTACTCAACGCTTACTCACACAGGTAAGTGGAATATGTTGTGCTGATAATGTTGCAAAAAACAACATGATATTAGTTGAAGGCTGGTCATAAAAATAGTACAGAATGCGCAACTGCTTCAACTTAGTTTTATTTTACTGCAAAATGTAAATATTATTCAAGTTACTGTATGTCTCCTGTATGTATGACTCCACTCATGCACACAAATTTCACTTTACTTGCTGTTTATCTAGAAAGCAAAAATAAATAAACATTTCAAAAACAGGTGCACTAATTAAAGCATAAATTTTGTGCAGTAAACTGTCTGGAGACACATTTACAGTTGCTGGATTGTATGGCCTCATACTGATATTGCACAATGTAAAAATATCAGATTTATTTTGTTTTACATTTCAAATAATATTTTAAACTAAATATTTGAAATATTTTTTGCACTAAAGAGGTTGAGAAAGTGAACAGATCAACTTAGGCCTCGCTTACGCTGAAAAGTAAATGTATTTAAATATTTGCACAACCTTTATTCATTATTCTATTATTTAAATATTATATGATATTTATTTTATTCTGGGTTGCAACATTTAAAATCTTCTCAGTTATAAGTGATGGCATGGAAACACAAATATAGTGAGAGTAAAAAAATGTAGCAACATTTAAACACACTACTGAAGTAAAATGTGTATAGAAGTAAAAAGTGTTTATTTATTTATTTTAATTGGTGTAGTGGCTAATGAGTGATGCCGCTCCCACACAAAGATTATGAATAGTTATAGGCAGTTGCATTCTACATTGATGTGAATATGTGTTAATAAAAAAACATAATTTAAAATGTGCAGAAATGGATCAGACAGAGAGGATGTGAGACATGTAATGAGTAATTTAATGATGATTAATCATAATGAACAGGATTATAAAACACATGTAATGCACATGCACTGGATAAAAGACATTGTTTCTTAGATTTACAGTTTAGATGCCATTAAGATTTTGTGACTCAGTACATTCAAGCCCATTCTTTTAAATTTTCTAGATAAAAAATAAAAACATAAAAAAAAGCAAAACACCTGAAAATTACTAAAAAGAATTTACTTGATCATTAAAAACACCCACTATCTCCACCAAAAACCAAACAAAGTCTTTTCCTTTCTGTACTAGTTGACCACATGGCTGGGATATTTTGGTCTTTGGGCATTTAGATATCCAGCAGACTCTCAATTCAGTGGAGGCTGTAAAAATAAAATCGAGCCATTTTCATTCTAAGGGACAGTTTCCCAAACCCAGATTGAGCCTATTCCTAAACTGAAATGTATTTTTAATGGTGAATCTCCATTGTCAGTTTAGTCCAGGACTAGGCTTATCTGTGAGAATATCTGGGAAAGTGGCCCTACAGGTCTGCATGTGGGCCCACACTTCAATCCCTCATTCCTGTAACTACATTACTATTACATAATAGTTTGACAGAAGTGACCACAGACCGTACAATTGTTACTGAATAATACATTTTAAAATCATTTTAACATTAAACATGAACAAAGGCTAAATCTGGAGTTTTAGTTCTTGGACTCTCAAAATCTTCTAATCATTTCACTTGTTTTAGCAGTTATCAAAAGTTTAGTCAACACCAGAAGACATTAAGACACACAACAGGTTAGAACACTAATGCAACATGTATGCACACAAAAATTAAAGGGCATTTAAAAAAATCTGTGTAAATTAATGTTTGTGATTATAAATTTGAAACTTACCCACTAAGATTTCTTTACAGTGGTGGTGATAAGAATCATGAGTCATAATGTCTACAAGGCACATATAACCATTTCATTTACTATCCAAAACCACCAGTTGACCTACATGTGTCTTCTGAGTTTCTATATGTAATGTATTAAAGGTAAACTAGTGGTAAAGTTGAAAAAGAAAGATTTTGAGAGCTATTTCCTTTACGACACCCTGCACATACCTCTCAACCATGAAAAGATCTTAAAAATATATTTTAGTCCAAAACCTTTTCAAAATTATTGTGAAAAACATCTTGGACATCAAGCAGTGTATTCATAACCATTTCAGCTTTCTGAGAGGTAGCTTCCAGTTTCAGCTGGTTTCTATTACCACCAATGTGGACAATTCTGACTCAGTCATTTTCTCTACAATAGAGCTTTTCACATCAAACCACTCTAAATGACTTTGTTTACAGCTTAACTGCTTTATTATACAGCTATTTTGAAAAATCTATAAATTTATCTTCAACAGAAAATGTGCATTTTCACACACTGCTGATACCATTCTGTGACTGGAGTTTCAGTGGATTAGGATTTGGTTAAGGTGAATTTAAGGATTAAGGCCAGAGTGGGTTTTGGGTTGAGGTTAAGGTTAGAGTTAATATTAGGGCCAGGCTGAGGGCTAGGATTAGGTTTGGGGTTGTAGTTAGGGTTAGGCTTAGAGTTAAGATTACAGCCAGGGTTAGGGTTAGGTTTTACATAACTGATACACTGTAATTATTCATATAGTAAGGCCAACTTTTTACATCTCTATCATTGAATTCTGAAATAGGTTTAAAATATTGGTGGAATTCCCCATTAATTTTGGTTGACTAGCAATTGGGGTAATACTGATTGTCAGCCATGAGGATATTAGTGTGGAAGGTAAGAAACTGAACACATTCAAAGGAAGGTGTACTGATTAGGGGTGATGCAGTTACCAGGTCAAAGCATATATAATTGTTTGCAATTTATAAGTATAGGTTTATGAGCTTTAAATTGCAAACCCTCCCTCTAAGAATTCTGTAAATAACAGGTTAATAACCTGAATTCATTAGTTTTCTCTCATTGCATTGTAAAACCTACAATCTGTTCATTTCAAATAACTTTCTTGTCTTCATGTATCAAATGCTGTGTCAGAGATGGTCTATGAAGATTAGATGCAGTGTGTTTGGAAACAGCTGTGGCGGGAAACATCATACATCTTGAACCTGCCGATACTGTCCATCTAGGTTCTAAAGGAGGTCAAAAGTCACAAAGGGATCAAAACAATAGCATGTTCCTGCCAAAAGCACAGCAGTGGTCAATCCCCTTCAGACACAACGAACAGTGGTCAACCTCCATCAATGATAATGATCGGCCTTAACAGACCTAGTCAGACAGGAAATACAAGATAGTCAAGCTAGCAGTGGAACAGATGGATTCATTTACGATTGAGAAGACAGGCTCGTGGCTAATGCATGAAAGAACATGTTAAGGATTTACCATGGCCGTAGATTGGAGAATCAGAAGAGTTATTTGGACAGATTGTGAGTTAACCTATATACTTTAAATTTACAGAGCCAGAATTCTTTGCAGTTGCATTACAAGCATTAGCTAGAGGCTTATAAAGCCCAGCAGTTGGCTGTGGAGCAATGGAACTGTGATTTCTGCAGTGATGGAGCTCCATCTAACACCTCTTGATGTTTGTTATCTCAAACTAATCATGCAACATCAGTATCTGAGCTCACTGTTTCTTACAGTACATCTAGTGCGAAGCCTCCATAGGAGAGTAGAGGCTGTTACTGCAGAGGAACACCAGTTTTTCAAATTGTCTGCATAATTGAAAGGTTAAGATGTAAACAAAGTTATTCACAGTGGTTTGGAGTGAAATGCTCTGTTCTAGAGAAGCTTACAGAGTCAGAGTTGTTCACAGTAGGAACCAGATGTCTAGAAAATGTAATGCCTCTAAAAGCCCATAGAAAGCTGCTACGTTGAGTGGTCATGAATACGTTACCTCATGCCATGATATAGAAATATAGCCATTTTATTTTGCCATAATTTTGAGATAAAGTTTTTGAGATGAGCAGTGCGTGAGTGGATGGCAAAAATCTGGGTTCCAGTACCTATGGATTGAATTGTGTTTTTTTAAATTCAGAAACAGGAAAAATATTTTCAGATTTTGACTATTATCTTTAAGGCTTGATGTTTTTTCTTTCAAACCCAGGAGTCTGGCATCAGGACAGACATTTGAAATGGCATTGCATTCAAACAGTTGCCTTTCAGATTGTTTCCAGCTGTGTATTCCTCACAACCCAACACGTCTGTTGTTTGACTCTAAAGCTGAGGCTTTAGAGTCAAGTGACTCATACATTTCAATTTGCAGTTTAAACCCCCAGGAAATACAGTATCAAAGTTCTCGTGGGAATTACACTTTCCCCTCCCCCATGTTGTGTGAACTGTCTTTGGTTCTTGTCAGTGTTATAGTATAGTTATTTTCGGTCAGGACCCTGAAGCAGAGGGAAGTTTTTTTGAAAACTATGGAATTGCATATCATCCAAAATGATCAAAACAAGTGTGTGTAAAATGTTGGTATTTCTTATGTTTTACACAACTAAAACAGCCTGGGGCCAAACTGACCCCAAAGAACATTAACGCTCACAAAATATGTACAGGACATTGAAAACATATCATCATGTTAATTTTATGCTTACCAAGTGGCCCTTTCAATTAGCAAAATCATTCCATTTGAATACAAAAATGTGTCATTTCTCTCTTAAGACATCAAACATTAAAAAGAGTCAAACTGACCGCAAAGTTAATAGGAGAGCTATAGGAGTAGATCTATGTCAGGGCTCTGGAGGAGTCACTGTGAAACTACTACAAGGTAAAATAAATGTAAATATGCGTTCTAAAAAAGAAATATGCACAAATAAAATATTATTGTCAATGAAACTGAGCTGGTTGACAATGTTATAAGGTTATAAACACTATGCAGAAAAAAAAACAATAGTGTCTTTAAAACAGGACCAAAATGCTTAGAAAAGTAGAAGATTTGGACGCTAAACATTCTCTGCCATACAGAAGTGTTCTTGGAATTCCTAGTGAAGCTGAGAATACTCAGCACTGCTCTGTCACAAACTTTACCTCAGCACTGCCTGTCTTCTTACTGGATATGATAATGGTCAAGGCTTCTCCATACTACAAAGCAGAAAACAAGAAGTTATGTCAACATATCTTACATGGACCAGAGTAACTTCAGACATTTCTAACAAGAACAGAAACAATTTCTCACAACTATATTTCGTTTAATTAAACTGGAAATAAGCTTTAAATAAAACAATGTGTTTTACAAGCTTTACATGTAAGTGGTACATTTAGAATGGCCCCAAAAATGTCAGTGTGAATAGCAATTAGCTAAGCATTAATATACAACTAAAAAAACCACATGACTGCTAGCATTAGAATATATATTATATATTATCAACACCACTACAATAAAGGTGTTTATTTTTTGTGACCTATGAGAGTCACAATTTGTCACTGTTCTTGAGTAGCAGTAATTTATTATTGTAGCCAACTTGGGCATTATTTTGGAAGACTTCTACTTTACTTGAGCATTATTGAAATTGAATAGTTGTACTTTAGTCAGCAATTTTCCAAGAATACATACTTTGTACTCCTTACACGTTCACTTACATTCATCAAAGTACTTGTTACAAATCTTAAAGGCCAGGAGATTTTTTTACATTTTCTTTCACCAGTTTTGTTTTTGAACTCTGTTTTTTTCCCACTTATTTTCCTTTGACTCAGTAGCTCAGAAATAGCTGAAAAAGGAGTAACTGTATTTGTAATGGCTGTTCTGACTGAAAATTAAATGATGAAAGGCGATCTCTGGCTTTTGCATTGTGCTATATTTTAGTTAGATAAAAACACTAGTACTTTCATGTAAGTTTAATCTCTCTGTACGTTTTCTACCTCAGCAGATTAACTTTGACTCAGAACTTTGCTTTTTTAACCTGGTTGCACTTGTGGAGTTGGACAGGTATGAAAACTGTAATGTAGGCCTGCTGCCAGTGGCCCACAGGTTAAAGGCAATCCTGTAGGCTGTTTTGTTTCTGTAGTTGTGGAAAATATGTTAACAGCCTAGACACTTTTAGCAACCTTGGACCATATTTCAAAGTAGGCATGCTGATTTGGGATCAGCTAACACTTTGTATATAATAGAACAGAATTTCACAAACTCATGTGACCTGATCTTACATCAGTGATCTTACTCTGAAATGCATGACATACTTGAGCTCCATCTCTCAACAAAGATCCTCAATCAAACTCAGTTCCAATGCCATTCTCAGTGTGGGTCTAAGATGCTGGCCCAGTCTGTTCTCCAGACACTAGCTGAGCTGCTGTCTAGCACTCTCTGTTTACCTGTGTGGATCGAGTGTCCTTGCCTAATAAGTGAGGGCATCTCCCCTCCTCAGAGGCAAACGGAGTCCGGCTATCTCTCTGTCTGTCGGAGGGAGGCAGGGGTCAGGCCTAAATGACCCTCCCCACTCGCCACGTTCAATTATTCACACCCACCTTCACCTGAGATGACTGACAGCCTCTGCTTTTTTCTCTCTGTGGTTGCTGAATGAGCTGCACTGCTGAACATACACATGCAGGCCGTGTAGAGAGAGCATATGACATGAGTGCAAACACACCCTGTTTTACATTATGACTGTTTGCAATAAGCTAGATAAAAAAACAGCATCAATACCATCAGACATACATAATCAATTTCAATCTATGTTTTCAGTTTTTCATTTAATATTTCCACTGTTGCATTCTAATATGTTTAATACTTCAGAGTAATATTTCGTATACTTAATTCTATGTTTGATATTTTAATTTGATAAGTTCACCAAGTTTCTGTATTTCATTCTAATACAGTATGTATTTCAGTGGAATGTTTTCAGTATTTTATTCACAGATTCATATTTCAGTGTAATATTTTCAATGTTTAGTGATAATTAATTAAATATATCAGTATAATGTTTCCAACGTTCCATTCTAATATTTGTAATATGTTTAATATTTCAGCTCATTATTTCCAACATTTCAAGTGATAACTTAATTTCTAACGTTTCTCTTATTTTCATGTATGCATACGGCCTGTACATATGAGCTGAAATGAATTTATCACTATGATCTCATCATGAGCTGTATAACATCCAGGTGCTTTTAGAAATGAAGGTAACCAAAACACTAGCTAAAATATTACCAATCTGGCTTCCCTTAAATATTCATTTGTACCAAAGGCTTTAACGATGATATTTAAATATTAAAATTCAAGGACTCTGTGTCTACAACATGTTCAGAGCTTTAAATATCCTGAGGGAACTTTCACATGAGCGAAAACAACTGATGTCTTGAATATTACATGATTAAAACCGAGGGACTGCTGTGCCAGGGGGCTCGTTTAAGGGTTTGTGTGTGTCTGCGTTCTTGCTGGTGGTGTCTTCTTCATAGCTGTTTCTCATTTGTTGAAGGAGGGATATCTCATCTTCACCACAGATCTGCTGTATCTCAGGACACGAAGTGGAGGATTGAACCCATCAATAGGAATGAATGAGGCCCACTGGAAAATAAACAAAGTGCAAAAATGGGCTTTAAGTGGCTAATCAGCGGTAGGCCAATAGAAGAGACTTGAAGGCGGGCCATGAAGGCCAGCAGCCTGTTACTGGGTCAGTGTGTTTCATTGAGTCTCCGCTCAGTCACTGCTATTGGGTCAGTGTACCGCTTACTCCACACCTGACTGGCTGTCTCAGCTCACGCGGTTGCTATGTAGCTCGTCCAGTCAGAGAGGGGAAGGAAAGCCCCCTGTTGGTCTCTAGGCAGGATTCAGAAAACAAGATTCAGAAAAAGAGGGATTACTCTTATATTCAGATTTTGGAACTGTTAGCTTCTCTCATTTCCTTCACAAATGGCAACCTGAATCAAAACAGACATTTGAGGTTGAGGTCATAGCATTCATACAAACCAACAGCCCTGTCAGTTCAGAACTGCTGGAATCCCCCTGTTGGTCTCCAGGCAGGATTCATATCCTTGAGGATGTTTGGGTGGGAGAGGCTCAGGAGTGAGAGGGTGTAAGCGAGAGTGAGAGAGAGAGAGAGAGAGAGAGAGAGAGAGAGAGAGAGAGAGAGAGAGAGAGAGAGAGAGAGAGATAGATAGATAGATAGATAGATAGATAGATAGATAGATAGATAGATAGATAGATAGATAGATAGATGTCCCAAAACAACCCCTACATTTAAAAATAACTAAAATCATCTCTTTGAAACAGTCACTTCTGAAATATTTGGTAAAGTACCAACAGTGATTTTACAAAATGTTCAGTCATTTATTTTTAATAAAATGAATAATATTAAGGCATAAGATCACTCCAAGCAAAAGAATTTTAGTCTAAAGCCCAAGTCAGTTAAAAGTCCTAAATGTGTTTTCAACTCTGACTTTGAACCAATTCACTAGATCCATATTAATAGATAGTTAGATGGGGGCCGGCAAAGAAGGTTCTGGGGCTACTGTGGGAAATGGAGCATGTGATTGTTCAGCCGTGTGTGTTTGTGTGCACATGTGCAGTTGGTGATTACATTTGGTCATTCTCTGTGTAGTATATCTATTAGATGTGGTCATATGGGTCTAAAATACATCTGGAGGGGATTTTGTAATGTGAGAATGATTATAATATTCAATAATGTATGAACTTATTTTGGGGCTAAAAGTGTTCTGTATAGTATCAAGAAATGCTCTATGATATTGAACAATAGCAGAGAGGAACACTTAGTGCCTTCTAGGTCTTTAGAGAAAAAAAGTGATTTATTTTTAGCTCATTTTTATTCAGTACATATTTGTATTTAAACTCTACAAGTACTACAATACCTTTATTCATTTATTCATTATTAAATGCTGGAAAGGAACAAGAGTTAATTTTTTAAAAGTTTTTCTGTAGTATCTAGGTAGATATAGCTAAGTGAGGTCACCTATTGGTTAGGACTTTAAGAGCAGAAGAGAAGGTCTAAAGCATTAGATTAATCATCATGATAATTGTGTGACAGAGGAATCAACCTATCATGTTTTGATTTCTAATGCAGGAATGTTGTGAAAAAAGTCACTATAAACCTTCTGAAAGTTCTAGATACGTCACTGACTGTGAATACAATCAGCAGCTTAATTAATGGATTGTTACAAATGTAAAACAGGCAGCAGCTCTATACCAGCTCTATATTCACCTTAAACCCTGCAGCAGTTATGTTTTGCTGCCTAAATGTGGCAGAAAGTATCTACTGCACTCTTTAAGGGGGAATGAAAATTAAAAGAAGAAGCAGGCTTAAGCCTATCTAAAAGTGTTCATGCGAATCACTGTTGGCTTAGTGTTAACAACAAACTAGAATTTAGCAGAAGTTAGCGTTATCATTATGCTGAGATTTTTTTTTTAAAGAACCAACATGGGTTCCATCACAGAAAAGAACCATTAAACCATTTATAGAAAAATCAAAAAAAAAAAAACTGTTCAGGGGGGTTCAAACTTACACATGAACCATTTGAATGCTTAAATGATTCTTCCAGTTCTCACAGTTCTGCTGTCGAATGCCAAAGTTTGAACACACCAGTTAAATTACATTCTTAAGAGAAAATAATTTAGCACATCCTCTACACAGACACTACACATTTTATGCAGGAATATTACTTGCTGAATTTGAGAAAAAAATATAAAAGTTATAAACAAGTCAGTATGCATTCTTTAGCTAATTTAAGGCCATTTAAAAATGCCAAAATAATGGTAACAGCAATGTTTGCCTGTATATAACTTTTATTATATACTTCAAAGTATTATTTAACTTTATTAAAATGCTACATTTGAGATTTTTTTAAGGTTTGGAGAACATTGGGCACAATGGATTTAAAAAAAAAAAAAAACTAAAAGCAGTCACTACTTTGAATTGAATTTAGACAATAACAGGTACCAAAATGACTGAGGTGAACATATATTGCCAATAGTATTCAGTCACCCCTTCAAGTCATTGAATTGAGGTGTTCCAATCATTTCCATGGCTATGGGTGTATAAAACCAAGAACCTAGGCATGCAGACTGCTTCTACAAACATTTATGAAAGAATGGGTCACTCTCAGGAGCTCAGTGAATTCCAGCATGGTAAGGTGATAGCATGCCACCTGTGCAACAAGTCCAGTCGTGAAATTTCCTTGCTAATAAATATTACACAGTCAACTGTCAGTGGTATTACAACACAGTGTAAGTGATTGGGAATGACAGCAACTGTAAAATGACAGAGCGGGGTCTGCAGATGCTGAGGTGCGTAATGCGCAGAGGTCACCAACTTTCTGCAGAGTCAATCACTACAGACCTCCAAACTTCATGTGGCCTTCAGATTAACTTAAGAACAGCATAGAGAGCTTCATGAAATGGGTTTCCATGGCTGAGCAGCTGCATCCAAGTCTTACATCTCCAAGCGCAATGCAAAGCGTCAAATGCAGTGGTATAAAGCGCTGCCACTGGACTCTAGAGTGGTGGAGACGTATTCTCTGGAGTGATGAATCATGCTTCTCCGTCTGGCAATCTGATGGATTAGTCTGGGTTTGGTGGTTGCCAGGAGAATGGTACTTGTCTGATTCCATTGTGCCAAATGTAAAGTTTAGTGGAGGGGGGATTATGGTGTGGGGTTGTTTTTCAGGAGTTGGGCTCAGCCCCTTAGTTTCAGTGAAAGAAACTCCGAATGCTTTCATGCTCCCAACTTTGTGGGAACAGTTTGGGAATGGTCTCTTTCTGTTCCAACATGACTGCGCACCAGTGCACAAAGCAAGGTCCATAAAGACATCGATGAGCGAGTATGGTGTGGAAGAACTTGACTGGTCTGCACAGAGTCCTGACCTCAACCCAACAGAACACCTTTGCGATGAATTAGAGTTGAGACTGCGAGCCAGGCCTTCTCGTCCAATGTCAGTGTCTGACTTCACAAATGCGCTTCTGAAAGAATGGTTAAAAATTCCTATAAACACACTCCTAAACCTTGTGGAAAGCCTTCCCAGAAGAGTTGAAGCTGTTATAGCTGCAAAGTTCAGCCGACATCATATTAAACCCTATGGATAAATAATGGGATGTCACTCAAGTTCATATGCATGTGAATGCAGACAAGCAAATACATTTGGAAAAATACTGCAGTTTAAAAAAGAGAAAAATTAAGGTGAACTCTCAAGTTAGCACGCAGATCTAGGATCAGCTCACATTGTGTATAATTGATTGGAGTTACACAAATCTAAAAGTCTCAAAATAAAAGACTTGATATATTGTTTATTTATTGTCTTTCTTGAAATACTACTGAATAGATGCAGTCAAATTTGCGCATTTGTGTTTCCTTAAAAAAATCATAATCAAGTCATTATGAGATTTGCTCCCCTAGTGGCTGTAATTTTTCTACCAGCTGAATGTTTACATTCTCCCTTCCTCTGCCAGGCACTGCAAGCCAATGATGACCCTGTTGCCATCAGAACAGGGAGACGGTGAGAGACGAGTGTGTGCAGTCTCCTACTCCTCCCTCTCCACCCCGTTTCCATAGAAACACACTTCAGCTGCAAGTGTCCTGTCTCTATTCATATGAATCATTCATCACTTTTCTTTACTGCCTCTCTATCAGCAGACAAACTCATAACATGGATTCCAGCAGCAAGCTGTTTTGTCCAAATTTGTCCATAGTAATGTCATGTTGAATCCTAGAATGATAATCCTATGCGTGAAAGTGATGGGATCCACCACAGGGCATAATTCATTGTTCATGCTGGATATAAGTAAGTGGATTTTCACAATTAAGCTCAATGGCAACATCAACCCTCAAGCTTGCAAGTTCTTTGAGACAAATGTGGCACTGCATTAGTCATCACAGTTCTATACATCATATTCAATGTATGACTATTTCAGTGTAGAATAAGCCTATAATAACATGCCCACCACAAAGGTCTGTTTTTTCCAAGGTGAAAAGCATTTCTACATCTTAACTTATTTGTCCTTTAACATATAACATGATTTCACAGTGCTGTTGTTGAATATACTTTTTGTAGTGAAAACAGTCTAACAATTTGGAAAAAAATGACAATTTTTAAATTACACTTTTGAGCAAGTGAACAGACAGATAGCAATATAGTTACTAATTGTCTATTGAAAAATCTAATTTACAAAATTTTCTATTTTCTGCTGATATTATTTCTTTAGTTTAGCACTGGAGCTATGAGGTTACACATGCACACACAGCATTGCCAGATTATAAAATATGCATTTTTTTACCTTCATTTCTTACTCTTGTTTAATTTTTAGATGCTATACTAAGATAGCCAAGGTGACTAGCTAGTGATGTAATGAAAACTGGTGAAAGATTTTATCTGTAACGTGTAAGTTATGACTGTCAATATGTTACAATCTAATGCTAGCTAAGAAAGTCAGCATTTCTCACAATCCACCTGCTCAGATATGGCCTCGTCCTTCCTAAGTAGCATTTTTCTTCTTGTCTTCTTGAAATTCTTGCCACTGTTGTCCATCATTACAGGATTCAACAGTAATGAACCAAATTGCAAACTGTACTAAATCATCACACTGAATTTAATACACTGTTCTCTCAAGGCTATTGTTAGTATCTAGTAGTCATCTTTTGTTTTTGAAACTGAAGATAAATGTGTTTGAATTTCTAAATATAGTAATAAATTCAACAGAAATTGGGAATGTAATCTAGAGTTTATTTGGCATATGGGTGCCCCTGCGTTTACCAACATTGTGAAATTTTGTTCATTGCTGTTGCTCACCCTCTTCATGGATCACCACTTTATCATGGTGGAGGGGGTTGCATGCTTGAATGATCCTAGGAGCTATGTTGTCTGGAGCAAAAGCTCCTGGTAGGGTCTCCCATGGCAAACTGGTCCTAGGTGACAGGTCAGACAAAGTGTGATCCATAATAACCCTTATGAAAAGACAAAAACAGGACTTGTGTTCCCTGCCCGGAACAGGGTTACCGGGGCCCCACCCTGGAGCCAGGCCTGGGGGAGGGGCTCGCCAGTGAGCGTCTGGTGGCCAGGCATTTACTCATGGTGCCCGGCCGGGCCCAGCCCGAAGGAGTTATGTGAGTCCCCCCTCCCATCGACCCACCACCAATGGGAGGGGCAGTAGTAGGGGTTCGGTGCTTTGTGGATCGGGCAGTGTCCAAAGGCGTGGGCCTTGGTGTTCTGATCCTCGGTTGCTGAAACTGGCTTATGGAACTTGGAACGTTACCTCACTGGCGGGGAGGAGCCTGAGATGGTGCGCAAGGTTGTGAGATACCGGCAAGATATAGTCGGGCTCACCTCAACACACAGCTTGGGCTCTGGGTCCAATCTCCTTGAGAGGGGCTGGACTTTATTCTTTTCTGGAGTTGCCCATGGTGAGAGGCGGCAGTGAGGTGTGGGCTTTCTCATAGCCCCTCAACTCGGTGCCTGTATATTGGGGTTTTCTCCAGTGGACGAGAGGTAGCTTCCCTACGCCTTCGGGTTGGGGAACGGGTCCTGACTGCTGTCTGTGCTTATGCACCGAACAGCAGTTCAGAGTACCCAGCCTTCTTAGAGTCCTTGGGAAGGGTGCTTGAAAGTGCTCCTCCTGGAGACTCAATTGTCCTACTGGGGGAGTTTAACGCTCACGTGGGCAATGACATTGAGACCTGGAGAGGTGTGATTGGGAGGAATGGCCTCTCTGATCTGAACCCGAGTGGTGTTCAGTTTTTGGACTTCTGTGCAAACCACAGTTTGTCCATCACGAACACCATGTTTGAACACAAGGATGTCCATAAGTGCACATGGCACCAGGACACCCTAGGCCGCAGTTCAATGATTGACTTTGTAGTCGTGTCATCGGACTTGCAGCCATGTGTTTTGGACACTTGTGTAAAGAGAGGAGCTGAGCTGTCAACTGATCACCACCTGGTGGTGAGTTGGATCAGGTGGTGGGGGAAGATGCCGGTCAGACCAGGCAAGCCCAAACATATAGTGAGGGTTTGCTGGGAACATCTGGCAGAAGAACCTGTCAGATTGATCTTCAACTCACACCTCCGTCAGAACTTTGACCAGATATCGGGGGAGGTGAGAGACATTGACTAAGAATGGGCCATGTTCCGCTCCTCCATTGTTGAAGCGGCTGACTGTAGCTGTGGTCGCAAGGTAGTTGGTGCCTGTCAGGGCGGTAATCCTCGAACCCCGTGGTGGACACCCCAGGTGAGAGATGCCTGGGGCGTCAAGCTGAAGAAGGAGTCCTACCGGGCATGGTTGGCCTGTGGGACACCAGAGGCAGCTGGCAGGTATCGACAGGCCAAGCGATCTGCGGCTTCAGTCGTTGCCAAGGCAAAAACCCGTGTATGGGAGGAGTTTGGTGAGGCCTTGGAAAGTGACTTTAAGTCGGCTCCGAAAAGATTCTGGCAAACCGTCAGGCGACTCAGAAGGGGAAAGCAGTGTGCCACTAGCACTGTATATAGTGGAGATGGTGTGCTGCTGACTTCGACTGAAGACGTCATTGGGCGGTGGAAGGAATACTTTGAGGACCTTCTGAATCCCACCGACACGTTCTCCAGTGAGGAGGCAGCGTCTGGGGACATGGGAATAGGCTTGTCCATTACTGAGGCCGAAGTTGCTAAGGTAGTTAAAAAGCTCCTTGGTGGCAAGGCTCCAGGGGTGGATGAGATCCGCCCTGAGTTCTTCAAGGCTCTGGATGTTGTGGGGCTGTGTTGGCTGACACGCCTTTTCAACATTGCGTGGACATCGGGTGGTGCCACTGGATTGGCAGACTGGGGTGGTGGTGCCTCTTTTTAAAAAAGGGGCCCGGAGGGTGTGTTCCAACTACAGGGGAATCACACTCCTCAGCCTCCCTGGTAAGGTCTATGCAGGGGTACTGGAGAAGAGAGTCCAGCTTATAGACAAACCTCGGATCCAGGAGGAGCAGTGCGGGTTCCGCCCTGGTTGTGGAACACTGGACCAACTCTTCACCCTCTCCAGGATTCTGGAGGGTTCATGGGAGTTTGCCCAACCAGTCTACATGTGCTTTGTGGATCTGGAGAAGGCATTCGACTGTGTTCCCCAGGGTATTCTGTTAGAGGTGCTTCTGGAGTATGGCGTAGCTCTTTGCTACGAGCCATTCAGGCCCTGTACAAACAAAGCTGGAGTTTGGTTTGCATAGCCGGCAGTAAGTCAGACTTGTTCCCAGTGAGAGTTGGACCCCGTCAGGGCTGCCCTTTGCCCTTTATGGATAGAATTTCTAGGCGCAGTCAGGGGGCGGAGGGTGTCCGGTTTGGTGACCTCAAGGTCACATCACTGCTGTTTACAGATGATGTGGTCCTATTGGAGACATCAGGCCGTGAATTTCAGCTTTCGCTGGATCGGTTTGCAGCCGAGTGTGAAGCGGCCGGGATGAGAATCAATACCTCAAAATCCGAGACCATGGTTCTCAGGCGGAAAAGGGTGGAGAGCCCTCTCTGGGTCAGGGATAAGCTCTTGCCTCAAGTGGATGAGTTTAAGTATCTCGGGGTCTTGTTCACAAGTGATGGTACAAGGGAGCAGGAGATTGACCTCTTTACCGGTCTGTTGTGGTAAAAGAGCTGAGCCACAAGGCAAAGCTCTCAATTTACCAGTCGATCTACATTCCTACCCTCACCTATGGTCATGAGCTTTGAGTAATGACTGAAAGAATAAGATCGCGAATACAAGCGGCCGAAATGAGTTTCCTCCGCAGGATGTCTGGACTCTCCCTTAGAGATAGGGTGAGAAGTTCGGTCATCCGGGAGGGACTCGGAGTAGAGCCGCTGCTTCTTCACGTCGAGAGGAGCCAGCTGAGGTGGTTCGGGCATCTGGTTAGGATGCCTCCTGGACGCCTCTCTCGGGAGGTGTCACAGGCAAGTCCACCTGGGAGGAGACCCCGGGGAAGACCCAGGACACGCTGACGTGACTATATCGCCCAGCTGGCCTGGGAGCGCCTTGGAATCTTGACAAGTCTGGGTGATCTTACTGATGTGGTTTGAGTGGGCTGAGAGAATGTTTTGGGGAAATATTTATAGGTTAAGATTTAGGTGACTTGACCTTTAGTGTTTGATAGTCATGTTTGCCTTGTAGCTCCAGTACTAAACTAAAGAAGCAAAAAAAATGGACTTCAAACATGTCTTAGCTGATCAACTACATTTGAGCTAACAGGAAAATTGTGTAAATTTGGTTTGATGCTCAACTGTTACTTTAATACTACAATCAGTTTTATTGCCGTTATGATGAAACAAATCAAAAATAAGTTCTTGGCCCTTATTCACAAAGCTTGTTTGTGATGGCTTTTTTTCCAGATCAGAACAGGCCCTGTTCTAAAAGTGCATATAATCATTGTCTAAAGAAAACCAAAATGGCAACTTTACAGGAGAAGGCAACAATTTACTTGACTTGTAATGTAAGTTAATTTAAAAAGATTTTATTCCAATTCTATTGGTTCATTGATCATGAAATTTAAAAGAGGAAAAATATTTAGGTCCTTTTTTTTTTTTTTAACAGTAACCATATACACTCTCTCAGACTGCATCCAACAGTAACAGCAGCATTGTAGCAGGAAACATTTACATTTATTATGCCCAGCATGGACATGTATGCAGCATAGGGTAATATAGCAAAACTATATACAGGACAGAGAAACTCCAGAAAACACTGGCCTGCTACACCTGTACGAGTGAACTATGCATTGTAGATAAACACATTAGCAAAGAGCACTGGATTATTTCTCATGAAAAGTCACGAGGAAGTTTTGTGAGAGAAAGCAGGCCAGTGCTGATAGGATGGCAATACAGCTATAAGCTATTGGCCATATAATGGAGACAGTCTGTGTGTACACAGCCACAAACTACTTCAACGCAACTGCCCATTGTCTCAGCATTGGCATTTCATGCCAGGTTATTGGTTTATGAAAGGGAAGTTTGGTGTTTGTGATGATAATGGTTTGAAGATTAATGGATTTCAGACAATGTGATCGCAAATTAGAATGACCATGGAGATTTGCATTAATATGTGAAGATTTAAAATCAAGTATTGTAGACAATGGTGCACAGTTCTAAGCAGAAAGGCTTACAAAGGTCTTTTCTATGGTAAACTAGAGGATATGTCTTTTTCCTACTTTGAAATGTAGACATGAGACCAAATGCAATAATCTAATATTGAACAAAAGATTTTCAATATTTGCTTTAACAGTAATTTGGAAAATAAAATTGCTGAATCATAATTAAAACTTACTTTATGTATAAAGAATGGTACTTTCAGTGCAAAATAACCAAAAAACCATAATCTACCACTACAACTATAATCTTTCTTAGATATACCTATGACACAGAATACATATACACTATATGGCCAGAAGTATGTGGACACCCTGCTTAATTATTGAGTTCAGGTGTTTTAGCCACAACCTCTGCTAACAGAATAAAATCCAACACATAATCATACAACCTCCATAGACAAACATTGGAAGTAAAATGGGTTGTACTGAAGAGCTGAATTGCTTTAAACTTCCCATTTTGATAGGATTCCACCTTGGCCACAAGTCAGTTTCTGCACCGTTAGAACTGCCCTGGTCAACTGTTGGGAGCTTCATGAAATTTTTCATGCCAGGCAGCCGCACACAAGCCTAAGATCACTATGCACAATGCCAAGCATCAGCTGGAGTGGTGTAAAGTGTGTGGCCACTGAACTGGAGTGATGAGTCATGCTTCATTGCTGATAGTCTGATGGATGAATCTGGGTTTGGCAGATGTTAGGAAAACACTATGTACCAGAATGCCTTGTGGCAATAGTAAAGTTTGGTGGAAGAGGCATAATGGTCTGGGGTTGTTTTCAGGGCTTGGGCTTGGCCCCTTAATTCCACTTAACAGTTATTTAATGCTACAGCATGCAAAGACATTTTAGACAATTTTATGCTTCTAACTTTGTGGAATTGAAGAAGGATCTTTTCTGCTTCACCATGACAATGCTGTGTAAAAAGAGAGGGACATAAAACATGGTTTAATGAGTTTGGTATAGAGGAACTACAGTGGCCTGCACAGAACCCTGACCTCACCTCCACTAAACACCTTTCACCTGAATAGAAAAGTCTATTCTACCTATGGCAAACAATTGCAACTTTTATTAAGCAGTCTAGGTCAATACATGCTTTTAAGAGACATTTTAATTTATGTTTATCCATTTGCTCTATATTATTGCTTTAAATGACTTTACATTGATAATGAACTTTTATTTATTGATTTTTCCCTTATATTGCTATCACTGAACAGTAACTATAATAAAAGAAATCAAACTCAACTCTAAGTCTTCTATTATTATTAACCTTTATCACTTCTCTGTAGACACAGCAAATTGCTCTATAATGTATTTCTTTACTTTAAATAAAAAAATAACAGCTGAACAAATCTTATTTTAAGTGAACAAATGGTGTACTACTAGGCCTTCAATTTGAGATAAAAAATACCTCTATGATAATGCTAACATCTGTTAGCAACCCTATGGGTTTCCAGCAGTTTGTTAGCACTAAGCTAATGGTGATTCACATTAACATTTTTTGGCCATTCTAGATTAAACACAGACATTTGAAGCTTCTAAACGTCATTCCATGCTTTGCTTGAAGGTTGTAACAGATGTATTAGCATAAATTTTACGTTGAAGTAAGTTGACAGTGACTACTGTCTTTCTCATTTCTAACATCCCACTAATTAGACTGCTGCTCACATATACAGTAAGTGGCGTATCTTGAACTTCTAGAAGGACAGATTGACCTCTTTTTATCTTACAAAACTTGTCCTGCCTATTGGAAATCAAAACATTGTTGGTTGAAGACTACTGGTATAACTCTGATATAACTGGAAGATGTTTGCTACTCATATGGGTGTTTTAAAGCTAAACCTTCTTATTTACCAGTTCTAGACAATTCAGTGCCTTGGATGACTTGAAACCTTCACAGAGAACACTTAACCATTACTGGCCGTTACATCTGATACTACGTTTGTGTTCCTCCTCACACAATGAATTTAAACCCTCATTTGCTTGCCTTCTCACTGCTGACTGAGACTGGTTAGAGATATGTCAGTGTCCCAAGTCTGAACTTGCTCATAACCCAATTTGGCAGGCCTCCAGCAAACTCCATGTGAACCCTGGTGCTGTTCCCCAGTCTCTGGTTTAGGGTAGAGTGGGGGAGGGAAGGAAAACAGGCAGGGTCAATTGACAAAGGAGTAGAGTTTCACTGTTTGTGGGGGCTAAGGAGAACCTATTCAGTTTTTTCAACCAATACTATATACTGCATCTACTATAACATGCAATTAAACTTTTTTTGTCATTTTCTTTCCCTCTGTATTTGTGAGCTGATATGTAACCATGGCTATCAGTCTCATACATTATTGCCATAGGTACACAATGAGTTGTATAAGTCAATAAGCATTGGAGACACCAGAAAAGGAGTATCAATGTATTTACAATGACCATAAATCAATACTGACAAGAACAAAAGGTAGAGCAGTTTCATTTACAAATACTGTGACAATACAGCTGTAACAAAATATGATAGGATATGCCTGAAGTCACACGTAAGCAAAGGTATCAATAAAAGCGTGACTATATAAACGGACATTGTCTATGAGTGGTCAGCGGTGAGGCTGACAGAAGATGAAGGCAAAGTCCTTTAAGAGTCTTTTTGCAGGGGGAAGATTGACAAGAGCAAAAAAGCAGATATTCAGTGAGCAGTAGTCAAATCCCTATAATACAGTCAAAGGCCTGAATTATTCTGTCATATTGGAAGGAAGACGTTTTGTTGGCTTTTTCCATATTTTCCTTTACTCTCAACTCTCAGGCAAGTATAATCTTGTTTCCTGTTTCATAGTTTCATGTGATGTAAAAGCTCTCTCTCCCACCTCACTCCTCTGTCTCTCTGTCATTCATTTTCTTACATTTGATATATTTTGTTATTGTGTACTGACAGGAGAAGGTTGGAAGACAACATGTGTTAAAACTTACTGACAGCCGAGTAATACCTCATCTATCTCTCTTTCCTTCATTTTTATTCATTTTCCCAAATTTCTGAGCATCTCTGGCTCAATTTGAAATGAAGTTTGCATAATGTTGTAGGCTTTATGTCTCCTGTTGTGGTTCCAGTTACAGAGCTGGGGGAGGGAGAATGTTTTGTGAGAGTGTGTGTGTGTGTGTGTGTGTGTGTGTGTGTGTGTGTGTGTGTGTGTGTGTGTGTGTGTGTGTGTGTGTGTGTGTGTGTGTATGTGGTGGGGAATTGTCCTCTGTGAGAGAATGCTGGATTGCCTCTGCTCCAGCTGTCCAAGTGTTTATTGATCAGTCCTAGTCCCTGAGGGTGCAGAGGGCCAGATCATAACAACCAGCACCTGCCCTGCTGCCCTCTCCGAGAACCAGATTCCAGAGAGGTATAAATAGAGCTAACATGGAGCAGCCTGGCCACGCGCTCTTGATGCAGATCCTCCACCGGATCAGCTGTGGATGCTCTTGAAATGCTACTGTTCATTGAAATTGCTAGTTTCAGAATTCAACTGAAATATTCAGTATGTGGACCATAAATTATACTATTTACTCAGTGTTATGTACTTAAATTACATTTTGATGGCTTGTACCTTGAGTATATGAGAATCAAAATATTCATGCTCAAGTATATTTATAAGGAAAATGATGATTTTACTCTTTAGTCTAACACGTTTAGCATACTCTTAAGACTAATACGTTTACTGTTGTTGGTTTTATGTTAATTGTATTTTATGAATAGACGGGTTTAGATTGCAAATACATTGGATTTGGTCAGCTCGCATATACGAAGCTAAAGCAACAGCTATAACACCATTTAAATGCTAATAAATAGCAGTTTGCGCCTTTGACAGGTCGCCGCAGTTCAGCGGGGTTGCCGTTCCCGCTTTGGGAATTTCCCTTCCACGTGTCTGGTTGCAACAAAGAGGGCGGGATCATAACAAATGCTTTGATTGGCTAGAAAGGCACGTGACAGCCCAGTCTTAAAGGCGTATTCCATCATTTAGAAGCTCACAGCACTTTTTTAGAAATAGAACGTAGCCACGTTATAACATGATTAGCGCTACGTCCTCATATATTGTGGACACTTTCGTGACATTTCATTGTGATATTTTTCACACTGTCTAGCTTGGTCAACTCACACGATCAATTCATCAGCGCTAAATACAATTAGGTTAATTAGGTCAGCTGTAGAAACCATACAGTGGTGTAGGAAATGGGCAGTTCATACAGAACATATTTCGTGTTAAACAACCAGAGCTATTCTCTTAAAAATATTAATGTTTTTAAACAAGTAGTTCTTAGTTCTGGTACCTCCATGTCCTGCACATTGTTTTTTTTCTTCTCCAACATTCCTTGTTCAACTCGTCAGTGAGTTCTGAATTCTCATCAAGCAGAACTGGTTGTTTTAGAGCAGAGAAAACATTATTTGAGGGTTTCACTATCCCAGTTCTGACCACGTGCTCTGCATATTTTTGTATTTTCCCTACTATGACACACCTCAGCCACCACACGAGGAGCTTGGTAATTAGTTAGTGCGTTGCTAGATGAGGGAAAACACAAAAATGTGCATAGTGTGGGGTCTCAAGAGTGGAACTGGGAAGCCTTACATTAAACTGTGCAGGGGGAGAGGACTCCAGAAGGACAACTACGACTTCAAAGTAAGATGACTCAAAACTGAGGCTAGTCTCCTCTTATTTGGCAGCCTTTGTTTGTGGCGTTTGTTTAAGCGAATAGCTAATTTAGAAATCCATATTTGTGAAATTTACCCCAGGGGCAGCATTGAACTGCTGCTGTAAATAAGAACAAAACGGGTCACTGGCCCTTTAAAAGAAGTTTATTGACACGGCTAATGTGACGTGTCCGTGAGGGCGGGGTCACTTTGGTGACGTAGATGGAAATGAGGCTTTGCGGGTGGAGGTGAAGAGCAGAATGAGGAGAGAGGTGGAGAGAAGAGGAGCAGAGATCTCTGGAGCGGTAATCTGGCTGGACATAAAGGACTTTCATAGAGAACGACCAGAGGTAAATCTCGCGTGTTAATGACTCGCGCCGTGTACAGATCACGATCAGGCATTGCAGGTTTTGTTTGGATTTTGTCTGGTTTAGGTAACAACGCGTGACTCTCCAGAGTCTTTTGGTGTTCAGTGTCGCCACATACGAAAAACGGCGTCTAATCAGTCGTGTGGGATTTAAGCAGAGTGTGACGTTTACTTATATCGCGGATGTTGCTTGCAGCCTGTACAGTGTGACCGATACGCCGCTGTGAATATTTGCCGTGCTTTCTCCGAGGCATGGCTAACTCGGCTAGCTAGCTTAGCTGACTTGAAGTCGTTGTAGTAGCCGGGTGAGCCGCCTGAGCTGCCGGGCTAGATTTACAGTTTCGCGTCGCTGCTAATCCTGAATCCCAGACTAATTCTGTCGACTGTAGTGACTGTGTACAAATTTTAGACAGTCAAGAAGTTACTTACGTCCTGTAAACACTTAGTTAGCTAACTAGCTAACGGTCTGAAACCGCGGTCTTTCCCCGTTTACCCGAAGTCTCCTCAGCGCGGTAACGTTAACCCAAGTGAGATAACTTGCAGTGCATTAGCCAGACCGGTCGGAGGAGGTTAGCTTACACAGCTGTGAGTGTTTGGCAGTGGTTCACTGGCTTACACTTTTAGGACACACTCACCTTAATGCTCGGCGTTCAAAGACAACCAGCTAGCTGAACAGAAACGCTTCGCAGAGTAACACTGATGCAACATAAAGCATGTGAGCGTGTTTATAAACAAAACAGTCGCTAACGCTACATTAGTACTTCACGCTTGTGTCGTAATAGCAACGTCGAAGTATTATAACACAGACGAAATGTAAAGACGGCTTTAACTCTACCGGCGAAATGAACACTGAACCACTTGGGACAGGTTTATCGAGTTGTTAGGGTAAAATGTTGACACTTTGCAGGGGCGCCGCACGTTGGACTCCCGCACACTAACTTGGATGTTTTGACTTGGTAGTGATGTAGAACAGGTCTTTATAATACTGAGTCAAACACTGACCGGTGCGAGCCGCATAGCTAGCGTTAATGTAACCTAATCACCGTGAGGTTAAGCTGGCGTGAGTATGTAGTGTAAAAAGCGTTTGGCTAAGTTGGTGGTATTTGCATTGTTTGCATTGCAAATGAAACGCTAGGCGGACTGTTGTAGAAGTGAGCTGATAGCGCCAGAATGTTTTTTTATGAAAACAGGGACATCTCACGTAAAATCTCACGTATTAGCACAGATATATCCACTCTGAGCCGAACTCGGTCACCGGGACAGGAAGCCTTCAATGACTTTCAGGGGCTTTTCTCGACGTTTACTTGCCTGTTTAACTTGTTGTGAACTGCAGAAGTTCAGGTGTGTGATTATCTAACCCGCGGCGGTGTTTTTAAGCGCCGTGCTGAGGCGCCTTTGTCACCTACGTTAGTGATTCCACTGCGGGCGGTTACAGGTCGGGCTGCCCTCTTGGTTCTCTCTGAGGTTTCTGTGTTGACTAACAAGCGTTTTGTTGTTTTGACCACTTTGACCCCCGTTTCCACTCAGCTGTACCTCGTTTGTTCAGAGAAGGTCTGGACTGACGCTGATATTGGCCGTGTTGAGCGGTTTAGTTGTGTTACGGTAGCAGTATGCAGTAAGTGATTGTAGTTCAGTTGAGGAAAGAGTATAACTTGTTAAATTCAGGAGTTTCAGTTGAGGGATTCAGTGAACACTGAACATCTTCAGGCATTGTGTCCACTGTGTGTTGTTCGGTTTTATGTGCACAGAGCAGCAGAGGGAGCTGTATGTCACTTGGCTCTGAGTGGGTCCACACACTCTTGGTGCAGTGTGAATGTACTGGACATGGCTTTGAAGTGAATACAGCTACAGCAGTTGTTCATGCACGAAGTGTTCATACAAAAAAATAATGGCCTAAGCTCGCTTAGTTGATAGCACCCATTTTGAGTTTAAACATCAGTTCATGATCACTCATGTAGGAAAACGGTCAATTTAGCTTTGTGCCCAGTTTCAATTATTTGTCGTTACTATGGTCATTAATGATTTGATGTTAGACAGTTGCTGTGGTCCATTGACTTCATAAAATAGGCCTACTGGTGTCTGAGTATGTACGTGCACATTAAGTTACAGCTTACAAAACCTATTCCCAACCAAAACACAGTGATGGAAAGCTTCTGTTTTGTGTGTGTGTGTTTGCCGTTTTTTTCTGTGTCTTGTGCAGCGTAATTGTTATGTGGGATCGACGTGGTGGCATTTCGGGGACAAACAGTCTCAGCTGCTGCGTCTAGAATTGTCGTTATTCACAAAAAACCACAGACTCCACCACAGAACACGGAGCAAGTAGGCGACACAGTTTCTGCCGGTGCTTGGCCAAACCACTGGGAAGTTAAATATAGTAAAGCAGTTGTCTAATCGCAGGCCCAATGTGTGATTTCATTGCTGTTATTTATCTAAATCAGCACTATGAGCGCCCGCAAGCTAAGCGTATCTTTACTGTTATTATCCTACAGCTGAAGTGCTGGCTATGAGTTGTAAGCAGTTTCTGTTTACACTTGGAATCAGGGTTTTTTTGTGCATGCCAGGGAAAGGTTTTGCATGTATGAAATAGTGTATACATTGGTATTTGTGTTTGTTTTTGTTTTTTATTTTTAGGACAGGGTAGTCCCGACTTTGTTGAATACCAACAATGTGAGGCCTAGCAAAATAGAATCTATCTATAACCGAATCAAAACTATTGCTTTTTGCTCACAGTAATTAAGGTTAGGGTCAGGTTAGATTGAAGTAAGGCTTCATTTTGTTATATTACATCTATGTAGTTATACATATGGAACCTGTGTACGGCTGCACACCCTGGCGAGGTTTAAAAGCATAATTGTGCTTTTGTGTACGTCCTGACCGCATAGTTTAATTGTGTTTGTGTCATGTTGACAGTGTTAATGAATAATGATAATGATGAGAATCTCTGCTGTATGTGTTTGCAGGTGGACAGTGTGCGAGGCCCTGCTCATGGATGAAGATGAAGATGATGTTTTTGTGATGGATACACAATATTGGCGTTCCTCAATCAGGGAGATAAAGCAGGAGGAGCGTGGCACTCAGACTCCGGGGCGGCCGCCAGCTCGGCCCAACGGCATGCTGCCCTGTGGAGTGTCTGAGGAGCCAAGACGCCTATTCTACGGTAAGCGTAGTCTTACAAATGATAGAGAATGACTGCTTTCACAGGTGCTGAGTTTGTCTGCAGTATTTAAGTGAAAAGTATCAGCAGTAAAAAGTCATAGACTGCATTTATTTAATCTCCAGTGAAAATGGCCATTAATCCCTTAAAGTTTTATTACACACTTCTATAACACAAGAATAGCTCAGCCAGTTTGCCTTGAAGTCCCTGTAGTTACAGAATAATAAGCCTTAATGTGTAATAATAACAATACACACATATATATATATATATATAGATAGATACACACACTCGCACACAGTACTGTACCTGTTGGTTTCTTCTCCCTTCTCTTCATGCCTTTGTGGCGTCTAATACTCATGGCCTGAGCTGCTTTTATTACCTGTGTGTGTACCTAGTCACTTTGCAATTTAAATGACTGCACACTAGGGTTGTTCCTTTGGCAGAGTGCCTGGCCATGGACTCATAACTCAACCGTCTGAACCATCTGCGTTTTGTACGAATGGCCTCTTATACAGTTACTTTTTTAGTTGCATTGTCCAACCAGTATCAAATTGGGCTGCCATGATTGCCTCAGTATTTTTATTGCTTTTTTTTTTTTTTTTTTAGAAAATCTCAATAAATCGATGATGATAGCTGGATATTTTAAATCCTACCAATTTCTCACATTATAAGAAACTGAGTCTGATAGACACTCTCTATTCCATTATAACAGACTTCATCTCAACATCACTTATCACTATCAAAAACCTTGAGTAAGTGGCATAATCTGTGTAAGAGACAAGTCTGCATTCTGTGTCCTTTGAGCTCTTCAGGGTCAACCTTTTGATGAACTCCATCACAAGCAGGAACTTTGTTTTGAACTTTGGTTAATGTTAAGTTAGACCTTTATGACTCATGTCTTCTTGTGATGAAATTTCTTCTGTGTTTAAAAAATGGGTTTCATTTTCATTCCTTATGGTCTGTAGTTTATTATTTTTAAAACTTCAGAGCCTGAGGTTTAGAGACCACAACAAACAAGAAATTTCGATCCTGATGTCTGATTTATTGACAGCTTAAGTATTTGCTAAAAGGATAAAAATCTGGCTGGTGACTGGTCATTTACTTGGACTCAATGAGCATAACAGCAGTCTTAAGCCCTGAAATGGCCAGGTCTTATTTACTTGGAACAAGTTATCCTTGCTGTCCCAAGAATGCAGTTTTCTTGTAGTTCCCATCCTTATTAAGAATATTGATTGCACAATTAACACCATTAAGTATTGGTTTATTGACAACTTTTAGTTGTGTGGCAGTAGTGAGCACTTAATATGTCAGGATTACCCAGTTCCTTTCTTACATGTTGTTTTCTTGTGGTTTGTTACAGTAACCCATGTTTTCTCTTACATTAGGTAGCGCAGGATTGCTACTACTAGCACCATCTGTCCGTCCTGAACACGTTGAGGGTGCCATGCTTCAGGAGGACCAGCTCGCCATGGAACCTCGGAGACGGCCCCCACACAGTGTGGAGGCCCGTATCGGTCAGAAGCTCCAGATGATCGGAGATCAGTTCTATCAAGAGCACATGCTGGTGAGTCAGTTCATGCTCACAATTTCTGATTGCGTGTTGCCTCTTAACTCTGTTCTAAATGGGCTTGGCTGACAGAATTTCAGAAAGACAGTATATGTCATGAGAAAGTTTGTATGAAACAGTAATATTTACTGTACAGTGATTTCTGAACATTTAATCCACCTCTCAACCCCTTTTAGCAGGAGCCATATTTCATACAACTACACATTTGATATGTGATATTGGTGCCAATGTCTGGAATATGGATTAAGAGTATTCGTGGACTAAACTGCAATGACAGTGATGAATCACTGTTGAAAATCTGTTGTTTTGTCTAGGTTTGGGTTTAAAGGGGAATTCCATCAAAAAAACTGCATAATTAAATCATTAAGTAATGTCATTCAATGTGGTCTTATGTGTTCCATTCTAAAGAACAGTGATGGTGATATGAACAGGACATCTGAAGCATATAATGCATCTAAAAGACACATCACAAGAAAGTATTCCAGAAATGGTTCTGAATGCTATCTGATGCCTGCGACATGTTCTCATGATAGTTTTGAAAAAAAGATTTTGGCCTAAAATGCATTTCTAAAATACATTCATGGTGCTCTGTTGCACATTAAGAAAGCATGTTATTTTGCATTTACACTTTTTTTGCCATTATCAAACATCACGTGTAAAAACATAGCGACCACAAAGGTTTACTGGTTGTTTAGTAAATGAAATGATATGTGTTCTTTAAAATATGTTTATTGTACATATACATCTTGACCCCCGGTTCCTACCACTACATCTCTGTTTCTTTATGATTAAACCACTCTGAATGATTTCACACTATCACTGTGTCACTGTTTGGTCATATTAAACATTATACTTTCTTAGCTAGAAGGAGGTCCTGCTTTCCTTTAATGACTTGTACTATTTCATATTTCTCTCATTAGCTCTACAGCAATGCTGCAGCAGGCTTTGAGCTTGGTAGTTGCTAATCGTGAGCACTAACAATACCTTACAGCTAACAACATCCTAAATGACCTTAATTCAAACTCCTCTAGATGCTAGAATAGAATGAAGACCACCAACATTACTGTAGACTTGTCAACCCCTGTTAAGTGTTTTAAAACTTAGGCATGTAGAGTAGCTTCAGTGCAAGTTTTTTCCATGTCCTGCATTTGTTTTGGCCAGACTTTTCCTTGTTTTATCCCCATGACACTAAGCCTCCCCCCACTCACCACTCAGAGCTCAACTCACCCTATCCGTTCAGCTTCCTGTTTATTGCTCTCCTTCCCTCCTTCCCTCCTGTCTGTCTGTCTGTCTGTCTGTCTGTCTGTCTGTCTGTCTGTCTGTCTGTCTGTCTGTCTGTCTGTCTGTCTATCTGTCTGTCTGTCTGTCTGTCTTGTCTGCAACGCTCCCGTTGCCCCCTATGGGGGGAGGAGTTGATGCAACACACGCAGCAATGACCAGCCAAGATTTTTGTCACTGATTTGTGTGACAGCACACAAAGTGTTATTGCCACTGAGCTGGTGGATGTCTGCCCCTGGGCAAGAACAATGGATCTTTGTTCTGCTCTGTTTCAGCAGCAAATCAGATAGTGTTAATGATACATTTTTGGCTGCCACCTTGGCTAACATGAGGTGTACTAGAAAAAGAGGTGGTGTGAGGGTGATTACAGGAGCTAGAGAAAGAGAGGGAGATACTGAGTTGTGCACTCCATTCCTGTGCACAGTAGTGCTGGGAGATATTGTTGATTTTACAGTTTTAGCAGTGTTAATGGATAACAAGCGATATAACCATGATAACATTCTGTTCTCTAAAGTAGCAGCACCCCTGCTGCCAAACCGTTGTTTTTAGTTTTGTACACTTTACACATGATAGCCAGGAGCTGGCCGCTAACAGCATTGTATATAACTGGCAAGGTGCTTTAGATTGCTTTGAAAGAATAATTCCAATACACAAAAATGAAGCAGAGAGTTGCCTTTTTTCCAGAAATCTGATTTATGTTTGGTCAGTGTTTACCATCTTCTATTCCAAAACTGTTTGGTCAGAACAGCATGTCAGGTTTGCAAGATGTTCTTTTAGCATAGAGTTCCAGTCCTCAGAGGTTCATTCAAGAAATTCCACCTATTTGTTGGCATTTCTGCATAATTACATGGTTATATTGTAAACAATGTCATTCATAGTGGGTTGATGTTAAATGTGCCATTCTAGAGAAGCTTACCAAATTAGAATTGTTCACAGTTGTGGTGATGAGAACCAGACATTGCGGTGCCTTTAGAAGCAACCCCACAAAGTTATCACATGAAATGGTTAGAGCCTCATGCTTGAGACATTGTTTTATGGTAGTTTCAGGATAAGCTTTTGCCCTAAATTGTATTTTTAAAATCCATATGTGGCAGAGGGTAGTGGTTTGGGTATTCTAGTTGGTCTAAAGCAAAACAGAACTCTAAGAAAACATTTTTTCCAGATTTACCACTTTTTTACCCTCATCAATAAAATGTCTTTACTTGTGCTGTTCATATTGTGACCGCTAGGTTCTGTCACCACCACTATAAAGAAATCTGAGCCAGTGAGCTTCTCCAAATTGAGCCCTTTTACATTAAACTACTCTGAATGACTTTTCTTTATGTCTTCACAAAAGAATGAATGATACAAATTATCATAAAATATCATCTGTTTTTGGAAACACATCACAGAAGAAGTGTTCTCTATACGAGAAGTGGGTTGGCTGTATTAGCACTCCAACTAAATTCTGATTCATTCATTCATTACACACAGTCCACTGTCATGCCAGCCCCATAATCATTCCTGCACACACTAGCAGTCGTCATCTGCCATCAGTCTCTTTCTTGAATACACACGCAGAGCCGGTGAAAAAGCGAGAAGTGGCCAGGCAAGGTAAATAGGGTGGTAAGCCGAAGCTTGGCATGGGCGCTCTGGTGGTTAGGGAGACTCCAGCTAAGTCTTGACCGGCGTCGAGAGCACCCACAAGAGACAACCAAATAAGAGGCTTCCTAGCCCCCCCCCTGCACATAGTCCACAAGTGAAGAGAAGCCTCAGGCCAGTGATACTACAGCCAGCCTGGTGCCAACTGCGATTTCCCAGTGATAATAAGATACTATTTTAGCTCTCGATCACAGAGAGCAATGCTGCTGCCAGAGGTTTTTGAGGCTCTTTGTGTTGTAGGGAGCTCTGCTGTCTGTCATGTAATGGAGATGGTACTTTTTCTTTTGCCTCAATTTGGCACTGTTTCCCTTTCTCTCCCACTGAATGGACTGTAACATTATTATAGATGAGCATTGGCAAGGAGTAATTTGATGTTAAGTCAGACTTTCACAGTTTACTCCAAATGTAGTCTTTCAGCCAAGATATGCATGGTGTATACTACTTTAGTTTTGCACTGGATCTACAATGTATCTGACATGTAGTGGAGCGTCATACTTTTAAACCGCATACCTAAATTAACACACAACTGGAGTCAAGCTGTTAAATCATCGCAAATAGACTTGTTTGTTATGTTTCTAACACAGTATGACAAACAGGTCTGTACTGTTCTCTTTAACAATGGACATTAATAAGGCAAAAATCAGGCTTTGAGATGGCTGCTATAGCTGTTTTAGCTTTGACACTTTTTATTTAGGGGTGGGCAATTCAACAATGTTTTATTATTATCTTGATAATGTTTTTCTGAGAACATTGTGGATATCTTCCATAATTAAAGAGCACTGCCCAACTGCATATATCATTATAAAGAGAGCATAGTTAGGCCAGTTACATAGTTGGTGCAGTACAGTATGTGAAATGCATTGTACTTTGGCTATACAATTGTTTCTGTACATTTTGCTTGCCATTATTTTTATGGGACAAAACTGTGCAAATTAGCTTTTTAACCAGTTACTGTAATGGAAATCAGATTTCAGAGTGTTGAGATATCTTAGCATGAGGAATACTATTGTAAATGACAAAACAGACATGCACAGGTCCGTATAGACTCCATATAGTGTTCGTGCAGGTATATAAAGTCCTTGTAGAGGCTTATAAAGAGTAGCTCATATAGTTGACTTCAGGTGCACCAAACAAACATAAAAAAACAAACCCAGGCCTATTAGACAGGCTTTAGTGACCTTGCTCTCTTCCTCCACTTCTTGCTGCTATTCTTGGCTGTGTGGTTTGATTGTGTAATTTACTCCTTAACGTCGAGTTAAGTAGGCTACCTCAGTGTTGTCAACACTTTTTTTCCAGTTTCTCTTATTTGTGTCTTTGCTTTTTTCTTTTGGTTTCTTTTTTGTTTTGTGTTTTTTTTTTTTTTTGTTTGTTTTGTTCTTTTCATTCTTGTTGTCTCATTTTATATGATATGTTATCTGTGTACCTGACAGGAACTATTAGACTCTTCATGGACAGATAAATAAATTTACTCACTACCCAGTCAGATATCCTAAGTACTGCTAAGCTATGCTACTGTATTTCTTCCATGTCTCTGGGTGTATTTTGTAGTCTTGTAGTGCAACATTGGATTTCATGCATGTTAATATATACTTAGCTTTGTTCATCATTTTTAAAGGGCCGTATCTTACATTTTCCTTGTATTTACCTTATTTCTCTTAACATCCACTTACGGAATTGTGTGGCTTTATGTACCAAAACCAGTCATAATTTATTTTTACATATCCATGATCATTCTAACAACTCCTTACAATTAAACAGGCTGTTTTGTTGCAATACCTTTGAGACTTTGATTTATGTAAATGATCTCTGTTCTTATTGGTTGGCTTTTATTGTGCTTCATTTAAGTAGTATGGGCTGAAACACTCTTAACTCATAATTGCTGTAGGTTGTAAATGCATCACTTCATGACATCACAAAAAACAACATTCATGAGATTCATTAAATTTAATTTAGGTTGGAATGTTTAGCTCTGATCCTGAAAAGTCCTGGTCTAGCAAAGTTTCGACTGATTCGATTCAAAAGTTAATTAATAGGCTTAGTAAGTATTTGTAGGTCTTTTAAGAACAGTAAATGCCGATATGTGCTGGACTCTGGACCTCCCAGACTGATTTTCCTTGGTTCTATGATTCATTCTCTGTTTTGTCTTGCATGAATGTGATGTCGCTGTGTTTGTGTGAGGAATTGGGGTCATTGTGATGTTAGCACAATTCTTTAACTGCCTAATAGCAGAGTCTGATGGACTTGGAATGTGTTGGCATATGACCCATGGGACTATTAGCTACTTGGAAGTATAAAGAGAGTAAACCTTATGTATTGAAAGCTGCGTACAACTAAATGTCATACAAAGCAAAGGTGACCCGTTTAGATCCAAATACAAAAAATATTCATAGGTTTTTGCAATCCACATAAAGGACAATGAGATAGGTCAGGTTGCCGGTTTTAAATATCTTGATGCTGACACTGAGTAGTCACCTTTTTATTTACTTGAGATACCACAGAATTTTAATATAAGCTCTTAAATTTAATTTAGTTGCTTGGTATGATCATCTCACAATTAATAATAGTGGCTGAAGCTGTTAATCAAGGAAGCAATATTTTGGGTAACAACTCTGCTACTACTAATTAGTAGTCATTCAGTCATAAGTAGACAGTGCAGGTATGAATGGGGGAGTTTTTCACAAAGCATCCATTCTGACTTAGCCAGATAACTTAAATTCAAAGCTGGTGAATGTTCAATAGGAATGTCCATCAGCTCTTTTTCATTGGACAGGCTTGACTTTAGGCTTAAGTTATCTGTCCAAAGTGAGAAGTCCTGCTTTGTGACAACGCATCTCTTGGAAGCATTGTGATCCAATCACTCAGACCGCATTCGATGGTTGCCATGACCACGTAACATTTGTAGTGTGAGCACTGAAATGTCTCTGTGTCCTTGACAGATTCAAAGCGCCACCGTAATCTGTGTCTTCATGCTTTATTTTTTTGTGTCCTCTCACATTAGTTTACAGTTTGCATTCGCAATTAGTGCAGTTTTAAACTATTGTAACAGCCCTTACATTTATACTAACAAGGCTTACATCTAACAACAAATGCAATAAGAGACTAATGTAGTAGTAGTAGTAGTAGTAGTAGTAGTAGTAGTAGTAGTAGTAGTAGTAGTAGTAGTAGTGGTGGTGGTGGTGGTGGTGGTGGTGGTGGTGGTGGTGGTGGTTCTTCAGTTGAAAAATTGATCGAGTGGTCACTGAAGACACAATCAAGGCACAAATTGCTAGATGTAAATGGTTAAACATTTCACAGTTCACTTATAATCAGATCACTCTAGACACAATAGCTAGTGTAAACAGGGTCTGTGATGGGTCAGCTGTTTTTTAACTGGTGTTTACATTTGCATGCTGTGGCTGTTGTATGGTGTGTATTTTTGTAATGCTGTAGAGCTAAACCAATGAAAGCCAAATAAATATTTAAATTTTCTCTTAAATGCCCAATAAAGTTTGAATTCTTTTAAAATTAATTGAGGTTGTCCCTAGCGCAGTTAACCTTGCTGTTACAAAGGCCTGCTCTGGGATTGTTAGTGCTATTTTAAACCTTGATTTACATGCCTTAGGGGAGTCAGCCTGAAGTGGTGGTAAGGAGCTCCTGGAGACTGTAGTAAACCTAGCTTATGCTGTGCCTGTTTTTTCCCCCTTTTTCTTTGCTTTTGATTTAGAACTTTTTGGCATTTATATTGAGTCTCGCTTAATAGTTCGTCTTGAGGAGCAAACTCGCTTGCCTCTTGTAAAATTACCTCGTATACCTTTTTTGCAGTCCAACATTCAAGATATGCTATGTTCAAAACAAGACCTTATTGCATCTTCATAGGCATTTAGTCGGCCATACTTACTGCATACTTTAAAAAATACTAAATTTGTTTTTTTAAAAGTGTGGCTTATTTTCGGTAGATAGATCATTTAGATTGGTCAGACTTTAATATGTCAATGTCATGTCAAATTTCCCCGTTGTGGGACTAATAAGGGTCACTTAATCTTAATCTTAATGTGTTGTGAATATAATGGGAGCAGATTTTACTAGTGGGACATGAGCCACTTAAGTCAGAAAGAACACATTGTGTTCGTTTTCCTTTTTTGTAAAATGTGATTTTATGGGAAAAAGTCTCATTTAAAGACACACACTTGTGTTTTCATTTTTGAAAAGAAAGATTGAATCTTTCCTCAAAACTTGTTTTGTATTTCCCCTTTTCTCACACATCGTGTGTTCATAACAAGCTTTTTTGATAGTTTCTGTGTCAAGGTGCCCAGTTCTTCGTTTCAAGTATGGCACAGGTGGAAAGGCATCACTTTGGCCCAACCTTACATGAATTAGAACCTATCCCCAAAACATACTACTTACTTGCTACTATATGAAGATGTTTGATAGGATGGCAAAACACTTTGCAAGCCCAGGCATGGGCTGTCTTTACAGAAGAAGGGTACAGAAAGTACTGCTGTCCCTTTTCCCAGAACTTTTTCTTATGACTCCATTACCCCATGCGTACAGTGGATTGTGTATTGAGGTCATTCCTGTGGCTTTTTCGGCATTGCCGAAATGACATGATAAGAGCCAGTGGGCTTCAGACTTCATGTTTCATTCCCTGAAGCCTCAGCCCTGCATGCTCCAGAGCGACCGGGTCTTCTCAAGTGGCAAAACTGCCCTTTTAACACCCGGAGCATTCGCTTATCAGTGCCTTGTCTCTCTCATTACTGCCTCGGTGTCAGAGATTTGACGCCAGGAATGACACTTCAGCCCCTGAATGACTCAGACATGACAAAGAGCAGTCTGTTATTCGCTCAGTCCCCCCGGCTGGCCGCTGCAGTTAGTGTAGCGCCGGCGGGCCGCTCAGGCACAGATGAAGTGGCTGCAGAGGCTGTGATAGTAGAGGCAGCTGCTGACAGATAAATTGCTGCTCACTCTTGACAGGTCTGTGAGGAGGCCCTGGGGCAGTGGAGGATTGCAGGAGGGGAAGGGAGGGAAAGGGACTGTTGCTTCTTTCAGATGGACAGGAGCCATGGTTTTAAGGGGACATGTCAGGAGTGTTTTTACGGTTCTTTTTGAATTTTGTTTAACTCTGCTCATTCAGAGGTTGCAGTAGGGGACATGATGATGTTAATGTTATCATGATAAATTACACCAATAAGCTTTTTTGTGAGCATACTGAGGTCAGAAAAGCTTACCACAGACCTAAGAAGTTTCATTAAGGAGAGGTTCCTAAGTGGTGGGAGCCCAACAGAGCCCAATTTAACCCCGTATAGTTGCATGGAACAATCTGTACACAGGGCTCATGAGTGAAACCTTGCATTTAAAAAGCATTGTCGTGAGAGGGGAGTGTAAATATTGTTATCAGTGAACACAGGGCTTCCAAGTAGTGTAATTATTTATGCAGTGGTCCTGTCATTATGGGAGTTTTAGTGAATTTCCCCGCTGTGGGACTAATAAAGGATTATCTTATCTTACCTTAAAAATATTACACTGTTGGTTAGCTATTCCAATTCGCATTATTATTTGTTTTCCATATTGCCCAGCCTATACCTGTTATGATTTGGAATGTTAGCTGACAATGAAACGCCAAATGAATAATTGAAATGAACGATTTAATTCCTCTAAAAGTGTTATAGCACATACCTGATCCATGTTCCCTGCCTGATTTGTATTGTGCAAGCATGACAGTTGTGCGCATGGTAAATAAAAATACTCTTACCTGCGCACATCGGCACTTCCTGATCTGTAATCCACATGTGTAAGCATTATACAACAGTTAAAATTTGTAGTTAAGGCGCAACAAAACGGGCATATTCCCTAATAGTAATTATGTATTTTGCACTGACTATGATGACTATCATAGTTAAACAAAAAAAAGCTTCAGGGTGAGATTATCTACCTCATGAAAATATAAGATCAATCTCACATGGTTTAGTGCTTCATATGTAGTGTGCACTATGTGGGTCATTATTTGGGTGTAAGCATCTGGAGCACAAAATATAGGGAGTAAGGAGCCATAGACATAGACTCTCATGCTTAAGAAAAATGTTACCGATTTTTCCGCACCCCTGTCGTCTCCCAGTGTTCTGAATGTTTCCACCCGTAGAGAGAAACTTAATGCTCAGTAGTATTAAATTAGGAAAGAGAATAAGACTACTTATATAATGGTTTCTGCATTAAACGCTACTTTGTCGTGATATGCGTGGCTGGTGCATGTTCATGATTTGTTAATATAACAACAAATCTGATGAAAGATGTTTTCCCCCCACTAATCTGCTAATACACTGTAATAAAAGGGTGGGCACACAGGCTAGAGACTGGACAGCATTGGAAAATGTACTAAAGTATAATGACAGTGGTACATATGAGCAGTGCAAAGCGAGCATGGGATGCAAATTGGGTAGTAGCAGTATTTAAGTGAAAGTTTTATTTTTTTATTTGTCTCAGATCAACTCATACACACCCAATTCACATTCTGCTTGTTGTGACATAATGTAATTGTGAAATCTAATGACAGGAAAATAATTGCTCCCAGGCCATTTTGTCAGAATTGTGACTGGTCTAGCCCACCCTTATTCATAAGCTTCTTTTCTTTAGAATTTCATTACGTAGATATCTATAAAGCTGGGTTTTGTTAGTGTATGCTTGTGTTTGTCTCTATGTTGGGTGTGCGTTGATGTTACTTCCTCCTTATCTGAGTGTGTTTGTGTATGTATGTGTGTATATACTCGTGCAGAAAAAAAACACGCTTCTCTGTGTGTGTGTGTGTGTGTGTGTGTGTGTGTGTGTGTGTGTGTGTGTGTGTGTGTGTGTGTGTGTGTGTGAGTGTGAGAATAGTGGCACAGATCCTCATGTTTACCAGCGCTGTGCTCTTCTGCACTCCAGAGAAAAGGGGATGTGTCTGACGTTTCCTGTCAGACAGTCAGCTCGTCTAAAAGCTGTACACACCTCTCAGAGGAACTAAACAGCAGTTCAGGAAAAACAATGGCCATTGAAGCACTGAAGCAAGGACTAGTGCTTGTTATTGCTACAGCCAGTTTCATTCTTCTCTGAGATTAAACTGTCAACCACTCAACCTGCAATTTATTACCTGGATGTTATGCAGGGGTTCTACCATTTTTAAAAACTGAAAACTAACAAAATATCCACACTTTCATTAAGGCAAATCACCATTCTATAGAAGTGTCAAGACCATTTGACTGATAATGATGCCACATTGTGGAGATTTTCAGCATGCTAAATGTGAGTGAGTGAATTGCAAGTTAGGTCCAATTGCTGTTAGAAACTACTAGAAGCCCATTGGGATGCTAGCAAAAATTAGCACTATTATAGAGGTGAGTTTTGACATTGTTTTGACATTTCGCCCACAGTGGTCTAGTAAGCTTCTATTACTTACATTACTTTTTCTACATTTTCCATGTAGATCTAGAGCAAAACAAAAGTATCAAACGTTAAACCTGAAGCTTGTTGCCTGATGGATTACATTTGGAATAATGAAAATGGGCGTATTTATTATTGTCACAGTGCAGTCTTGAGTCTTGACCCATGGTGATTTCTCTTTCTGTTTTTCATAGACTTAGTCCTCAGTTGGACTGATGACATTTAATGTGTGTGTGTGTGTGTGTGTGTGTGTGTGTGTGTGTGTGTGTGTGTGTGTGTGTGTGTGTGTGTGTGTGTGTTTATTGCTGCACTAGTGATAAGCGGGGGCTCTTGGGAGCTGGTGGCTGATAGGCAGGCTACAGAGTTGATAAGAACTCACAAGAGTGATGACACAGAGTCTCTGTGTTGCTTATCACGCGCTAAATATAGCCTCTGACTCATTTTTGACACACACACAAACATGCACAGACGGACACTTGCGTGTGACTCTTGTTTTGGGTGGGAAACCTGTGTGTGTCTGTGAAGGTCACTCTTAGGGAGGGGACTTTCTGCTATCCTCGTGCTGTCAGTTTTCAGCCGTGAAGCAGCCTCTGATGCAACTCTTTGGTCTGGTTCTTTGATTGCTTTGAAATACTGTTGTGCATCGAGATTAATCTTAAAGTGGATTACTTTTACAAGGTTGACATAGATTCTGGTGGATTAGCATAATATTCAACAAAATATGTGCATTTTTTGGGCCACAATTAAAATTTTAACATAATCAGAAAAAATGTACAGCTAGCGGGTATTTCATAAACAAGATTTCTCAGTTAGATAATTATGTCTAAAGATGAGAACTGTCCAGGAGGAATATGTCTTAGCTCTTTTCTTATTGGAGAAGCTTGACTTTGGGTTCAAGTTATCTGGCCAAATTGAGAAATTCTGCTTTGTGAAATACCCCACAGGTGTATTGTTCTTATTGTCTCCATTAGGGTCTCACTTGTTCCTCCACTTGCATTGTGTATTCAGTTTATGTTTAATGTAGTTTTAAATTGTGCTGCCTCAACTGGGTGACCAGGGCCCTTTATGTGTGGAGTTTGCAAGCCCCCCTCCCCGTGTGTTTGGGTTTCCTACGGGTTTGCTGGCTTACTCCCACAGTCCACAGGTATGCAGTCAGGTGAAGATGCTACATTAGGTGTGAATGTGTGTGTGAATGTATATGTCTATGTCTGCACTGTGATTGACTGGCGGCATGTCCAGGGTGTTTCCTGCATTCTACCCAGTTGACCACTGGGATAGGCTCCAGCACCCTATGTGACCCAGGAAGATAATCAGCTTAGATAGTGTGAGTGTGTGTGTGAGTGTGTGTGAGTGTGTGTGTGTGTGTGTGTGTGTGTGTGTGTGTGTGTGTGTGTGTGTGTGTGTGTGTGTGTGTGTAAATCATGCCACTATAATTGAGTCGAATTTTTTGAGATTTTGTAGTGTTTCCTGAAAAAACATGATCAAACCACAATGCAAATCTGAGATGTGCACCCACTGTGTTTGCAGTTTTTGGTCAAATTTTATTTGAAGGTTCCTTCTTGGGGACTTCATCAAACATTCATAAGCAGTGATTAATGTATTTATAAATGGCTAATGCCAGTAATCATGAGATGAAATGGAGTAAGTTAAGTGGCATTGTATTGACAAAAGTGGCCTTTTGGACCTTTTAAACTTCTAGGATTTATTCATTAAATTAAATGTATAATAACTCCTAATACTTTTACTTTTGATGATTTAAGTACATTTACAAACCTGCAATTTTGAACTTTCACTGTAGCTCAAGTAAGTGTATGTCTACTGTGACTCAAGAACAGGATTTTTTTGTAAGTGAATAATTTAGGTTTGAGGCCATCACAGTCTTTAATAGACCTGATAGAGGGCATTGTTAACTGGTCCTCTGTCATAGAAGTTCCATTACTTGGGATTAAGCCTTCGTAATAGTGTCATAAATTATATAGATAAAAATTGTCCATCACTTTAGTTTTAAGCCCCTGATGTTAATACAGTGTCATTACTTCATATAACATATCTGGAGATCAGTGACATAAGCAGGTCGTAAATATGTTAGTATTTCTTTATCAGTGCATTATTCTATGATTATGCATGTGTTATGAAGTCCCTATTTAAGTAGCTGTCAAAGGGCTGCCCCATTTTTTTTCTTGAGTCATATCTTTCATAAAAATGCTCTTCTAATTGGATTTGTGCCTTTGACTGAAACAGAATCTCAAGACACATCCAGCAGCCCAGGATACAATTAGTGTGTGACTGTGCTTGCCAAGTAGCACTAATTACTAGGCGGGATGCTAGACAGGATTTTTTAAAAAGGAGAGAAAAAAAACACGTCCTTGACTTAAAAATGAGGCAGAGTAGACCTGAGTGATCTGAGGCACCCTGTGAAGCTGGAGAGGGCCTGATGGCAGTTCCTGCTGCTGTTTGGGAGCGTAAATTGGCCTATGAGGAGAAAGGAAGAGCTGGCGGGGGCTTATGCAATGTGCTGCAATGCCCTGCTATAATCTCGGTGAGCCAGTGGCAATCGTTATATCTTAACAACAAGAAAGCTAGGGCTGCTCTTAAACAGGCATCCTCCTTTATTTTGCAAATGGTGTGTTTGTTGTGAGAGTGCATTTGATTTCTATAATCAGGCATGAACATATTAGTCTAGGTGTTTAGGTCTTAGGTTTAGTGTAATGAGGTTATTTAATACTCTCATTTTTCAAAGTCCATATATATATATATATATATATATATATATATATATATATATATATATATATATATATATATATATATATATATATATATATATATATATATATATAGGGACATTTGTAATGACTTTTAGGCAGTGGCTGGCAGTTAGCCTGTAAGTGTGGCAATTTTTAATCTTATCTTACCTGCACTGTTGCGTAGGGTTTTGCCTCTATACACTGTTCATGCAAGATGCTGAGCAAGGCAAAACAGGTTTGTGTATGTGTGTGTGTGTATGAGTGTGTGTGTGTGTGTGTGTGTGTGTCTCCACCCTGCCTTTAGAGCACTCTAATCCCATTCACTGCCATTATCTTATGCTGTCCAACCCAATGACCGTGGTAGCATTATCCTTTAAATCTCCTCAAATCCAGTTGGGCTCAGTTCCATGGTGTGAGATTAAGCCATGCATCACCTACCATATCAGGGTATTTCAGGTCATGACAATATCATGTGCACCATATTAGGTATGTGTAAATGACCAAACTTCATGGTTTAGCAGGGTGAACATAAGACATAAGAGGGTAAAGTGGTTTCTGATGGTGTCAAAACATTGTATTTATGGGTACAGTTATATTGTGAGACGTGTTTTCGAAGAAAACTGTTCAGTCTTTTTGCTTTTCAGAATCCAGATAATCACAAACTCACCACTGTTTTGAGAACCCCAACAGCTACTTTGTTTAATAGTAAATTTTCTTTATATGTCTGATTCCTTTTCTCAGTAATGGCTTCTTGACAACTACACATCCTTTCATAACTTTAGTGTTGAGTTGTCTTCTCTTAGTGGAAAAAGCACTGTTTTCTCTGAGTGGAAAGATGAGCCAGTTTTTACCCATCTTTAATTCTATTGTAAATGCCAGTTTTGCAGACTTCTTTTCAATATTTTTTCTTTGAATCAGCCCTTTCTTATGCAAGTGAATCATCTTATGTCTAATCTCTTCAGAAATATCTCCTGAAAAATTAACAACTTGAACTGAATTATAAATTAATTATAAATAATTAATTATAAATAATTTCACAGTACTGTATATTGATATTAGGTTACTGATTGAGTGTGTTTAATGACTGTTCATGGTCTAGCAGAGTGTACATAGGAAATCAAATGGTGAAGTGGTTTCTGATGGCATCTAGATATTGCTTTTATGGTTATACTTTTATTCTGAGATTCATTATAGTGATATGTTGTGGTGTTTTTATGGTGGCTAAAGACATTTCACCAAGTGAAATTGAGACACTTCACCAAATGCTCACAATGACTTTTTTGTTTTCTGTGTATCACATCATGTTTTGTTTGCTTGCCATATGTGTTTGTATCAAAATGATGGGAAATAGTTAATACTGAGAATCTAAGGGCAGACAGTCAGTCTCTGTTGTGGAAGCAATGTTCCGGTGTCTGGTTTTCACACCCGCTCTACTAGTACCCTCATCACATCCTGCAACAGAAACAACTGTCTGCATAACAACACAAATAAGATCACAGGATACACTGTACTGTGTGGACCTGTGATGTAACTGTTTTTGGTTCAGTGATGATCTCTTGCTGTCACGATTACTCAGTTAAACTCATTTACTTGATTTAAGAAATTCAGCTATTAAAGTGCACCTTCTCATTGGCAGACTTGTTAGCTGTGTGTCTGATGATAATTCATATTTTGAGTTTTCCTACCGCTGTCTAAAGAACACAACACACTGAAATTCTAATTCATTGTTTTTAAAAAAAGGTGCCATCAGTTCATCTGAACACCACTCATTTATATTACTATTAATGCACTACATTAAATCCAGAACAAGACCACCCATCTTTTAGTTTGTAAGCATTGAGTTTGTGGAGTGAATGTGATAAATTCACTGAATGATGTTGAAAGTCATATTCTATTAAATCTATACATGTGTAAAATAAGCTTGAGTTTGCTGTTTATCAGCGCTCTCACTGCGACACCTTATTTGTTGCAGCTAATTGTATGGCATATTTGAAAGTCTTAGCCATGGTTTCATTATGTCCATATTCTTTGGCCTTTCTTAATAATTATGATTTGCTTGATTAATCTTTAAAGTAAACAGCACATTTACTAATAAAATGGATTTTCTGTCTTTTTATGTCTTCTTTTTTTCAGCAACACAGAAACCAAAGGAACCAGCAGCCCTTTTGGTTGCGTTTGGCATCAGCGTTGTACACGCTCCTGTTTGAGAGAGAGCCGGTGGCTAATGGGAGGAGAGTGGACCAGAGGTGAGATGGCCACCTTGAAAGAACTAACAACTGCCACCTTCGTCCTGGCTTCATCATGGAGTGAGGATGCTTAAATGGCACTGTCTGATTTTTAACACGGGTTTTCAGGGAGAGGGGGGGAAAAAAAAAGAAAATGAGATGGAAGACAAACATCTCCGCGGGACGGAGGCGTTGGCTTTTACAACTTAGAAGACTTTTTTTTTCCCTTTCTTTCTCCCCCCTCAAGAAGATGCCATGGTGTTCACGAGACTCTTTAACAGGAATATTTTCGTAAGAAACTCATTGAGGTATTTTGTACAGTATGTACTGTCGTTTCGTTTTGTTTGCACTTCCATACATTTTGAACAACCTCCATGAGTCCTGGGAATGCCTTATCTCCAGCCGCTGCAGAATGACTGTCGACTGTGGACTGAAGAAGAGGGTGATACAAGGAAAGGCAGTGGGTTGGTTTTGGAATTTTTTTTTTTCTCCATCTGAAATCTCCCAGGATACCAATCAACTTGACAATAAGCCTGACTAATCTCCAAAGAGGCAGTTTCTCTGAACAAACGGTTTTGCACCTCAGTATGTCCCGTTCTTCAGTGTTTTGACGTTATTGCTAGGTATTTTTGTTTTTTTTTTCTCATTATTGTCTCGAATGTTTATGGAAATGGGAAGTTGAGACAGGCTTCTGCAGCTTCATTAGGCAGTAACAAATTCCTAAACCCACTAAAAGTCAAACAGCCAAACAAGTTTTTTTTTTTTTTTTGAGAGTAATGTTTGGCATTCTCAGGTCTCACCGATAAGCCTGTCAACAATCAGAAATCTCTCCCAAGAGGTGCTCCAATCACTTAACAGTCTAAATGTCTAAATGGTCAACAGGTCAATCATCTCCATGTCAGTCTAAAGATTGCAGTGCCTATTACGATACACCTGATCTTACCTTAAAATATCCAAGGAGCATAGCAGAAAGGTATTATGAAACCATGAAATGCTTCAGAAGCCTACAGGCTTCCTCAACTGTTCAGTGAAGGTTTTATTAGTTGATTTAATGCCTAGAACTTCTTAGGCACTGGACTGCAAGGTTATCTCTATGACACCATGAAATCCTCATTATCGGCGCCACAGGTGTTCGTGTTGGCCTTTTATTCATTGTTAGTTTTTCTACTGAAAGCTTTTTTTGTACCACTCAAAGTGTGGTTTTCTTCATTGGCTGTTGAAGATAATTCTGGCCACTTGTTTTCCTGGCCCCAGAGCAATACTGTGTCTGTGAAGTGACTGCATTTCTTCTCTCAGGATACTTGGGTGTTTTTGATTTCTGTAATTTCAAGTTGTATTTGTGCTTTTGTCTTTTTATACCTTTTCAGGTGACCTGTTGCAGTGGTGTAATTTTTTTGTATGACCACTACTTTTGCCTTTTTTTAATATGAGATACAGAAGGTCTTCTGTAAATTGTTCGTAAGACTGTATCATGGTGAAATAATGTCATGTTTGAAGACACTGTTGGATTCTTAATGCTGTTTTCTTATACTTAAGTTTTTTTTTTTGTGTGTGTGTGTTTCTTTTGTCCGTTTTGAAGGAGTGGTGTATATTTAGTGAGACTTGGTTTCCCATTTCCAACATTAAGGCGTTTTATTCTTGTGTTACATATAGAAATAATGGATACCTTTAGGACAGAAATCCATTTATAGTTGTACATATGATATGAAGGAACTACATTTTCAGAAAGTTTAAGAAGAGCACTATAGTGTTAATATGTTTAAAACATTAGGATAGATCCCACAGTTTAGCAATTACAGAGACTGCTTTGTAAAAATTGCTGATAATCAGTTAGTGTTAATATCCAGTCAGAAGTTGCCTTATTGATTTGCTCACCTGGGTGGTTGATTAAAAATAATGACTTGGATTGACTGTAGCCTTAACATAGGTACAAAGGTATGGTACAAAACTTCAGTTCTCGTTACTAAACTGTCTTGCCAGCTGTGAGTCTGTGGGGCACAGGCTACTTTTTCAAGCATGTTGAATGTCATATGAAGTGCTGAAAGTTTGTTTCCTGCAGATCGTGAACGCTGAGCCAGTGCCTGTAGCCCTCAAGGCTCATCGCTACCTTACTCTACCTTACTCACCCAGTCTCCATTCATATATGTACACTCCTGATGTTGATTTGTTGTTTTGTAATTTGTTTAATAAATTTGTAATTTATTTTTTTTCCTTTCATATTTATTTTTTTGTATATTGGTCCATTGCTACTGTATATTCATGCGTGCAATTTCTTTTTTTTTTTCCTGCCACTTTTTTTGTTTTTATCCTGGATGTGTATATGTTGCATTTTTTTGTTTTTGTTCATACTTGGCTTAACAAAGTAAGCTGTTAGCCATGTTAGTTTGGTTCGTCTTTTGGTAGTAATAATTGCCTGAATTAGCATTTAGTATTCATTTAAGTCTCCAAAAGTAAACCAATGGAAGGAATGGATGTATTGGTTGGTAGAGTCCTAAATGTCTGTATCCAGAAGATAGAGGAGCTTATGAGTTATGAAGGGAGAATCTTTTGTTCAGTCTTGCTCTTGAATAGCTACGTTGTCCTTTTGCTTACAGACCATACAGTAAGCACAAAGCATCTTGTTTTAGAAGTGCTGCTCCTGTAACTGTTTCTGCTCAGTTTCAGTGAGGAGGAGTCGATCCTGGATCAAGAGCCCAGCTCTGAGATGCTTTGTAAATGCTAGCATTAATTTTGTTAGATTTTACACTAAAATAAAGGTCCCAGAATGGGTTCTTTGGCCCTTTTGAGAACCACTTTTGGCTGTCTAAACAACTTTTTGGCCAGTGAAAAAACACTTTCGGTTGCCTAAAGGAACATTTTGGCCATAGCAGAACTACATTTGGTTCCCCAAAAAACTTTTTAATAGACAGTGTTTTTTTTTTTTTTGTTTTTTTTTAAATCGGTGGTTCTCAAACTTGCCCTGTTGGACACCTCTATTCCTGTGTGTTAGGTTGGAGCAAAAATCTGGACCACCTGGGGATTCCTGAGGACCAGTTTGAGAACCACTGTATTAGAAAAACTGAAACCACTCTTCTGAAAGTTTTCTATATGCAAAACAAAAGTGGTTCTTCTATGGCATTATTCCAAAGAACCCTTTTTGACACCTTATTTTTACATTTACTACATCAGAGAGAAGAAATAAATCAAGGACAATGTTGTCTTTTGAGATCAAGTGGCCCTACACTATAGCAGTGATACTTAAGATCAACACTTTGCCTACACTCACTATTTTGTTCTGGATAGAAAACCTTTAATCATCCTGGTATACTTTATTATTGGGCACCATACAAATTCCCTGAGAAAAATGATCATCAGGTTTTGTTGAAAGAATAAAACCATGGCTAACAGTGAATGAAAGATACTGGAGAAAAGTTAGCATGACCTCATTTGTATAACGTTAACTGGCCCCTACCAGCTTTCATCATTTTGGCAATGGTATGTTTAAGGTGAAGCTTTCCTCTAAATGATGTCTATTTCTTAATCCCTGATCAGGAAATCAGGGTAGGGAAGATGTATAGACACACTGGGCCATGTTAATGGAATGGATTCTTCTTCACTTTGTCCATTATTTTCTCAATTTGCATGCACTGGAAAGTACTCTTTTATTTGTTGAATCTCAACTGTCCTTTGATTTTCCAGTCTTCTTTCCTGGCATGGTTTTTCGAATGTTCTTCAGGTGCCAGGCACAACTACCCAAGTGTATGTTTTACTCCTAGGATTGCAAGCACACCAAGGTGCCCAGTATTAGTTTGAGAGAAAGATTTGTACAGAGGAAGTGCTGGGGGGGCTGGGATTCACGCGTCAATTTCAAAGAGAAATATTAGGTTGAAACCTGATAGTGGAGTCTATCTGTGATGGAAACCACCAGTGTCTTGAAAAGTAATTAAGTCCAACATTAGTTTCAAGTAGGTGATACTGTTTGGTTATTAAATGTCAGAGCATATATTGCTCATATGTTTTCTCAGATTTTAAAAAAATGCAGTTTGAACTTTTTTCTTTTTGCAATTTTTAATTTTGTTTAAACCTATGAATCGGTTTTAAAGTGTTTTAGACTGTATGACAAGTCAAATGAGATCAAAGGGCTTTCTTAAGATAAAACATTGCTTATCTTTCTTTAATGTTTATCAGGTAGAACCAAAAGAATGATGAGTTTTTTTATCAATTGGCATTTGTAATGAAATGGATACTGTACTTTTTTAATCTGCAGAAACTCACAATTATCAGTTACATTTTTGAGATTCTAAAAAGCCTTTAAGTTCATTCAGATTCAACAAAAGTCTTGAGGCTCACACATTCTCTGTATACCAAGAAATGAGACCCAGCGAAAATGTAGCATTTTTGTAAACATTGACTGTGTGTCTTCGAGACTGTACTGTGCACTCCTTAACTTTGTTTTGTTTTTTGTTTTTTGTTATCTTTTTATGTTGATACAGTATGGAAGTTTTAGACAATTTGTTATATAGTGCAATATGCTGTATATAAGAGCTTTGCTCTACAAAACTGATTTCTGATGTTTTTTTCCATTGGTACATTTTTTTCATTAAAATTGTATTAAAGCCTGAAATGCTTGGGGATTTGTTCATTATTAAGCACACCCAGTGAAACTTTCCAGGAGAGCAACCTGGAGGGCGTTTATTGGAATCAAGCTGTGCTGAGGCAGAACTTATTGTTCTCTCTCTCTCTCTTTCCTCTCCCTCTGTCTCTCTCTGTGTCTCTCTCGACCTGGAGTCGCAAGGCTAGCCAGGCGTTTGGCAAAGGCACTGCCAGCTGCTTCCATCTCCCACTGCGAGGTCATTAATTCAGTGGGCCATGCCATGCCTCCTGCCCACACTAATGACTGCCTGTCATTTTACACACACACACACACACACACACACACACACACACACACACACACACACACACACACACAGCTGTAAATGTCCTAGACTCATGACCATTTATAGACCAAGCAGGAAAAGTCCCCCTCAAACCAAATTAATGTCCTTTATACAAGGGTCACTGTTGCACTGTTGATGTTTCGAAGAAGTAATAATCTTAATCTTTGTCTGCAGCTTTTCATTTAGACATAAGATGTCTTGTTTACCTAATGATCTTTAAACAGATCTGAATGAGATAATATTTACATGATGTACTTGATGGCCTTACAAAGTACCCAGTTCTAAAAAAAGTTGGGACATTATGTGAAATGCTAATAAAAACAGAAATCAAATTAGTAAACTGAAAACGCTACAAAACACAGTATTCATCACCTTTCCTTTTAACAAAACTCATGACTCTTTTGGGGACTGAAGACACAAACCGATCCAGTTTCTTCTGTTACACACGTTTTCACCTGTGCAACCACACAGGACCTCTGATGTCGCATTTTGTGCTTAATAACACATTTTCAAAGTGAGAGTGCTCTGTTCACTCTAATTGTACATGATTGTAACATGCACAATGTGGCTTTGTAGTTTTGTCATGTTGAGATGACATTCTTGAAAAAGATGGCATCTAGAAGACAGCCTATGTTACTTCAAACTGTGTTGTGCATCAACCCCATCACCCTACATAACAGACTTTAACTGATAATAATCTGGATGGTCATTTTCTTCTGTTGCCCGGAGAACACAAGATCAATTATTGCCATAAACCATCGGATAAGTTCACTCGTCAGACCACAATGCTTGTTTCTACTCTGCATCAGTCCATTCCAGATGAGCTCGAGCCCAGAGAACTCAGCAGAATGAATAGTCTTAACTTACATTTGTGAATGCAACTTCAAACAGTGTTAACTGATAACGGTTTTCAAAGAATTCCTGAGCCCCTTTGGTAATATCCATCACAGAAGCATGGCGGTTTTTAAGGCAGTACCGTTTCAGGGGTCGAAGGTCACAGGCATTTATTTATTTGTGCTTTTTGGCCTTTACACAAAGAAACATTTTTTTAAAACTGCTGGATTTTTTGCTGATCAATTCCTTTTGCAGTGGTTAGCTTTCACACATCCTTGCTCATAAAGAACTATGCTTTTCCCGGATGCTCCTTTTATATCCAGCACACGGGTGTCGGACTAAGGGTAGTGGTGGACCTGACTAACCAGGGCCCTGCCTCACAAATAAATTGACTGGCTTTTAATTTTGTTGATGGTGATACGTTGTGTTTTTGTAAAATAAATAGTAGCTTCCATGATAAATTCTGCTAATCTGTGTGATATCTGCCTGCTCCCCCTTCCACCTCAAAACTAAAAGTGGTTTTTCCTCAATCATAATCAAAAGCAGAACTTACCAGCTTTCAGTCTTTGCTTCTCTGAAGCCATAAATGTTGTCTCTCTTCATCAAGTCACTAAATGCAAAAGAATATACATTTTTTGGAAAGGGAAATAAAAATTGAATCATATTTGTATTAAATATTAAAACATTTAAATTTCACTCTACTAAAATATAAAAGTTGGCAGCCCTGTAACTAGTACAAGCAGACAACGAAGCAGGATTCACTGTAGCTAGTAAGCATTTTATTAACAGCTAATGTAACAGGCAGAGTTTTTCTGATCATAATAAAGTTCAGCCTCCACCCGGCAGCTAAGCTGAAAAACACACTCCAAGTTCCAGAAGTCACTGAGGCAGAGAGAGCAACACCTCTTCCTTCTCTGATGCAACTGAAGAAATGAGACAAAGTGAGTTCGCTAAAGCTGGTGGCTTACAGGTGTTCTAACTTCTACTCAACCATTTGCAGTTGGAACCATGAGCAGTTCAAGGGAAAATGACAGTAAATATATTTAATTATTTAATTGTCTTATAAATTTCCCTGTAATTCCACTGATTGTTCTGAGTTTTTTAGGAGGGGTCAGGGCACACTACTGTGCCAGGGGCTCACAATTGGGTGCTATGCCCCTGTCCACGCATAATTGCACTACCTGTTTAAGATGTTTTTTTAAACATTTAGCAATGTTACTAGTCTTAAGTTGCCCCTACCTCAACCTTTTGGAACATTTTTGGCATCTATTTCAGAATGAGCATTTATTTGCCAAAATAGTGAAGTTGTTAAGATAAAACAGTGTATATGTTGTACTGCTTTTTTTCAAACAGGTCAAAGTAGATCTACAAATCACTGCTTTCTGTTTTCATTTGCATTTTACCTACTGTTGCAACTTTTTTGTAATTGGGTTTACACATACTGTACATTTAATTGCTTTTTTAAGAGATAAGAGATGGGTACATTATATATCTATAGCTTGTTCATTTCTTCTAAAGTCAAGGGTATTAATCAAGATTTTGTGTCCCTTTACTGCAATAACAGCCTCTACTCTTCTCTAGATGTTGGAACATTGCTGTGAGGATTTGACTGCATTCAGTCACAAGAGCTTCAGTGAGGTCAGGTACTGATGTTGGATGATCATACCAAAGGTGCTCTATTACTCCAGAGTCTGCAGTCCAATGCTGGGGGGCTTTACACCCCTCTAACCAATACTTGAGATTAGGCATGGTGACCATAGGCTCCAAGTGTGGGTGCTCTACATGGTAATAATGGGTGCCCCTTAAAGAATTCACAAATTACACTATCAAAAGAAAGGTTTAAATGTACCTTCAAATATACAACATTGGTGTTTAAGGTTAAAGTGCGCACCTTAAATTAGTTTTTTTTCCCCCCAAGGGCAAATGTACTTATGTGTACCTTTTCATAGCTGAATGTTTTAAAACAGGACAATAAAATAAAAAGCTTGGAGACAAGACAGAGTTTATGGAGTCTTAAACATATAACTTAAACATATAATTTCAATGGTACTGAAAATGTTGCCCTAAGGGTACCACTCCAGTGACAGTTTAGTGCATTTTTGTTCCTGGGAGTGTAGAAGAGGTGTCTACAAACGTTTGGTCATGTACTGTACATGCAACAGGCAAAGTGTTTCTCAAAGCTGGAGATGAGTAGAAGGGCATAAACTCGCTGTCACTGTCTTATTATAAGGAAACTTAAAAATAAGTGATATTTAAATGTTAATGGCCATAATGAAGGTAAATGGGAAAAAAGTAGACATCTGTCTGCATAAAGAAGTAAAACTATTACCATTTGAAAGTACTCAAGCACAAATATGTCAGCTTTTTACTTGAGTGCATATAACTGTATAAATGTAACTAGTTACCACCCAACTCAGGTAAAACATTATTATCGTGTGAACAGGTATGATTGGAAATATCTGTAGCAACACATATTCTAGGTATATCCAGTCTTTCTAACATATGAGAGTAATTAATTCCTCTGTCTTACCTGTCTCACCAGTTGCACCACTTCCATGCCGAGAACTCCCTAGCCTGAAGCACCAAACACTCATACACTCTCTACCAAGTGCTGTGCTTTTAGTCTAAACAGCAGGACAGGAAGCATTACTCTACAAGTACCCTTTTACCCTTAACTCGTTTTCACAGTAGCTAGCAAGCAATTTCTGCTTATTTCGGCGGCCCCTCAGTTCAGCCTTAAAATGTAATGTTTTTAAATATAAACCCAATTTTAAAAAGTAAAAAAAAAAGTACGTAAAAAAGAGCAATGTTTTATCCCTTTTAACTGTATTCAACTGAAAACAGTATAAAGACACATACATAAGATCATTTTAAAAAGGTTTTATTGTTTTTGTGTATCTACACTTATTCTAAATCTGATGCCTGCAACAAGTTGGAACAGAAGCCTTTTTACCACTTTGTTACATAACTTTTCCTTTTGACAGTGTTCAGTAATTGTTTGGGACAACAATTTTAGATGTGAAAAAGGATTTTTTCCCCCTATTCTTACTTGATATAACACAGTTCAGGGTCTCTGTTGCCATATATTGTGCTTCATAATTCCCCACATTTTCAAAGGAGTGCAATCAGGCCAGCCTAGCGTCTGTACATTCTTACTACAAAGCCACAATGTTGTAATACATGCAGAGGGTGGCTTGGCATTGCCTTGCTGAAACAAGCAGAGACATCCCTGAAAATGACATCATCCAGATGGCAGCATACTGTATGTTGCTCCTTAGCATTAATAGTGTCTTCACAGATGTGCAAGTTACCTGCGCCATTGGCACTAACCCCCCCATAGCATAACAGATTCTGGCTTTAGAACTTTGTGTTGGTAATAATTAAGATGGTCCCTTTTCCTCCTTGGCCCAGAGAACATGACGTCCATTATTTCCAAAAAGTGTCTGAAAGGTGGACTCGTCAGACCATAGCAAACTTTTGCATTTTGTGTCAGTGCATCTCAGATGAGCTTTAGCCTAGAGAAGTCAGAATTAGCTCCATTAGTTGGTTTTACAGAACTGAAGATTTTATATTGCTTCCATGTTTTTATTTATGAGCGTTCTCTCCCTACAATACCCATGACCCATTACACTTAATACAACCGGTAGGGAATCCCTATGGTGTCAGTCAATCCTGACTGCTAGACTAGCCACTGATCTACAGGCTAATAAATACAATCAAGCTAGCATTAGTGTAACAATGATTCCATCTTTGCTCAGCACAAAATGGACACCAGTGCCGTGTTTTTAATGTTTCAACTACAGAAAAGAAAAGTCATGTCTATTGTTTGAGCAATCAGTTTTCTCCATTGTAATCATGAAATCAGTTACCACGATTATATGGCTGCAACACAATATTTAGCTTATTAGCATTACTGTTGGCTATCGGGGGTCTCCTCTGCATTTGCAGGCTAGTGTAGATTCAAAACAGCACAAAATCCACCTCAAAGTATTGTACTTCACTGTGTGTTGTAGTTTATTGTATTGTATTGTATTGTATCGTATTGTTATTGTATTGCATTGAATGGCACAGAGTTCTGCGTTCAACTCTGTTTCTTTTTCTCTTGGTGTCTGCAGTGACATTTTGTTTCTAGCAGTTTCTGAGCTCAGGACTGTCTTTTTCTCTAAGCTACTGGTAACTACCAAAGATACTTTCTCTAGATTGACAAAGCACTTCTTGTAAGTCGCTCTGGATAAGAGCGTCTGCTAAATGCTGTAAATGTAAATGTAAATGTAAAGGACCTGCAGATAGCCTTCTGCAGGCCTGTGTATACTGCCTTCAGACTGCCTGGACCATCAAGTTATGGGCCCTGGGCACAAATGTTTGTTTGGCCCCTACTTTGTGGGTGGTCAGTGATTTTTTTATATCACAAGTTAAAGAAGGCCTATGCAGCACCACAATGAGCGCATTTTTTGTCCCAACTGAGATAAAAGTATCTAAAGATTACTTACACATTAATGATAACAAAGATTAAAGTAAACCCAACTACCAGTGCATCCCCTACAAAGCATGCATCCATTCTTGACAAGCAAAACATTAACCCCAATAAAGATAACATAAGTAAAAATTGGACAGCTGAAATGTGCTAGCTAGCTCAATGATAAAAACTTGAAAGCTTGAAAGATAATGAAGCATAGCATAATGTTTACTAAGCAGTGATTAGAGGAGAAAAATAAACTGATGTGGTGAGCATCAGGATCAGGGTGCAAAATATAGATGAGGTCCAGGATCCCTACTTACCTTCTTGGATCCTTGAATGTCCCACAATCTAAAACAAAATTCTTAACTAACAAGGAAAGCAGCACTAATCTGCCTCAGGATGTTGCTGTAGTATATTGGTTCATTCAGTTGGTCCCCTAGCAGCTATGCTCGAGATACCTCTGAAAAGCTTTACAATATGCTGTAGCCCCACTATGGTGAGTGAGTTAGCAGATGCTGGAGCAACCAGCCAACATGGGACCCCCTGAATATCAGGAGGGAGTAATTTTGCAACAGGGTGTCCGTCAAAACCAATGCATATTCTGCCACTGCTGGTGTAGACAACCTCAAAAATTATAATGGAAGCGTGGAAATAATGTATACATTTGATCGAAGTAAAATCAATGTGTCACTTTACTTGTTTTCAGGGTAAGCAGAGCCACAGAGTCAAGCAATATGATGATTTCAATGATGATGATTTCAGCTGGGTCTCCAGCTCTCCCCTGGGCCAGGCTGTTGTAGTGCTCCAGCAGAATAGAGGGGGGAGGGAGGAGGAGGGTTGGTTGCAGTCTCAGGGCCGGCCTCCAGCTCCACAGCGTTTGCTTGGCTCAGCACTTTTCACGGAGGAGAGAGACTCTTGGCAGCCGCTGGCTCGCGAACAATGGTCCCTCTGTTCGCAGACCACTCGCTGCCTGAAAGAGACACCCATTAGCCCCACTGTCTATCTCTAGGGTCAGGCCCAAGGGTCACCAGCAAGTGCGGCTCTTGTTTATGTCTGCAAAGCCAATCAAAACACTCGGTTGCAGTGCTTAACCCTTTCCTGCCAATGTCAGTGAAGGAAAGAGGTGTTTACAAAATGCTAAAGCACAGTGACTACAAAACTTTAATCTTGTTTTGAAGTACTTAATGTTCCAAATCTACAGTGGTGATACAGCTGCATTCTCTCTTCATCATTCCTGTTTTTAACCCTTGGAAGCGTGGTGTAATTCGATATGAACTAGTTTTCACTTGTAGCTTATTGAAACAAGCTGAGTACCAGTTCTAAATCCATACCACATTTGTGTTCACAAATAGAAGAGGAGATTTTTAAATGAAAAGCTATCGCTTTGTGTACTGTTTTGCAGAACATAAACCATCTATATTCTTCCGACATTTCTGTTATTTGTTGAGATCAAAAGAAACAGAAGTGCAGCCTTTTTGTCTACAGAGAATATAAAGCAAGTATAAATTTGATTCATTATTCAATTAAGTGCATAATTTAGAGGTATACAGACTCCTGATTTGATTTAATTCATGGTAATGGGATTAATTGGGATATTCCCATGATATCACAAACAACATCTCAATGAAGCAAAAGGTACTGATTGTTACTGGTTGTTTGCAAACTTTGTTCTAACAACACTGTTGCATTAGATGGCATAATAAACAGAGGGCATTTTCCCCATGATACATTGTGATATTATGATGCATGGTTAAGGCAGTTACGCACCTAAAGCAATACAACAAAGCATCACAAAATACTGCATTTTTGGTTTAAAAACCATACAACCTGGAAGTAACACTTTTTATGGAATTTCCATATTTTTATAATGTTTGGATTAGCATTTAGCATATGTTTATGCTTCAACAGAAGTTGTCCAAGTCATCAAGCTATAGTCCAGTTAGAGCCCCTTCTGAGCTGGGTTTGGAGATACACACCATTCATGACCATGCAAAAGACAAACTAGTCCTTTTTCTGCATTGTTCCGTATTTGCTCCCTGACTTAGCTGTGTCCAGTTCCACCCACTAGCTAATTCTCCCCCAGTCACACAGTACTATCAGCACTAGGAGGCTGAAGGCTAGCACAAAGTTCCTCTGAGCCACATGAAGCCAGCCACTGCATCTTTTTAAAGAGAAACTAACACAGCTTCACTGGACAGCACAAACTTGACGTTTGTCAGAAAGCTCTAGCTGATGGGACATAGATGATCAGTCATCCTGGTTGTTGCCATGCCAACATCAGAGATGGCGATGATTGCTGAGTGTTCAAGTACTAGAGAGAAGGCCACTAAAATAATGTTGCATTTTTGCATTACAAAACTACATTTGATGTGCAAGACATCATCAGTTATATGAATGCTCAAATTAATTTATTTCCACCTGAGTAAATCCCATGAAAAAAAATCACACTTGGTGTGAAAGGGCTTTACACTTGTGTTTTTAGGATTAAATGTAATTTTTCTCAAGACATTCAGAACAGGTCTGTCACACCTATTACATATTCACCTCAATCATTTGATCTAAACACATTATTTACCACTTTTGTTTTTACAGTGTTTACATTGCAATAAACTGAATGTGAGTGGGCTGAGTGTGCATTAATTGGGTTAATGTAAATAAAAAGCAGAAACACATTTATTGAGACACACAACATGGGCCTTATAAAAATAACAAAAGTTCTCATTTCTGTCTTTGCTTTATAATACCTTTAAGGGCAGTGGTGAGTAACATTTGTTTATTTGAGCTTGAGTTTCTGTCGTCAGTTGGGAGCTAACAGCTAGGATGGTAAATAGCTTATCAGGTCACTTTAGGCTTACAAGAAGCAAAAAAGGACAATAAAATTGGCAGGGTTGTGATAGCTACTGAAAAAATTAGTAGTTAGCTACTTTGTAGCTACTTCTTTTCCAGAAAAAGTAATGGCTACTTTTTAGCTACTTTTTGAAAAGTAATGCACTACTTTTTAGCTACTTTCAAAACGTGATTGCCAGAATGTTTGTGAATCTACACCTGACACACCAAACAAACCCAATCGGTGGTGAGTGAGAAGTCTCGTAAAAAAGTCTAACATTGAGAGTCATTTTACAAGAAACTTGAGGAAAAGTTTCCTGACTAAGGTGCGAGAAAAGCAGATACAGCTGACCTGAAGGTTAAAGCAGAGCAAAGTAAGTCTGCATTTATATTATATGTTTAGCCTGTTCTAGTACATTAACACATGCTGAGACATATTTACATCCAAAATTCATTCATTTTTGGTTTCGAACAAAATAGCTCTTCTTAACATTTCGGATGCTGACTTGAGCTAAGCCTACTAGTATGGGGTCAGGATTGCACAATGGCCACCAGCCCAGTTAACGACCATGTTTTTTGGTTCAGATTTTGCATTCTTTGAAGTCTGTAAAGAAATTGTAGCAAAAATTTCCTCTATAGCTATACAAAAATTTGTATGAGCTATAGCTGTTAGCTACATTTCATAAAACTGTTTCAGCTACAGCTATTAGCTACAAAAATTTGTTGTTAGCAACAAAAAGTTACGCGTTACTTAGCTACGCCCTCATCCATGAAAACTGGAGATCTCAATTATTAATATGACTCATTATTATTACCTAACTTTCATAATTGTGACTGGCCTAACTCAGAACTGTATCTACTGCTTTTCAATTATTTTCTGACAATGACTGACTTGGTTATACATGCTAACATTTGTGTTATACACATGTGTTCAATGGACACGAGAATATACTGGGCTTTAGATTTTACTGTGACACCAAGCGGTGCTACTGCTACCATTTGGTGAATGCAGTAGCTGTCAGTGAGAGCGGCAACAGCAATTAGCACTGGAAGGTTGCGTGACACCACCCATGCTGACAAAACCACAAAGCCCACTGAAAGCAGCAACTGCTGAAGATGTTTCACACTGGCTGTGAGGTAATTGCTTAATTATGGCTTTAAAGCACTCACTCTTTTCATTAACCTCAAAGGGTCATTTCACACTCTATGAGAAATAAAGTGATAAATAAATTTCTCAGAAGCAAAATAATATGTGGCCTAAGTCATGGGTGTCTTGTGGTATATTTTACTTAACAGTGGATAGTTTGTGTGAAAGTCCTACATAGTAAATGCACATCGCCAGGCTATGTTTAAACTGGATACATGATTGTCTTTGGATGTGAATACTCCCAAGGAGGCACAGCTAGTTCCACCCAGTCCCATGGTGAATGGGGTAGGGGGTAGGAAAGCACTTAAGGGTGCATAACTGTTACCATAATTATAATCTTTCTCTTTGTTTGTACAATTTTCAGGACAATTTTATGGCTTTGATAAGAGATAGGCTTGGCAAAGACCTATGAAAAGTTGCTTTAGATACAGCAGCAAAAGTTACGGTGTCAGCAAGTCATAATGATTCCATCCAGATTTTTATAGCCTCTAAATGCCCCTAAACACAGGTTTTAACTCTGCACCTTCACCAAAAAAAATGACAGCACCCAATTGAATGTGATGAGTGGAGTTTTCCATGCCAAGGCAAGCAGCAATAATTTGCCTAAATTTCTGTCATGTTATTTTGTTTATGACCACAGTAGACTTGTACAGGATTAATGTAGCAGGAATATTGCACTGATGGACCATTTTACTTCATCTAACATGCCATCCAGCATTCTCCTGTTTCTTTTCGTGTCTTTTTGGATTAGTGTTTCCACCCTTTGGAATAAAAAATCAGAAGAGAGATCCCCTTAATATCTTTGTACTTTCTCCAACAACAGTGAGATCAGATGGATGCATAACTCTGTTTCCAAAAAAGTTGAGATGCTGTGCAAAATGTAAATAAAAGCAGAATTCAATGATGTGCAAATCATTTAAACCATATATTCAGTTGAAAATAGTGCAAGGACAACACAACAAAAGCTGAAACTGAGGAATTTCATTGCTTTTTGAAATATATATGCCCATTTTGAATATGATGTCAGCAACATGTTTCAAAAAGATTTGAACAGGGCCAATAAAAGACTAGTAAAGTTGGGTAATGCTTAAAAAATACCTGGTGATTAACTGGCAGTTGCATGACTGCATATAAAAAGACCATCCCAGGGAGGCTTTCAGAAGTACAGATGGGGAAGGGTTCACCACTCTGTGAAAGCTTGTGTGGGCAAATAGTGTAACAATTCAAGAATAAAATTTATAATATAAAACAGCAAAGAACTTGTAGATTGCATCATCTATAATACAAAATGTCATTAAAGGACTCTGAAGAAATCTCTGTATATAAGGGACAAGGCCAAAAACCCTATATTAGCTTGCTGTGATCTTCAGGCCCTCAGGCAGCACTGCATGTTAAAAATGGGCATGTTTCTGTAGTGGAAATCACAGCATGGGCTCAGGAACATTTCTGAAAACCACTGTCTGTGAACACAGTTCATCACTGCATCCACAAATGCAAGTTATCATTGTCATCATGCAAAGAAGAAACTATATATAAAAATGATCCAGAAATACCACCGCCTTCTCTGGGCCTGAGCTCATTTAACATGGACTGAGAAAATATTTGAATTTTTTTGGAAATCAATTTGGTGCATTATAAAATGAAAAATACCTTGAAAAAGACCCTGAACTATAAATCAGCTGAAATTCTGTATCAAGCAAAACCAGTAAAAATTTCATTTTTAAAACTAAAGCGGTGGGTCTCCTCAGTTCCCAAATGGTCATGAATGTTATTAAAAAAGGAGGTGATGCAACATAGTGGTAAACAAGCCACTGTCCCAACTTTTTTGGAACATGTCGCTGGCATCAAAATCAAAACAGCAAATCTTTTTCTAAGAACAATAGTTTTTAAAGAATGATTTCAAATATGTTTTTGAAACGAAGATCTGACCTTCAGTATTGAGTTTTGAGGTCTTTTCTCATCCCAAGAGATAGAAGTCTGGTCTTCGATGAATGGAAATAACTTCCCAGGAATTTGGAAAATATTACAATTAGACAGCTATCAGTACCAGTTGGTCCACAAGACTACTCAGATCTTACCCCATCTCAAATGAATTAACTTTTCATCATGTTTCATCTTTGGTATTTGTTAGAATGGTTTGAATCTGTAGTATCATATTATGTGTGTGTGATGTTTGCAAATACATACTTGTACATGCTAAACAGCTTTAGAATTTTAAATAACACTGTGAAATAATTTATATTACATAGATTTCAAAACATCTATCGCAGACTGCTTGGGCAGTTAAACATCAACTAAAAATAAGCCATTACCAGATACTGATACACTAGTCAGCATTCAGTACTGTGCAAAAAGATTTAGGCATGTGAAAATGAGATGTATAGCCATTTATCTGGCAGTAAGCATTTATTTGATGACAGTGAATGGAACATAGTCAAATTGGAATGTATTTGTGAAATATGAAAATGAGAAGCACAGAGAACTCCATGACTGAGTCAGTACACCGGAGACTTATTTATGTGAGATAAAACCTGTATACTCGAGAGCAATATGCTAGCTTATGTTTTGGTGCTATTATTAGGCCAATAACACAAACAATAACATGCACCCATTCACCACCACAACTTTTTCCATCACATATTTCTGACTCACTGTGTTATTGTTTCCCATCTTGTTTGCACTTGAGCAGTAAAAATAGCTGTGGGTCCCTTGCAGTTGTTCCATGAGCTATTAGCAGAGTTTTAGCTAATTTCAATAGAGACATGATGAGCTGAACTGGTTTCACTGACTGAACAAATATGAAAAGTGTCAGCTTTCTTTTTATCCATCTCTCTTTATCTCTCTCTTTATCAGTCTTATGTTGCATGCTATGCTTTTACTGCATGATTTTATTGTTTCTCTGTGCACCACATATTACATGGCCAAATTACATCTAACTAGCAGATACTTTTCCTCCTTCCCCTTTTGGATTTATGGGTTTAGATGCATATTGTATTAGTATAATGGTGAAATGGTTGTCTTTATGTAAATATGTTGCAAACCAGAACTAAAAATGAGTGGTTTGAGGTTAAAGTGTGTGGGTTAGTTCAATTTAGATTCTAACCAGGTTTGACTTCCCTGTGTGTACAAACTACACTAATTCATACAGAAATATGTGAACAGTTGGGTGATACTAGCGTTATGCTCATGGAGAGAAGTCGCATGTCTTAGCATGTAAACATTTACATTAACACCCCTGAGACGACCGAGCATCTCAGCAGCTTCTCACCACTAACCACAACTGATGGTAAACCAAGTGTATCCAGGTGTAGCAGGAAGAGTAGAAAGAATAGAAGACCACATTTATGGGACTCAGACTTACCCTTCTATATTTTTACATGTGCCATAGACAGGGACGTGGTGTCTGCCCATGCTGACAGAGGAACAGAGGAATTGACAGCTCTCCATCAGATTCAGTACACTGTCACAATGGCCCATCTTCAGCACAGAAATATAAGAAAAGCTGGGTAAGAAAAGCTCACTGTAGCAATAATTCTAGGCTGGACAGTTTGTTTGGAGCATCTGAATATTCAGGACTGAAACCCCGAAGATGCAGCTCTAACAGCATCAGCACTGAAATTAAATATTGGAAATCTCAGGGCATAAAAAAACTTTGTATTTGTCTTTACACTCTCCAAGCTGGGACTGACTCCTTTGGCACTGACAGTATAACATGTTATTAACACATTCATGTTTATAAATATTTATAACTATGTTTGCAAAGCCTTATGAATGCACTATAACATATCATAAATGTGTTTATAGATTAGCTTTAAGCTTAAAAATATGAGATTCATAGAACGTGTTACATGACTCATAGAGAAACTTACCAACTCAGATTTGTTACAGTGGTCATGATAAGAACCAGAAGTTGTGATGTCTATAATGCAAATGTAGCCATTTTTATTAACTATCCAAAACTACCAGTTGAATTATTCATGTCTTTTTGTTTTTATGTGTAATGTTGATGATGTGATAGTGATAGTGGTACATCTGAAAAAATAAGTTTTCTTTAAGCACTATTTTGCATCATGTATTTGATGATGGGGAGGTATGTGTATCTTGCCTGCATATACCTCCCCAACATGAATGGATTTTAAGCCAAAATCCCATCACAAAAATGTCATAATGTGTGAGGCATCAGATTTTCATAGCAATAACAAATAAGCTTTTAGAGCCATTAAGCTCTTCAGATGTCTGCTTTCTATCACTACCACTGTGAACAATTCAAGTTTCTCTAGAACAAAGCATTTTATATGAAAACACTTAATTATGCAAAATAAAAAAAAAACAAATGGGTGGAAGTCCCCTTTCAGCAAACAGAATTCATATTTAAATGGGACACAGACCAGTTCTAGTGAGAGTTCCTAAAAGGCTTTTATCATTTTAATGTTGAATGTCATTGATTTGTATTGCTTCATTTTGTTTTATTACTCTGCCATTATTTTAATTCTACTTTTTGCGACCTTTCAGCTATTTCCTCCTGAGACCCGGGAAAAAAAAGTAAAAAAAAAATTAAGTGTCGTGGTGATAAAAAACACATTGCAAAGGAAACAATGTTAAAACTTATTTTTATTAACATTTTACAACATGCCCACTATAGTGGACAATGGGATTTAATTGTTCTCAAGTGTGAAACCTTTAACAGCTGAGTATGTATATGGAAATATCCACTGAAATCATCTAGGAAAACAGAATACCATGTACAAAACCAATAGCAAATATAAATAACCCAGAATAATGGAACATCTACAACATTTCAACTAAAATTCTTCATAATTTCATTAGATGTTTGACTCTAGATGGTATTTCATGAAACAATCTGACTGTTTGGAGACACAGAGGAACATGCTGCACTTTATGCATCTCACAAAGGTTTTGCGTTTGCATTCAGGCATTCTGCATCTGGAAGCATTTGGAATGTTGAGCATTTGGGGCAAATGAATTGCACCATATTTCCTTATTCTTGCATCTGGATGGGGCTTCCTTTTCTTGATTCCCAGAAAGAATTCTTGATCACTTGAGTCAGTATCATCTTGTTGACCGACCTGGGCCTGGGATATTAATTCTTCAGCCAAGAGAAGTTTGAGCTCCAGGTACTGGAAGGTTTTCTTTGCAGGTTGTTGCAAGGTCTGACTGTCTTGTCTGTATTAAATCCAGGAGTTGGTGATGGCCAAATCAGTGAAGTGAAGTATGGTGCGAACAGTACACTTCTTGGTGCGACTGGACATTCTGTAGTAGTTGAGCATGCGATCACACATGTCAACATCCCCCATGTTTCTGTTATATTCTGCTACCACTGCAGGTCTTGGGACTTGGACTTGCTTGTTTTCTTTTTTTGACCATCTGGAACAGGTATCCTGTGGCTCAATCCCATGGGCAGTCAATACCATTAAAACAGGTTTGTTGTCCATCCACTTCATGAGTGCAATTTCATGAGGTCTCCGTACTATCATTTCTCATGACCCTCTTCCTTTTTTGCTCAGGACCTTGTCAGCAGTGATGTGACACTCTTTTGGAATTCGATTCTTTGGAATTGTTCCTGTAGCAGGCAGGCCTCTTTCCAGAAGAGCCTCCAAAAGCCTGATGGTGGTAAAATACAGATCAAAGTTCACCAGTGTTCCTCTGGGAACCATCTAAGTCAAACGCAGGACTGCATTTGCACCTATTCCCATTTGCTGGTGTTCAGTGAAGGTGCTCTTTCCCTGGTAAGTCTCAAAGTCCAACACAAGGCCACTTGGAGTTGCAAGAACAAATACCTTTAATCCTGTTGGATTTGGTTTGCAGGAACATACTGACGAACTGGACAACTGCCTGTGAAGGGAACCATTTGTTCATCTATGCATACCTTTGCTGGCCTAGGTAGGCTGAGGCAACCTTGGAGCACTCTATTCAAGAATGGTTTTAATTTCCAAAGCAGATTTTTCTTCTCATCATCTGTCACATCCAGATCATTGATCACTTTGAGTAAAGATCTGATCTTGTAAAAATGATCTTGTGTCATGGAGTCAATTATTATTGGGTCTCTTGTTTTGGCAGGCCAGTACATTTTCATTCTTGGATATCCGAAGCATGCCATGTACATTGAGATTCCTAAAGAGGTCTTGATATCTTCTGGTGTTGTGTTCAAGCTACAGCCTGAATCCTGTACCATGCGCTGGTTGGTGAAGACAGACAGATCCTGAATTAACTGATTATCAATTTACTGCTGGAAGTACTGCAGTGGGCTCCAGTCTTTTTGGTATAGGGCATCATCAGCTGATGTAATTCCACATTCCTCCAACATGGGCATGAACCTTAGAAGAAAGACAAAACATGCTTGATAATTTAGCATAATTAACATGCCATAAAAATGTTAAAGAGATAGTTCACTTTAGAGCACTTTTGTGTTTTGAACACATTCATTCATCCTTCTAATAAATGTCTAAATATTTTTCATTAGGTTCAAATATAAAATATTGGGATATATAACATGACCTAACCCTAACCCTGCAGATTATCCTCTTGTTTTTGCATTGATTAAAAACCTCAGATTCCTACGTGCTGGTTTTTGCCCATAGAGGACGACGGGACACTTCATCAAGCTCTGCATCTTGGTACACCTGGTCTGGGTCCTCCTCATCTGTGTCATCTGAGCTTTCACCCTCTCCTGTCTCATGCTCTCTCAATGGAATCTCATCCTCAGAAAGATCTGTGTCTGAATCTCCATCAATGATTCTGTTAAGAATCCTCTCCGCCTCTGTCATTGAGCTGTCTACTAAAAATTGTGAAACAAATATAAGCATGAGGTCCTGGTGTCCACTACAGAGTACATTTATAAATTAGCTGTTTTTCATATGAAAATACTTAAGCTCAGCTCTGAAAACTCACTCAAATATTCCTGAGATGTTTGCATACTTGAAACAATCAACTTAAAAGAGTAAAACTCTTTAATTATGAAAATCATGCTTACCTTTCTTTTTTCCATAAAATATGTTTATTGTGATGGTGGGCATTTTGAAAAGACAGCGACAAGAACCTGGCAAAGTTACACCCCTGACATGTGATGTCATTTTAAAGCCACAGTTATCCTCTTTAAAGAACAACAGGACTAAGTACAGTGAAATGTATAGTATGGAAGATATGAGCAAAAACATAATGTCCACTACAGTGGACAAAATTGAATTGCTGGGTCTCAGGAGGATTTAACTAAAGGTCTGTGCATATTGTGCATGTCATTTTACCAGACACCCATTGTCTTATTTTGGAGATTTACTATATTTAGTGGTGATTGTTGAATGCTGCATTGTTTGTGATAAGAGGCTGTTTGTGTTAAGATCTAATAGCATTTGCTGTCCAGCCATTTTATCATGTGTCTTTGTCATATTATACTATTGCATATTATAGTCATGAATAACCACACTGCATTCCCTGTTGGCAAAACTAACGCCATTCTACTGGCCATGTGTATGAGATATTTTTAAAAACGTCTTCATTCAAGCTGTTGTTCAAGTTGGCTTTCAAGTTCAAGCTGTTGTTTGCTCAATGCGGTGTTCATAGTGAAGTACCTGTATTAAAAATATCTTGACTCTCCTATTAGCCAGTTATCTTAATAAAATGTCATCTAAATCCTACACCCACAGCTATGACTGTTAAAAGCTTAAGGTACTCTGACAATGCATGCCTATTCTGTTACTTGAGCACTACATTTAATTGAAAAAGGTATCTGTATGAAAGGGGAAGTGGCTTAACACGGAAAGAACAGTAGGACATATAAGCATATGTAATTTGTATCCTGCTTTTTGTCTCTTTTTGATATTAACTTACTCAGTTCAACTATACTCACCACATTTTACCAGAAGCAACTCAGGGAGTGTCTTTCACAGCACACCCATTAATGCTTAAAAAGATGGCAAAGCCTTTGGAAGAGCACACTCTCGACAAAGCCTCACAGGGTCTGCTCACACCAACCTGTCTGTGCCAAAGGAACCAGCTAAACCAGCTACGCTTGGCAAGATTGTTGACCAGCAACTGTTCTCACAGAATAGATGGGCATGTTGGTCTACTGTAGTGAGCTAATACAAAATGTTGCATGTTTATTGGGCAGGAAAGAACTCTCAGAAACTCATAATTGGAGTCCTTTTCCATTTTTCCCAGTGCACTGTACAAATGATCAGGGTCACTGACACAGGCTGATGTTCCACCATATATGGTTTTTGAAAGAGGATGTGAGATCAGAGAGAGTTCATGGAGTATTCTGACTCCTTGCATAGTTCAAGATATTTGTCCATATCAAGTCACAAGGTTTTTGTCCAAACCTAGTCACAGGTAACAAAGTTTTGATCCTACAGCAATGATATATCACATTACCATATTCTTTTAATAGCAGCCTCTTTCCCTGTTGGATTTATGGTTTAATGTTTGCACAGTCCAACACACAAGTCTAAAGGATAAAAATACCTGCCAAGCTAACAAGTCCATCTGCTGCAGCCTCAGAAAATCAAACTTGCACAGCAACTGACACAACCAAGACTCATTAATGGAGACCACTAGTGTTAAATGCTAAAATGTGTCTTTGAGGGGTCTGGCCTATATTCAGGCTCAATATCAAAATGCTCCACCTTCTACCAACTGTTCTACTTTCTGCAAACCTTTCAGAAAGGCACCCTCAATAAGGATGTATAAAAAGTTTTTTTTCTCAGAATTTCTGAGAAGTTTTGTTTCTATAACTAAGCTTCTGTAATCATCTATGGTTGATGCCAAAAGCAATACAAACTGTACATATAAGCTCTAGATAAAACCTTACAGTCCTTACCTTTTTTGTCCTACAGCTTTTTTGGCTACACAGTCATGCTCCAATTCCTCTTCATCCAAAAGCTTTAATGTTGGATTGAGACCTGGGAACTGTGTAGGCCCTTGGAGTTACTGTCACACTTGATGCATGTTAGACTGTGTAAAATGATGCTGCTAATGCCTGTGTATACTGTGGCATATAAATTATGTTTCATTGGTATTAAGAGTCTCAAAGTGTGCCAATCGTTTTTCACTGATACAAACTTGGTTGCATCCATGGAATAATATTGTTTAAGCACAGTTCTGAGTCTACCATGTGCATGTCACAGCAGAAATTGAAATTCATCTGTTGGAACAATCGTTCTTTCAATCATGGAGGACATGCTTGCTGGAGCCTCATTTTCTTGGTCTTAGCTGACAGGAGTAGAATCCAGCGTGGTCTTTTAATGTTGGTGCCCATGCGTGTCAAGGTTCAGTGCACCCTTCTTTACGTTACTGTTGTAACAACAACAAGGAAACCAGGATTAACACAGCAAAAGAGAAGTAGTAATGGGTATAATGTTCTAGCAAAAACTCATGAGTGGATGACAAAACCTGTCAGTATTTATACTGAAACTGGTGTGTAGGATCGTAAGCCAGGTATTAGTAATCAGATTAAAAGCCCTGGGGACGTGCAATTGTTTTTGACTGTGACACAAACCGCATACTTAATATACTAAGTTGCACATGATTCAGTGGAGGACCTGACTGTTTGTGTTAATGTGTAGGTGTGCATAAAGGGGCCACTGAGCAAACATCTATAAAAGTCACATACTATCTTTACAGAAACCAAACCTATCAAACCAGTAGAACCAGAATTTGCCTACTGCAAATGCCTATACAAATACTTATTTACTTCTTTTCACAACAACTATAAAATACAATTCACACCTGTTTTGGGGGTTCCTCAGTTCAGCTATGATTTTTTTCAATAATGTTGATGAAATATATTTTTAAAAAGTGTTTATTTTATATTGTGACAGTAGGTGATTTTTTTCATATGACAAAGCTGTTATTTTTGTGGAGAACTGTGAATAGTTTTCAGTCATTGTTGCTCACTAGCAGCTAAACACAGTTACAACATTTCACAGCCAGAGAGCCAGCAGTGTCCTAGTTAATCTGATATCACACATATGAGTTATGATCATATTCATTAAAAATATCTAAGGAAATGTCCATTGTATGGCCATTAAATGGTCACTAAGCGGCAATGCAGAAGGAGGTTACTTAACGCAGAGTATATTGGGGTGAAAATCACATTTTATTTATTGTAACATAAATATGTGCTTTCTGTAATAAGACATCCAGCAATGTTACGAGTCTCCAAATACAATAACAGTTTAAATAGAGAGAGAGAGAGAGAGAGAGAGAGAAAGAGAGAGAGAGAGAGAGAGAGAGAGAGAGAGAGAAAGAGAGAGAGAGGGAGGGAGAAGTGGACTAGGAGAAAGACTGACCCTCCCCCTTTCTCTTTCTCTTTATTCAACAGTCTTGTGCAAAGTATACACAGTTGTCATGGGAATCACGGCAGAGTCAAAACAGGCAGAGATAGTGGTTGTGAGTCAGCTAAAGAGTGTAATTAACGTCAGAGAGAAAACGGACACGTTCTAAGCGAGAACGAAAGATGTGTATAATGTTAACTTTGTATGAATTGTATACTTGTATGTGTAAATGGATGGCACGCCAGTGCTGTGTTTATTGTTCCAGTGAGTATTTCCCCTAGACCATGACTAATTAAGATTCAATTGCCCACTTGCTTTCATAACCACAGATTAGAGACAGTTTTAGTAAAGGGCCATGAACTGTAGAGCAAAAGCAATGAAATATATGGTATATATGGTAATAATATAGATTATCCATCCTGTTTTCTAGGAGGATCTAGATGAGGTCATGCTTATAGAGTATAACTAATGGAAAACATTGAAAAGTTGTAATTACTTATGTTTTTTTCCACTCAGACACAAGGAACTTGAATACTGATTAGTCAATAAATCAGGATATTCTTAGCATTTCGGCAAAGATCACCACAGAGGGCTTTGTTTACCAAGCGTAAACCCAGCACAAGCCTTTTGTTGGGCTATAAGAAGCAGTCACTCCCAGTCTCACAGCTGTGACACACACACACACACACACACACACACACACACACACACACACAAACCTAGTTCTGCGGTCAGGGGGAGGGACCTGCAATTCACCAGGCACGCCATTACAAACCCAGTGAACTTTGTTTTGCCTCCTTACTGCGGAGACACAATTTCTAGAGACATAAAGGTCTGTGTACTAATAGCTAGAAGGTGACATAATTTTGTTGAACTTGGTCACTGTATGCTCTGTGTAACAAACTGCCATTTCACATCAAGATCTTCCAACCATGGCTGTTGCGTTTCATTTGAAGAGGCTAACTCAGTGAAGCTAACACTCAGAAAAGTAGCCTCTTTAGGAAATAAAGGTCTCCAACTTTAAAATCAGGCGTGTCTTTCTCTCTCTCTCTCTCTCTCTCTCTCTCTCTCTCTCTCTCTCTCTCTTACACTTTTTCTTTCTCTATCTCTGTTTCTCCATCTTCATCTTTTTTCCTCAGGAAAGTGAGAGTCGACTTCTCTGACCAGGTTCTCCCGGCATGTGGTGAACAGTAATGAGACAAACACTTTTCCTCAAGCCGACGCTGCTGTGAGACCATGCATGCCTCCAGAGTGAGGCGATGAAAAAAAAAAGCTAATGCCCGCAGGCTACACACTGTCCACTTCAGCAATGGGTTTTATTGGGCCTTCTGGATGGCAAACCGAGACGTCAAATTACCAGGTTTCGTGTGTCTTACTTTGATAAGGAACAGTTTTGAGGGAAAGAAACCAGGTGGAGAAGGGGGATGGTGGGGGTGGGAGGGAGATGGAAGGATTAAACCAAGGACCCAGTGAAGGGTGTGTGGATGAATATGTTATTTCTGCTCATGTGATGGATCCCCCCTAAGTACTGCAGAAACCACCAGGGAGGAGTGAGGGAGTGTTAAGCTGAAATATATCAATTTTAGCATCAGGTTTCAAAACAGCACATTGATGTTTACTCTTATGGTATTTGGCAGACTCTCTTACACAAAGCGGCTTACAAAAGTACAAAAGCCTTTCTTAAACAGTATGTGAAACATATATGTAATGCTAATAAGAACAGAGAGCCAAGATTTGTATATCCACTTTGCCCTGTGCTGAAACAAAAATAGTACAAAGACATGATATTTAAAGTTTTACCTGTTTTCTGAAACATACATTTATTCTGAATTAATGCCTGTTAAATAACTTTTAAAGATTGAAGAAATCTTAAGAAATCTCTGGGTGTAAAGAACAATGACCTTCAATCCCTCAGACAGCACTGCATTAAAAATGGCATGCTTCTGGGATGGATATGATCACATAGGCTCGGGAATATTTTGACAAACCACTGTCACGTTTCATGTTCCAGTCCTCGCAGGCCAAAACGCTGCAGACTTCATTAAACACAACTGATTCAGGTCATCAGCTAATTAGCAAGGCCTTCATAAAATTCAGAGCATTAGATGAGGGTAAACACTAATCTCCTCAGCACTTTGGCCCCAAAGGTCCTCAGTTTGACATCTCTGATCTATGCACTATGCACAGTGGAAGTCATATGTCAACAACATCCAGAAATACTGCTGGCATCTCTGGGCTTGTGCTCTGACAAGTCAAGCCTGTCTAGTAGATTGTTCATGGCTATGTTGTTAACAAACCCCACCAGCCTCTTTGATGAATCTTTTGTGTTTTTATTTTTTATTTTTTTGGAAACACTATTTGGATAGTTCACTGTAGATGCTTTGTAGATAAATACCTTGCATTTAACTTGCATTCAACTAAATATTGTAGCATGTGGTTGCACAAAAGAAACTTGTTCCCACAATGCTTTATTTAGAACTGACACAGTCAGAATACATAGAACAGAGTAATCCTAAACCTAATACTAATCGTAAACATCACCAGGTAGTTTCTTACTGATTTGAACATCTGAAGTTAAACTACAGGGAGCTGTCCAAACAATGTGGGACCATTTAACAATGTGGGACCATTTTTTTTGGACAATACATTGTTTCTCAAATGGCCTGCACATGCACCCCCAACATTACCCCCCTCTTCTTTCTCCCTTTTTTCCACTCCTCCACTAGTTGTTGTTTCTCCCTGAGAGTGTTGATTTACTTCAGGCTTGGATTGTGGCCAGCTCTCCTCAAACAATCACTCGAGTAGCTGGGCCATTCCAGCAAGACCTGGTGGCAATAAACAAAGTTGTAGATTTTGCACACTCCTCACCTCCTGCAGGTCCTGACAGTTGTGAAGCACCCTCCCTCCTTCCCTTTCCAAGCATGCCCCTCTGCTTCCCTCAACTTTCACCTCTTCAATTCATAGCTGCATTAGTACCACTTCCACCTGTGAATGGAGGCATATAAGGTGTCAGAAGAATGATGTGGCAAGACTGCATGCCTTAAAGTGTTCAGCAGGGACAAAGCAAAAGAGCTTTTGTTTGAGTGGAATTTCCTGTTTGTGTCATTTAGTAGACACAATATCCAATTTCACTGTAAAAATTTGTTTAAATTTGTATTAATATGTAATAAGCCCAGCATATGGGCAAATATGATGATGATAAATGAATAACTGAACAAATGCATGGATCATAAAAAGGTTTAAAGCAATTGCTGGGAACCTATAAACATTAACATTCAATGTGGAGTAACTGCATGAATTGCATAATAGCAAGAGGACAGTTGAATGTAAGCCCTTCATGGCATTCCCCTTATTGCATTAATATATTTAATATTTATATATTATATATTAAATGTTATATTTAATTAATATATAACCATTTTTTCCCACCTCTTTCTTATCTTTCTTAATTAGGTTATTTTTGCAAATGTTGAATTAAAAAATGTCAATGTAGTTTTTCGTAGCCTTTTTAAATGTGGCCCTACTGGTTTTCTTGTGCATTTTGTTGGTTGCATCTTGTTTAGCCTAAAAAAAAATAGATAGATAGATAGATAGATAGATAGATAGATAGATAGATAGATAGATAGATAGATAGATAGATAGATAGATAGATAGATAGAAATGCTCATGGCAAAATCTGTAACATAGAAAGATATATACCATTTGGAATTATTTCTAAGCTAGTGGTTTCACCAATATGTCACAAATACACCAGACAACCCAACTTACAAATAACGTGAAACATGCCAGTGGGAGCCCCTTAACTGAAAGGCTGAGTCAGGCTTCTCTTTCAGTGATCATTCATCTCCTGCTGTGTAGTCAGCTACAGTTTGAGTTAACGTCAGTCCAGCCTGTTATTTAGAGAGCGCACATATAGAAGAATCCACCAGTCCCTTGGTGTAGTGATAGCCTGTTGCTTTGGTTTAGCCTTTAGCATATCAGCCTGCAACCCAGGCCTGTGTATCCACTAGACATGCCTGCAGTGTTTCCGTCATTCAGCTTCATCTACATATAAGACAAATGACAATTGAAGGTAAAACAATGATTAGCACCATTTTTGTCCAGCCAAAGACGCTGCTGCCTGTTTACATGTATAGGCCACTGGTTTATATAGATATTGTTCAGTTCTGCATTCAACTCTTTTTCACAATAAAAATATTTTTCGTTTACTTCAGTTGTTAAATATGATTGTTATTGCTAATTATATTATAGAAAATGTTATGTATAGTAAAGAAATAGAGGTTAGCCTTAAACATCTGAAAAGGTTTGCACAGGAAGAAGCAGCACATTTATCTGCTATTGGTCTTGCAGCATATGTGATGATGCTGCAACATGTTGCTTTCTAACAGGGTGATAAAATGCTTCCATAGGCTCAGACTCCAGGTAGGCAAGGCATCAGATATTTCTGTAATATATAATCATTTGTTATCATTTAACAGGTGGTTGGGTTCTACAGAAATGAGCACTATAATTTGGCCTTATCCAAAAGCTTGTAATGTCCACAAGCTTGTAAAGTTTAGTGCATTTTTTCATAACCTTGTAAGATCTACTGAATGTTCTGTCCAAAACACAGTAGCCTAGTTAATTATGTATGATTCCAGTAGATGCAGCTGCTCCCATAGGAAGCAATTAGAAATTTTGGCTTCACACCGAAACTGGAATGATGCTCCAGTTAGTCTTACAGGCCACGCTGCTGTCTATCATCAAAGACTGGTGGATGACATTGCTCAATACGGCCACGAACCACCTTCTTTGACAGAAAATGCCCAATTGACAGACATGAAAAAAAATTAACTAACAACCAACTGTCATTTTACCAAACTTATATAACTTGTGCACTGACGTGCAAACACACACTCATGAGAAAAATCATTAGAGTTTAACTAATACATTTCCAGTGCTTGACTACTCAGAATTGTGTTATTTTGAGCTATAGATTGGGGGAAAAACATTCAGATGCCTCCATGAAAAGGAGTATTGTTAGCAATAAGTTAGCAGTTTTTTTTTTAATTAACCAACTATTGTGTCTGCATGTTGATTGATATGAAACAAATACTACTATAATTGCATTTAAAAGTAAAGGTGGCACTTTATTGCTACTGACAATTATGAACAGCTATGTTGGAATGACCTCATTTGCTCATTTGCAAATGTGGAATGACCTCATTTGCAAATGTGTTCAGAACACATTTCCCAACTTTCTGAGCAGGAAACCCCACTGGGATTTTGTGACCTCTCTGATGGAAATGTGTTTTTGCGCTGAAGAATAGTTTTTTAACGTTGGTTGTGCTTCAGATCCCTCCCCCGAGCAGATGAATCAGATGATTGTAGATGCAATAAAATAGTATTCAAAGAGAAGTCAGTCAAAACTCAGTGATGAATATGTTTACTTTCAATTTTAACTAAAAAGATCTTGTGTAGTGCAGCTTTAATGATAAGATTTGCTCTATTTGTTATGAATTTTGACTAATTAGTCAAATCAGGTTATGCAGGCAATGTGGCCTTTAATAGGCTGACCTGACTAATGTTTGACTGAAACATCAGTGGGGCTGGAAGTCTGAGTCAGTTGCAGCACCTCAATTAATGTTTTGTTGCCTTGTTGTGACATGCTAGGCAATTGTGTCACAGGCTTAGCTTTATGCCATGTCATAATCCACTCTGAATAGCAGAGGCAAAACACAGAGTGTCATGCAGCACAACAAGATTAGCATGAACAGAAACCTGTGCAGTGTTTAGAAGACAATTAGCCTCCAAGACATGTTGAAAACTTTGAGTATGTGTCAGCAATATCTTGTAATATGCCTCATTCATGCTCGTAAACCAAGTGTATTTTGTACCCAACAATATGGCTGACCACGTGCAGTCTGATGAAGCATGTTTTTAGACTCATTAGTTAGTTGCATGCTAGCAATTTAGCTGGTTACTTATTAGCATTATTAATTACATAATTAGCATGGAAATATATTCATAGCAGGTAATTTTGAAATGCACAGGGTTGCTTTACACGGATGTGATCCATCCAGTATTTCATTTCATGTTTATTAAAACAGTTTAACATGCAGGGCACTGTAAGGTAAAATTGTTCCTAAAGAAAATCTTTTTTTTTGTGCAATTTACATTACATTACATATTTACATTACATTTTCCAATTTACATTACATATAAAACTTAAGAAGATGTAGATTTACTGGTGGTTTTGTATAGTAAACAACATGCCTATATATGCATTCTGGCCCTGGTTTCTATCACCAACACCGTAAAGAACTCTGAGTTAGCAAGTTTCTGTACAGGGGACCATTTACCATCAAACTACTCTACATAAATTGTGTACCTGCTGAATGACTAAATTATGCAGAAATTGAAAGAAAAACTCTGGAATTCCCCTTTAAAGGAGCTGACCATACCAGTGTGAATCACTGGTTAAGAGTCACTGGCTAACATTTTTCACTGTAGTTTGTCAAAGGTCTTTGCCACCACTAGTCTCAAACAAACTAAACCATTGTGAAAACAGAATAAACAACCCACATAAACAATGTATTTACTGTTTGAAGTGTCTATACACCTCTCCATAAAGAGGACCTCAGCAGTCATTGCCCACTTGACTGAAATGTTTAATATTTACTTAAGGATTACAATAAGAGCTGATCAGATCTGATCTAGTGATAAAAGCAGAAGTCTTTTATGGTTTTACTGAGAAGTCTGCAGTCGGCTGGAGGGGTGAGGGTTGGGGTGGAGGGGATGGGGGATGTGGTAGGCTTGCCGTCTCACTTGCTGTCTGCTGCAGAATTTGGTGGTTTTCTTCTTAACGGCCTCAAGGTCTTTCAGGGGGCACAGGCTTTAGAGAAAATGGAAACTAGCAATTTCAACAGTCTGAGTATGCTAGTTTCAGTACTTTGGCTATTACTTTCATTCACCACAAGTTAAATGACATACACTACAAAAGTAATAGTAACTTAGTAAAAACAAACAGGAATGTAATATTTTAAGAAATAATGGACAGTAATATATTTACTGACTTAAATCAATATTGACTTAAATAGATACTATTTACATATAAGCTCTGCTACTGGCTGCATGCTTTCTGTTTGCTGTCCAACAGATAATTTCACAAAGCACAGCATGATGTGTTTCAGCAGTCAATGCTGGCTATGGCTTTCAAATCAAGCTGCAAAGAATATTTGATCAGAGGTGTTGATCCATACTAAATTGATAAATTTATCTCTGAGTCCTTATTATGTGTTATTACCTGCTATAACCTGTCCAAACATCTATATGTACCCTGTAAATACTGGATCAGCATAAACATCCAAGGAGCTAAAAGCACACAAATTTCTAGAATAATATAATTACTACAGTGGAAGGGTCAACGATATTCTCTCTTTACCATCATCAGTGGTGGATGAAGTACACAAAGCATGTACTTGAGTTAAAGTCGAGATACACAAGGTAAAATATTACTCCAGTAAAAGCAGAAGTTCCTCCCTGTAGACCTCCACTTCAGTAAAAGTACAAAAGTACTTGCCTTCAAATGTAGTTAAGTATTGAAAGTAAAAGTACTAAAAGATTATACTATACTATATACTATAGTGTCACTGTTGGTAAACCAATCTTTTAATAGAATGTATTTAATTTGTCTGTCACTGATGTCTATTAAAAATGATCATAGGCACAAAACAGTGAAGGCAAACAATTTCCGTTAGGTAGAACCGAGTGGCTCTGAAACAACTTTTTGCAGACAAGCAAAGTTTCAGTTTAAGATTTATTTGCAATTTAGTTAGAAGTTTAATAAAAACTTAAAACACAGGATCACAAAAGAGTTTTCATTTACTATACTGCATCTGTAGGTCTCTATGTTCATAAACATAAACCAACAAAACCAAATTTACTATAAAATGAAATAGTGTTTGTATAAATTCAGACACTCCCAAAATTTTACGCTGCTGCACTAACATTGAACTGTGTGCTTGCACTGGGTCGGAGGTCTAGCAGGTCAAAATACGCTATAAACTAAGTGTGCGCTGTGCCCTGATTGGTGTTCTTGTTTTGCGCTTCTTTTGTTTTGATGTTATGTTTTTATGCACACATAAAACAAAAGGAATGACAGATTTCACATAATGCAGTGGAGTAAAAAATAAGATATTTGACTTTGAAATGTAGTGGAGTGTGAGTAAAAATTTGGGAATACTTCAGTAAAGATACACAAAAAACTGCTAAACTACATTAACAAATTACATTTACTCATTTACTGTCCACCACTGACCATCACCTACACCGTCAAATGTTTTAGTGGTCACAAAAGTGAGTAATAGTGATGTAGTAAGCCACTCTGTGTTGATTTAACATTTTAACATTCTGGCAAGAACTTCAGTCATCATCTTGCTAAAGAGTAAGAGATCTAGACATAAATACCAAAAAAAACAGCACAGACTAGTAAACATTTCATACTGATCTAAGCTGGTCCATGCTGCTTTGTGCTGATTTAGTGCTGGTTCAGCTAGTCACCCCAGCACAGTCATGCTTGTTGACCAGTATACTATCATCCACAACCCAAATATGCTGGTTTTGCTGGTGACCAGCAATGCTGCTCTATGCTGGATTTTCTAGCAGGGTAGTTAGATTGCAAAAGTCAATCTTCAGTCACTGTCAGTTATTGCTGAGGCAATAGTGAAGCATTCTCAACATGAAGGCAAAACTACAGAATGTATCCTTCACCCATCTACTTGTAGCAAAATGATGAGAGCAGGACAGCAGACTTGTACAGGCAGACAGCTGGAAAGTTTTCTAAAAGTTTCTGTCCCCTCAAAATGGTGCACATCCAAGATGCTATAAAAGCTTACACTGTTCTGTTTCTTGTTGCTGCTGTCACTACAACCATGAACTATGTAGCACACCACAGCTATATTTTATCTCTGTCCAAACGGTGGCTCTATGGGCACCGCAGTCATCCTAGGATTGCCTGGCGTCATGTAAACAATATGGTTGTAGCAACGAGTGTGATGTCAATAGGGCTTGGAAATGTACGTCACGTTTCTCACAGTTTTGGCTTCTTCCACTGTAGATAGCCTTTTAACACAATCTGTTTGCATGGCTAGTTAGCAAACTAATGACATTACTACTGTACTGTACAATAACAACAGCTGCAAAATCCATATTAGATCACACAAATCTTAAATTCACACTGAACAGGTAATCAAGTCAAGTGAAGAGGCTTTTATTGTCATTCCATCTATGTACAAGTACACAATGGAGTGAAATTACGTTCCTCCAGGAACAACACAGTGCAAAAAGGAACAAAAAGTACAAAGTGCGAACGTGCAGACATAGTATGCAAACAAAAAATTAAACTAGAAAGACAAGGCAGTGGAGCACCGACACAGCACACATTTCTGGACATGTGGTAGTGAGAATAAGGTGCAAAGATTTTAAACATGCTGTGATCTATGAGTTTACGCAGTCAGATAACATACATAACCACAGCAGTTACTGAGGTAGTAAAACATGAGTAAACAGTGTAAACACAGTGTTAGCAGCAATGTTCCAGATAGTGCAAGTAGAGCATCAAAAGAGGTGTGTGTGTGTGTGTGTGTGTGTGTGTGTGTGTGTGTGTGTGTGTGTGTGTGTGTGAATGTAGAGTATGCGTGTGAGAGTGTAGAATATGCGTGTGAGGGGGAGCTTTCAGATCAGTCCTTGTGAGTTTAAAAACCTGATCGCTTGAGGTACAAAGCTGTGGCAGAGTCTGGCAGAAATGGCACGGATGCTCCGGTACCTTCTACCAGACGGTAGCAGTGAAAAAAGTCCGTGTGAGGAATGGATGGGGTCGTCCACAGTGCTGGTGGCTTTGCAGATGCAGCATGTGGTATAGATGTCCATGATGGAGGGGAGAGAGACCCCACTCTTCTTCTCAGCTGTCCTTACTATACACTGTAGGGTCTTGCGGTCAGAGGCGGTGCAATTCCAAACCTAAAGTCTAAGAGAAACAAACAAGTAAACATTACTAGCTCAGTCACAGCTTAAATTCACCTTGTATGTTTTAGCTTGAAAGCACTGCATATTGAAAGATAAAGATTAGGTTTACTGATCGATAGTGTTAGTATTACTGAACACCTTACCTCAGTGCTGAAATTTGCTTTGAATTTGCCAGTTTATTCCAGTTTTTCTTTTCAATTTTAAAATTAAACTTTTAATGGTGTAGCATTTACATCCTGGCGGTCCATGCATTTTAAAGTTAGTTACCTGTTAGCTGGTTTGAAATGTGGTAAATCTGCTAAAGGATACTGCAAGTTTTATTTCGTTACCTGTACTATTAGAGTATAAAATGAGCATAATGCAGTGCTTCATATCTGTTTAACTAGAGCTGTGTCTGAATAGCTAATTTAACCATCTTTTCTGATATATTTTCTTTGATTTGGATCTGATCTCAGTATAGCTATCAAAAGTGAGAAGTGCAAAGACTTCAGAGCATAAACCAATAAAGGAGATGGTTGTGTTATTCCACTGGAGACTTGAGGGGTTAGTCAACAGAAGCTAACATGCTTAGATAATTCAGTGTGCAGTATGAGCCAGTAGGACAAGCTTGGAGCAAAACTGAAAGCACAAAGGCAGCACGTTGCTCTGTTAATGTCCTCCATGCAAGACTGTTCAGCATCAGCTTGAAAAGTTAATGCTAATGCTAAAATAAGGATTCACTTGACTAGCACTGCTGTACCCCATAGAAGTGGGACAATAATGCTGTCACAACTGGTCCCTTTGGTGAACCGTTTTGAACCACCGGTGAATCTGAGGCAGGATGTTTACAGATTCTGAGACAACATGTACATCTAGATAGCATCTGGCAGTAAATGCTTGAATGTTCATACCTACAGTTACATAGATAAGAGAATGATTTTGCATTTTCACCATAGTACTGTTTAACAATGTGAACTAAACATTAAATTACAGCAGTTATATGTACTTATGCCAGTTCTTAAGACCATAGTGGTGGCAGTAAACAAATATCTTTTAATTGTAATACTGTGACATGAACTTGTTAACTGAAACACAAAACACCATCATTGTTGGAACACCAAGCACAATACAAAACTATGTAAAACATCACTGGAGATGAAGAAGCTAATTACCAAAAACTTCCAACACTGCAAAGAATGCTGGGAAGCTCTGTTGTGTTCAAAATTAAGAGACAGGCTTCTCAAGACTACGCAAAGTCCTGGCCACTTTTCCAAAATCTTTATAAATAATTTCCAATTACGTCCTAGTTTCCAGAATACACCATTGTACAACAATCTGTTGTAGTTAAGGAATACAGCAGATTACTGCAGTGCTTTCAGTGTAAATATACAACAGTTCTTTATAGTGTGGTCAATGTAAGGGACTTCTATCAGCAAAGGCCTTGAAGGCATTTCTCATAGAGTACATTATAGCTCATCAGTAAATGATAATGGAGCATTTTGGTTAAACTAGATGCCAGTAAAATGTTATGTTCTTTGTTGGCAGATTTAGTTTATTGAAGCTTATTCTTGAAACTTTTGTATTTTTGCCATGTAGCGCACAGGCAAATATTTCCTAATATAATCCTATAGAACAGACATAGTAAGGCTAACAGTGATGGCTGATAATAGCTATGCCCTTTAAAGAGCTTCTGGTGTCTGTGATTGAAGGTAGTGGTTAATCCTCTGTCTGCTTCAGAGCCAAGTGGAGACAAACAGTTGAGACAGCATATAGGTCAGTGAGGTTCAGGTCCTTGGCATGGTCACCAGCTGAAACTGAAGGTGTGATGATGGACTGGTTTCACTTTAGCTGTACAGAAAATCAGAAAGTCTCAGAAATGATCATACATGTACATACATGCTGTACATTGGAAGAGACTACTGTTGTAGTACACAACAGCACTGACTTCATAGCAAAACTGAAGAGTTAATATCTGTTAGACTGAACTGCTTATGGTGCAACTTACAAATACAAGACATCTGCCCCTATTTTTCTTAATAGCATATAGATACACTTCCCTTCCCTGCTTATTATGTCTGACATGGCTGTCGTGTTTTCAGTGTAAACACATTAAGTGCAAGTCCTGTTTTTGTGAGACAAGAGCAAATAATTGCGAGCCCTGCAAACGCTGATCCAAAACAGGAGATAAGTCTCGGTGTAAATAATCGTATTTCACTTGTCGTGATGTAGGAAAAGCAGGCACAAGACTATTGTTTTGGCAACCACTGACCTGTCATAATTCTCGAAGCTTTGACAGGATTAGAGTGGCTCTGATAAGCTTGTCCATGCAGTTGCTGTTTCAAACAATAACTTTATGTTAGCCTATGGACCTGACATTTGTTGATTTGCCTCTGTTCTTAGGTCCATTGCTCTCTGGCTCCAACTCCAAGTAGCTGTATGTTTAAACTGAGGTTGCTAGAAGCTGTTTTCTTAAGAGATCAAGTCAGCAGCCGGTGAATTCAGTATTTGGTTATTCAAAGTTAGTAGATGAGAAGGCTTAAAGACTTTTGTATTACATAGAATCATCATGCATTTATATTCATATTTTATACACTCTGAAAGTGTTGGAGTAAGAGTCTTCCTTTAATGTTAAATGTTTAGAAACAAAAGGGTTAAAATCTTAAAATGTCAAAAGTAAAATCATCTAATCAGCAATCAGGCAAAGTGACTAGGCCCTCAGCCACTTTAGTGCCACTCATATATTGCTGGTGCAATTTTACGTGGGTAGCTTTAATAATAATATAGACCACCAACTTATTCAGGACATAGCAATAGCAGGAAAGCAGGTAAATTACTTTTTTTGCACAGTGGCTTGTAAGACATTACAACACTAACTACCAATCATAACTCAGAACAGCATGTTGTTTGCAGCATTGTAATGCAGAAAAGACAAAGCTATTCCACCTTCCATTGCCATTTACAGTTGTCAGCAGGGATCAAAGAAAGAGAATAGCAATCACTGAAATGTAGAAAACACATGATCCAGTTTTTCATTTTTTTGGCATTATTGTGTTTGATGTTTAATCACATAATGAATTAATCACATCCAGCATGTTTTGCAGGCACTAACAGATGTGGGTTCTATTCTTGTGCATGTTAGGGCATACATTAAAACCCTAATAACATAAGAACCCCCCATTAACTTGATTATTGCACTTGAAATATGATGGCTTGATTTGTTTGAAAAAGACATTACTTCAGCAAAAGCTGCCAGAAGTCACTAAGGTAAACATCTTAGGTTTACTGGTGTTCTTGGAGATTTTTGGTAGCAGGAGATTTTTTTTCCGTGATCAAGAGATTAAAAATGATGTTGCAACACAATCATATCCTTTACAATTGGCATATTTTGTTTGTTACTGATCACCTTTATGTACTATTTGCAGTCTGCACTGAGTGTGGAATATGATTATAGCTGTTTTACTGTTAGCCAGTTCCTTCTAGATTATAGTTCCCTGTTAGAAAGTGTTTTTACAATCTGGTGGTCTTGTTTTTTACAAACCAGCAATGCATATCATCAGTGTATAGCAGCACATAGCACACTGCATAAATGAAAAGCAAAATAGGTCCTAATATGGAGCCTGTTGGCACACTATCTAATTTCAAGCAGTATCTCTTGATTTATATATCCCTTGGCACAATGTGTTTTACATTATATGTTAAATCATTATGCTGACCAACAACAATATGAACTCATTCTCGGTTCATGATTGAGAAATGCATGAGTAAGTTTTGATGAACAGAATATCTGATAACAAACAGAGACAAATGCCTCATTTAGATGTGTGGTCCACACACTTGCTTTTATTTTTCAGCTTTAACTTACTTGAACTTGCAAGTACGTTGCATGAAACCTGTTGAAGAAATTTCAACATCACAGATTTAATTTACTGAAGGCTAATATGAAGTAATATTTAACACTGAATGCTTTCTAAAATCCTAACATAAATATATGACTGCAGTGCTCTTTTCACTGACCACCCTTTTGCTCCTTCAGTCTGGCTGGCATCAGATTCAGGCCAGTTGACTTTTCTTCTGTTTTTTCCCACTTGACATGCGTAGAGAGGCCCAGTGATATTTTAATATCACACTGTGAATCCTATTCATAACACCATGTTTCAGTTTGAACATTGCCAAATCTTTTTTTTTTTTTTTTGAGGAAAATATTCTCTAAGGAGAAAAGAGCTATACTGTTCTCTGAGAGTTACAAACAATAGCCACTGGCTCCACTGAGTGATTTTCCTGACATCAGGGGGCCAGCAATTAGGCTGTGACTGCACTTGGCCAGACTCCAAAAGGCAGGCTAATACTTGGTGTCCACTGCCATATTCTGTTGAATGCAAACGACATGGCCTCACTAAACTGAGCCTGACAGTCCCACAACCCCTGCAACCCCTCTCCCTTTATGGCATGGGTTTGATTTAAAGGCTCCAAGCATAGCTGTTATTAGGCTGTTTAGATTTTTTTTTTTAACATAGTTAATTACGCTAGCCTGGAAAACAAACACGGCAGCAGATGAATCGAGCCCCAGTTCAGTGTCACATGGGACACATTTATTTGCTTATCCAATGGGGACTCTAGGTTCCCTCCACAGTACTAGCCCCAGGGGTTGTTTGGACAGGCAGAGTTGGAAAAAGTTTCCGTAGAGAGCTGTTCATGGAATGAGGAGTTTATAAACTTTTGTATTTATCATTCACAAGCTCATATAGCTCAATACAGTATATTGTATTTGTGAATCTCTTAATAAAAGATGACTTATATTACTGCGATACTGTGTCGAATGCAGATAACGTGACCTTACTAAAGCCTGTCCAATAATTCCACCAACCTGTCTCTCTCTATTATATAGAGGAATATATACATATAAAGAGGAGTCGACTCTGAGTAACAAATGATTTAAAAAGTCGGAAGAGTGTGCCTTGGCCCAGTCTAGATAAGTTTAAGGCCAACAGCTGTGGTTTAACCAAAGCATTAAACTGCAATTAAAGAAAGACTGGTGTCACCCTGAAAATCTACAGTTTAGCATTAGGCAGTGATTATGGCTGCCATGATTGGGAGGAGGTGCTATTTGGGTCTATAAAATGTAAACAGTTTAGACTTGGCCTCTTAAGATTAGATTACCCTGCTAACCATCGCCCCATAACCCCCCTGCCTTTCTCTCTTTCTCTCTCTGACTTTATCTGTCTCAGTGTGTCTGTCATTCTTTACTCTCTGTGTCCTCTCTCTCTCTCTCTCTGTACAAGGAACAAGGAAGTATAAGACTACTGGGCTGGCTGTGTGGTTCCAGAGGAGATGCTGAGAGTACTGTTAACAGGATGACTAAAAGTTAAATATAAGTTATTATATAATAGTGGACAGTGTAAAGGGGTTTATTGATCTTTGGAGTGTAGAAGGTGTTCTCTGTTATTGATAAAGACACCCTGGTGTAATTTAATTTTCTGTTATAATGTGTGGATTGGCATTCATTTTTAACTGTAAATATATTACATGGATTTTTTTGAGTTAAAATGGGAGGGGGGGTGTAGTGCTGTAATGTGACAACACTGGTTTAACCCCTTAAAATCCCTAGCCTATTACACACTAAGGCTTATTATTCAGTTACTACTGGGTCTTCAGTGCAAACTGGTTGAGCTATTCTTATGGTATAGAAGTGTAATAAAACCTTTAATAAACATTGGCCTTTTAGGGGTTGGTTAACTGTTAAATCTCTCTCTCTCTCTGTCTCTCTCTCTCTCTCTCTCTCTCTCTTTCTATCTCTGTCTATCTATCTCTCACTTTCTCTCTTTCTGTCTGTCTGTGTTTACTCTCTTTTTCTCTGTTATGCCTATGGGAGTGCCCCATACAAATATAAAACATAATATCCTGAACTTAGAATCTATTACCCTCTCTCTAATTTAATTAGCACTTCTGAATTTGCATTTGAATTTTATAAAGGTCGGGACTACACTGCCATAGTGTAATACTGTACCATCAAAAATATGCACCGTTTGGAAAATATTGGCAACCTATAATAATCTGTTTCATTTTCATAGGAAACAGGCTGTGAGTGTCCTATGAAGCCTGGTTGGGACTTTAAGACTGGGACTAATCCTATGTATCATTGCCCTGGTTTGAGTGTCCAATTGTGAACCTTAAATACGTTTTTCGAGGTGAAAAGTACATATTTGTACCTTTTCATAAGGTGAGGTGGGGTGTGTAGAGTCAATACAATTTAGAAAATTTCAATATATTATGGTACAGTTATGTTGCTTGACTAAAGGTACTGAGATGTACCCTTGAGGGAATTCATACCATTATTTCTGAGAGTGTAATGCAAATAATATGACAGACTGAAAGCAGTGAATTGGAAAGTGTGGGAGTGAAAATGCTCAGTGACCTGTTACCCATAGAGAACACTATAAACTGAGAGACCACAACTTATACACCACCACAGACCCTAAAAGGACGAGCAGGAGGACAGAGTAAAGAAAGGCTTTAGACATCAAACTACAAACGACAAGACTGCAGTCATGAACTCTTGAACTTATGATAAAAACAGCCTGAAACAGCACGATTTTAACCCGCCATTCTCTCTTTGACACTGTTTCTCTCTCTTTCTCTAACACTTTCTCTCTTCTCCATCTCTCTCACTTTTTCTCTTTTTCTCTCTCAGTATCTATCTCCTTTCTTTTTTCCTCTCCCCTTGCTCCCCTTACTGTACACATTTTACTCTCTCCCTCTTTCAGTTTCTCTCATCTTTTTCTCCCTTCTTAACTCTATCTCTCTCTATCCCTCTTTTCTCTCACTCACTCTTTAACCCTCTCTACTCTCTCTTTCCTTTTTAAATATATATTCTCTCTCTTTCTACCTCATTAACTCTTTTCTCTCACTAACTCTCTTTTCTCTTTAACACACCTGTCTCTTTAACTCACTCTCTCTCTCTCTGGCACACAAATGCTCTCTATTCTCTCCCTTCTTTCTTTCTTTCTTTCTTTCTTTCTTTCTTTCTTTCTTTCTTTCTTTCTTTCTTTCTTTCTTTCTCTCTCTCCCACTTTAACTCTCTCTCTCTCTCTCTCTCTCTCTCTCTCTCTCTCTCTCTCTCTCTCTCTCTCTCTTTATCTATTTATCTATCTATTTCTCCACCAGAAAATCAGAGCAGCACTTGGCAAAGAAGCCTAATGAAACATTGAGGAGTATTTGCTGTCCTTCTACAGTTCCATTCTGGTGTCAAAGCCAGATGTTAGATTCATTAACGTTTCTTGACATTAAACAATTCATCAATCATCTGATTTCTGGAATTTTTTTTTACCAGTACAGTTATCATTACCTCTAGAAGATTAGGTGAACATACGCCTGCACACATGCACACACACACATAGTTTTTATTGCACACTGATACTCAGGTGGTGATATAACCTGACATGCAAATGCTGCTGTTACCTTTAGTTATTTAAAGAGTTCTGCAAGTCATGTGGAACCAAACAAATATCAGCTCTTGTTACCACAGAGAAAAACACACACACACACACACATATACACACACACACACAGTGTGACTGCCCAAACACTATTTGAACAACCTTTAATTAAGTCTTCACAGCTCATGACAGAAACATACGTACCTCGGAATTCATAACAGTAACACCAGAACACTGTAACTGATATTACTATGTAAATAACATGGTACACGTGAGGACACCAGTAGTTTATTAGGCAAAAGACTCTACAACTTTCAACAGAACTAAATGCTCTTCTGTTTAGTTTGACAATCCTTTGCCATAAAAACTGTGACCTGATATTAAAGAAATGACAGTAGATCAGGTATACTTGTCATATCATAAGTAGTGTAAACATTAAACAGAGAAAGTTAGAGTGTGAACACTCTTGCCTCTTTATCTCTGTCTCCTCCCAACCTTTCTTATCTTATTGTTTTACTCCTAATCAAATTTAATGCTGCCATATATAAATAATAGGAGGGAGGCAACAGCTGTGCTTCTGGAACAAGTTCTCTCTCTCTCTCTCTCTCTCTCTCTCTCTCTCTCTCTCTCTCTCTCTCTCTCTCACTCTTTGCCTCCCAGGCACACAGCATGGTTTTGGCTGACTACAGTACAACTTCTGCTTCCACAGCCCACTTGTCTTTGCTTTCCTATGGCTGCAAATGAATCACACTGACTGCTGTCCTGCTAAGTTAACATTACTGTTCACAGTCGTGAAGCACATGAGCCAAGCAAGTGTTTGAGAATGCATACAATTACTCTGAATGTGAAGAATGGATTTGTGTATTTCTGTTTATGTAGCAAACACATTTGTATGGATGTGAATGAAGGCTGGTGCTTAACAGACATAAATGTATTTGAACAGTGCTAGCCCCTACTAGCTTTTCTCTATGATAATTGTTTATGGTTGATTAGGATACAGTAGCCTGCACAAAGTTTCACCACACCAAACTTGTAAAACCATGTCTATGACTTTGTACAAGCTGGGCAGTCAGGCTGGAACAGGTAAGGGCCTTTCCTAAACTACTGCCACAAAATTGGAAGCATATAATTGCCTAAAAGGTTTTGTGTGCTGTAGTCCAAACCCTGAAAAACAGTAACAGACTATTATCCTTCCTCCACTGTCATGCTGTTCTTTTGCTGATATTGCTCGCAGAGGCAGTTTGAAAATCTGTGGTAAATGTTGCAACAGAAGTTAGCCGCTATGCACTTCAGTACTCATCAACCCGGCTCTATGAGTTTGTATGATCTATCTCTTTGTGGTTGAACTTTGCTGCTGTTAGACACTTCCATTTCATAATTATAGCACTTACATGTGACTGGGGCAGATCTAGCAGGACATGAATAGGACAAATTGACTTGTGGTAATTTGTGGCAAAGGTGGCATCCAAAAACAGTGACATGTTTAACCTCTTAAAATCCCATGTTTATTACATGGACTACAAGGACTACATATTTTACAAGAAGTATATTTTACTCCATTGTGGATTTAGAAGGAAGATATTGTCCAAGTTGATTGACCCCTTAAAATCCCAGTATTATTACATATTAAGTCTTATTATGCAGTAACTACAGAGACTTCAATGCAAACTAGCTGAGCTTTTTTAGGTGATAGAAGTGTATAATAAAACTGCCCATTATGCTGGAAATGTTTGTCTATGGAGACTGCAAAGCCCTGGGTGGTTCAATTTTACCCATCCTCTTTTTTTGGTTGGTTATCTCCTGAAATGTGACACATGATGAGTGGTTTAGCTTGAATTGAATATTTTTCAGCTCAATCTGTGATGATCCATGGCAGAATAAAATGCAGTTAATGGTAGAACATGCAGAGCTTCCAGTATCCGCATCTTGCTGTAAGATATTTTGGCATTTTGAGCAGAATACACTCCGCTGCACTCTTAATTTCCCATGATTAGTCTCACCTGCTACTACAGAAACATGTACAAAAGTAGGGAGTTTAGAAAGGCATGATGATTGGCTAGTGGGGCAGTGCCCCCCTAAATGACCACTGACATCAGATCTGGTAGATGCTAAGGATGACAAAAATTGTTTACCAAAAAAGCATTTTTAGATCATTTTAAACATTTTTGCAACAACTACCTGGGAGAACAGCATTATGTGATTTATTGTTTATACCTGAAAATAAACTGCACCTGTGCACCTGCTGAATTCAGTGGCACAACAACTAGACAGCATGTATTACAACTTTGTACTGTTTGTACAAAAACTCCACTATCTAGTGTCAAGACAGCTGCTTTATCTGTTGTAAGAAGCACTAAACAAATAAAACTGAGTTGAACTAGAACATCAGTGTAAACACTGTTCGTGAGATGACTAATGACCTGACACTGCCAGTTACTAAAAATAAACACACTTCATCTATGCTATGCATTTGCATGTGCGAGTCAGAGAAAATGACATCAGAAAGAGATACTAGTGCGCAATATATCATACTGTCATCATAGCATCGATCAGCTGAGCTATTGTTGATTAGGCAATCAGCAGTCAGTAATTTCCTGGTCATGTTTGACCTGGTCAAGGGGATATTATAGGGAATATAAAACTGTAGAAAGGGCAGATACACTCACTGACCTCTGAGTTATAAAAAGGAACAATAAATGATAACAGCAAAGGGGAATAATATCCAAAAGTGGGCCAACAGCTGGATCTCTCTCTCTTTCTCCCTCTCTTTCTCATTCTCTCTCCACTCTCTCCAAAGTGATCCTTTCTGGAGGCAGGCCTGTAATGTGAGATATGGAGGGGAGAGAGAGAAGGGAGAGGTGAAGCAAGCAACAAAAAAAAGAGAGAAAGAAAAACAATCATGGGCCATACACAGGGAGAGGGTGAGGTGGGCAGCTTGCCAAGAGTAACAACTCACTCATCGAGTGAGAGAGGAGGAGGAGGGGAGAAGAGAAGGAGATAAAGGAAAAGGGAGGCAGAGTGAGTGTGTGTGTGTGTGTATATCTTTAGTGTTGATTTGAAAAACAGGGCGAGAGTGTGCTGCTAAAACTCTTTGGAGGTCATCTGCCTGCTTAGTGCCACCGCAAGTCTGACCTTTTCACCTTTTGTTCCACTAACCTACCCCAACTACAACTCGAAGATAAAGACACACGCATAGGCACTCGTTCTGTAGCCTCACATACACCCACACACATGGTGCAGGGCTGCACGTAGCTGTACTTCCATGGTACCAAGTGGTTAAGGCAGTGGTTTTGTTGTCACCACAGTGTTCATATCACCTCCACGGGGCATCACACTTCAAACAAACACTTACACAAAGCTGCATCGGATTCCAAGCAGCAGAGCACAGAGTGAACAGTGTGATGGAGCAATAGTTTTGAGCTAATGTAATTTTAGCTTAGCCTATCCCAAGCCCCCATCTCTCTCTCATCCAGCCTACACACCACATTTCACTTTTTCTTTTAAACTCAACATGAAAAAAAAGTTTGACCTTTTTTGCCCTGGTAGTTCATGTCCCTGACCATATTCACATATTCAACATACCATCTGAAAGACAAAATTCATGTTTTTCCACATTCTTTCATCAGAGCGCAGTGATGGTGCCTGTCTCTAAAGCATCCTCTGAGTTTTAATTACATCACCCTGAACCAGCAGTAGACCTGTCACATTATTCAGTAATCAGAATTGTTTGAGGTAATTTCAATTATTTAAACTGACTGCAATTATTTTACACAGTTGTAAGGTTTTACAATGATCATATTTATGTAACAACAAAAGATAACTATTAGTTGCATTGAGGGAAATGTATCCATAAAATCAGACAGCATGTATTTATTGAGACACATGGGACTTTTGAAGGCAACCACAGTACCCTCCACAAGTAGTAGCACCCCTGGATCAATCAGCAAACATTATTTTGATTGATCCTTTGTAGAGGATTAATAAACTCTTAAGAGATTATCAGTAACACATCAACAATATACCAGTGAAGCAGTAGTGAGGCATCTGAACACATTGAAGTAAATATCTTGTAGATGTTCTGTTGGATGAGAAGGCCTCAAAACATTTGAGGGTTAGGATAAGGTTTTGGGTTGAGGTTAAGGTTAGGGTTAGGATTAGGGCCAGTGTTAGGGTTAGGTTTTGGGTAAGGTAGGGTAAGGTTTTGCGTAATGTAAGTATCATATTAATAATACATCTACTTAATGTATGTAATGTACATGGCCAAGCAGCTGCATCCACGCCTTACATCACCAAGTGCAATGCAAAGCATTGAATGCAGTGGTGAAAAGCACCGCCACTGGACTCTAGAGCAGTGGAGACGTGTTCTCTGGAGTGACTAATCACACCTCTCTATCTGGCAATCCGATGGACAAGTATGGATTTGGCATTTGCCGGGAGAGCGGTTCTTGTCTGATTGCATTGTGCCAAGTGCAAAGTTTGGTGGAGGGGGTTGTTTGTAGTTTTGTTTTTCAGGAGTTGGGCTCAGCCCTTTAGTTCCAGTGAAAGGAACTCTTAATGCTTCAGCAGACCAAGAGATTTTGGCCAATTTCATGCTCCCAACTTTGTGGAAACAGTTTGGGGACAGCCCCTTCCTGTTCCAACATGACAGCACACCAGTGCACAAAGCAAGTTCCATAAAAATATGCATGACTGAGTTTGGTATGGAAAAACTTGACTGGCCTTCACAGAGTCCTGACCTCAACCCAACAGAACACCTTTGAGATGAATTAGAGCAGAGACTGCAAGCCAGGCCTTCTCATCCAACATCAGTGTCTGACTTCACAAATGCGCTTCTGGAAGAATGGTCAGAAATTCTCATAAACACACTCCTAAAGCCTGTGGAAAGCCTTCCCAGAAGAGTTGAAGCTGTTATAGCTGCAAAGGGTTGGCTGACATCATATGAAACCCTATGGATTAAGAATAGAATGTCACTCAAGCTCCTACGCCTCTGAAGGCAGACAAGCAAATACTTTTGGCAGTATAGTGTATCTAATCACAAATTGTTTCAGAAGATTGCCAGAAGAAACCTTCTGCTGTCAAGGGCCGATAAACTCAAGCACCTACAGTTTGACAGATGCCCCAGAGCTTTCAGTGATACCATGTTCCACGATCAGAGGAGACCAAAATTTAAACTTTTGGCAATAAACACCAGAGGTGGATTTACTAGACACAAAGATAGCTATGCAGAACAGTACCTCATCCCACTGTGAAGTATGGTGGTGGATTTGGTGGTGATGTTGTGGGGCTGTTTTTCTTTCAAAGGCCTAGACAGCTTGTTTGGATACATGATAGTATGTAGTCCATCAAGCACCAGACATCTGATTTTTTATATCAAATAAAGACCTAACAGTCTGGGCACATAAAGTGGGTCATGATGGGATCTTCCAGTAGAACAAGCATCCAAAGCATGCCCCTAAAAATGACCACAGAACTAAGATTTTTCCAAGGCCGTCCTGTTCCCCTGATCTAAGCCTGTAGGAAACCAGTGAGATAAGCTGAAGAAGAGACCATGTGGACCTCATGATATGAAGAATCTGGAGAGGTTCTGTATGGAGGAATGGTTTCAAATCCCTTTCCATGTGTTCTTCAGTCTCATTAAGCATTATAGGAGAAGATTCAGAACTGTTATCTTTACCAAGGGAGGTTGTACAAAGCATTAAATGAATGAGTGCCAATAACTACGGCATAGATTTGAGAAAAACATTAATTTTATGATAAGAGGTTCTTAATGATCTGTGAATTATTGGACTTTATATAAAGCTTACATTTGTGTTAATATTTTGAATGAAATCCATATGTGTGGAACGGGTTTATCAAGCATGCCAGTATTTGCGTGCCATATTTGTGGACAACACTGTAAAGTTCTAACTTCTGACTGGTGTTGTAACTCCTTTAGACGGCAGCAGTGAGTAATGTTTGTTTATTTGAGCTTGAGCTATTTCTGTCTTCAGTTAGGTCTTCACCACACCCAACTCTCACTGAGCCCATTTACATTTTTTTTTACATTTACATTTACATTTACGACATTTGGCTGATGCTCTTATCCAGAGCGACTTACAATTGGATCATTTTACACAGGTAGGCCAAGGCGGTGTTAGGAGTCTTGCCCAACGACTCTTATTGGTATAGTGTAGGGTGTCTACACTACCCCAGTCTACAAGGCAGAGGTGTTAACCACTACACTATACCAACCATTTAACTGCCCATTTTTCACTTGGTAGTCTATCATGGTATAGAAGGAAAAAGTGTAATGATTTCCAATTCATGTTAACTTAAAGCACCGAACACATGGGGCAAATTAATGGGCCCATATAATGGAAAATAAAGTTTTACTTTCTTGTTTTTAAATAACAGAATTCAATGTAGTATGTAAACATTATTCAAGGTTCAAAATGTATCCTTCTCTGCCCAGACTGTAACTAGTTCATCCATTGTCCCTAGTCCATTAACTAATCTGTTAATTCTACAATCATATAAAAATATTCTGACTGATTTTGGTGCATAAAATGACACAAACAATGTAAGTGGACTTCAGGGGGGAAATAAAATGTAACAAAATAATTGACTGATATTTTATATTTTGGATATTTTAAATGACTACTAATGAGCTGGAAGCTGAGGAATCGCTCTGATTGGACTGGTTATGTCTTGAATTATATGTTAAATAATATTTTTAAATAAAACTATTTGATTAGTGAATAATCGTTAATGAAGTTTACAAATGCTCTGTTCACTCCTCAGTGCATAAATTCCTCAAGCTGCAACAACAGCCCGTTTTGAATTCATTAACTTACAGTCAACAGGTTAGCTTGCGTTTAGCCTGCGTATTGACTTGATATGAAGTGATGAAGTTATATGTGTTGTTACTTTAGCTAGCCTTCCAAAGAATCCATACATCTGAAAGGAGAGAATATAGTTCCTCACATTTTCCACTGTCCCTCAGCGTTTATGTCTATAATTGAGCAGCCAGTCAGAACAGATGTCATTTTCATATATCAGTCTAAAAGGCACAGTAGCAAAAAAATGAAAGAATTTAGTTCTGAAGGATTGAAAGGTTAAAAAATGGCCATAGTAAAAAAGGATCTGTTACTATTACTAAGAAATCAACCGAGAGTCACTAACAGAAATCTAATGTATGCTATGCCCTGAACAGAAAAAATTTGGCTATCTTACAGACATATGATGAGCAGAGCATGAGCATTTCATTATGTTTTGCTTATGTCTCTAGGGTCTCTCTGTCTCTCTCTCTCTCTCTCTCTCTCTCTCTCTCTCTCTCTCTCTCTCTCTCTCTCTCTCTCTCTCTCTCTCTCTAAAACACACACACACACTCAAGTCTTCTCTGCAAAAACAAAGAGTGGGATATCCTGTTTTCCAGTGAGGCCTACAGCTCTACAAATAGCATGGATTGTTATCCTAGGTTATTTGAGAGAAGCATGGATACAAAGAAATGTCACCTTTTCCTGCATACCTCTTAGACACACACACACACACACACACACACACACACACACACACACACACACACACACACACATATATATATATATATATATATATATATATATATATATATATATATATATATATATATATATATATATACAGTGCTGTCTGCGAGTAACTGAAGACTATTGGCTATTGTTTTGGGTCCGTACTCTAGCATACTCTAGAATAATATTAGGGCCACTTACCAAATAGGCAAACATTTGTTGTTTTGCATTTACAGACTATAGTCCATTTGTTTCTCTGCATACTTTGTTAGCCCCCTTTTACTCTATTCTTCAACAGTCCAGACCGCCACAGGACCACCAGAGAGCAGGTATTTTTTGGATGGTAGATCATTCTTAGCACTGCAGTAACACTGGCGTGGTGGTGGCATGTTGGTGTGTGTTGCACTTGTACGAGTGGATCAGGCACAACAGTGCTGCACATGGTAAGTAGAGCTGATAAAATGGACAAAGAGTGTAAATATAATGAAGTGACTGGTTGAAATGTACATGTATATAACATACATGTGCACAATTGCATCATTTATTAAAAATTATACAATTGCACACATAAGGACATCCTTAAAGAGAAATCCCTCTGATATCTCAAAATTTCTGTATACTTAACCCCTTAAATAACCAGGGCCCATCAGTTTTATTTCACTCTTCTATGACCTAAGAATAGCTCAGCCACTTTGCATTGAAGTCCCTGTAGTTACCAAAGCCTGGGATTTTAAGGGGTTAAATGCTTGAAATGTCATTCAGAGCAGTTGTGAAATACTTTGTTTTAGAGAAACTTATCAAGTAAGAATCGATGATAGGAACCAGACATCTGATAGGAACCAGATATCTGATAGGAACCAGACATTAAGACCTCTAAAACCCACTCAGAAACAGTTATTATATATAATAGTTCTGGTGTATGACACATTGTTTTAAATATAAACACACAGAAGACACAAGTAGGTTAACTGGTGGTTTTGCTTAGCAAATAAAGTGGTTATATTTCCGTTGTAGACATGACAACTGGTTAATGTCACCATCATGTGAACAGTCAGTAACTGTTTCTATAATGAACCATTTCATATCAAACCACTGTGAATCACTTGGTGTACATCTGAATGACTGAACTATGCAGAGATTTAAACTACAGTATATAAATATTCACCTTCATTTAAGCTCACATTTGTAAAGTCACCTGCAGGGCTGTTTAAGTCTTACGTTTTAAATTCAGTCTAATTGACAGTTGTAAATTCTGTCATTATATTTGCAATTCAAGGTTATTTACATCCAAGCCTTTACATACAGTAGTTCCCCACCTCAGGGGAGTATGCTAAATATTCATGTGGCTGCTTTGCTGTTTCTTGGCAAGCTGTGTATTGTCACATGATTAGTTCATGCACAAGAACTTTAAGAAGAGAGCTTATTCTAGATGTAGGATCTGGAGGCTGTTGATGGGGGGGGTATACCTCCCTAGCTAACCCCTGGCACTGGGAATACTGACCTTATGTACACCTATATACTGACCTTATGTACACCTACTCCAGAGTGGTCCTTTCTACTGGCAGTTTATAATGGAGATTATACAGGTTGTGATTGCACAGCTGCAATGGGTGCACCTTAAAGTAACTGAATTCACTAGTCTCTGTATACGTTTGGACACATAGTGTATTTGTTTTCTTATAAATACTCATATATGGTGTATTTGGTCTCTCATATATACTCACATATAAATATTCTATAGTACTATGCATATATATGGTATACAGACCTAAATCACAGACCACCATTTAATTAATTTCATGTCAGAAAAAAAGTGTCCACACTTTGTCTTCATTAGGGTGTCCGTTCTTTTCAGGAGACTTGCTTTTAGGTTTTTGGAGAAATCCACAGGGATATTTTTCCACACCTACAGAGTTTCAGAGTTTTCATGCAAATTTTCTTTCTTTCTTTTTCTTTCTTACTTTCTTTCCTTTTTTCAGTAACAACTTCTTGACAGCTACACATCATTTCAGATTCATAGCATAGAGTGTCTTCTTACAGTGGAAAGATGGACAGAAACACCAGTGGATGTTTTCACAGACCTGAAGTAAGAACAGATTTAGATATTTTACATATCTCAAAGATGAAAGCTTTAAGTACTGTTTATCTGGTAATAGTTTTGGTGGTCTACCAGGTTGTTAGAAGTCTCATTCCCACCATATCTTTGAATAATTTTCTCACATTGAGAGAAACTTGTGACTTTCTCCTTCCTTATCTAAGCGGATTATGTTTTATCTCTTCAGAGATAACTTGTTTAGCCATTTTAGATGCACATCTAAAGAAATTCACAGGGCAGTTAAGATGTGTTTGAGTAGTTGAATTAGTCAGTTAAGTCAGATAAAAGTCATTTTATCACAGATAAAAATAATTTTTCTGCTCTGACTTTGGACCAGTTTGATATAATGATCCATATACAGGCAGCACTATGTGTGCATGTATGTGTTTGTGTTTTCCCACAACTTTTACTTTCTATGTTGCCTACTTTCTTCTCTTCCCTCATTCTCTCTCTCTCTCTCTCTCTATCTCTCTCTCTCTCTCTCTCTCTCTCTCTCTCTCTCTCTCTCTCTCACTCTCTCTCTCTGTCTCTCTGTCTCTCCCTTTCCCCTATCCAAAATTCCTGAGAACGCATGCCAAGCTATTCTTACACACTACTGGAATTGCACTGGCTAATTCCTCTGGAGCGCACCACTATATATTTTGGATGTCTTTTGTATGAGCAGTAATGCTGAGTATTCTCCACTCAGGCCAGAAATACATGGTGCTGAGATATGTTCTTGCAGAGCACTGCTCCATCAGCATTTCAGTCACTAACAGCATGTGCATGCCCAAGCCATAAGGTCAAGTGCATGGATGGAGGTCAGCATTGGGTGAGCATGGTAATAATATAAATCCTCAGGAGCATTCAATAGTATACACATGTATGTGCCCAAGTGCAAACCAAATAAAGTCACACATAGATACACACGTAATATTCAATTCAAGTTTAAAGGGGCCATATCATGGAAAATTATTTTAAAATAAAGTTTACTGTAGTTCCACAGTAAAATTTCAAAACATACCTTTCACTGTCCAGTCCATATGGTTCGTAACTGAGCAATGATGACGTGAATACTTGAATTAGCAACCAGGACTGAGTGAAGTGCTGAAGGCCGCTTGAGGTGGTTACCCTGCATTCAGGTTATTACATAGTCTAGCCTCTAACCCTGTCAGCCCACACAACATGTGGTTTGCAGCAGAATCTTAATAGTATTCAACTTTACTGAAATATCAATAATAATTTATAATAAAAAATTAAATAACATGTTTTTAAAAAATCAGATTTTTTTAACAGTGACATAAAAAGCTGTTAAAAAGTGTAGTGGGTGAAACCATGTGAGAGAAACGTATTTCATTTAAAACACAATTCTTTCTTACAGAAAGATATAATTGGCAGTATTTGTATAGCCTCTGTTATCTAGTAATATGTGTGCTTCTGAATTTATTAATTAATTATTTGAAAAGCTCCCAAATAAAATTGTGATCCAGACATTTATTATTACACATTTATTTAGCAAAATTATTCCCTGTTATGGTATTGTAACGCCGGGGAGCAAGGAGGCAGATGCATATGCTGAGATAAGCGACTTTGATTGAGGGCAAGTCCAGGGTCGTGGTCATGACAGTCCAGGTTCATATATCCAACATGAAGAGCATGAGAGTCAGACACAACGAAACCTCAAAACAGACAAACAGTTCCAACAGAACAAACAATACATTCAACAGGCATACATGCATCAAACATACATCCAAACAAAGACCTGCAAACACAAGGGGCAAACACAGGGCTTAAATACAAAAGAAGGATAATGAGGGACAGGCAGAAAACAGGTGGAATGAATCAGGGGAGGAGTCAAGAAAACAAGGTGGCAGCACTGAGAAAACCAAAACAAGAAGCACATGGACGATAAAAAGTAAACAAAAAGCACATGGAGGATAGGGAAGAGCCAATCGTGACAGGTATAAATAAACAAGTAAAATTCAAACAGTCAAAATATATATATATATTTTTAAATATCAGAGTTTAATGTAGTATGTAAACATTTCAGTGTTAAAGCTTTAAAGAGTGTTCAAGTCTGGAATTTATCTATCTCCCTCTCTCTCTCTCTCTCTCTCTCTCTCTCTCTCTCTCTATATATATATATATATATATATATATATATATATATATATATATATATATATATATATATATATATATATATATACACACACACACACTCACACTATATATGTATTAATCTTACAGGCACAGTAAGAAAAGCAGCCCGTTTAAGTCTAATAGACAAACACAGGTTGGAAAATGGTAATGTGAAAAAGGATTATGATGATTATGGTTTTGGAACATAAAAGCATCATATATCAAGAAAAATATAAGATATGGGCTCTTTAAAGCTCACGCTTCACTTTAACAGAGCCTACACTGTCCATGGCCTTCATGTGCATGCTAAAGGCCATTCTGCATCCTCTATAGGCAGCTGTGCTGTTCACAAATCCATGCATAAGATAAGCATCATTTGTACCAAAATTTCATGTATGCTTACCAGCCACTTCATAAGAAACCTAAACCTTGGTCTATCTCGCCAGTGTCAGCAGTGACTTCAAAATTATGCCTAATCTTGGGAATTGCAGGATGCCTGCCAAAACATATACATAGCTGAGTTCCAAAATTGCTATGAGACATTATATAGCTGTTACAGTTTCAAACTCTAATCCAACCAAAAACAGACTGTTTCCTTATGTTATACTTAATAAATAACCTGCTGTGGGATCATTTGTAACACTTTTTTTGACTGTACTATGATTGCTTGTTGGGTCATGCCATAATAACAGTTATTAACAGTTTTATTGGGGATTTTGCTAAAATATTAACAGCAACATACAAATAGGAAAGAAATGTCATTGTATGCAGGGATGCAGTCTTACTTCCTTCTCTAACATGTAGGAGTGTGGCGAAAATTATATATATATATATATATATACATTCATATATATAATGAATGGGTGTATTATTATAAGTCATGTTAATGGTATTTGTTTTTGTGTTTTAATTGTGAGTTTTAAAGAATTAAAGAGTAATCATAGGTGTACTTTATCTGCACAGTTTTTAGCCTCCGACATTGAGCCCACTTGTCAGACCATATTTTCACCCCTCCGTGTAAGTGTCACTGCTGTGTTGAGAACAGTTCACCACCCACATAATAACTAGAAATCTGGAGCCATGCAGTCAGAAACTGACCAATTGTGAATGAAGTAGATAGTAGCTGACAAGTTGTGAATGACAACAGCTTGGTTACTGTTTATAATTATCAAAGGGGAACCCTCAGAGTCTTCTAGGTCTTCAGAGAAGGCCTAATGACTTCTGGGAACTATAATGTATATTTACTATAAGCATAATTATGTAACAGAGGAATCAGCCACTCACATTTTGATTTCCAATAGGCACATTGTAAAAATGAGAGGTCAACTCAACTCAAAATGATATAGTAACTGATTATGTGGCTTTTCTTGAGGACACACAACTCAAATTTCTTAGTTGACTCAAAAGTTATTCTTAAAAGTTAGTGTTAATGTTTTTAGTTCTGCATCTCAATTATGTAAATAAAATGAACTTGTTATTTTATACTCAACTTCCTCATCTCCATCGGACCATCCACGAGACATTGAGTACACACTCATGGATGGCTGTGGCATCGCTGGGGCTCAATCTCACAACTTCCTGTTGGGTTGACGGCTCAGTTTGCTGCACCACTCAGGAACACATGATGCAACTCAGATTTTGTGTCTACAAATGTTTAATACACTGGAGGAAATATTTGCTGTTTTGACTTTGAAGCATGGTATCATCTTATGTGGTGGAGCTGTCTAATAATTCATCCCAACATCAGGAGTTTGTGGGTTTGAATCCTAGCTATACCACAGTGGTCCATTATCCAGAAACCCAAGAGGAGAATATGCCAGATGAGACTGTGTGATAGAAGGAGTGCCAGCTAGTGGGGAAACTGAGCAAAAAAAAACACTCAGTTTAGTTTGTCTAACCGAGTTGCAGATCTAGAAACAGTAGCTTGGAGAATTTTTTACTCAACTAAGAAGTTTTAGTTGTGTGAACTCTGGTGTCCTCAAGTTGACTCAACTCAAGAAAAGACATGAAATAAGTTGCTAAATCATTTTAAGTTGAGCTGACCTCTCATTTTTTACAGTGCAGGACCAATTTTGTGAGAAAAACATAATTTACGGCCTTCTGGAAGATCTAGATATGTCAATTACTATAAATACAAATGGCAGCTAAATTAATGTTAGAAATATTGTTAGAATTGGAAATCAACGGCAGCAGCTCTCTACCAGAGCTCTCTACTGAATCGCTGAGTCATTGTAAAACTGCTACAAGGTAAAATATATGCTAAAATGTCTGTCACAAGCTTCAAGTAAAACATGTAGTGTATTTTAGAAGCTTCAGAGGTCTGTATTTAATTTTGAACTGACTTGAAATTTTCCATCTGCACCAGCTACATTCTGATGCCAACAAATTTTCCATCCCATATCAAATGTTGCAGCAGTTTCATTCTGGCACATTTAGGCACCATTTAAGGTGGAATGGAAAATTTGAATGAGAAGCTAATTTAAACCACGTCAGGAAGTCCTCATGTGAATGGCCTTTAGCTTAGCACTAACAAACTATCACTGAGGTGGGTTTTCCCTCATGTTTTGACCGGGTTTTGACATTTGCGTCTCAAACTGAAGGCATAAATTTTATAGTGAACTTGCAGTAAGACATTTAAATTTAACACAGGTAAGAGACTGAAAAGTTCAGCTTTTTGTAAGAGACAATAAGGAGTCCAAGTCTTCACTTCTGCTCCACCCTCCTTCATAATGACAGCAAGTCCAGAACACATGGAGTCCAGACGCAGTAGTTAAGAACTTTTGTTACTGGAGCCTCAATGACAGCTCCACTCAGCAGAGCAGTAAAAGAGGAACATCTCCCTGACCTCATTAGTCATCCAGCCTAGCCTAGCCCAGCCCAGCCCACTGCCTCTCGCTTTGGCCCTCAATCATAATGACACAGCAGACTTGGCCAGGTGCAGCACTGGGATTTTCTCTCCAAGCTGTGCTCTGTAAACTGCACAGTGCAGAAGACATCTGGAGAAAAATAAATACTTTAAACACCTTCTTTCAACTCTATCAGAAAGTGAAATGTTGCTAGATCATATCAAAGGCACATCATAGAAAACTCTTCCTTTTTATAGAAGAGTTTGAGGTTAAATGTACAGTTCAATCTTCAGTTGATTTATGGACACTAAATTGCAAAAATAATCTGTTTTGAATTTGAATGGCTATGATGTCATAAACATGACCACTGACACATGACTGCCCTCATCTCCAGTCTGTAGTTTTATGTTTCTGATCCAATGTAACACTTTTACAGTAGTGTAACCTCTGCCTTGTTGGAAAGCTTTTTTGGGTTCCTGTGTGTTTATGTTGCTAGTTAACAGCAGTTTCAATGAAAGTGTCGTTAACTTTTTGGAGGTGTTTTTCTGTGATGTTTTTAAGCTTTCAAAGACACAAATTTTATTTCCAGACTCTTATTAATAAATGTTCTTGCTCTCTTTTAATAAGTATAACACCCCCCACCCCCCCATTTCATAGAGGCATTAATGATTATAAACTCTGTAATGAAAATGCCTTAGACATATAAAAAGTACTGTTATTGGCAACATGCAGAATGTTTTTGTTCTTTCAGTTAAAGTCATTATAAAAATGCATGAACAGTAAGGGCATTTTAAGTGTATGTGTTGATGCACATGTTTTTCTGCAAATTTCCACCACTCGTAGTAAAAATGAAGGAAAAAAATTAAAAACAAGGAAATGCAGAATGTAAGTCCCTGAAAAAACAACATAGGTCTTAAATAAGTTTAATATGCTTTAGCTCCTTAAAATGCCAGGCGTATTACATACTAAGGCTTATTATTCAGTAACTACAGGAACTTCAATGCAAACTGGCTGTGAAATTATTAGGTTACAGAAGTGTGAAGTAAAACTTTGGGGCCTGAATACAGGATAAGACATTAATGACACATACACAACTTGCTCACAGGTCATGTGTAAATAGTATGACTTCTTATGTAGGCAACTGTAGACACTCTAAAGGATCACACAAATATCTAGGATTTATGAAGTTATATATATGTGTTATGAATGTCCATCCATCCATTTTCTAAGCCGCTTCTCCCTCAGGGTCACAGGGGGTTGCTGGAGCCTATCCCAGCAGTCATCAGGCAGGTTGCTGCAGGGCAGACAGACAGAAACTCACACCCAGGGTCAATGTAGCCTGACTGCATGTATTTGGACTGTGGGAGTAAACTGGAGAACCCAGAGGAAACCCACACAGACACGGGGGGAGCATGCAAACTCCACACAGAGAGGATCCCGGTCACCCAGCCGGGGAATCGAACCCAGGCCCTCCTCGCTGCGAGGCGACAGCGCTGCCCACCGCGCCACCGTGCTGTATTATGAATGTTTATAATGTAATTAAGTAGGGATATATATGTATAATTCTACTGAATTGGTTGAAAGTCCAAATTCATTTTAAACTTTAAACCAACTTGGACTTTAGAAAAAAATCTTTTTTGCTTTGAGTGACCTTACACCTTTGTTATGGTACAACAATTATAACAGTTGTAATTAATTTTGACCATACCAAAACAACAATAACCAAATGTCAGCAAATCTTTTTACAGTAGTGCCTGTTTTGGTTTTCACCATTTTAAATCATTTTGAGCATACTCAAAATTGCTAACTAGTTCATGACTAAACACAGATTTGAACAGTTGTACACACATATAATCATAATATTTTTCATAAAACCATAAAAAAGTTACTTAATTGCAAAAAATATGTATTTCTGTAATGACAATTATTAATGCTTTCAGACTTTGGGACATATTCACTTCAAAACAATGGAACTAACTGCTCAGCATGTGGCCATGAGGGACAGGGATGCAGTCTCACTTGCTCTAAAATGCAATCCTCATGAGAAGAAGAGCTTTGGTTTGATTCCCAGGCCATGCTACCAGCCCACACCCAGGAGGATAAGTGGCTCAGATAGTGAGTGAGAGACCTTTGAGCGCCAAGATAGGCTCCAGCACCACCACCAACCCCAATACCCCCCTCCCCCCAAGCCTCCGTGACTCATTAGTATAAGCAGCTTAGTGAGTGACAGTGAGTGAAATTCAGGGATTAGGGTTAGGGTTTGGGAAAGAAATAGAGTGGAAAGTACTCTATAAATGGTGATCTTGTGTACATTTAGCTTATTACTATCTCAATTAATGTACTGGGTGTGAACATATTATAACATAATCATTCCAAGTATCTTTACCGGTTTTAAAGTTTTTACTGTGGGACTGCAGTTTGAACTAATTCAGTAGAATGCTTAGCTCAGTCAAAGCACCAACAAGGATGAAAAAAAAAAATGAATGGAAACTGACAATTAAGGACTGTTATGATGACAGCAATTTAGTGCAATTACAGTGCTGTCAAACTGATATTGTTCAACCTGCTTTTCATTATTATTTTCCCAAAATGTAGTTAATGCTGCCCCCTCACTGTATAACCTTGGCCTACTCTTGCAGATGTTTCTTATGTGTTTAATTGTTGTTATCTGCAAGTGAAACATATCAGAAGTGTTGCTGTTGGTAGCCTGTTTCACAGACTCAGTAGTAGATAAGTAATTCACATATACTTGGAACATACTGTTTTTATCAGTGCTTTTATAAATGTTTATTTTATAGTAGCCTGATTACGAACCCATATGTGTAGGAGCAGACTCAGCGCTTTGTAATCTAGAGCACAGGGAACATAGTGAGATTTACTATCTGCGCTGATAGTCATCTTTGTTGATAAACAAAGCAGAAGAGGATCTTGAGAACCTTAAGCAAGCACTTTATCTTAATGGTTAATGTGTGGGTAAGTCAGTTTGTGCTAGTGCTAAATTATTGCATACTACCCCTCAAAAGCTGGGTGACACCTACTTTTAAGTTTTTTTAAAAAACAAACATGTTTGTGTGAAATAACATATAAAATTGAAATCTTTTATATGAAATCTTGCAATTTTTCTCAACAAAAATAACAATTGCTTGTATTCTCATTTGTCAGAGAGAAAAATAAGCTTTGATTAATTCTCTGAATGATTCCTTGTCATTGTAGACATTTGTGTAATTGTGTGAATAAAAAAATGCACTATACTATGTGAACACCACATGTGTGTTGATTACTAGTAAGCAAGATAATTAGCCAGATTAGATGCTATAGATGTGTACAAATAATGGCCAGAAAGGCAAATCGTTAGACTATCGACTAAATTGTTAGTCACAGTTATTAGAATGGTTACATTCATACATGTCTCTCAGGCAGGTTGACAGCAAACTAGAACTAGATCCTTAAACCTGCACTATTTGAGGTTTGGGGACCACTCTGGTGGAAACTGCACATAATGTGTAAAAGAACATTGTAAAGTCAACTGTGCTTCGGATCCCCATAAGCAAATGACTGTAATGATGGTGAGCATGTATTGAAAGAGAGCTCAGTCAAAACTTGGTGGAGGACATGTTTCCAGATTACATAAATGAAGAAGTGCTGCTTTAAATGTAATTGGTTCCTATTTGGGTCAATTCTTGTTTTGAGATGCAAAGCACTTCATGGACTAGCTTGTAACTCACTCCCACACTTACTCATTCGTGTTTATCTGATTTAGCACCCCTATTAAGTGCTTCGCATTTTACGTGTCCTTGTTGAACAAGCTACTTAAGTAGTTTCTTAACGCACTACTTTTGTACTTCTGCTTTAGTTGTTTTTTGGAAGGACACTTCTACTCAAATAATTTCACTGGAGTGCATTCAGTGAAGAGTTAAACTTTAATTTTGGTTTAGGCTACTCCACACACCTCTGGTGTACAGTTTAATTCTAAATCAGAACTGTGCCACAAACTTTTAAACTACATCCTTTCTTGTCCTATCTTTCCTCTCTCTCTCTCTCTCTCTCTCTCTCTCTGTCTCTGTTTTCCTTTCACAGTTGCTGAGTGGCATGCTGACCTAGTGTGACCTCTGAGCTGTGTGTTAACGCTGATGTCAGCATCTTGCTGCAGACTGAGTGAGCTCTCGCTCAAACAAAGCCTGCCCAAGCCCCCAGGGACCAGCTCGCTGCTCTTTAAAGCCACAGCACTGCTTTACAGCTCCAAATACATTTCCACATGCAGAAAGAGTCCTCACAACTCTGTGCTTCACTTTTTCTACTCATTTCTGGTTCACTCAGCTCAGTTTAACAGCATTTTGGCAAGTGATTAATGTGAAAACTCACACTAAACATATTACATGCCAGTTTGACTCTCTCTATCTCACTCACTCTGTCTCTCTTTCCCAATCTCTCTCTTTTTCTCTTTTTGCAATCATTTTCTTTCTCTTTGTCCCTCATCTGCACTTTCTTGAAAATTATTCTAGAAGTCTAAAATTGAGAGATGTTTTATCCTAAAGTAGCGAAAGAAGCATTTTCCCAGGTCATGCATTTCAAAAGTGAATACAGAAATTGTTTTACTCTTTGATCTTATCAGTTTCTGTAAAATGTGTGAAAGTGCTGCAGCAATGGCACAGGAATAGACAACCACACCAAAGAAAGAGCACAGCTAAGCTACCAATGCTAAAGAAGCAATGTTAAATCATGAGAACTGATATGTTAGTGTATAATATTACTAGAGAGACATAACATTTGTTCTACAACTCATAACTGTCAGCGTCTATAGCCGACCTTAACAACATTTTTAAAATATGAAGCTGAGAATGCGCATACAGTGCAAACATCTGCCTGGCTTTGAGTGAGTTAACATTTTGAATAGAAAGCTGTTTCGATATTGTTGAAACAAGGCCCCAACCTTCAATTCTGTGCTCTCATAACAACTAGTAGTATCATAGTACTTCCTGAATAGCAGTAGTGAGTCATGACAATTGTAGGCCTCACTTCAGACAACCTATGGCAATGCCAATTTCAGCTAGGGCCCTTATTTGGCTCCTTACAGTATGTTAGCATCAAAGTAATGGTGCAACACATGGATATTGTTGTTTTTATAGATTAAACATGCCAATTTTAAGCTTATAAAAGACATTCTGTTCTATTTGTTTTATTTGACGCTTGTACCAGACATTTATCTTGTATGGTGCAGATGGTGTGACTTGTTTCGTAAAAACTCTGGCATAAAGCTGCCCCAGCTGTATAGAAACCTATTGTTTAGGGTTTTTTTTAATTTTTATTTATTATTCTTTCTGTGATATATCTAGAACTTCCAGAAGGTCTAGACTGAAATGTTTTCTCTTGAAATTGGTTACACCCTTTAGAAATTAGAATGTGTTTGCCTGATTCAGCTGGCGTTTCCATTTAAACTCTTAGTTTTACTTACATGTTAGGCTTTTAGTCCAGCTCCTGAAGTCCTATGGGACAGCTATATCTTCATAGCTACTTGTCCTAGATTAAACACATACATTTGAAGCTAGTGAAAAACATTCCATTTGTTCATTTGAAGCTCCTACCACACATAAGCATAGATTCTGCCTTGAAGTTGATGTAACTTCTTCAGTAAAGAGCCTTGGCAAATAGCTGCCCTACCTGTATAGGAACCTATTGGTCAGGCTACCACACTTATATTCAGTGACATACAGTAACAAAGACTTACAGAAGGTCAAGGGTGGTGGTGTTTCACTCTGAGTGTTTCCACTGTCACTCTCTAATTCTGCTCTTAGTTTCTGAGGCATTAGCCCTTCTCAGGTCCTGAAGTTTTGAACTAAGGGAGGTGGCTGTATTTTTCTTAGCTGTGATGGAGAAAAATTATGATTCTGCTAAATAAAATTAAACTTAAAGTTACTGAGGTGCATTTTAAAGTTCCTAGAAATCATTAAGTATTCTGTAGAAGCCTAGTAGGCCCTGAGGGTTGCTCTCAGGTTATAGTCGCAGGTCTTGGCTGTAGTTGTGCTCTCAAGTCAGTCTCAAGAACATAAATGAACAGTTTCAGTCTTGTCTCAGATTCGAGACCATTTTAAGTTTGTCTTATTCGGTCTCAGTGTAAAGTGGACACAGAAATTGTCTTGACTCTGACTCATTGTGCCAGGTCTTGGTCTTAACTCGGACTCGCCTCTAGTGGTCTTAACTACATTACAACATTACTTAAGATTAACTAAATATTAAGCCTAGAATTTACGATGTTAAACCACCATGTCGCATTATGTAATCAACATGTGCCATTGACAGCCACTTGGATGACGAAACTGCCAACACATTACAAGGCAGTACTCTAGTACTCTAACTGAGTCTTTGCTTTGACATGTTCAGGACTACTTGAAAAACAATAACACAGATGACAGCCAAAGAGATAGTACAAGGCACACACAGAGTCCTTTGTGAGTAGCATCTATTCTACCAGCAGCACCTGTGAGCAGAATGTCCTGTCTCAGTCCTGTGCATGCATCAGAGTTACTTATGAAACTGACCCATTATCCTTTCATCTCAGACTCGCACACTTGCTTAATGTCTGCACTGGGTTGGGGTGACTAATATTCTCTTCCTGTTCACTAATGAGTCAGCTTCTTGTTTCTATCAGGAAAAAAACATGTCAGGTACTGGATGGGAACACGTGAATTAGAGAATGGAGAACTGTGTGAATGAATGCAAATATGAAATAATTAGATATGTGGACTGGAGGCTGGAAGGAGGAGATGGATGAGAGAAACAGCAGATGCAGATATACATGGATGTTTTTTGCAAGAAAGTGATGATTATTTCTAGTTGCATGGGGAGTAAAGCTGTGGAGTTAATAACAGCACTGTGGGTATTTGTGGTTAGAACTTCTCTATCAATGTCTGTACAAAATGCAGTCCTATGTCTAACACCTTTTACCCAGTGGGAAATTGCCAGAAGAACATTTGTGGTGTATGTGTGGGTGTAGGTGTGTGTATGTTTAGAGGTGTTATTTGTATTCTGTATTTTTTGTGTAATGCATCAAGTTGCATTATTTGCAAATATTGGCTTAAAATTATATACATAAGCATATTTTTAAAAAACTAGATCCGTCTAGATTTTAGTGTCTCATTGTTTTATTGTTTAAGCAAGAAAACACTATTCATGGTCATGTAATATTATGATCAAGCATAAAACTAGGTATAAATAAATTATTAATATATCCTTTAAAAAAATATTCAGGACATGGTTCACATGTAAAATTCTATGAATGCAGATATTCAATTATATGATCATTTTGGTTCTGAATATAGAGAAAAGCTGGTTTTGAGAAGAAAAACAGTTTTAAAATTGGACCTCAGAACTTCATAACACAGATTCCACAAGAAACAAGCTTTTTAGTCATATATGACATAACATGGTTGTGCAAAGTGTGGCTGGAGCCAGGTCTTCTATAAAGTTGCTAATATGAAACAAGTGAATATAAATTGACTAAACAAGCTGAAATAAATATATTTCTGTTTAGGTTAGATACAATTTTTCCCAAAGTCAGAAAAATTGTCGCGTCATTTCTGCCTGTGATGTGCTGCTTGTAACAAAATGCATTGAATTTACTTGACTCATAAGTGTATATAATTTGCATGTGAATTAGGTTGATATTTCTTTTTGTGTGGAACATTTGAATGGAGTAAATTCACAGCACTTTTTTATAGTGCACGTGTGTGGGAGTGTGTGTGTGTGTGTGTGAGATAGAGTGTGTGAGAGAAAGCCCCACACGTCAGTTTGTGGTAGCGACTGTGGTTGACTTAAAAGGAGACGAGTGCAGTGAATATCAGACAGGGTGGGTGGTAGATAGGACGGAAAACGTCTCTGTAAACAACGCGCACGCACATGACTACAGAAAAAATATATATTGTGGCTTTCAGTAGAAATTCATGTGATGTCTGCTTCTCACACTTGAAACACCCGCTAGAGAGGCTGCTTTACTTTTAGCCAGCGACTCACAATTGAAAGTGCTGTCTCATGAGTTGTTCCAAAGCTTTTTCACTCTAGTTCTCTCCGGCACCACCAAAAAAACAACAAGAGAAAAAGTGATAGAATATTAGATGAGTGTGCACACAAAGGCTGGATCAGTGCAGTCTAGACACTTCATTTGTTCTCATCTCACACTGAGGCTAAATTCCCATGTACACACACACACACACACACACACACACACACACACACACACACACACACACACACATCAATACCCTCACAAGAACTGCTTGTTCTCTGCACCTGATAATACTTTATAGGTTAGTGGATGGGGAGCGTAAAAAGATTTGTGTGAACAGCTGTGTTGGAGACCATGTTACCATCTTGGTCCCAAAAACATCTCCTTCTTTAATGCCTTAAGGACACTGGCCTTCATGGCTTCACAGTCCACAGAGGGCCACATAAAAAGAAGTCTTATCACTTTCGGGCCATTCTAGCTGACAGAGTACAGTATCAATATGCCTAGATCTGTTAAATTATCATCTTTAAATGCTGCACTTTTTTAACACTTTTTTTAATCTAACATTGTGAAGTTTTGCAGCAAGTTGAACTGGTCATGCAAAAAAGTCATTACCATTTAAAAAGGAAAACTGAGTTTTCTGTGAAAAGTATTTTGTTAGTTACATTTTGTGTTATTTTTCTAAGATTTTGTTAAGTAGTGTTTTGTTGCTAGCTTGCTAATGAGGACTGGAGCTAGCAGCAGATACTGCAGTTTAAGGTATGAGATGTACACTGCGGAAAGGTTTATTGATGTATTTCAGGCACTCTGCCCACAGAAATATGCAGACCGTCTGATGTAAAACTGCATGCCAGAATCACTACAGCTGCCAGAATCTCACCTTTCATGATTTTTTTTCTCATGAATTTGAATGGCTCTGGTATTAGCTTGATCTAGGTCTGTAAATACATATGTAGATTTTTGGAGTAATAATGTGTGTGGATATAGCTATTTGGAATCAGTCAATTATAGACATATATCGTATCATATTATAGACATTTATCATTGTACTCACGTATTATTTTATGGGGAGGCTGAGTGGTGGGTGTTTGACCTTCCTAATCCTGTCTTTAATGCCACAAGGAGGCAGGGAGTACTAAATATTTTTAATGTTAATCATTACACTGTTCAGGACTACTTGTGTGAAAAGGACACATAATACAATAGCATAAAGAACTCCAGCAGACCATGCCATTGTTGAATTTTTGACTTAGCTACCTTGCTCTTGTTATGTGGCGCTGTCCTAACTGCCCTATTCCTCAGTACTTATGTAATTGCTGACATGTGTAGTTTTGGTTGTAGATTGTTGGTTATCTAATCACTAGATAGCTAGTCACTTGCTTACTAGAAAAAAAAAAATACAGCAGTTTCTTTACCTTATTCTTCTGAGCTGACTTTGCTATATGAAGAAAAAGAAAAAATAGATAGCTAGTGAAAAACATATATGTTGGATTTTGGTGCCAACTAGGAGCCACTGGCGCAGTAGATTAATTTTGTTGATGTGTCTTTCTGCTTTGGCTGTGGCATCACTGGCAGAAAAAGAATGAGACTAAGCTTGCTCTGGAGATGAACTTTGTTGAGACTAAGAATGAGACTAAGCTTGCTCTGGAGGTGAACCTTAGTCAAGAGTATTTTTTCTCCGTTTGCCCTTCTTTATTTTTGTGTTGTTCAAAGTCAACCATACTGAATCACTTCTTTCAGTTCTAACTCAGTGTGTTTGTGGTTTTCTAATATGAGCAGAGCTTCTCTGTCTTGACATTTCACGTCAGACATCACTTGCTGATCTACTATCAAAGTGTTTATTATGAGACACAGGCTCCGGTTTAACTTGGAATGATAATGGAGTTACTGTTTGTAAATAAGGCAAAAGTTCTTGGTCATGTCAAGCATTTTAGAAACTTAATAGGCTGTCTTACTAGCACAGTAAATGTAATTATCATGAAAAATGCATCTTACTTTTCATTGCACGTTAGAAAGGGTGACTAATTCTCTCAGTTCACATGATCTCAAAGCTCTGTGATATGATTAGGAGAATCATGAAATGAATTAAACCTTGTGCTGTGGGCTCTCTTAGAGTTGTAGAATTGTGAGGAGCCACAATACAATCTTCAGTTCCAAAAAAAGCTGAGACAGTATGTCACATGCAGGTAAAAACAAATTCTTTTTAACTTGTACTTAAATGAAAACAGTAGAAAAACAACATATGTAATGTTTTAATCCATCAACTTCATGTTTTTTGTAAATAGTTACTTTTTTTAAACTAATGCCAGCAACATCTTCCAAAAAAGTTGGGGTAAGGGAGGTTGTGATATGTCCAAAAATCACCTTAAACCAGAAGATGCGATTGGTTCAGGTATCTGTGAGTAAATGGCAATGCCAAAGATGATGCTACATGAAAAAAATACATTAAAAAATCACCATGTGAGCTCCGGAATATTGTCAGTAAACACTCTTCATTGCTACATCCACAAAGGCAAGTTAAGACTGTACTATATACAGCAGAAGCCATTTGTTAGCAACGTCCAGAAATGCTACTGACTTCTGTGGGCTCAAGCTCATCTGATATGGACTGATGCACAGACAAAATGTGTACTGTGGTCTTAATAGTCCATCTTTCAAGTGTTTGAGTTATATCCATCGCTAACGAGTGCATTAAATCAAGCACCTAGCCATGCTATCTTCATAAACAACCACTGGCAGTAGAATGTGTCGTACTGAAGAGCTCACTAAAGCAAGCTGCCACTGAACTCTGTTGCAGTGTTCATGTGTTCTCTGGAGTGATAAATCACACTTCATTGTCTGGCAGTCTGATGGTCCAAACTGAGTTTGGAGGATGCCAGGAGAGCGCTACCTACCAAAGTGCGTAGTGCCAATAGTAAAGTTTGGTGGAGGAGGGATGATGATCTGGGGCTGTTTTTTAGGGTTTGGGCTCAGCCTCTTAGGCTAAGTGAAGGCTAATGTTAATCCTACAGCATACAAGAGATTTTACCTGATTATAAGCTTTTAACTTTGCAGCAACAGTGTTTAGGGGAGGCAATTTCTTGTTGCACCATGATTGAGCTCCTGAGCACAAAGTAATTTTATGTATTCAAAAGAACAGGTTCAAAAGAATTATTTGTTTACAAGTAAATAAATAAATTCACCAGTAAATACTGCATACTGTGTCGATGTCCCATTTGAGTGTTGTACTATAGGCATTTATTTATTAATTAGGGAAGAGTGGGGAACAAGCAAAACCATTGTGTTTTTTTGCAGCTCCTCCTTTTATGATACAATACAACCAAAAGTGGTGCAAGTGGTTACTACAAGTCCCATATGCTGGGTCAATGGTAACAAATGGAGGGACTAATTGTAACAGTTAAAAAGTATGGTAAATCAAAGCAGACACAGTTTTTCAATATTCAGTACAATTCTATATTGTTCAAAACAGACTAGCTATTCAACCTCAGTACGTAAAGGTATTTATAATAAATATGTTTTATGACCTGTGTTTTGAATCTGTGAATCTCAGTGTGGCAGCTTGTAATGCACTATGGGACTATTTATTTTCTAGCTATTGTGCAGTCATCCTTAACACTCTCTACAAGGTATTTTACTGAAGATTCCAATGAAAAAAAGTAATAATGAAGGTCAGCAAATTAATGGTACTTTCAGACCTCACATGTCTTGTTTATAAAGTGATAATGAACAGCTCTGTTTGCTTTGTGTTAAACTGTCAAAACTAGTATGAATTGAAGAATTGGGCTTGAGAGCCGTCATTGGCAGAAGAGAAGGTTGGCTTAGCTTTCGTTATTAATCTGGACGTGTTTCCTTCTTTATCTCTTCTTCTGGCAACTCATCTTTCCATTGTGTGCAGGAGCCTAGCAAATGTAACTGCAGACCCATTCAGAGAGCGAGAATGAGTAGATTGTCTGGCTTGCCTCCAATGTCCCTAATCACACTATATTACTCTGTCAGAGCTAGTTGGACCTGAATGGATCCAAAGCTTATTGTTTTAAATCATAATGAACTCCTTATGAAAGCAGTGACCTGTGCATGAAAAGGCTGGATTTTATTTTTGCTTTTTTCATCTATACAGTCCGAGCCCAATCAAAACAGAGCCATATTTCCCCTTCGAACAAACAAGGGGACGTGAGAAGAGAGGGAGGGTGGCAATGGGGCTGCGGCAGTTCATTTTTGTAAGGTTTCCGTTTTGGGTCACTTGGAAAGTATAGGGCAAACAGAATGAAGGCAATGACAATTTGTCCCCATTTCCCCCTTGAGTGTTTATAGATCTCAGTGTTCATCTGTTATTACCGTAGTGTTATGAGGTTCTATAATTGCTAAATTGCAGCATAAGGGAGAGAGAAAGAGAGAGAGAGAGAGAGAGAGAGAGAGGGAAAGAGAGAGAAACTGGGGGGATAGAGAGAGAGAGAGAAGGAGGTAAGTAGGGTTGTTTGTCTTGGCACAGGCACCAGAAATCTGATCCAAGGGCTGGGATGGGTTTAAACAATAACATAAACCCAACAGGGTCACTTCAGGATACACGGACAATATGTCTGCTCTGAGTCCGGTCTCTCTCTCTCTCTCTCTCTCTCTCTCTCTCTCTCTCTCTCTCTCTCTCTCTCTCTCTCCTTTTCATCACACCAGGTCAGATAAGGCCTCAGTACAGTGTCCCTCTGCAGAGAGAGAAACACACACTGAAACGTTGAGGAAACAAGCCGTGCAAACAATTAAATCAAAGCAAGCCTGTTCAGCACTTTTTCATCATCCATTGTAACTGTAAAATCACTTAATGTGGAAAGCATATGACATTTTACAGCCCTCTGTACTCTCAATTTCCATAAACTCCCAGCTGTGTGTGTGTATATGTGTGAGTTTTCCTTACTACATTGTAACTAACTGTTTGACTTGTGGTCACAATAAGCTTCAGCTGGACAGTAGACAGTATGGTCAGTTGCAATGAATCATGTTAACAGAAGATTCTGCTACCTGATCTTTACATAAGCATGACTGTCTCTCTTTAAGGACTGCTATATTAAATGAATAGAGAATACTGCATAGCCTGCTCTACATAGATTTAAAATTGTGCATGAGATGAGAAAGACAAATTGGCACATGCAATTACAGTCATATAACAGATAACAGATTAAGAGCACACAGTAAGAAAATCAAGTTTGTAGACACTAGCAGAGGGAGAAAAAATTGCTAAAATGTAATCTAATAAGTCACAATATTTAGAATTTTTAAATATCATTGTTTTATTATACAGACAAATAAGTTAACTAAATGAATATCTGTGTTAATCTAGACTACAGCACTCTTTTGTTATGCTGAGACCTATGTTGCTCAAGGTTTTAAACACCTCAGTGTCACTGCTGGACTGAGAATAGTCCAGCAAACAAAAATATAAAGCCAACAGTGTCCTGTGGCCAGCATCCTGTGACCACTGATGAAGCACTATAGGATGACCAACGCAAAACTGTGCAGCAACAGACTGTCTTTGACTTTACATCTATAAGGTGGGACCAACAAGGTAGATATATCTAATAGAGTGGACAGTGAGTGGACACAGTGTTTAAATACTCCACCAGCACTGGTGTGTCTGATATACTAATACCAGCACAACACATTAACATACCACCACCATGCCAGTTTCACTGCCATGTTGAGAATGATCCACAACCTGAGGGGGGTCCTGTAGGGGTACTGACCATTGAAGAGGGGGCTAACAAAGGAGGTAGAAAAACAGATTAACTACAGTCTGCAAATGTAGAATTATGCTCCATTATGGTAAGTGGAGCTGATAAAATGGACAAAATGTAGATGCAAGATAGCTGTATTAATGATGAGGTGGCTGGTTGCTAAATGTTAGAATAAAGCTTCTTTTGAATGTCAATCAATCAACAATTCTGTTTTGATTAAATAAACAAGACTGATCAAAGGAATGGTGGATGGCTACAGTTGGTAAGCAATGATTTAAGGGCTACCACACACTGGATGAAAAGCACAGCGCCAAACATCAGATAGCACAAAGCACACCTTATATATTGCACATTTCAGAAACAGCACCAATAAACTGTTTAATATTCACTATTCTCATAGGTATGCATGTATGACACTTAGCATATCACAAATCACCATAAAATCAAAGTAAACTAAGCTAAACTTTCTGTTTAAACAATCAGCAAGTTACTGTCCTTAATCATGTGAAGCCGAATAATAGGGTGTCCACTGCAGATAAACTAAGTTAGAAACCTCCTTATTTGCTTTAGTTAAATTCCTTGAGTTTGTTAAACAGTTATTTTTATCGATTTAACTACATCATGTCTTTAAATGATTTATTTGATTTATGGCAGTGGGAGTTGTTTTATGCCATCACATATATTTATTAGATTGGTTAAAAGCAGAGGCTGCAGAAGTGTAGTCCTTTCTCAAGTAAAATTACAAGTATTCTGGTATAAAAATACTCTTGTAAAAGCTGATGTATGGTTTATACTTTTTACTTAGGTAAGAGTATAAGTTACAAGATATATAAAGGTATATAAAATTACAATGTACTCTTAGATGTAAATAAAGTAAAACAGTATTTATTTAAAAAGCATTTCAGATTCATTTGTAAAACAGGGTGTTTTTTTACTGAGTGTTAATTAGATATACACAACAATAAAAATGTAAAAAGCCTGGTTTGAAAATGTGGTGAGTGAAAGAATTGATTTTTCTGTTTAATGAAGTGAGTAAAAGTAAATATACAATGATAAATGACAGAGATAAAGCACACATAGTCTATGATTGTACTTAAGTGCAGTGTCCAGTACTTAACCAGCTCTGGCTGGTTGTACATGTGATACAATATACATTACGTACAAGAATTTGTTCCAGTAAAAAGTATAAGTATAAAAAAGGAACAATTTTTGTTAACACTTGCTCACCTAATCATGTCCCCATCACTTGCACATGTCTGTTTAATTTCATATTGATTGCTATCTAACTAGATAGCATGCGAGGTAAACTGCAGTCAAGAAAGGTGAGGAAAACTCTCTTCCGTGTTTTACAATTATCCATCCATCCATCCATCCATCCATCCATCATCTTCCGCTTCTCCGGGGTTCAGGTCGCGGGGGCAGCATCCTAAGCAATGAGGCCCAGACCTCCCTTTCCCCAGCCACTTCTACTAGCTCTCCGGGGGGGGATTCCGAGGTGCTCCCAGGCCAGCTGGGTAATATAGTCATGCCAGCGTGTCCTGGGTCTTCCCCAGGGTCTCCTCCCAGGTGGACTTGCCTGTGACACCCCCCGAGGGAGGCGTCCAGGAGGCAAATTAACCAGATGCCCGAACCACCTCAGCTGGCTCCTCTCGACTTAAAGAAGCAGCGGCTCTACTCCGAGTCCTTCCCGGATGACCAACTTCTCACCCTATCTCTAAGGGAGAGTCCAGACACCCTGCGGAGGAAACTCATTTCGGTCGCTTGTATTCGCCATCTTATTCATTCAGTCATTACTCAAAGCTCATGATCATAGGTGAGGGTGGGAATGTAGATCGACCGGTAAATCGAGAGCTTTGCCTTGTGGCTCAGCTCTTTCTTTACCACAACAGACCGGTAAAGAGTCCACATCACTACTGACCCAGCACCAATTCGCCTGTCAATCTCCTGCTCCCTTGTACCATCACTTGTGAACAAGACCCTGAGATACTTAAACTCCTCCACTTGAGGCAAGAGCTTATCCCCAACCCAGAGAGGGCTCTCCACCCTTTTCCGCCTGAGAACCATGGCCTCGCATTTAGAGGTACTGATTCTCATCCCGGCCGCTTCACGCTCGGCTGCAAACCGATCCAGCGAAAGCTGAAGTTCACGGCCTGATGTCCCCAATAGGACCACATCATCTGCAAACAGCAGTGATGTGACCTTGAGGTCACCAAACCGGACACCCTCCGCCCCCTGACTGCGCCTAGAAATTCTATCCATAAAAATTATGAATAGAATCGGTGACAAAGGGCAGCCCTGATGGAGTCCAACTCTCCTGCTTTGTTTGTACAGGGCCTGAATGGCTCATAGCAAAGAGCCATGTACCCCATACTCCCGAAGCACCTCCCACAGAATACCCTGGGGAACACAGTCGAATGCCTTCTCCAGATCCACAAAGCACATGTGGACTGGTTGGGCAAACTCCCATGAGCCCTCTAGGATCCTGGAGAGGGTGAAGAGTTGGTCCAGTGTTCCACGACCAGGGTGGAACCCACACTGCTCCTCCTGAATCCGAGGTTCAACTATAAGCCAGACTCTCTTCTCCGGTACCCCTGCATAGACCTTACCAGGGAGGCTGAGGAGTGTGATTCCCCTGTGGTTGGAATGCACCCTCCGGTCCCCCTTTTTAAAAAGAGGCACCACCACCCCAGTCTGCCAATCCAGTGGCACCGCCCCCAATGTCCACGCAATGTGGAAAAGGCATGTCAGCCAAGACAGACCCACAACATCCAGAGCCTTGAGGAACTCGGGACGGATCTATTCCTATTTCCGTGTCTCCAGACTCTACCTCCTCACTGGAGAATGTGTCGGTGGGATTGAGAAGGTCCTCAAAGTATTCCTTCCACCGCCCAATGACATCTTTAGTCGAAATCAGCAGCACACCATCTCCACTATATACAGTGCTAGTGGCACACTGCTTTCCCCTTCTGAGTCGCCTGACGGTTTGCCAGAATCTTTTCGGAGCTGACAAAGTCACTTTCCAAGGCCTCACCAAACTCCTCCCACACCCGGGTTTTAGCCTTGGCAACGACTGAAGCTGCAGATCACTTGGCCTGTCGATACCTGTCAGCTGCCTCTGGTGTCCCACAGGCCAACCATGCCCGATAGGACTCCTTCTTCAGCTTGACGGCGTCTCTCACCTGGGGTGTCCACCACCGGGTTCGAGGATTACCGCCCCGATAGGCACCAACTACCTTGTGGCCACAGCTACACTCAGCCGCTTCAACAATGGAGGAGAGGAACATGGTCCATTCTGAGTCAATGTCCCCCACCTCCCCCGATATCTGGTCAAAGTTCTGGTTCTAAGTCCCTCTCCATGGATCACCACCTTCTCGTAGTGGAGGCGTTTGCGTGCTTGAATGACCCTAGGAGATATGTTGTCTGGAGCAAAAGCTCCTGGTAGGGTCTCCCATGGCAAACTGGTCCTAGGTGACAGGTCAGACAAAGTGTGATCCATAATAATCCCTATGAAAACACAAAAACAGGACTTGTGTACCCTGCCCGGAACAGGGTTACTGGGGCCCCACCCTGGAGCCAGGTCTGGGGGAGGGGCTCGCTAGCGAGTGTCTGGTGCCTGGGCATTTACTCATGGTGCCCGGCCAGGCCCAGCCCGAAGGGGTTACATGAGTCCCCCTCCCATCGACCCACCACCAATGGGAAGGGCAGTAGTAGGGGTTTGGTGCTTTGTTTGGATCGGGCAATGTCCGAAGGCGTGGGCCTTGGTGTTCTGATCCTCGGTTGCTGAAACTGGCTTTTGGAACTTGGAATGTTTTACAATTAGTTTACTTGAAAGTCCTTCACTGCTTTGGGATGTTTTCAATGCAGTCCTAGGCTCTTACTTTTTTGTCTATAACCACAGGGAATCGCCATAAAGATTCACCACCTTTTAACATTTGAACAGGAAAGACATCATCCAATCCGGTTTTTCAGGTTATGATGCCTTTAAACCCTCAAGGCTTGTTTTCCAGGCATGCAGGCATAGATTAAGCTCAGTGTTGCACTTAATTATACTGCCAGTAGAGACTGCCTATTGAAAATCCCTCTTAGCCTTTTTAGCCTAAGGATAAGTCCAGAAAACTGGCTCTCAGAGTTTTTAATTGGTATTTCTGCGAACACATGGTAAAGAATAACAGGGATTTGTTATACTGACCCTGGCTCCAGGTTATCGTGCAAACATTTCTCTCTCTCTCTCTCTCTATCTCTCTCTCTCTCTCTCACGTACACACACACACACACACACACACACACACACGCAAGGTCTTCAAGTTGGATTTTCAGACACAGATTTATCAGATCCAGCAATTTCAGCTGAATAGCAGATTTTACCCAGCATGAGTTTGACTCTGACTTTATGATAAACATTTCTGATTCTGTTATCCAGCAGGTACAGTCTGGTTTTCTTTAAAACACTTTGGAAACAACATCCACTTTTTTCAACATCTTAAACTGCAAAATAACAGTATATGAATATATATATGAGTATATGAAAGCAACCTTCTCTGAATATTGGTTTCAAGCTTAATTTAGTGGCTTGTTCCTTTCTGTTTCTTTTTATTTTTTTTTAATTTTCTTTGTATAATTATATCTGAAGGAAATCAGGGTAACAAAATGATGACCAGTTGGGCAAGGTCATCTGTGCCATCATCTGACACTGAAGAAGCTATAACAGAGGTTAGGGTGAACCATTACATGGACTGCAAATTGTATAATATGTACTTTGCTGTGAATTTAGAAGGAAGAAATTGTCCAAGTTGGTTAATTGATGACAGAAGTGTTTGTCTATGTGGAGTCTTCTACAGTTCAAACTGCAGTGCTTAACTGCTTGTTAAAATTGATTAAGTATTCAGGCCTTAGATATTTACAAGGATTGTGCGTTATGATCTATTCAAATGCACAACATTAATTGAGATAACTGTAATTAGTATAATACATACAATATCATCATAGGGCACTTTCTATTGGGTGATGGCTGTCCCAACCTTAACCCAAAATTCAATCTTTGGAAGTGTTTGGAAGTTAAAAGATGGAGATTTATATGAGTTTAATTTTTAAATAAAAAGGCTCCAAAAATGCTGTCCCACATTTTCATGTCACTAATGAAACAAAAACGAGTTTTAGTCCATAGGTGGACCTTATTTTAGCCACACTCCTGCATTTTAGAGCAGAAAGTGAGACTGCATCCCTCATGGCCATATGGTGAGCAGTGAGATCCCATAGTTTTGAAGTAAATGTGTCTTGAAGTCTGAAAATCAGTGTGTAACATTAAGAATTGTCATGATCAAAACACATATTTTCTGCAATTCAACAATGTTTTGTCTTAAAAAAAAAAAATATATATATATATATATATATATATATATATATATATATATATATATGGTTAACTGGCTGGAAGTTGTCACTACCAAAATGCTCACTATCGAAACTTTTGGTAAAGTTTCTGTAGTGTTGTGATTGTTTTGTTAGTGACAAATTGGAATGTTCAGTCACTAATTTTAATAAAATAAACATAATTAAGGTGAATGGTCACTCAAAGCAAAAGGAGCTTAGTCTAAAGTCCAAGTCCAGGTGCAATATTTGTTTTCAACTCTGACCTAGAACCAATTTGAGATTTGAGCTTGAGATGTCAGTGAAAACAGATGAGGAAACTCTTTATGCTGATATCCAAAATTGAAATTTGTCTTGTGTCCATGTTTTCTCCTAAACATGTACATGTTATTACAGATAATATAGCTACAGCTCCTGTAATTCTTGAGATTGAATTTGTAAAAAATCATTACTTCAATGCCTAATTGATTCTAAAATGAACAGAACAGTCTGGTGATTGCCTGTGCTCTGCAACAACTACTGATAATCTCTAAGTTCCATGTGTCTACTGTTTAATGTGTTATTTACTTTCCCACCTACCCACACCCCCCCCCTCCAAAACACACACACACATGCACACACTCACGCTGCTGTAAGCGTTTATTGGAATAGTCATATGGGGTTTAAAAACAGCTTAGCTCCAGAGTTCAATTAAAATAATGAGCATCTAATGTAGAGAGTCATTAAGGGAGCTTGAGTAAATGACAGAGGTTTGCAACCACATGGTGACTCAGTATGTGAGAGAATACATGTGCACACACTTATACACACACATTGTCAACATAATCTCATAAGTTAAAAAAATCAGCGTTAACAGTCATGCATATGCCTGTTCCATGCTTACTCCCCCTCTTTCTCTCTTTCTCTCTCTCTCTCTCTCTCTCTCCTCCTTTCCTCCCCTATCTCTCTCTCACACACACATGCACAGATGCTCAGCATATGTGCCTGAGTGGAAAATCTGGACGTCTGGCTCAAACTTCCCCAAATAAATATAGCGATGGTCATGGTCCAAGCACTTTCTTTTGGTCACTTCTGCAATGGGGAACATTTTGAGTGTTATGCTTTCTGAGTGAAAATAAATTCTTATAAAAATAAGTTATGTCCTCTACAGAGAGCAAACATAAGCCATTTTTCTGGAAATTTTACTGCACAGTTTCTAATTGTTCACTAAATTTAAAATGCTGGAAAAATAAAATGCAACAAAATCTAAATTGTGTCATAACTTCTACACAGGCCATATTTTTCCTTCAGCAAATACACAGTAATTGTGTGTTAAAATGTGCTGAAGTTTGTGAAGGATGTGTTGTTATTTTAGAAAAGCCACAAAATGTGCAGTTTGACCAGGTGCACCCAAACTTTTGCATATGGCTGCCCACTTTCCATATAGGTGCACTTTACATTTTACATTTGCAGGCTATAGCCTACCTGTTGCTATGCAGAGTTTTTAATCATCCTCTGTTCCATCCATCACTGAAAATGGACCGCCACTGACCCGATATATTTATCATCACAGTATTGACATCAGCCTAGTAGTGGGTGTGAAAGTTTCAGACACAGCACCGTTGCTGGAGTTTTAAACACCTTGCACTTCATACTGTCATGAAAGTGGTGTAGTGGTTGCTAGTGGTTGTATGTAGTGGTTTATCTAGCATAGTTGAGGTTCACCGCTGTCCCCCATAGCGGAAGACTGGGATTTGGTTTCCTATCCAGGCAAGCACACCATGCTGCCAATAAGAGTCCTTGGGCAAGACTCCTAACACTGCATTTACCTGCTTCTGTAACATAATTAAACTGTAAGTCACTTTAGACAAGAGCATCTGCCAGGTGCCATGAATTTGAATGTGAATGTCATGAAAGCCAAAGCCTGATCATAATACAGCATCAGTTCAGATTTGTACATTCTGTTTAGGGTGTATCACAAATAAGTGCAGTATATGCATGGTTGTGGTTATATTAAAAAAAAACATTTTATAGTGTTACATACCCCGGCTGATGGTGGCAATAGTTTACCTAGTAATTCTACCAGGTTATAATATTACTTTGCTAAAATAAACTACAAAATTAGCAATTTTCTAAAACAGTCTGGGACATAAATAGCCCAAGGGGTAAGCCAAGTATTATGTTAGGGTAAATAAAAATAATGGATACCACTGTGCACTGGCATGTATGCATAAGTTTACTTAAACTTAAACTTTACTTAACTTTGATATTTATAGCAAGTAGCACATGACAAAACTAATAGCTTTTTCTTCTTTTTTCATAATTACTTGCACTTGAGAAGAAGGTGTTTAATTTTGGCACCTTCTGCATGTCACGCTGTGGTGGAACCAACAGTTACATTATTAATTTAATGTCTATTATTGTGTACATGAATGAAGAGAGTGTCATTTATTAACTGTCATCAAAGCATGTATGATCCTAGTTGAGTACTTGAGTTAGTTTCACTTTTACAGATGTGGTTTAGTTTGTGGTTATAGTGAGTTATTTTTTTGTGATGGCCATATTATTTTAAAGTTACTCAACCTTTTTTTGAGGTTTGTATATTGAGGTTAAAATTGCACCTTAACTCCCGCATTTTTAAGGAAGGAAACACATCTACTGGACACAGGAAGCAGATATAGAACAGAAATGTTCTTCCCTCTGGAGACTGTTACAACTAGTGTCAGGCCAGATTTGATCTTGTGATCATCCTCCCAGAAGATTGTATATTGTGTAGGTGACTGTGCCATGGAAAGCCGCAGTTGAGCTGAGATATCAAAGTTGTTCCCTCTGGAGTTTGACTGCTGAGGGTTTGGAACATTATCAGCCACCAGGCTGTTGAAAAGGACGGGAGTCCTGGGACAGGCATTTCAACAAGCAATCAAGTTGCTCTCCAAGGATACCAACCTAGCTTTAACAACTAGCTCTTTAAAAAAAAAAAAATGAAGTTGGGCAGCAAGGTGACAACCAACAACAGGAGGGGTAAGAGCAGAAGGGGGTGCCCTGGGTTGTAAGATATCACCATTGAGCCCTCTGGTAGTGTCATGGGCCTGTCAACAAAAAAAGAAGGAGACTCAGAATCAGAATCCTTTATCAATCCCAGAGGGAAATTGCAGTTGTTACAGTTGTAACCATTTATGTAGATGAATAAACACTTTAATAGTTTAGAACAAAAATTTGCAATATGTACACAAGATTTAAGTTCTTATGAATACAGTAAAGTGGGAGTGACTGTGATAATAAATATTAAACATCTTGTATAAAGCAGTTAAATTATTGTACCTCTGAGTTATTGCACCCAATTATTATTATTATACATATGAACAGTACAGTTTGGTACTGAATATTGCACAGATAATCCACACATTGTGAATCATACACTGAGGGAGGAGTTATAGAGTTTGATGGCCACAGGTAAGAATGACTTCCTGTGGCGCTCTGTGGTGCATTTTGGTAGAATGAGTCTTCCACTGAATATAATATTCCACTGAATATTCAACACTGATATATGTGAATGAATGTCTCTGTTCTGATTGACTGCCATGTATTGTGCCTCATTCAAAAAGCAGTGCATGTTGAAACACTCCTTATAAATTCAGCATGAATTGGTGGGACTAAACTGGTGTATGCTAAATAGGTGGATATTCAGTTGCATGCAAAAGTTTAAATGCCCCTTCATCAAATGGCCATCAAATGATGTTTTTTGAAAAGTTAACACATCCTCTACATGGAACATATGTAAATATGGCATTTGCCTGCAAAAGAATTGTGCACACTTCAAACCATTTGTTTGGTGACTTTAACAAAAAAATAAATAGTATAAAATGTGCCATAATGTTTGTACACATTTTTTTCACATTTGTGCATAATACGAAATATATAATAAACTGTATTTGGGCTTTAAAATGTGCAGATATGTGTTCTCTATAGAGGACATACTTATTTTAACTTAACAAATCAACAAAATGCCATTTGGACTGGGTGCCCATAGTTTTGCATATGACTATGTAAATGTGTAGGTTTCTGTGACATCACAACACAAATAAATACAAAACAGGCTGTTTTTGCAGCTTTGTTTTCATATATGGATTGGATGGACCAGGATTCAAAGGTATTTTTTCAAGCTTTAGCAGTGTTTACATGATAAACATTCTCTTGTATAAAAGAAAATAATGGAAAACATGGGACCTATTATACAGCTCCTGCACATTGCAGTTTATCTGAGCCCTAGTGACCTGCAATATAACCTGCTATATATTTTAATTAATCTGTGATCGACCTCAGATTGGCATAAGATTTTATCACACAAAGCACATATCAAGAAAGTCAAACAAATGTCTTTATAGAGTAATTTAATTATCTTTCTAGGGAAGGCATGTGCTTGTGTGTAGCTCTCCATAACTACCTCTTGCTTCGCCTCTGGCTATGAGGCACTAAACAACATGAAAGGACATCTCAGAGGACTTGCTGGCTTTCACTACACTTTTTCTCAGACTTGAGCTTTCCTGTCAGAAAGAAAAAAAAACTTTGTATCTCACCAAAATGAGGCCTAACCCCACCTGTGAAAACCACATTACTCAAACCACAGTGCAAGAGAGACATGATAAGTAGTACACTGTTTATTTACTCATGTCTATTGGAGGTGTTTGAATGGTCTTACTGCAAATGAATGTAGTCCGTATCGAAAACAGAATCAAGATGTCATATTATATCTTTATACCATAGAGGAAATGCATAAGTATGTGCATGGCACTGTAAGTGGAAAGCAGTGATTTTACTCAATTTAAAGCTGCACTATGTATGATTTTTTGTTAAAACTGAAAGAATAAGCATTATTGAGTGAGGAGAAAACAAATATGTAATATGTGTGTGCTGCTGCAAGTAAAGCCTGTAATAATAATTTAAAAGTAAAGTGTGTCGGGTCAAATTTGAGTTTTTCGGACCATGTGCGTAACAGCTTAGTTTTGTACATCACAGAGCCTGAACCTATCAAGATCCAACATATTACGATACATGAGAGGTTGTGCAAGGCGCATAGTAGAGTTAGATGGGTTGCGTGAAGCCCCAAGGCCTGACGAGCCTGCAATATCAGCGTCACCTACAGTAATGAAGCATACACAACAGGCAAATCGAAACCACAAAAAGTATGCAAGCTTGTAAAAGGCATCTTTGGTTTCAAGCTCACAAACTTCATTTTGCAAGAAATGTGCTGAATGCTTTACTCAACTCCTGGTTGTTCTAGCCATTATGTCCCATGGCCACCCTAAAGCTACTTTTGCTCCACATTCATTCGAAGCTAACATTAGCCTTCAGATACTCAGTGGAAGGTTGTACAAACCACATGTTTAACTAGTAAATACGACTAAACATCGCTCAGGTACTTGTTCAAAGTTACACTTACCACATGGAAAAAGAAAGCATGGAGGTCCAGAGTAAACATACACTGTTTTTTCTGTGCTGTATTAAAAGCATATCAGTCTCATAGAAGAGCATGAGTTACACTTATTCACTGCCAAGTTTAGCATTAACTTGTATATCGTCTAGAATTTTCCAGTTGTAAATACGACTTAATTAGACATTTGAATACTATTTAGAAGTGGGGAAATGGTATGTCCCAGTTTCCAACACCACTCAAATGTAGCATGAGCTTTATACATAACCACACTGGCTCATTCCAGATCATTGAAGCCTCATTGACACAAAGACTCAAATATGAGTGAGGAAACCTGTGGCTGTGTGTGTGGAGCTGTTTAAATTACATTTGAATTTATATACTTGCAGCACTTTAGGCTAACATTAGCTTAGCAAAAAGGCTAAACCATCAGCAATTCTGGCTCACTGATGCTGGACTGAGGCAAGTTTAGAGAATAAAGACTGAGCAAATAAGCCCATGTGTTTGTGTGTGGAGCTGTTAGCATAAGATACTTTTAAATTTATTTCCTTGTAGCAACAGCAATTAGCTTACCAAGAAAGCTAAACCACCAGCAATTCTGGCTCAGTGATGCAAGTTTAGAGGACATAAGACTAAAATCTGAGAGAGTGAATTCAAGTGGCTGGTTTGGAGACACTTCTACATGTTTTTTAAGTTTCTTGGGCATATCAATAATAAACAAATATATTTAACAACTTAGTATTCAAAACAGATTTTGTGTTTTAATGTGTGATTTTAGGGATACTTTAAGAATCAGAAATGTCTGTCTATGACTCGTAAACTCACTCTTGGCATGAGCACTAATAAAAGCATCAAAGACTGGATGACCTCAGCTGCTGACCCCTCCCCTATCTCATCCCTGATTGGTAAATCTCATGACGGACACATCAAAGGCTCCCACTGGTGGATGACCCCGTGCATGCCACTGTCTGCTACTCTACTGAACTAGAGCCAAAAAATGGCTTCAAACGCTCCACAACACAAACACCCTCAGGCAACAAGTGACCACTCCACACAGCATGTAAACTAACAATGGCCTGAGGGAGGCGGAGGGAGAGATAAAGGGAGGAGAGGATCGAGGGATGACTTTATCTCTCTCACTCTCTCCTTGCTCTCACCTGAACCTTTAAACCTTTGCTCGTCCTCTCACACAACCACTCTCTCCTCCTTTCTGTCTCGTTCCTCACTCTTTCATCCTGTCCTTAGTTTCTGCCACCCCCCCCCCCCCCCCCACCCATATACACTCTTTCCAGTCTTCTTTTCTTCTCTCATCTCACAGCATCTGGAGCCGATTAGCAGAGCTGGTTGCACGGATACAGCTGTGGACCCTCAGCTCTGGTCAGTGTTTAGTCAGAATTGAAGTAGTGCAGACAAAATGCAGAACGTGACAGCAAATTTTGACAAATTTTGCCACCTTCGGTGAACTATCATGGCATTCACCATTTCAGCTTAACCTCGCATGAAGTATCGCAAAGTTACATGCTCTTAACACTAGCTGATGCAGTGTTGCAATGGTGGAATGAACCTTTGTGTGAAAAATAGAGCTTTGGTCACTTTAGCAGTGTTCCCTGATGGAAGGCCAATGAAAATGTTTTCAACAGGGAGCCTGTACGTGCCTGGCAAGAAAAAGGGAGACTAAAGAAAGAGGGAAAGATGTAAATGCAGTAGTTAAAGGAAATCTTCATACCAAAATGCAAACACTGCTAATAATGTGTTTAAAGTGGCAGTAAATTAACAAACAGCAGTTATTTTATTACATTACATTTTACAAGAACAAGTAAAACAGCAACTTACCAGAGTGCTGTGCGTAATTGGCAACATCTACAGCAGACGCTTTAATCCAGAGTGACTTGATCATTTTACATGGGTAGGCGAAGGTAGCGTTAGGAGTCTTGTCCAAGGACTCTTATTGGTATAGCATAGAGTGCGTGCCCAGGTAGGGGTTTGAACCCCAGTCTACAGCATAGAAGGTAGAGGTGTTACCCACTACACTATACCAACTGCCATCTAATGCTTGACCACAGACCAGTGACCAGTTCAGTTACACTAAGATTAATACTTGATCAATGAGACCATTGAGGCCAAACTATCTGATCTCTGTTATCTTACATTCACTTTTAGCTACAGTAACACTTCTGAGTGAATTATCCCTTTAATTTGAATAATGCATTTAATCTGTAGTCATGGTAGAAAACAAAGAAAACAAGAGGAGGCATGAAAGGCAGCAGCAAAGAAACAAAAAACAGGCTCATGCACATTCAGAGTGGTTGATCTTAGGCCCAAATGGCATTTTTCAGGCAGTGTGCTGGGAGTACTGAGGTTGAATCCAAAGCATATTTTTCACCTGTCACTCAGCTTGATGCATTCACACAGTGACAGATCCAGCTGCCTGCTGGCTTAAAGCATAGCTACAGAGCTTCAGTCCAAATTGCCTGCCCTCTCCGCTAAAGCTTGGCTCAGGTCTTCATCTTTACTCAGTTGCCTCAGGACAGACAAGACATGCTCTTTTTCAAGATTTCCGCAAAAATGCACATGCTTTAGATACTGAAGACTGCAGCTTAGTCAAAGAAGTACATAAAGTGCAACATGCATGCATATGCATATGTGCAGAGAATGAAGAAACATTATTAGACACTGTGTCTTACACACACACAAACACAGCAGGGTGAAGCCATTTATCACTCAGCCTAGTGTTCTTGATTAGCGGAGTGGCCTTGGCTCTCCACAGGGGAATAAGGGCTTAGGCTATAATTAAACTCTTACCACTCACAGTTTTATATGCTGCACACTGAAAACATACCTCTCTCTGCCTGCAGGATATAAACCCGATGGCATCCACATGCACTCAACAGACTATATGACATAACCATTCAGACTGCACATCAGCCAAAGAATCAGAGTCATCATACTTAGCTTAAAGAGTATTTGTGTATTTCTGTGACTTCATGCTTGAACAGGTTTGGGTGCAATTTCTCTTTCAAAATCTTATAGGCCTGAGAAACAGGTTTGGTGTCATGGCATTATTTTGAGGGGCAATACCCAACTTACTTCATCCTCATGCCCCAGTAAATGTTGTAGACTTGCTTTTTTGTTGTTATTATTATTGAATGAATTATTATTATTGAATGAATTATTATTGAATGAAAAATGCAACTGTCTCAGCTTTGACAAGAATTCATGAGTTTGATCTTCAGTGATGTTGTACTCATCTCTGGCCAGCATAATTGGCCTTGCTCTCTCTGAATGGGTAGGTTGGCTCTAATTCTCCCCCCATCACTCAGTGCAATGCTAGCCAACGTGTGTGCCTGTTGACAGAATAGAATTTGCAGTTAGTATTCTCCTCCAAGAGGGTTAAATCGTTCAATGACATTAGTATCAGTCATAAAAGATGTGGAGGTTGGCTTCACATGTCTTGGAGGAATTAAATGCCAGCTTCGTAGCAACAGGGAAAGACCTAGCAGTTTTTTTAGGCATCTCCTCTTGTTTATTCTGGTTTTGTAGGCAGTAATAGCCCCACTTACACTGGCAAACCAGAATAGGTAACAAAAGCACAAGCAACTTGGAATATTTGATATCATCATTATGGATATTAAAAACATATTTGAAATTTCAACACAGATACACAATAAGTGTCCAATAGTAAGAGACTTTAATTTTTGTTTTTCCAAGGTGCACCCACTGCTGACATAGGTGATCAGATGTAAACACATAGCTTGTATATTCTCCATAGAAAAGCAATGACAACAGAATGGGATGCTGTGGCAGCAGCATATGAGCCTAAAGTCACCATGCCCAGTACTGACCTGCAAAGGTCTATAAAGCTCCTCAACATTGGAGGTGTGGAACTGCATTCTCTGGATCGATAAAGCACCATCCAATATCTTCGGGATGAGTTGTAGTGGTGTTTGTCACTAATGGTCTTGTGGCTAAAACCACAGAGCAATGTTCCATGTTGTTACCGCTGCAAAGGAGGGACAAACTCCATTTTAATACTCTTGTTTTCAGAAGAAATGTTGGATGAGCTGTTGTCTATAAACTTTTGAACATAAAATGTACCATAGGTTTTTCCATTTTCACTTGGTTGTGCTGCCTCCTTCATGGTTTTTGGATGCCCTGCTTATGCTTTAGCGCTGAGCCTGCTGAGACAGTCACAGTGAACATATGACTACATCATTACAAAATCACTTTTGGCTTTCTGCTTCACATTAATTTTTACTATCCATTTGAATCCAAAAAAACATTTCTAAATAAACAGCCTGGAAATCAGTTTGTATTGTTTGCCTGATTACGTGCTGGACAAAACAAGCTTTTCCGTTTGTGCTAGTTCTGCTCTCGTTGGCAAAATTAAACAAATTTCCTCTTAATCCAAGTTAGATAAGGCCTGTTGTGATGAGTCAGTTACATAACGTTGAATGTTGCAATGTTTGTACTGCCTGCTATGGTGAGGACAGCAAATGTGAGGTAGACAAAAAACAGGCTGTGAAGGCATCTTCTTGCTCTGTAATGCTACCAATGTTACTCAGTACCCTGCAGCTATTACATCAAAAGAGTCTCCATTTTAACACAATGAAACAAAATGAGTTAAGTGTTCCTTATTTTGTGATGCAATTCATTGTAACACTTGTATTAGACACTCAAATCCATCTTTAGCCAAGGGAGTTTTGGTTTGGCTTTCAGCCTCAGGCTTACCAGTGTTATAACAAAAGCTCACTTTAAACTGATATCACAATGGATTTAACCCTCAAATCTGCAGGATGAATTATATGCATTGGTAAGTATTGGTAAGATAGTTTAATCAGGTTTTAGTCTTTTTAACTAAGCCACCATAGTCCATGTAAGATGCAGTTTTTCTTCATTTCAACTGACTGTGATTCATTATAGCAACATATGAATTCAACAGTAATATTCTTTTATGCAATAATTTGTGGAGCAAAGGCTATAGCAGCATTGCCAAATAGTGCATTAAAGGCGAATGTTGCTAACAAACAGCAGAAGTCAATAGTCACCCAGATGTTTTCCATAAATACATCTCCAAATACATTAATGACATTTGGAATTACCCACCCACTCAGGCCTGGAAAGCAGTTACTCATCATATATCACTTTGTTTGAATTTATTAATGTGTTTCAAAGGAAAAGGAATCAGAAACCAAATTGCATTTTTAGTATTCATAACCATTTGTCAAAAATCTAAATTGTATAGGGAATTGGGGGGTTAAGAGTATGGCTAGTAGCTTCACTGCTATCTATAACACATCAAATTGCATAAAAACATTTTATGAATAAATTAATCTGACAAAAAATACATCATCATAACTATAAAAATTAATAAAACTCACTGCAATGCAAATAACTGTTAATCTTGCATTTTTGGAAGACACATAGAACATCAGGCAAATTGAACAACAGAAATTGTGAATGTTATCATGTTAACATGAACAACAGTCAGATGCAGTAGGGGAGTCAGAACTCAGCACAACACCTATTGTCTAATGTGGATGCATGCAGCATTCAGCTTAGTCAATACTTAATATACTTTGGATATTCATTTTTATACCTCACAGAAAAAAAATCTTAATTATTAATGTCAATTGATGTAACAAGATTTTATTCCAGATCATGTTGCACTATTTCAATTTGTCCATGTATTATGCAGTGTTCCCACAACGTAAAGGGTTTTTATGCCACTGACAAAATCTGTCCATGGTATCACTTTGTGACACAATCCACCCAAAAGGAGCTTCATTCAGTCTTCATTTACTAAGATGACAATGCTGTGTGACACAAAATGTTAAATAGTCCATATCAGTAATGTTTGAAATGATTTTTGAGGCCTTTAGAGGAAGCAATGACACAGTGTTGGGTTGCAGGATGTTTCTATGAAAGGGAGGTGCATGCTTTCCTCTAGTTCACCATGTCTTACAGACAGAGTGTCTGACAAGAGCCAAAACAAAGGAAATCAGACATTTGCCTTTAATTAGTGTAAAGACTTCTTTGACAGTCTAATTGCATCCATTGTTGCTTCTTATTGTCATCCGGCCACATCAAGCAGGCCCAAAATGAGGCATTTTCCTTTTCTTCTCAGGACTTCAAAAACACACTCTTCTAAATGAACTAATCTGGGATGTCCCATCCCCCTACCCCCTTCCCACACACCATCCCCCCACGCTTCCCATTTGGATCCCACCCTTTTCCATTCACATCTCCTTAATAACTTCTGATTCATGCTTATGTATGACTCAATGGGGAGTAGTAGAAGTGTTTAGTACATTACTCTGCCTTATGTTTCCATAAACCATTGCACAATTCATGCAGACACTTAAAACGGAACTTAAATGTGTCTCCAAAGCCAAGCAATAAACAATAGCTATCGACATATTGCACCAAACCGGCAATTATAATTAGAACTGAGAGGAACCAAGTGTGGTCATTGGGTCAGATCGCAGATGTGCAAAAGCTTTTTACAGCTGTTAGAAGACGTCAGCGATGATGTGAATAATATGCAGATATTGACTGACAAACATTGACTTATAACAATAAGTAACAATGCCAGCGGTTGCTACTTGCATCATAACTTGCATCACCAGACCTGACTCCAGAACTGAATCATGAATGAGGTATTCGAAACAACAGAGGGGCAGAGGGTGTGGGGATTGGGGGAGGGGGGGGTGTATACTGTTCTTCCATGTGCCTAAAACTAAGGAAAATGCAGGGTGAGAAATATATGATAGATTCAAAAGACCTACACACAGTGCAATCCTAAAATGCAGCCAGTACAAAAACTAATGCATGGAAACCCTAACAGTATGTGTTAATATATGTAGCTTTTATACAGGCAAGCAGTGTAGCAATTTCACTGTGATTGCTTTTTTGCTGCTTGCCACTGTAGAAACATGTACAGAGCATTGGGGTTAATGGGCCATAATGATTAGTTATTGGGGCATTGCATTGGGGCATTGGTTCTTGCTATGTTATCCTTGATGCTTGCTAAGGTGTTGCTAGGCATTTGCTATGGAATCCCAGGTGGTTGCTGATATGTGTGTATGTATAGGTGCTATGTGTATGTATAATGTCTATGAGGAAGGGTGTGAGAGAGGTACTTTGTGACATCATTTGTGACAATTTTCTCAGTATTCTGGCATTCATTTTTCATGGAACAAAAAAAAAATTATCGCATTTAAACGAATGCTGTGCAAAGCCTGAATGTGTGACCTGGACCTAAAAGCTCCTCATGGGTTTTTAGTTTTAGTAACCATCAATGGGTGGTGAATAGCAACATATCCATTCCTAGTACTAAATACATGTACCATATTATATAAGAACTGTATATTTCATACAACAAATGTATTACTCTTAGCAGGTCAGCTGTTACCTATGTAGCAAAATGCTAATACTGATTGACATTTACTTAGAACAATACGTAACAATTTATGTCTGATGTTACTAATTACACCATACATTTTAACAATGCACTTGCAATTAGCAACTATTGCCAATAACACAAGATAGGCTATCCAGCTTTAGTAACCATCAATGCACACAACTCTTTGTACTTAATGCACATATATCAGTCAAAAAAGTCATGGTCTAGATTTCCTGTGGTATTGTGTCAGACTCCAGGGTTCATGCTCTTTGATGTCCAGAGAAATGTCCACTGTCCAGCATGACTACCAGGAAATGCTGAGCCTTGTCTAATAACCATGAATGTACAAGAGTCTTTGTACAGAATAGCAACATATCAACTCTTTGTACTGCATGTATACTGTACTGTAAATGTATATTTCATATTCATATTCAATAAATACATACTGGTCAGTGAGTCAGGTTACAGATGGCAAAAGACACTGACATTTACTTATAACAATTAGTAACAATTAGTGTCTGTTGTTACTACTTACTACTTTGTTACTGTCATAACAAATCACTTGTCGCACATCTCTTTGTACTGAACACATATACATCAGACATAAAGGCTCGGTATCCACACAGTTCCTGCGGTATTGTGTTAGACTCCAGGGGTCCGAGCTCTTTGAAGTCCAGAGAGATGCCCGCTGTCCAGCGCGACTGCCAGGAAACTCCAAGCCTCGTCTGTCCCAGAGGAACCTCCCTCACTGTTGAGCTGAGGAGGCTCTTTTTGATGTCGTGAAGAGGGATACTGGCTGTAATTTCCTCTTTCATCTGCTTTTCTTCCAGGCTCTGATTCATCCCCTCTTTGGCAGGCTTGCCAGCCTCTTTGGCAGTAAAAAAAAAAATTAATGCGCCTTTTAAAAATAAGCAGCACCCACGGGAGGACAGGAAAACATGGGAACAATGAAGTTCATGTGAAGACACAGAGTGGGCAGTTTTCAGACTAAAGAAACATTAGGGGTGTCTTTTCTTTTGTTAATTTTTTCCTTTGCTGTTTAAAAATCTTACTAAAATTACACCCAACACCGCAAATGCTTATGTTATTCTGTGATCCCAAAAAGAGACGTGGTCCCTATGTCAAAAACATGTTCTAACTAGGTCATATTTTTGCATTGACTCATGAAAAATCTTTCATGCAAAAAAAGGCGCAAAATAAGAAATAATTTCCATTTTTCATAACACGTAGCCTAACTTCAACTAATAAGTTGTGCTATTACTGAGGAACAAATCTGAAATCTCCCCAAAACATTTTCTAAGGTTTCTACAACTTAGATGCTTCACTGCAGCCAATCAATGTCAGCTCTTGAGTAATCCTTCTTTATCTGTATTGGAAAGTATGCAAGTACAAAATTCCTAGGAAAAACAGTTAATATCTAAAAATTCTGAGCTCATATCTTCAAAATCCACAGAATACACAGATTTAAAACTTTGGATGGTGGATTTAACAATAGTGGAATGGAGATCAACGTGTAAGAAGACCCAAACCATTAGCAAAGTCACACCTTAGACATTTGCAGTATATTTGGCTTATGAGAGTTTATGTTACACCAGAAAAATAATAAATTCAACAGGAATGTTCTAGACCTAGGTACTAGGTGTGGTGAAGAGAAAAGGTGCAATGTATCACTGTATATGGCAATGTCCAAAAGTAGGAGAATTTTGGTGGAAAGTAAGATCTAGTATTGAAGATATTTGAAAAAGTTTAAAATGCACCCAAATCTCCTGCATTCAGCCTGTACACCCTCAAGCTGAAGACAGATGTAAACAGGTGTTCCGTGTTCACTTGCACTTAGCCCTGAGCTTTTAACAACCGCCCTTATCTAACATATTAAGCCTCACGCTTCACTGCACCTCTGCTTAACAGCTAAAGAAAAGCCACAGACAGCCATATTTGCCTTAGTGTTTGCCAAAAGGTAGAAGTGGGATTAATGGTTTACAGCTCACTATTTAAATAAATGACATCTTCTTGAGTAGACAAACACTTTCAGTAACCAATGTTCCATAAACGATTTGATATGAGTCAGACAGAAGCAAGAAAAAAAAACAAACACCCGAGGGCTGCTCAGCCAGAGACAAAAAACAGCTGCCGAGATGTTTCTCACTACCTGTGTGATAAGAACTATGGTGTAATTTATTATAGCAAATGCAAATAACACACACTGTGCCTCAAACTGCTGTTAAATCCTCTCGGTTTGATCAATCTGTGCCTCCACTTGCTGTCCACTTCCGTCACTTGACTGAACACCCACCACGTCTGATGTGAAACTCTAAAACCAGCCATACACTTTACAATGTTAGAAATCTTGTTTGCAACACCTTACTTAAAGCCTGCTACATAACATAATCATGTCATAAACAGATATCTTAGATGAGCTGTCAGAGGGGCTACTCAGTGGGTTGATGAGTAAAAAAAAAAAAAAGATATAAATCATATGCTATGGCCTTTACAGTCACCAGATCTAAAAAAAAAAACTAAAAATCTATGGACGATTTTGTGTTACAGTTCTCTGTATCATCATCAATACGATCATGGAGGGAAATTTTTTTGGAAGAATGTTGTTCCATCCCTCCAGAATAGTTCCTGAGACTTGCACATTGAATCTGCAGCTACACCTTAATAAGACACCTGATACTGGTTTACCAATCATCACCTGTCTGTGTAGAGACATTAATATATAGGCAAATACATACACTACTAATGTAAAAGTTAAAGCGTGTGATGCAATGCTTTGAATTTAGGCTGTGTCATAAGAGACATTAGGTGTGGGGGAAGGAAATGGAAAATCTCTTTGTAATAAACTGACTCCTTTCTTAGTAATGCTGCAGTCATTTCTCTAGAACAAGCCTGCCTGCTTAGAAAGAATTGCCTCTGAAGCATCACTGACTAATCAGTCTTCTTTTGAAAATTATACCTAACATAGGGCCCATGCAGTTCATGTTTTAGCTTCATATATTATACTAGCCCCATCTGTAATCATATATTTGGCATAAAAGCATTTACAAATGCATTTCTAATGTTGTTTTTTGACCAGGCATTGTGGTATAATACAGTTACAAATCCTTGATTGCATTTTCTCGTCATTTCCACTGCCAAGTGAAGCATACCATCCCTGAGTACCCATGCTGAAAACCATTGATTTGTGAAACACAGTTGTCACAGTATCATCATACTGAATGCCATTTAAGGAATTAAAAAAAAAACAAACGCTAGCTAAAATCACTGTCCTTGACTCTTTACCTTTAACAAAATGCAAAGTTAAAGGGAAATATGAACTTGAATGTCCTCCATTATTGCAACTGTTGTTCGTGCTTACTGCTACCACTAGACTTTTAGAAGATTCAAGGAATTGATTCAAAAAATCTATGCAAGCCAAAAATTACAACTAAATGCTCATGAACTTCAACTCCTGGTCTGACAAGTCAACCTTTCAAATTGTTGATTGGAATAAAAAATAAAAAGAAACAAAGGACCATCCAGACTGTTACCAGTGTAAAGTTCAAAAGCCAAGGTCTGTCACAGAATGGATGGGTATTAATGGGCAACTTGCACATCTGTGAAAGCACTATTAATGCTGAAACATATACACACATTTTGGAGCAACACATGCTTCTTTTCAGACACTGTCTTTTTCAGGGGCATCCATGTTTCAGCATAACACCAAGAAACATTCCACCTGCGATACAACAGAATGACTGCAAAATCACAGAGTGCAGGTGATATACACGTGATGCACGTGGCCCGCCTGTCTTCTATTGCAAATGTGTGGCACATTATGATGTGCAAAATATGTGAACATAATGAACATATGCCCTATATGGTTGTGCAAAAAAGACTTGTATAACTGAAGAACAACAAAAAGCTTTTAAAATGGGATCAACTGGTGTTTCAGTCCCAGTCAAGCAATAAGGTAAAACATCAAGCATTGTGTTTTTGTACTGTTTTTAATTTAATACCAGTCAATCAAATTTACAAATTACTACTGTCTGTTTGTACTGCCCGCGAGCCTGCAGGAGAAGCGGCTTAGAAAATGTGTGTATGTGTGTGTTTATTGACACACTTGGCACACATTGGCATTCTTGGAATTAGGTTTGTATATCAAAAAAGCCAGTTAACATTTGCCTTTTTATCAAAACCAGGTCACACATGGAAGAGGCCAATAGAGGCTGACACAATTTAAACAGGGTGCAAGTCACAAGACTCAGTAAGTACATTAGGTCAAATGACTTCTGAGTGCAGCAGTGGTGTCTACAAAATGTAGACTACAAATTACAATTGACTGTAAAAGGTTTCAGGTACACTTACTCTGTATGTAGTCTGTGAGTGTATATAACATATTGAGCTTCAATGACTCTAGGCCATAATTAATGACATATCTTTCTGACACTGTTCTTTCAATGAAAGACTCTGTTGGTGTCGATGGAGGGGCTAGAGCAGTTTCACAATTCTACAGGAAATATCAATAGACCTTCTTGCAGTTATATAAATGGACCCATTGCTAATTTCAGCACAGTGCTTAGTTTCATGGTCAAGAAGTGATCCAACTTGAAGTATTTGATAATGAACTTTCAAGTGGAAGAAGAATATCATCTATAAGGTGAACTGCTTTGCAACTAGGTTGCTAGAGGTTTTGGGTGGCCTTGTGGTCTGCGGTTCAGGTCACAGCAGAGGACGACTTCACAGGTGCACATCCTCTCAATCTGCAGGCTCTGTGGTTTTTAGTGAAGCAAACACACAGCTGTGAGAGCTTCTGCCAGTAAAGATGAGGTGAAAGAGAAAGGGCTGGAGACAGCTGCAAAAGCGTGAAGGTGAAAAATGTCTTCTCTTTCACTTCTTTCGTGCAATGTGTGACAATCCCGTCCTTCATCTTTGTGGCTTAGGCTGGTGAAAACTGTATGCTTCCACTAACCTAAATGAAACCACCTATGAGGCTACAAAGGTGAAGAGTGCCAAGGCCCAGTCCTTCTAAATATCTCCACCTCATGGCTTAATACCACATAAATCAACCTTTAAACAAAAGCCTTTAAAGTTAGTTAGACTTCAAAAAAACAACATTACCTCAACCAGTCTTCACCAGCTGTAATGTATTCATAAATCTCTTTTATAACATTTGTTTTGTGACGTTTTCCTTGTGAAATGAGTTTTAGTGCAAATAGACCAGGCTGCTTGACCTTTGAGCCCTGGAGCTGCTCGGTGCCCTGGGTCACAGGTTTGACCTAGGTCTCCAGCCTTTTTCTCTCTCTACATCTATACAATAATGAGCTGCCAATCACATGCAGGACATGCTTCTATGTGTTATCTGATCGGCCAGATTAAGCCCAAGGGCCTGGATACACTAAAGAGACGCCAGCAGTCAATCTTTCAGGAGCTTCATGACAACTTGTTAAAAGATGTGTGCCACAGCAGTCAGTTTGGTGATCAGTTAATTTAATCCATTATGATTATAGATTATGGCCATGGTCCATGTGTACTTCAGATAGGCCCCTGTGAAAATTTATTTTTATATTTTCATAGTGTAAACACAGATCCAGGACAGATTAACTTTCACCATCACATGACATTCTCTTTATAATGACTTTGCAAATTAGCTAATGAGTTGAATCCTGTGTATTAATGAGATTACTGAACTCTTCAGTGTTTTTGTTCCAAAATATAATTTCTCTGCTTTTTTTATTTTTATATACTACTGAAACTGATGAAACTGATACTACTGTCTGATGGATGGATGCTGTGTTATTTGTCAGTAAATGGATAGGACATGGAAGAGGGGCTCAACCAAAGGATCTGGCATACGCACTGGACCACATTCAAAAACTGAATTTCCCAATAACATTGGACAACAATTGTAGATTATACACCTGTACACAATGGCACATTTTACCATTACCTATTATCTCTCTTCTGCACCTGCCCTGATCCATGCTTGCAGGTAGCAACCAGTTGCTTTTTTGCTTATGCCTATTGACTGCTGATTTAACAGTTGTGTATATGTGGTTCACTGACAGCTGAAGATATCCATAAATTCACTGTAAACTGTAAACATTTAATTTTCTTTAAATGTGTACATTTTATGAAAATGGCCTGCTTGCTTTTCTAAGCAAATTCTTAAATTAATGTCACATAAGGTGTACAAATGAATTTTGAATATGTGACAGTATGTGAAATGCTAATAAAACCAGAAAACAGTGATTAGTAAAAAAAATTCACTCACCCATCCAAATCATTGAATTCAGGAGTTCCAATCACTTCCATGGCCAAAGGTACATAAAACCAAGCATCTAGGCATGCAGACTGCTTCTACAAACATTTATGAAAGAATGGGTCGCTGTCAGGAGCTCAGTGAATTCCAGGGTGGGATCGTGATAGGATGCCACCTGTCCAGTCGTGAAATTTCCTTACTGCTAAATATTCCACAGTCAACTGTCAGTGTTATTATAACAAAGTGGAAGCGATTGGGAACGACAGCAACTCAGCCACAAAGTGGTAGGTCACATAAAATGTCAGCGGATGCTGAGGCACATAGTGCACAGAGGTCGCCTACTTTCTGCAGAGTCAATCACTACAGACCTTCAAACTTCATGTGGCCTTCAGATTAGCTCAATAACAGCCTACAGAGTTTCATGGAATATGTTTCCAATGTCAAGCAGATGCATCCAAGCCTTACATTACCAAGCACAAGGCAAAGCCTTGAATGCAGTGATGTAAAGCACAAAGACTCTACAGCAGTGGAGACGTTCTCTGGAGAGATGTTCTCTCACGCTTCTCCGACTGGCAATCCGATGGATGAGTCTGGGTTTGGCGCTTGCCAGGAGAACAGTACCTGTCTCACTGCATTGTGCCAAGAGTAAAGTTTAGTGGAGGGGGGATTTCGGTGTAGGGTTGTTTTTCAGGAGTTGGGCTCAGCACCCTAATGTTCCAGTGAAAGGAGCTCTTATTGCTTCAGCAGACCAACAGATTGTGGAAATTTCATGCTCCCAACTTTGTGGGAACAGTTTGGGGATGGCCCCTTCCTGTTCCAACATGACTGCGCACCGGTGCACAAAGCAAGGTCCATAAAGACATGGATGAGCGAGTATGGTGTGCAAGAACTTGACTGGCCTGCACAGAGTCCTGACCTCAACCCAACAGAACACCAGTGAGATGAATTAGAGCGGAGACTGCGAGCCAGGCCTTCTCCTCCAACACCAGTGTCTGACCTCACAAATGCGCTTCTGGAAGAATGGTCAAAAGTTCCCATAAACACACTCCTAAACCTTGTGGAAAGCCTTCCCAGAAGAGTTGAAGCTGTTGTAGCTGCAAAGGGTGGGCCAACATTATATTAAACCCTATGGATTAAGAATGGGACATCACTCAAGTTCATATGCGTGTGAAGGCAGACAAGCAAATACTTTTGGCAATATAGTGTATATATTCCAAATTTGATGCCTGCAACATAAGCTTTTTACTGGCTTTTAATAATAATTTAGGGACTGAAGACACTGAAAGCTGAAAGTCCTCAGCTGTGCAACTGTACACAGCCTTTGTTGTGGCAGGCCACTTTAGCACCTGCACTCTTTGATTATGCAGTTAGGCTGTTGTAGCATTTACAGAATGTGGCTTGGTGTTGTAATGCTAAAATATGAGTGTACATCCTGAAAAAGTCATCATCTAGAAGGCATCAGTTGTCCTCTGAGAGATGTGCAGGTTACCCACTAATACCTGCTCCACCATATACTTTGACAGCTTTCTTTTATACTTTTAGCAATTTGGACAGTCCTTTATTCTTTGGCCCAGAGAACACAACGTCCATATCTGAAAGGTTGACTCATCAGACCACAGCATGTTTTCCCCAAGCATCAGTTCATCTAGCCATAGATGTCCAGGGCAAATGGTTAAAGACTATGATCGTCTGTTTTCTTTCCCACAGTGAGCTTTACTGTTTACCTGTTACATAGCTGTGCTATGTCTCTACAGATGGGAGCATCTCATGTGCTGAGAAGGTAACAATGAAGTTTTGGACATCAGTTTTGTTAAATGTGTTTAAGCAATCAAAAAAAATAAATAACTGGAAAATGCAAAGTTGTCCAATGCATACCAAAGTTGAAGCCAGATGGAGTGAACGTGGTCTATCCAGCCCATAAGGCAGGAGGAGAAAGGAGAAGAGCGAGCCATTCTTCTCAGCTGTGTTGAAATAATAAAGGGCTTTGTGAACTGGGGACTGAACGATAAAAAGCCATTTATGTTCAATGTTCTTTCTTCATGTGTACTACAAACTCAAAGAATGTTTCAGGTTGTAAAGCTTGTAACTTACATGCACATTCACTTTGCCAAAGAGAGCCATTGTTGTCAGAACTGATAGATGACATTAAACTTAACCAGCATTTTTTTTTTGGTGAGGGGGGGATGCTTAGCTGCATAATCTGAGTGTGTGTGTGTGTGTGTGTGTGTGTGTGTGTGTGTGTGTGTGTGTGTGTGTGTGTGTGTGTGTGTGTGTGTGTGTGTGTGCGCGCCCTTGTTGTGAATAAAGAGAAGTCGAGGAGCCACTTTACAAGACAAAATGGGCTTGCTTGTGAAGGCACATGAATACAGGGTAGAAGCTGTAAGGCCTGGTCAGTGCGAATGTGTCGGTGGGTGGGGGGGTGTGTGATGGGGGTTGGGGGGGTTGTGTTACAAAACAATGACCTGCTTTATCATCCAATCATGCAGAGCGCCATAGTCAATCTCCCAGCATGCCGAGCGGGTCACATGAGAGAGGGCCTGGCTTAATGATGGGCATCAAGTGGTGGACAATGTGGCACTACATGGCTGTGTCTTTGCATTCAGCCTTGCGACACGGAGGAAGCACAATAGGTGACTATAGTAAGCACTGTGGGGAATGCACAGGCTACTCACAAGAAGAGCACAAGTCCACATGTCACATTGTCTTATGATAAACCACAAGTCACAAGCTTCATTGCTGAAAAAAGAGTTTAATGCAGTTGAGGGGTGGGGAGTGGGGGGTGCAGCACGATGCTGTATATCTGTGTGTGTGTAATCATCCAACACACATGACCACATTTGAAAGGTTTCTCTCTACAACTACTGAGTAAACTGGCCTGAAACAAACTCAAAGGTATTGTTAAATAATGATTCAAGTAGATACAGTGGGGAAAAAAAGTATTTAGTCAGTCACCAATTGTGCAAGTTCTCCCACTTAAAACGATGAGAGAGGCCTGTAATTGACATCATAGGTAGACCTCAACTATGAGAGACAAAATGGGGAAAAAAATTCAGAAAATCACATTGTAGAATTTATTTGCAAATAATGGTGGAAAATAAGTATTTGGTCACCTACAAACAAGCAACATTTCTGGCTGTCACAGACCTGTAACTTCTTCTTTAAGAGGCTCCTCTGTCCTCCACTCATTACCTGTATTAATGGCATCTGATTTTATTTGCAAATAATGGTGGAAAATAAGTATTTGGTCAATAACAAAAGTTCATCTCAATACTTTGTTATATATCCTTTGTTGTCAATGACAGAGGTCAAACGTTTTCTGTAAGTCTTTACAAGGCTGGCACACACCGTTGCTGGTATGTTGGCCCATTCCTCCATGCAGATCTCCTCTAGAGCAGTGATGTTTTGGGGCTGTCGGCGGGCAACATGGACTTTCAACTCCCTCCAAAGGTTTTCTATGGGGTTGAGATCTGGTGACTGGCTAGGCCAGGGTCCAGGACCTTGAAATGCTTCTTATGAAGCCACTCCTTTGTTGGCCTGGCAGTGTGCTTGGGATCATTGTCATGCTGAAAGTTGTCATGAAAGTTGTCAAAGTTGTCATTGTCATGCTCAAACAAATACTTATTTTCCACCATTATTTGCAAATAAATTCTACAATGTGATTTTCTGAATTTTTTTCCCCATTTTGTCTCTCATAGTTGAGGTCTACCTATGATGTCAATGACAGGCTTCTCTCATCTTTTTAAGTGGGAGAACTTGCACAATTGGTGACTGACGAAATAATTTTTTCCCCCACTGTATAAACATGACTTTCAAAAAACAACTTGAGTAAAAAAGGACAGAACAGGAATATCTTGGGCTGCATAATTTCAAATAAATGTATATTGTAATTACAAACCCGATTCCAAAAGATGTTGGGAAAGGAGTCATTTAAGACTAGGAACATTGTGAAATGTTTAAAAAAAATCTTACATTTTTTAAAGACCTACATATAGAAATAAAGATATATACACATTTTAGATCAACATGCTGCCTTTAAGATACATTAAAACGCGGATCATGATGAAATGCAAAATACAACAACAAAGGCCCTGCACAGTTGCAACAGCAGAAGATTTGTTTAACTACAAAATGACAAAAAATCTGCTTTCAAAACTGGATAGATTGGTGTCTTTAGTTCCCAATAGGACCCAAAAGGAAAGGTTATGTTACACAGTGGTAAACATGCTTCTGTTCCAACCTTTTAATCATATTTGGAATGAGCATATATGTATAAAAATACTTTCACATGACTTTCACGTGGTAACCCATCAAATATTGTGTTTTTGTACTGTTTTCAGTTTAATACAGGTCAAACAGAATTTACTAATCACTGCTTTCTGTTTGTCTTAGAATTTCCCATACTGCACCGATCTTTTTAATTGGGTTTGTATATTGCTATTATGGCTGTCAACATTAATGTGGCAATAATGCACTATGCATTAATAGCACATTAATAACAATTAACACGATAAATGGTTAACATTACATTTTTTTAAAAGCTGTTTAAGCTTAAATTCACCCTTCATTATGCTTATACTAATATGATGCTTAATATGGCATTTGCTTGTTATCCATAGAGAGAAACAGAGAACTGTTGAGCTGATGATGCTCTCTGCTTTTCCTTGCATTTTAAAATGTTTAAAACTGCAGAAGGTTAAAGCTCAAGCACAGAGTACATGTAACTGAGTAACTACATAAGTACATGCTTAACTTAACTACATGTAATAAACAAACAGTGTCAATATTGAACCGAGTCTGACATGAGATACAGCAGATAAATTGTTAATGGTTTTATGTCACTCCCCGGTTATGTCACTAAAACTTCATAAGATTTGGTTTCAAGCTCTGGTCAGCTTTATTTTTTGGTACTGTATGCAGGGCTTACCTTTCACTGCCTGGCTGAGTTCACTGCCTCAGAGAAACACAATTTATGCTGTATCCTTTTAGAGGTAACAGGATAGTGCATAGGGGGATGTGGAGAGGGGAAGTGTATTGTTGCAAATGTCGTCAAGTATTAGCTAGTTTCCCGGTGCGCACACATGAACATATATGCACACATAAGTTTGTATTCATGTTTTGTATTCATATTTTCAGTGCCTTCTGTATTACAGTAGTTATAAACTGCTGTGCTACACTTCACCTGATAACTTTAACCCTTACATGGGGATGTTTGCCCTTACAAAGAGTGAAATACATGATTGTTCACACATGCACAGATTTATGCTTGAATTTACACCATGTCAGGACATATACATACACATATCTACACTCACCGGCCACTTTATTAAGTACACCTGTTCACACAAATAGCTAATCAGTCAATCACGTGGCCGCAACTCAACACATCTAGGCATGTAGAGGTGGTCAAGACAACTTGCTGAAGTCTAAATCTAGCATCAGAATAGGGAAGAAAGGTGATTTAAGTGACTTTGAACGTAGCATGGTTGTTGGTGCCAAACGGGTTGGTCTGAGCATTTCAGAAACTGCTGATCTACTGGGATTTTCATGCACAATCATCTCTAGGGTTTACAGAGAATGGGCTGAAAAAGAGAAAATATCCAGTGAGTGGTCAGTTGTGTGGATGAAAATGCCTTGTTGATGTGAGAGGTCAGAGAATGGGCAGACAGGTTCGAGATGATAGAAAGGCAACAGTAACTCAAATAACCAACCAGAATCTCTGAGGAATGTTTCCAACACCTTGTTTAAAGTATGCCACGAAGAATTAAGGCAGTTCTGAAAGCAAAAGGGAGTCTTTTACTAATAAAGTGAGTGTACATGCATATATCCAAAGGTATGTGGAGACTCCTCCTAATCATTGAGACACTGGAACCTGGAGTAGTAGAAATGTGTTCTCTGGAGTGATGAATCATGTTTCACTGCTTTATTATCTGGAAGTCTGAAGAAAGAATCTAGATTTGGCAGATGCCAGGAGACCTCTACTTACCAGAATGCATGGTGCCAACAGTAAAGTTTAGTGGAAGGTGAATAATGCTCTGGGGCTATTTTCAGGGTTTGGACTCCCTTAGTTCCAGGGCAGGATAATGTTAATGCTACAGCATAAGAAGACATTTAAGACATTTGCATGCTTTTTACTTTGTAGCAACAGTTTGGGGATGTGCCTGTGGCCCTGTGCACAGTCCATAAAGACATGGTTTGGTGTGGCCTGAACAGGGCCCTGACCTCAAACTCGCTGAACACCTGTGGGATGAATTTGAACATCAAATGCAAGCCACACCTTCTTATCCAACATCCTCACAAATGCTCCTTTGACTAAATGGGCACAACTTTACTCAGACACACTCCAAGATTTTGTGGAAAGGGCTATGGTTTTACATTAATCAGGCATAACATTATGATCACCTTCTTGTTTGTACACTCATTGTCCTTTTTATCAGCTCCACTTACTATACAGGTGCACTTTGTAGTTCTACAATTACAGACTGTAGCCCATCTGTTTCTCAGCATACTTTGTTAGCCCCCTTTCACCCTGTTCTTTAGTGAGGGACCCCATGGACCCTCACAGAGCAGATACTACTTGGGTGGTGGATCATTCTCAACACTGCAGTAATACTAATGTGGTGGTGGTGTGTTAGTGTGTTGTGTTCATAGGAGTGGATCAGACACAGCGGTTCTGCTGTTAGTTCCACTCACTGTCAACTGCATTAGACACTTCTACTTTGTCAGTCCACCTTGTAGATATAAAGTAAGAGACGACTGCTCATCTGCTGCTGCATAGTTTGTGCTAGTCATCCTCTAGTCCTTCATCAGTGGTCACAGGATGCTGTCCATAGGACACTGCTGGCTGGATATTTTTTGGTTGGTGGAATAGGTGGATTGAGTTGTTCTTTTTACATGTGATGGTGATAATCTACCTATAATGTACTATTTGCCATGTATTACCTTGCATGTACATTTAGAACAGAGCATTTTGCAATTAACCACTCTGAATGACTTTCTCTACATCTTAAACATTTAATTATGCAAATCAGAACTATCCCTTCACAAGGAACAAATGTCAGTCACCTTGTCTTAAGGGCAGTGTCAATATAACATCATTTACTTCATAAAACATCCTGTCACCTTACTATTACTGGCATAAGCTGTTTATAAAAGCTCAAGTATCACTTGTTACATTATTCAATGCTTATGCAAGGGTTGTGAGATAGCCTTCAAATATAGTGTTTAAACTTAATGTTTAAACTTAACCTTCAGTAGCAAAAAAGCAATGTTTTTGTCCTTGGAAGTTTTAAAAATATGAAAGATGTCGCTTTTGTTAGGACATTGCTATGACAGTACTAAGTCAGGTCCCAGTTTTTCTCTCATTGTCCTGCAAATGTCCTGAAAATGTACAAAAACAAATGCGCGCGCACACACACACACACACACACACACACACACACACACACACACACACACACACAAACACACACATACACACACACACTGTGTGGTGGGAGGCGGCAGTGTGCCAGTGGTGTAGAGTCACTCACAGGTCCAGAGCCACAGGGGAGCTGCTTTAAGAAGACTAATCCTGGCGTCCAGCAAGGGTTTAAGGTTGAACATTGCCCCAGGCCCTGCTGATAGAAGAGAAATGGAGAGAGAGAGAGAGAGAGGTGGGAAAAGAGAGAAAGGAAGAGGGAGAAAAGGGAACAGTAAACCAGTGTACGTGCATGTGTGTGAGAGTCTTCTAAAAAGGGGGGATGGGGGTTATGTGTGGCATATTGCCAAAAACATCAAGAAGGTTTTCTTTGTAAGGCCTGTTCTTTGGCTCCTTAAATCATACAACTAACAATGATTCACCTGCAAACAAAAGCAGTCTGAGATTCAGCCCTGTTTGTCATCTTAATTTGAAGCTTGTGCTAGCTTGTAGCACTTGTTTTATTGCTAGCTTAGCACTCATTGTTAATGGACACATGCAGCTGTAGAAATATTTTCAGTCAGCTGTAAATCAGATCAGGAATGTTACACCAAACATATTATGTACGAGAATGCTGATTTGATTTGAATGGCCTGATGTTGCGGTTGCTGTCATTTGTGTTTGGTTTGTATTTCGTTGCTAAGTTGGAAGCAGGTTTCCTGCTGCTAAATATGGAACTGCAGATTGGCATGGCCTTCACTGAGGAAAGCGTTATTTTACTTTGTGTCCTCATACACATGTACACACACACACACACACACACAGTCCCCTTTCAGTCTTCCATGTGCTTTTCTGTTTTGGTCTAGTCCATGTGCTTTCTTTATTTTGATTCCATCCCAGTCCAGCCCCCTTGTTTTCTGACTCCGCCCCTGATCGTTGCCACCTGTGTTTTCCACCTGTATCCTGTTTTCTGTCATTATCCCTGTTTGTATTTAAGTCCTGTGTTTGCCCCTTGTGTTGGCTGGTCTTTGGATGTGTTGGATGTAGTGTTTGGTAGTGTTTGGTTTGTTTGATTTGTTTGATGTGTTTGGATTTCTGTATTCTGTGTTTATTTGTGTATTCTCGTGTTTCTCCGCACATGCGTCTGCCTCATCATCACTCCTCGTTGCAAAATGTACGTATAATTATTGTTATAAGTACTAGTACTTGTAGCATAACATAGAATGTTTCAAAAATATTTCAATGTTCAATGAAATCATTTAATATTGGAATTATATGGGACTCTTACTATGATAGCAGTAGCATTCCTGCTGTACAGAAGTGGTTATTTTGAGTTAAATGTTGTCAAAATGAAAGATTAAACCTGCATTCCAAGTGGATTTGTTTGATGATCCCATTAATGTATTAGTTGTTCAGTGTATCTACTGCAGTTTAAAGCATGTTTTAGATCAGAAGCAGGACTGACTTTGTTTCTACACTGCTCATTCTCAAAGAGCTCCTTTTCCTATCAGTGCAGACTCTTGTGTGTCCTGTAGACAGCAAATGTGGTCATGAGCATTATTGAGGGTTGTGCAAATGATGATAATAGAGATGCGTAGTCACTGCTTTCAAAACTTTGGGTCAATTTGGGCTTTTTTGTTGCAAAGAACGTTCAGCTTTACTGTCATTCCACATCAGCTCAGGTATAAAACAAGCTCATTTTAGTTTAGTTTAGAATCGTAAATTACATTGCATTTATTAAAATAAAAGATTGAATATTCCATTTTGTCACTACCAAAACAATCATCAACTTTATCTAATGTTTCATTAATGACTGTTTCAGTAATAACAATTTTAGCTACTTTTGAGCAGAACTCAAAAACGCTAGCCAGTACCCAATTAGCAAACAAAGCTTTGAAGTTTTATAGTTTTTAATTGTAAAAAATGTGACAGGCAATATGAAAATAGTTTGAGACCCCTTCCTTTCACCATCAGTGGTGTTTTCAAATGTGAATGTAGAGGACACATATGCTTTGACGTTCTCATTAAGGTATTTACCTTAAAGACATCACAGTGAGTTTTCCTTCAGAAAGGAGCAAACTTGCTCTTCTTTGAGAAATACAAATGTTAGATTAGCTGTATATGACCTCACTGGTGACCAAAAACAATCCAGAACAAACACAAAATGCAAAAAAAGAAAAAATCTGTAACTGCAGTTGGTAAACAAGAAATCTTATGAGCTTCTGAGCTTGTGTTGTTCCTCTCACTTCCTCATTGATGTGTAGCACCTGGCTTGAACCTGGCCATTATGTACAAAACAACATTAGAGTGAAATCACACATAGCCATGTAAAATGATCAGATTATGATAAAGTTTGGGTGTCCCTGGTCAAATTGCATGTTTTGTAGATTCTGTCATTTTACCAATTTTTCAACATTTTTCTCAAAACTCAGTGAATGAAATGGATTTGAGCTGCAGACACTGTGACCCCTGGTTCCTTTTGCCATCACTGTGAAGAAATCTGAGTGATTGTGTTTTTTCTGCAGTGAACCATTTCACATCAAACCACTCTGAATGGCCTTTTTAGATCCTGAGGACAATTACTGTGTATGTGCTTGATTTTGACATTCTGGCAAAGGAAAATAACATTAAATGTGGCATGTGCAGAAATTATAGCACATTTTGTTTTTTTTTTCACAGGTTAAACACACCAAAAAATTGTAACTGTCCACTTAAATAAGCAGGAAAATGCCATTTTCTCTATTGAGAACATGTTCACCTATTTTCACTCAGAAACTCTACAAAACATGTAATTTGGACAGGGTGTTTAAAAGTTTGCACAAGACTGTACATTAACTTTACTGCCAACACCTGCAAACAGCCTTAGACAGCTAATTTAGCTTTAGCTGGCCTTGTTGGGTACCTTCTCATGTGAGCCTTTGCAGTAATGCAGGTTTTTCCTGAAGAAATGCTGGTCGAATCCATGGCCTTTGAGGGGTTTGGGTGGACTCACTAAAATAATCCCCACAGCTCAGAACACGGCAACAGGATGCTCAGACTGAATCTTGACACATTTCCTGATTCTTCATTCTGAACAATCTGTGATCGCCATTCATTCCTTGGAGCTGCTTATTCAAAAAGTGAAGTGCCCTTAGATTTGGTTGAGAGGGTGTGATTGAGTGTTCAGAAGAAACCATGCCTGCAGCAAAAGTGCAAATCTGGCTAGGGACCTAAATGCTTTATCATATATACCAGACTGTACAAGCAGTGCAGACTGTGCCTTTAGCATAGTGCTATTACAACCAATGATCCATTGAAACTTGTCACGTCTTTAGCAGTAGAAGAAACTGACTGGCTTATAATAGAAACTCTCAGTTAGGATCGCTCAGTACTTTGCTGGGGCTGTTTTCTTCAGGTAATATTGCTGATTATCATAAATTAGCCAGCCAAAACAAACCGGCATGCTGCCTGTCACAGTTGCCTAAAAAAGATATCATTATATTTTCAATAGACAAGTTATTTTGCGATAGCTATGACTAAACAGGTAAGATTTTAGAGTTAGGATATTGAACAGCCCTACTGTGCACCATTGCTTGAGTGCTGTTGAATATGTGAATATAGAGACTGAAAAACAGCCCAAGATTTATAGTCACCCAGCTTTTATCAATGGGTTATCTACTGGTATGAATATGACCTAGTTTTACCTTAGCAAGTTTCTGTTGAAGACATCGGATCTGCACACTGTGCATCATCTGCTCCTAGATTTTCTCAGCCTTGCACAAAGTGGTAGGGAGGAGCATGAAGTGACTTCATGGATGAGTTCCAGACATCATATCTGTATACATATGTGTGTGTGGTGTGTGCAGGGGAGAGAGAGAGAGAGAGAGAGAGAGAGAGAGAGAGAGAGAGAGAGAGAGAGAGAGTGTAGTGAAGGCTGTGATGAAGCTGTGGACTCAGCTAGTGTGATAACATGTAGCCTGGCTAATATCTCTATAGCTCAAACAGTCTTTATGAAACTCCCTCAAGCTTTGCCCCACTCTGTTGGAAAAAGCTTCGGTCCTGGGCTTTGAGCATGTATGATTGTCAAGTGATTGCACTTTGGCAGTGGACTAATGAAAACCATACTGCTTTTTTCACTCTCTCACTCCTCCTAGCTCTCTCTGTCTAACGGGGAAAGATGCGCAATGGAAAAAGTGTTAGTGCTCTGGGTCGTAAGTGATTCATGGCTGCCCATCCTTAGGGACTGTTCGGAGAGGCAGCAGCATTAAAATATGGCAATCGGTGGCACGCCAAGCACGTGCTCGACAAGACCACAAAACTGCTCTGGGGACTGACAAAATCCAGGAATTGGTGCTGGCAGAAAGGGTGGAGAGGGGTGTGTGTGATGCATCCAGAGGGTTAGTGAAGACGTGTGTGTGGACATGCACATACTTGTACCCACATCAATACGTAAATCATGCATACAGTCTTATGCAAAAGTTGCAACACCTTTGGTTCAATTTCATGTCTAAGTGGAAATAAGTTAACATATCCTCTATCGAGAATAAAACAACCTGGTCTCATGGGATGTGTACGTACCTCTGACCACTTTTTGCAGAGCCACAAATACATGCCCTCGAGTACGTTTTGCTGCACTATTGAGAAACAAATGTCCACTGGGGGCGCTAAAGAGAAGCTTACACTTTAATGTAACATTTCGATTATTTTGCCTTTGAAAGTGACTGTATTTGAGGTTTTGATTATTTTGAAGCTGTCAGCCATCAGCACTATTTTAATGATAAAATGTAGAATACTTTCGGAGCGCCTGTGATGTCTGTGATTCATAAGTGGGCAAAGCAGGTAATGCCGCCTCTAACACAGCTTCAGGTACGGAGCTATAGCTGTGGCAGGTAGCTGGGGCTGTTCTCCTACAACATTAGTTTGGTGGTTAAAGCAGATTGTGTACTTGCTGCTGTCAAGCAGAAGCTCCCATAACCTTTTGCCTGAAGATATAGGGGGGTGGGGGCACTGTCTACTGATTTATCTAGCTAGTCTACTTCAATTACATGTCCTGCAGTACGTAGCTAATCCCGAGATGTCAGCTGAGCTGATAATGGTGCGCAGCTTTAGCTAGCTAGGTAACTACCTTATGTGGTTAGCTAGCTAGCATTAGGTGGCTAGTGAAGAGCACTTGCTAGATAAAGCAGTTGATGTGTTTCTGTGGTTGTCACGATGTGCTGGCTAGAGATCTCAAGCTGTCGTGGCCTTTGTGCGGGAAAAAAATGCCTCGATATCTGATCAGTCTGCATTCGCTGCTGTCCAGCCTATACCTGATGTCCTAGTTATAGCTGACTAGTTTAGTGGCTAGAAAACTAGCTAGCTAGCTAATGTCTAATGTTAACTGAGCTAATGTCACATTCATATTAAAATGGAATGGGGATTGTCAAAATACTCATATAAATAATCAAAAATATCAAAATAATCATTAAATATGTTATCGAAATGGGTAAGGTAGCTCAGCTAAGCTCAGCTGACTGATAGAGACACCTCACTCTATGCTAATGAATCAGTAGGCAGTATCTCTCATTCTATCTCTAACCAGAAGATTACACGAAAAGGTTAATGATTAAAAAATAATCAAAACCTCAAATACAGTCACTTTCAAAGGCAAAATAATCGAAATGTTACATTAAAGTGTAAGCTTCTCTTTAGCGCCCCCAGTGGACATTTGTTTCTCAAAAGTTCAGCAAAACGTACACGAGGGCATGTATTTGTGGCTCTGCAAAAAGTGGTCAGAGGTACGTACACATACACATACTCTGCAAGTTGTAGTGCACATCTTATATTTATTTTCTGGGATATTAGCCATAATTTAGAATTTTTGAATTTATTTTTGGCAACAGCATTATATTTGCGAGGAAGAGAAGCTAAAAGGCCATGGTGGAGTGTGGAGTGTTAAAAAACAGCCTCGATCAGTTCATCGCTCCATTAGAACCATGTGTTTGGGGCCACGCCACAGGCACTGAGCGAGCACCAGGCAAAGAGGTGGCAGAGCTGAGGCCAAACAGGCCGCTGGCAGTGCTGGCTGCTTTCAATCAGACAGAGAGAGAGAGAGAGAGAGAGAGAGAGAGAGAGAGAGAGAGAGAGAGAGAGAAATGACACGGAATAATAATCATAAAAACCTTGAATGACCCTGGCATGGGTTAGCTCTGCAAAGCTGGAAATCGCATTTGGACATCTCCAGCTGTTTGTGAAGCAAGCTCACAATTCAGCAGGTGCGGAATAATTGCAGTGGGGTTGGCGGGCGTGGGGGGGGGGGTGAATTACAAAAAACGAAAGAGTGAAATTGCGAGAAGCGATACCACATAAACTGGGGAATGAATCACACAGCTAGTAGCAGTGGCAAGCAAAAGCTCTTCTTAATTCTCCATTCATTAGAGATGTTGGCATGTGTGCAGATAAATGAGAACAGGAAGTGAATGGATTTGACCAGAGACTGTGCAGTATTGAGTGCTTAATATAACTTTACTTGATTTAGTTTCTCACAACTAGAGCAAAAGCAGTCAGTAATGGCCTACAAATGTCAATTATATATGAGTCTACATGGTTGAGGTTGCTTGTAGCCGGTATGTAGGCCTTTGCTATAGTGTCCAGTTTAGTTGACTAAGAAACATCCATCCATCCATTTTGGTGGGGGTGCTGGAGCCAATCCCAGCGGTCATCGAGCGGAAGTTAAGAAACATCACCTCCATAAAAAGAATCACTAATTGCTAATTAGCAAATTGTGTAATTTAGTTTCAGTGTGGTTACCGTTTCTTTTCAAGATGCAAGAATTTATTGTCGTATGCACAGAGCAACAGACATTTGCACTGCACAGTGCAATACATTCTTACCAACAACCAACTAACAATTGTTGTTTTAATATTTTAATGATGGATAAAAAACTTCACTTCTTTCTTCATTTGTTGGCTGTGATCTTAGCAGTTGATTTGATTGTTTTTTATCTTGAAACACTGTTCTGTGGCCCTAAGCATGGTTAGCATTCTGTGCTAAACCATGTTCGTTGTTGAACTGGCATTGGAGCAGTTAATCTCAGTACTCAGAACCATTTTGGACCCTGTCATTGGGCCCAAAGTTTTATTACACACTTCGATAATAGCTCAGTCTATTTGCACTGAAGTCCCTGTAGATACTAATTAATAACCCTTAATATGTAAAAAGCCTGGGATTTTAAGTTGAGTTAAATGATATATGTAGTGTGGAGTAAATAAGTGGTGTCAGCTTATGATTCATTTATAGCCATAGTTATGGTCTATAGTTGAGACCGTATATATTTATCTTGACATACTTATACATACTTATCAGCCACTTTGTTAGAAATTAGAAATTAGTTGAGACTGTAGCCCATCTGTCAATATACAAATTGTAGTCCTTCACCAGTTGTCAGTTTCTGACAACAGAGCTGCTATTGACGTGATGTGTTTGGGTGGTGGACGAATCTCAACCTAGCTCTATGTTGTAAAAACTCCAGCAACACTCATTCTATCACCACATTCACTATGATGTCAGCATCACTGATGTGTTGAAAATGGACCACTACCATAAACATATCTGTTCATCAGACAACATGTGGTCAGAAAGTGACCAGTGATGAATAGTGTAGATGCATAGATTACATGTGTGTATGTCATGACATGTAATACAGGACACATGATGGCATGTGTGCCCTACACCACTGTATACTCTGGAACTGTATACCAGTATAGTGAGCATTTGGTAGGTGGACCTCATAAAGTAGGCAGCGAGGGGAAGTACACTAGGTATTTATAAGAGCGTGGTGAGTGTATAACAGCCAGTGCACTGCAGCACAACTGTCAACTAACAGTTAGCAATAATCATCTTAAGATGCTTTTTTGGGCCACTTTTCTTTAGCAGTCAACAACAAAAACAGTGCATTTGTATGTGTGATGCACTGAACTGTGGGTCAAAGCCAATATCCAGTCTTTTTACATATCTGTCAAAGCCAATGCAAATACATAAACATTATAAAATGTAGAAATTGGGACTACATCTACCTGTAAAACATGTGCTTCATATAGACCACATATGAATAATATAATTCATTGTTTTTGTCCTGAAAGGCAATGCATTTAGGTAAATACACCTATTTAGCCTGCAGTAGTTTAGCTCTGCCCAAACACACTGTTATTAAAAGCAATTGTTTCAGCCCTGACTGATTTTCAATTGGGACACAAAACAAAGCAGCCAATCAGCACAGAGTTAATTTACATATATCAATCTTAAAAGCACAGTAACAAAAACAGCCTTTTTAATTGCAAGGGCTGAAGAGAGGTTAGATAATGGTCAAGTAAAATGAATTATGACTATTTGAGACAGGATCTGCAGGTAGATCCTGCTATAGTTGATTTCAAAATGCAAGCATTTGTAATTAGAAAGAGACTGCACAAGCTTAACCTACATGGAAGATACATTAGCAGGAATCACAGAATATACTATGAATTCTCTTTCACACTGTTCTCTTTTGCATCTGTTAAACAGATGAGCAGCATCTGACAAGAAGTGGATCTTCCAACTAGATAATGATCCCAAACATACAAGTAAACCTACCAGGAATGGCTCAAAAGGATGAAATGGAGGATTGTGGAATGGTCTAGTTCAAGCCCAAATCTGAATCCCACTGAAATGCAGTAGAGTGTGGTGGAGGGGGGGGTTAGAAACAGGGTGTACATGCAAACATTGCACAGTTGAAAGTATTCTGCATGAAGGAGTTTGCAAAAGTCTGCCCATACGTGTCAGAAACTGGTAGACAGTTGCAGGAAACGCCTACATAAAGTTGTTTCTTCTAAAGGGGGCAATATCAGTTGAAGCCAAGAGTGTACTTACTTTTTCAATAGAATACAATATCTCAGTTAATTTTTTGTTTAAATAAATGATTGAAAAGTCAAATTTCTATTGTTTTTGTTCTATTGCACAGTGCAATACATACTGCTTAACTGAAGATGCAATACTGTCAAAAAAAGAAAAATTCATAGGGTGTATGTTTTTCTTCACATAACTGTAACAGAAATGGAGAATATAGCTCTTTATGCAATTTTCTACCAGCACCATCATTGTCCTCCCCTGGTATGTGTGTCTACAGTTTGGACAGATGTTTCAGAAATTGAAGAGTCATCCTGAAGGCAAACTTGAATGCACAATAACAGTGACAATCTCACTGCAAGATTAAAAGCCACAAGATGAAGCAGGCAGATAAAAAAGGACATATGTCAGATATCTACTTGTTGCCCTTTCAGTCTGTTACAGTGAGTGGAAGCAGTTGCTCTTTCTGAGACCACTTTTGTGGCTCCTCTTAAAATGGATCAGTGGGCGTTTGGGGACATTTAGTTTCAGGCAGTCTTAATAGACAAAATACCAAACCTTTTGCATATGACCTTTGCCATATTGCCTTTTGTGTGTACCTCTTTTCCCACAGAAGCCTGTGATAAAGTGTTATCTTAGATCAGGTCTGCTGTTGTTGGTGCAAATAAGCTGCACTTTGCATCTCTTTGCCTTTTAGAAGTGAAAGACTGAGAAACTAATTCATACACAAAAACACACTCTGTTGCTCTCTCTCTCTCTCTCTCTCTCTCTCTCTCTCCACGCAAACACACACACGCATGCATGGACACATAAACACAAGCAGAGTCCCCGGAGAGAAGCTGGCTCTCACGCGAGCAGCTCGAGTGTGTGTCAGTGCATGCAACGGGCAGAGAGCCAGAGACCACAAGCCTCTCAGAGTGAGAGAGGGTGAGAGAGAGAGAGAAAGAGAGAGAGAGAGAGGAAGAGAGAGAGAGAGAAGAGGAGGAGGGAGGGAGATTGAGGGGGAAGCTGCAGGTGTTCTTGGTTGAGGGGTTGATGACTGGGGGGGTTGGGGGGAGGAACTGCATGAGAGCTCATGGACTGGGCAGCCACAAAACCCAAGAGAGTAGAGACAGAACAGAGAGAAAGAGAGAGAGAGAAAGAGAGAGAGTCCAGAGATGGAGAGAAAAAGTAGAGAGAGAGCTAAGAGAGATAAAATGAGAGCGAGGAAGTGAACGAGCAGAGAAGGAACTCGAGAAAGCGAACAGAGAAACAGTGAGTATGGGAACAGGAGAGAGAAAGAGAAATGAGAAAGAGAGAAAAAGAGAGCAGAGAGAAAGAAAAAGATCAGGGAGAGTGAAAATGAGTGGTGAGAGAAAGATAGATAGAGAGCAGAGAGATTGAGAGGGAGAGAGAGAAAAAAGAGGAGAGAGTGAGAAAGAAAGGAAAAGAAAAGGTGTGTATGGGGAAGAGAAACGGTGAGTAAGAGAGAGCGAAAGAGAGCGAGAGAGAGAGCGAGAGAAAGCAGAGACGGGGAGGAGGGCGAGGGGCGAACAAAACAGCAACACAGAAACTAAGCAGAGAGCCTCCACCAGCACGCAACTATAATGAGTCCAAAACACAGCACACACACTCACACTCACACAATCACTCACACATATGCACACAGAAGTGCCAGCAGCAAGAGCAGAAGATTACTGTGTTAACAGAGGGAAATGAACCATTCAAGAACTACTCAAATCTCACAAATATTGAGGTTAAAGACTATTATTTGTAATCAGTACCTCAGCTGAACTGTGAAGTACTGCATTATAATCACTCTAATAGGTACAAAATAAAACAGAGGACAGCACTGTGCAGGAGCTACTTATTTTCTTTAGCAGTAATTGTGGTTTGCCAGTAAAAAACATTAAATTATTGTAGAATCAATATAAATAATGTAGCATTGGCACTGTTAATTTGTTAATATTCATAACACTTTAATGATGTGTTAACGTGATGATTGATTGACACTCATCTTTTACCTAGTTTGACCCTTCAAATAGTCTTTAGTTCCAGGCCAAAGTCCAGCTGCTCGTGTGCTGTATGTTTCTAAGACTGACTGTGTGATGTAGCTGTGTAGATATTATGATCTATTTAAACCCAAGGTTTTAACCACTTAATTTGCCAAGGTCCATTAGATGAAGGAGGTATTAGATGGTAGCTGTAAATACTTGATGTCCTCATGGAGAGCTTTGGAAATGGTTAAACACATATCAAATCACAATTTATTCTTCATTTGTTTATATGTATTTATATGAATGTTAGGGAGCAGCACCAGGAGCAGATAGGTTCTACACCCACAGTGGAGCGTAGCTAAGTTCGCTGGAAGCAAATTTCAGGAGGACCAGAGATTAGTTCTCCAACCACTCTCGAGCTCAAAAACGGCTTTTACACTTGACTAAACGAACCAGACTTGCAGAGCAAGCGCTCCGGGTCTGTAAAAAAGTGAAACCACACAAACATCATAAGAGAACCAAGAAAAATATAAATAAATAATATAATGTATGTTGAAGGAATGACTGCAAAAACATGATCCTCAGATATAAAGGGAAGTGTAATATTGTGCAGAATTAAGTTAAAATTCATAAAAATAGACAAATGTACAGACAAAATTCAGGCTTCAAAGTGGCTGCTGCTACCTTGTAGCTATACAACATGCTGTTATCTATAAACAGTGGATAAATGCATGTCATGCAGTGAAAGACACTAATTATGCAAGTCTGTCTGAGATTACATAACAGTTCAGTGCTACTTGAGGCAACTTTGCGATGATTTAAGCGTGCAGTTTACAGAATGCTAAGCTTGTGGCCATAAGCTTCTACTACTTGTTAGCAACATATTGAAGCTCCAAGATGAAATTATGCTTTTTTTGCAAAATTATTGCTTTAAAGTCAGCTGCAGAGCCTGGTTGGGGAAAAAAATAAATCATAAAGGCCTTGAAACAACAAGGTAGAGATTTAGACTTGTTGGGCCAGTTCCTTTGGTTTAAAGAGAGAGTAGCAGAATAAGAGAGGGGGAGAGAGAGAGAAAGAAACAGAGCGTGTAAGTGGGAGGGAGGGAGGAGAAAGAGAGATTAAGGGGGAGACATAGAGAGAGAGAGAGAGAGAGAGAGAGAGAGAGGTTAATGGGAAGAAATGGACAGAGAATAAGAGGAGGGAAAGAGAGAGTAAGGGGCGAGAGGCAGAGAGAGAGAAAAACATAAATCATAAAGGCTTGAAGCAACAACAGGTAGAGATTGAGACTTGTTGGGCCAGTTCCTTTGGTTTATACTACTCCACATACGCGTGTCACATGTACACACTTCACTCAAACACACACACACAGACACACACACACACACACACAGAGGGGTGACTCAGTCTTTTCAGATGGCAAACAAGGCCTCCTGTGTCTCAGAGGACGTTGCCTGCCATTGTCCCCATCACGACTGCAAGATAGATGTGTCTATGGGGGCTTGGCCCAAGCCCACTCATATTAAATTCTGCTGAGCAAATACAATCCCCCCGACCCGCCTCGCCCTGCAGTGGAAAAGAACTAATTTACTGATGTGTGTATGTAAAGGTGTAGAGTTTCGCTTGACAGACAAGAAAGTGTGCTGGGGGGGCAGAGGGGCAGAGAGAGAGAGAGAAAGAGAGAGAGTAAAAATATAAAAAGGAGCAAAAGGAAGGGATAGAAAGGAACAGTAAGATGAAAGAGAGACAGAAGACAGAGAGAGGAAGAGATAGAGAGTGAAAATATTAGCAGAGAGAGGAAAGAGAGGGTGAAACAGAGTGAGAAGAGAGAGAGAGAGGAAGAGATAGAGATAGGAAGAAAGAGAGAATACAGGGAGAGACAGGGAAATAGAAAGAGAAAGCTTTGGCAATACGAGTGCTAATATTTATTATGCTAATAAAGCAACCTTGAACTGCATTGAGAGTGAGAGAGGGAAAAAGAGATTAAAAAATTAAACTAGACATTGAGAAAAATGGAAATTGTAAAGTATAGTAAAAAGTTAAAGAGAGCACATACACACACACACATAGAGAAATGAGAGAGTGAGAGAGATGTTCATCCCTGTCACTTTGAGTTCATGGTCAGTTTGACATGTTTATCTCTCTGGCGAACTCCCTCCGTCTGCTAACGTTTTACTTTTACAAGAGCACACACACACACACACACAGGCTAGATGAATGCCAAGAGAGTAAACACACAGACTGAATCAAAAATAGACACTGCTGCTCCGTCAAAAGTCCATTCAATCACGAACATTAGGAGATGCAAACATTATGAGATGCAAGAGATATTTAGACACATAAAAAAAACACAGCTTGCTGCCATCATCCAAACTAAATGCATCGCAAAAGCACTGCTGGATAACAAACCCGTCTTCATCTCTTTATAGAAATTATACTTAATCAACAGTCTTGATTTTATGAGAGCCTTAAAAAATGCTGTGCCCCGACCAGTCTGTTACTTCCTAACAATAAATGCTCATTTTACTTTGGCTCAGAAAGTGATACCTCGTCATTTGTGTATGCATGTGTATGTGTCCATGTGTCTGTGTGAAATATCCAAAAATAAACATGCTTCTTGTAAATTTGTCCCTTAGGCCTTTTAACAGGATGGCTCAACATTTTGGCATTGAAACCATGTCTGTGTTCCAAGTGTGAAAATGAACAGAGTAGTAGGGGCTTTAAAGAATGTCCACTCAGAAGGACATTCTTTAAAGCCCATGTGATGTCCCTAAGTGGCCTGTCTATAAAAACCCTGCATACAATACAGCGAAGAATCTTGCGTCAAATCCGAAGTGTGCCATATGCTGCTTGTGGCCAAGCATCTTTGGCAGCTAGAGCTGCCTTTGTTGTGTAGCTTTGGAGTGAGTATCCATAAAAACATCACAGTATAAAGATCAGCCAGATAGAAATGAGTGTCTGATAGGTGGTGATAGGTATGTACATTATTTGGCTCAAAGTATGTGGACTCTCCTAAATCGTGAAAGCACAAACACTCACAGATTAGGTGCTGAACTGTGTAGTATCAATCAATACAGAGTTCCAAATTGCTACTGGAAGCAATATCAAAACTCATGAAATGGGATTGGTGGATGCCAGGATTCATAGGGGCAACAGAGGCAAAGTTTGGTGGAGGAGGGATAATGGTCCAGGGCTGTTTTTCAGGGTGTGGGCTTGGCCCCTTACTTCGAGTGAAGGGTAATTTTAATCCTACAGCATACAAACACAATTATATTTCCAACTTTGTGGCAACAGAGAGACATGTTTGTCGAGTCAACCCACACTTTTGGAATGAAGTGGACTGTCGATCGCAAGACGTCACAAACACTTTTTTTGACTGAACAGGCAAAAATTCTCACACTCCATAATCTTATAGAAAGCCTTCCCAGAATAGTGGACACTGTTATAGCAGCAAATGGGAGGCTCCATGTTAATGCCCATGGTTTTGGAATGGGTTATACAATTAGCTCATATAGGTACAATAAATAGGAGTCCACATACCTTTGGCCATATTGTGTATCTTTGTGCTACTGTGCATGTGGGGGATAGATTTCAGACATGTGAGCTTTCCATAGTTACTGTTGCCTAGTTCAATCTTGCATCCATATATATGAAACCAGCGCAGGGATAGATTATTGATCCATTATAAGGTGGACACAATAGATTATAGCACATTAATAAGGCTAAATTTGTTAATTTAATTTTTTTCCATCAGTGGTCAAAACACAGATAAATATGAAGTTGTTTAATCCCACTTCTCTTTTTTTATTTAATTGCTTTCTATTTTTTGCCATTTGTTGGTATTTTCATAGTTTTCACAGTGTTATTGTACAGGATGGTGGGGTCTACAACGATGCTTGTGTATCTTGCAAGACTATGTTCCATCTCTGAACCAGTGATGTAACTACCAACAGAGTAAGCAGTCGCATTGGGATCTGTACTGTAAGTGTACTAGTTTTTCGCAATTTCACATTCACAACTCATTGGTAGCTACTCTAATAAGTTACTTCAACCATAAGTCTACATTAGAGTACAGACTCAGTTGAGACATAGTGAGAAAAAAGTTTTTTTCATTTATTTTATGTATTTTTTGTGGGGGTCTGTTTTTGCACAGGGGCCCAAAAGATCCTATTTACACCTCTGTGTGAAACTCTTAAGATCCACATACTGAGTTTGGCAGCTAGTGTTATGCTAATTGCTCAATTTAGCCACCATCGATTAGTGAAGATTTGCAATAAACTCAATGTAGCTAGCTAAACAAATGCTAGCCATCGCTTTCAGGAATAAAGCACAAATTGCTTCCTTTTTCCTGGAATCAAATGTTGTCCCTTTGCATTTGATCTCCCTCATTAGTGGACAGTAAGTCAATAAGTGGGCTAACAGACGGTCAACTGGCTGTGTTCCAAGGAGGGTTGGATTAGCCAGCTAGAATCCCTCTGTTTTCTGAACCAGTGAGGCAACCATGTTATCATGTGGTGAAGTAAAGTGATTACTGTTTTTCAAGCTTTGATGCATTGATGCAATGCTGAAATTGGCCTCTCCAGAACTGTACTGGCTCCTCAGAGACTCCCAAAATCATCCTATATAGCCCAGAGTAAGACCCGGTCACCTCTGGATATTCTTGTATTACTGGTCATTCTTTGGACACCCATGCTTCCAGTGCTTTAGAAAAATAAAATGGCTGACAGAATGTTTCTCTAAAAACTCTCTGATTGTATCTGTGACATTGTAACTAGAGAGGACATCGAACTTAAAAAAAATTTTAGTATGTGGATGCATCACAGGTTCTTTCTGCAGGTCCAATAGAAATCAAATCTGATATTTTAATGAATACATTTAAATAAAATATTTCCCCCTATAACATGTTATCAAATGGGACACTGTTGGCTCTTTGTGTGTCAAATGTTGTGACCCTGTGTTGAACTGCTAGTGAGCAACGAGGGGTGAAAGCACCCTTATGTATACATTATATTTCCAAAAGTATTCGCTAGTTTGCCTTCACACGCATATGAACTTAAGTGGCATCTCATTCTTAATTCATTGGGTGCAATACGATGTTGGCCCACCGTTTACAGCTATAACAGCTTCAACTTTTCTGGTACAGCTTTCAACAAGGTTTAGAAATGTGTTTATGGGAATTTTTGACCATTCTTCCAGAAGCACATTTTTGAGGTCAGACACTGACATTCTAATTCATCCCAAAGGTGTTCTATTGGGTTGAGGTCAGGACTCTGTGCAGGCCAGTCAAGTTCTTCCACACCAGACTCACTCATCCATGTCTTTATGGACCTTGCTTTCTGCACTGGTGCACAGTGATGTTGGAACAGGAAGAGGCCTTCCCCAAACTGTTCCCATAAAGTTGGGAGCATGAAATTGTCCAAAATCTCTTGGTCTGCTGAAGCATTAAGAGTTCCTTTCACTGGAACTAAGGGGCCGAGCCCAACTCCTGAAAAACAGCCCCACACCATAATCCCCCCTCCACCAAATTTACACTTGGCACAATGCAGTCTGAGAAATATCGTTCTCCTGGCAACCGCCAAACCCTGACTCGTCCATTGGATTGCCAGACAAAGAAGCATGATTTGTCACTCCAGAGAACACGTCTCCACTGTTCTCCGTCTCCACACGTCTCCACAGTCCAATGGCGGTGCTTTACACCACTGCATTCGATGCTTTGCATTGCACTTGGTGATGTAAGGCTTGGATGCAGCTGTCCAGCTGTGGAAACTCGTTCCATGAAGCTCTCTACGATGTTCTTGAGCTAATCTGAAGGCCATATGAAGTTTGGAGGTCTGTAGTGATTGACTCTGCAGAAAGTTGGTGACCTCTGCGCACTATGCGCCTCAGCATCTGCAGACCCCGCTCTGTCATTTTAGGTGGCCAACCACTTTGTGGCGGAGTTGCTGTCATTCCTAATCATTTCCACTCTGTTGTAATACCACTAACTTGACTGTGTTATATTTAAGTAAGGAAATTTCACGACTTGTTGCACAGGTGGCATCCTATCATGGTACTATGCTGGAATTCACTGAGCTCCTGAGAGCGATCCATTCTTTCAAAAATGTTTGTAGAAGCAGTCTGCAGGCCTAGGTGCTTGGTTTTATACACCTGTGGCCATAGAAGTGAGTGGTACACCTGAATTCAATGATTTGAATGGGTGAGTGAATACTTTTTCGAAATATAGTGTATATAATACCACCATATCCGTATCCATTTCGCTTCTGGTTTTGTAAATCTTTCACATTTCTGCTGAAATGTATTTCATGAGTCTCTAAGTTCAAAACATATCACTATGGCAACAGTGAAAAAGGGTCAAATTAAGTAATTTCTCATTATGAGATTGCTGTAAGAATGTAATAAGATGATTCAAACTGTTGTTAGATATTTTTACTTATTTTGAGTAATTTATCAAGTCAAAAACATTGTGCATTACAAGATGATTTTGATTGCGTCAAGAAATAGAGCTTGAGGGAAGTAAAATTACCTGCCAGTGTAGTAAGATAAAAGAAAGACCAGATGAAGTCAACAGGATGACTGAATAATCTACATATAAACTGATATATTTATAAAATTGATAGTCTTTTAATATTCGTATGACTTAATACTTAGGAGACATAACAATTTCATCATGCGAATGTTACCAACTTGCCAAAATATGAGATCTTTGCAGGGTAATCAGAGTAATTTTGGACCATTTTTGGTCTATTTATCTTTGAATGTCCACACAATGTAAAGAACAGCTCGCATTTTTAAATGGAGTAAATAAATAAGCAACTGACGTCCTTTTGTGCATAAAAGTCAAAATCAAGATCAAGAACTTTTTTACATCATTAGTTCATGCTCCTGGTCATATTAAGCATAAATGTTTCATCATATCTTTTAAAAGACTTACAAGTCTTATGCCTCCAATTTTCTCGTCAAACATAATGACTTTTACCAGCCTCAGAAACGTGATTCTTTTTTATTATATCACCATGCATCAATTAATATTAACCAATAATATCATGTTTCATGTCTTTCTCCCACCATTCCCCAGCTATCAAAAAGCGAAAACCTAGCAGCTAGCTCAGAGATCTTCCCTGTTTCACTCAGAAATAAACCCCGCAATGATTTCCAATCAACTGTGATTTAAACACCTGGCAGGGCATCCACAACTGCTTTTATGGACTTGAGAGTTTTGGAAGTTTCTACCTTCTTCCGTTGGCTTTTGCAGTTCCATTTCAGTCTCTGGGGCTTTTGTAGTCTGGCTAATATCTCTTTTAACTCTGAGTGTCATTGGAGTAACTGTTTTAGTTCAGTTTTTCCACAGTGCCACCATGAGGCAATGCCGTCTGTATTAAAGCCCTCCCAAAAACAATAACAACACTAACACACACAAAAAAATTAAATACACACATACACAGAAAAAAACTCTAGACCTCATGGAGCTAATAGTCTGCTGGTTTTGGAAGCCCTAAGGCCTAGTTCAGCTCTCAACACCGGTTACTTCATTTCCTCCATAATGAGGGTAATAAGCAGGCCGCTACGCTAACTGACTCTGACCTACTCACACACAGAAACACATGCATGTATTTGCACACACCCAGAAGAAAACTGAAGCCGCAGACAAATAACCAATGAAGTGCAGTCCCAGGAGTAAACCATGCCAGTTGACTTCTTTGTAAATGAACCCAGGAGAGCAGCAACGTTGCATGAAACTGTATCTATAAATTCAATGAAAGACATCTAAACAGCATATAAATTAAATGTAAAGCCAAAATTTATGACAGGTTGAAAATGTATAAATTAAGCTCCTCTGAGGATTTACACACACATTTGTTCTGCTCAGGTTTCTAAAGGAGAATTCTACCAATTTTTCAAAATTTCTGTATTATTTAATTGTTAAGATGTAAATAAAGCCATTTAGAGAGGTTTTGTTGTTTTGAAATACTTTGTTATAATGCTTGACATTGTTTTACAACAGTTTTTATTTAAACACACAGTGCTTTGTTAGGCAAAATAGTTCACCTCCCCCTACAGAAAAAAAATAATAAATCAGATATAACATTATTTTACCATCATACACATATCACTATTGGAACAAAGCCTACATCATGGTAATGTTTCAGGAGAAGAAACATACTTGGAAGTTAATGTAAATATACTTTTTTGCAAGTAATTTTGAATAATTTCTATCTGTCCTTTCATTGGAAAAATGTGGAAAAATACATAAACAAGTAAAATACAAGGTTTGTTCCAAAAGTGATGAGTATAATGTATAAATATACACATGATGATGTATAAATATACACATAAACTGAGTTTATACACATAAAATCTACCTGTAGGTTCACTGGTCATTTTGGAGAAAGTGTAAATAACATGGCTATATTTACATTGCAGACACCATAACCCCGGGATCATCACTACTGAAAAGAAGTTCAGACTGGTTAGTTCTTCTTCAATAGTTTCTCTGTTTTGCTTTAAAATATTAAGAAAGACATTTAGTATTTTTTATGACTCAACAGTTGAATTTAGAAAATTTGATGTATTTTCCCTTTAAATAAGGCCTTGTGTCAGTATGGTCTCAAATTCAGGGGAAAGCATGACCGTACTGTGTGTGTGTATATATCTGTTCTGGGTTTGTTCGGGTTGCAAATGTGCAGGTGTGTGCATGCATGTGAGTGTGTGAGACAGATCAGCACCAGGTCACGGAGGTCAGTACGGTAAAAGCTGGCCGAAGTCCAGTTATATTTGACCCACACGCAGATGCCACTGACTCTCTGAGGACTTGAGTCATGTCAATCTGGGCCTTTAGAAGCAGGTGCAGCAGATTAGCGGACGGGTCTCAACATGTCAGGAAACAGATTGTTATTGTGTGTCGATGTCTCCTTTTCCAGTCCTTCTCCCTCTCTCTCCCTCCCTCCACCCTGCTGTTTTCCTCCCTCTTGCTCTGTGCTGCACCCGAAAGCCTGAGGTGGAGTGAAACTTGAGCCTGCTCGCTAGGATAATTCTGCTTATTGTGTGAAGGAGTGTTCTGGAAAGAAAATAGCATGGTTGCGTGTGTGTGCGCATACAAGTGTGTGTGTGTGTGTGTGTGTGTGTGTGTGTGTGTGTGTGTGTGTGTGTGTGTGTGTGTGTGTGACTCAATCTATGCATCAAGTTGTGCAGTGTGCAGAGGGCAGTGTAAGTCTACACGTGCAATGACAGATCTTACTCCCAGTGGCTGACCTATGAAAAATCATATCCTGCAACAGTACAGAGAGGCAGAGGGGGAGAGAAACAGTGAGGGGGATGAGTAAAGGAGAGAGAGAGAGAGAGAGAGAGAGAGAGAGAGAGAGAGAGAGAGAGAGAGGAGAGAGAATAAGACAGAGTCAAGAAAAGAGAAAGAGAGAAAGAGTAAGAGGAGGAGGGAGAGAGAGCGAGAGAGAGAGAGAGAGAGAAAGAGAGAATAAGACAGAGAATCAAGATAAGAGAAAGAGAAAAAGAGTAAGAGAGGGGGGAGAGAGCGAGAGAGAGAAAAGAGAAAGAGCATTATGATATTTTAAATGGCTGTTAAAATTCTAAAAGTTACATTTCATGTATTCATGAACTTTTCTAAATAATTCAATGGTGAAGATGGTGGTTTGATGTAAAATGGTTCATTGTAGAGAGACACTGTTGAGATTTCTTACAGTGGTGATGATAGGAAATAGGTCACAGAGGTCAGAATGTCTTACATGTATCTTTCAAGCATTTTGTATGTTTTGTTGCTGGTGTTATAATAGTAGCAATTTTTTCCTTTTTTCCTGGCTGGGATGGTTACTTTCAATGAGCAAACACAACCATAGCAAACCTTTAGAGCAAGAGTTTGGTGATCAATCAAATACATATTTCCCATTACCCCCAATGCAGTAGATCAGACAGGACATGTTTAATGTCTTAAGTGTGCTTCTTTAGTTTTGCACTGGAACTAATGAAGCTAACAAGAAATAGAAGCTTCTGACACTGTTTGACAAGTTCTACAAAAACTTACAGAGTACGTTAGAAAGTAGCAGAAGCCTAAATTCAGTCCATACTTTCCTTTTTGTATGGATAACAATATCACGTACAGTGTCAGAAGTAGCTTAAATAAGTCTAAGCATAATTCTATTTGACATTACTCAACAAATTGAAGCACTTTTAGCAAAGCATATGATGCATGATGCTAATTGGCAAAGTACTGTACATATATATATATATATATATATATATATATATATATATAGTCCAGATAGGGTCATGTTTATAGATGGAGAACACGATGTCCATGATTTCCAAAAACAATTTGAAATGTGGACTCATCAGACCACAGGACACTTTTCCACTTTGCGTCAGTCCATCTCAGATGAGCTCAGGCCCAGAGAAGCCGGCGGCGTTTCTGGGTGTTGTTGATATATGGCTTTCGCTTTGCATGGCAGAGTTTTAACTTGCACTTGTAGATGGAGCGATGAACTGTTTTCACTGGCAATGGTTTTCTGAAGTGTTCCTGAGCCCATGTGGTAATATCCGTTACAGAATGATGTCAGTTTTTAATGCAGGGCTGCCTGAGGAATCGAAGGTCAGGGGCATTCAATGTTGGTTTTCTGCGGAGTCACAAAACGAGGGGCAGGACTATAGATACCAAAACAAACGCACATGGACAGGACTGGGAGGGGCCAATCGTGACAAGGATTTGCAAATCATCATATTCTGTTTTTATTTATGTTTTACACAACGTCCGAACTTCATTGGAATTGGGGTTGTAACAAATAAGAAGATTATTTCATTTATTAACATACTAAATCATACTTAAAAGTATATTTAAGTGTATTAAGTTGACTTAAGTGTATTATTATAGAATAATAATTATAAGAATATAATTATAAGAATAACTTTTACCTTTCAAAGTTGCATCGTAATTGCAATGTAACTCAAACTAACTAGCAACCAACTAGTATACCAATAAGTTTACATTTAGAATATGTTTCATGGTAGAATTTATGTCTTCACAATTCCTAAAGTTAACATCATTGCAACATAAATTGTTCCAATTTAGAACAAGAAAAGCAATTGTAGACATCAAAGGTAATATAATAAGTTTAATATAGGTGTAAATCACTTAAATATTAAGTATGTTTAAATTCTTTTGTTATTCCTAATAAAATAGTGGACACTTAATTCTATTTTCCCAAAAGTACTTTTGAGTATATGTTTCATGTGTGGAATGTATTTAAGTGTATTTAGTAATATTGAAATACAACTTTATATTCATTCAAGTGCTTTTTCATAGCAGTAGCACTGAAGTGTACCAGCTCATCCTGTAGTATATTGAGAATATTTTCCAATTGTGGTAACAGTTATGTCTCCATGCCTAAATGTAAACACAGCGTAATTACAATATACATATTCTTAAGTCACCTTAAGTTGCCAGAATAATGCAGTTATTATTTATTTATGTTTCAAGTGCGGATATTAAAATTATGTACTTTTTATTAAATTCAGTTTCAAAAAATATATCTAAAAACCTTCCATTGCTTGCTAGCTAGGATTGTTTCTCCAGTGCAAATAAAATAAGCTAATGTCTAGTCTGTTACATTTGGGGAAAGGGAAAATTGTGTGCATTTAATTTTTCTCCACACTATCACTTTAAAAACTGGCTCTACATTTATTGAGCCCTTTCCTGGGTTTTTTTCCTTTTCAGGATAATCAAACATCTGTGTTTGCTTGCCTGTTCAAAGAATTAAAAGGACATGGATTATCTTTTTGCCAATACTATACTTTGGCCTGTAAATAAAAGACACGTGAATGAAAACCATCTCCAACATGTCCCACCTTTTCCCACCAGCATTGCCGGCCCTACACCTGGAGCATCACATTCTTGCAGTTTAGTAGCCTGTTTACACCTTGCATTAATACATGCTTTGTGTCTGGATCATATATGGATATGCTTTGACTCAATTACATTTGCACTTTATATATATGTAATTTTCCGCTTTCATTCATTCATTCATTCATTCAGAACCATTAGCCTACTGTGTTTTGTACACAGAGGAATTAGACCTCTGCATTTAACCCATCTGTGCAGTGAAACACCCACATACATGCATACTAGTGAACATACACACTAGGGGACAGTGTGCACACTTGCCCAGAGCGGTGGACAGCCCTATCCATAGCATCTGGGAAGCAAGTGGGGGTTAGGTGTCTTGCTCAAGCTTCAGGAAAACTATGTAATTGCATTAAAAGATAAGACATTATTAAGCCACTTACTGTTCTTCATTTTTTTAGTGCCTATAAGGGAATAGTGTGGTTGTGCTTTTTGTACCAGTGGCACATACAATTTCAGACATATGACACAGTATCATGTTTTTTTCTCATAGGAAACAAGTGACAAAAGGTTGAGAAAAGAAATCAAACTGCCACAAATGACAAAAAACTCACTGACTCACTCACTGACCTTCACAGACATCACTTTCAGACTCACATTCAGATTAGCACACATATAAACACATATATTAGCAACCACTTGGAATATCATTGCAACTGCCTAGCAACACCTTAGCAACCACCTGGAATACCATAGCAATGGCCTAATAATTCCTTAGCAACCAGCCAGAATACCAGAACACTTCAGTGGCCTAGCAACACAAGCCAATTTAAAGTTCATTCATGAACTTTCCACTCCTAGTTTCAGGATATTGTTTAATTATTTTACAGTAAATAGCTCTAGACTGTATGAAGCTGTCTTGTCAATGGGTCTGTTGTTAGAGAACTGAGCCATTTACCCAATGGCCATGTCCTCTTATAGAAAGACTGGACTGTCTGTCATTTCCACAGATTTGACCATCACTTTTGGCTTCAAAATAAATGTCCATCCATGACAATATAGAAATAATAAAACAACAACAACAACAATAATACTAATAACCATAAGAATAAATATAATAATAGTTGTTATTATTAGTAATAGTGTAGTAGTAGTAGTAGGTAGCACTACGTCTACTACAATAAATACATAATTTAATTGTTTAGTTGTTTTTATTATTCATACTCTAATTCATACCCTAATACTCTAATTATTATTATTATTATTATTATTATTATTATTATTATTATTATTATGCATTCATATTTAGTTAGGGACTGCACAGTTGTTTGAACTGCGTACTGGAATTTGCATCATTAAGGTGCCTGCACAGTCCTGCCATCCTACACACTAGAAGCTGTTTAGAAAGTGACATGCTTGACCTCACCTGTTTCTCACCAAAACCAGTGGGTCCAGTTTATATACACACTGTCAGAAAAACACTTACTGTGCAGGTATTGTTTTTTCATCAAGGTGCAAACAATGCTGATATATCCTCAAAGGTATAACACTGGTATAACAGTAGGATTTTCCCAGTGTATTAACATAATGTTTTAAAACAGAACAATAAAATAAAAACCCTGGAGTCAAAACAAGGTGTGTGGAGTCAGTACAACTGAAAAGATGTAACTGCACTGAAATCTGTTACAATTATGTTCTCTAACTAAAGGTACTGAAGATGCACCCTTGACAGTACCACTCCAGTGACAAAAGGGGCACCACTCTAGTGACAGTTTATTGTACTGTCAATGATACATTGTCAGGTGTCTGCACTGTTTTGTGATTTTCTTGCTTAAACACTCACAAATCAACTAACTACTACACTTTTTAAAAAGATGGATCTGTAAGAGTTCTTTAGTAAAGAAAATGCTTCCATTTAAAACCATGCACACTCAAAGAACCCTAAATAGAACTGTTTTCTTTACTAAAGAACCCTTGAAGAGCCATCTTTTTCAATGTGTAGGTACCAGGTAGATGGTTTGAGCAGCATAAACAACAGACTATGCTGGACTGTCATGCCTTCAACCATCTCTGACGTAGGACTGGACTCAGTCTCCCAGAGATTGACCATTTATTGAACTCAAGAAGAAGAAATAAGAACTTCAGAATGCCCAGACACGCCCTGACCCAAGTAAGAGTTCCCAGAGAGACAACCGAAACCCCTGAGCTCATGGTCTGTGAGTCACTGTGGTCCTGTTGTCACAGGAAGAGAAACAATGCAGATTTAACCTGCACTTGTGTATGTATTGCAGTCGAGCAGGACATCAGCTCCGAGAATGTTCCTTGAGACCATTCAGAAACAAGGCACCAGCCCCTGGACAATACGTGGAGGGGAACTTCATTCAGTCCAGGATAGTGGAAAGACTCCATACTCCTGTCCAGCCCCTCCACCTCTTTTATTTTTATCGAAGACTCATCAGAAATTTTAGTATTATAGCTGAGCCTCTAACTTCTCTGCTGAAGGGAAACTCAAAGAAAATTATGTGGACAAATCAGGGTGAGACTGCTTTCAGAAGGCTCAAAGAGGCTTTTACTGCCCCAGTATTAGCTCATCCTAACCCAGATCTACTGTTCATAGTGGAAGTTGATGCCTCTGAAACAGGAGTCGGGGCCATGCTGTCCCAAAGTATGGGAGTTCCTATCAAGCTCCACCCCATAGCCTTCTTCTCACACAAATTGTCACCTACAGAAAGAAATTATGGCATTGGGGTCCAGTCAAGTCCAGTCAAGATTCCGAAAACATTGTTACTGACAAGGTTAAGGTTTTCTCCATTCATTGGAGAATAGACAAGGAGATTGAGGAGGCTCTCACTTACATTCCCACACCAGATCAATGCCCTGCTGGAAAGACCTATGTGCCACCATAATTTCGAACACCCCTGATCACCTGGGCCCACTCTTCCCTCACATCTGGACATCCCAACTACTGGCCAATAGATACTGGTGGGAGACCCTGACCAGAGACATTCACACCTTTATTTCCTCTTGTTCAGTATGTGCTCAGTGTAAAACACCAAAGACATTACGAGCTGGCAAGTTATTACCCCTACCGATTCCAAACCACCCCTGGTCCCACATTGCCATAGATTTTGTGACAGATTTAACCCAATCTCACAATTTCACCAAAGTTTTGACTGTTATTGACAGGTTTTCAAGAGGAGTCAGGTTCCTACCCTTTACAGCACTTCCTAGTACAGCTAAAGCTCTATTCCAGTTCGTATTCAGGTATTATGGCATTCCAGAAGATATAGTCTTGGACAGAGGTTCACAATTTACCTCACAGGTATAGGCAGCGTTTTTTGAACACTGTGGGGTGTCTATAAGTCTATCTATAAGGTTACCATCCTCAGTCCAATGGCCAGTGCGAACGGGCAAATCAGGAACTTTTTTTGAGACTGTTTTGTTTTGAGAACCCTTCAGACTGGTCCAGATTTCTGCCTTGGGCTGAGAGGGCACAAAACTCTTTCATCTGTTCACTGGATTTACCCCTTTTCAGTGCATTCTTGGATTCAAACCCCCCCATGGCACCATGGACAGGTACTAGAACCAAGCGGTGGATGAATGGATGGAAAGGAGCGAGTAAGTGTGGGAACAGATACACCAATGGATCGAGATGATCCTCCAGAAGAACAAGTAACAAACAGATAGACATTGAGGCCCCACCCCTACTTTTCAGCCAGGGGATCGAGTGTGGCTGTCTACAAGGGACTTCCGGAGGAACGATGGAAGTAGTAGAAAATTGTTTCCTAAGTATATAGGACCCTTTAAAGTTGTGAAAAGCGTGAAAGAAGTGACTTATTGTTTAGACTTGGCCCCTGATACCGTTTCTTTCGTTCAATCCATGTGTCTTTGCTTTAACATTTGGTTACAGGGCCACTGGACGAGGAAGCACCTGTGACCACACCTCTGCCACTGGAATGGATAGAAGGGGCTACGATTTACGCAGGCAGGAGGCTGTTGGATTCTCGGAGATGTGGCGGGCTGCTACAGTACTTGGTGGATTGGGATGGATATGGACCAGAGGAACAAAGTTGGGTGCTGGTGAAAGACATTCTGGACCTAGGTCTCATCTGGGACTTTCATAGCTGACACCCACAGCTCCACGTCCCAGAGGTCATCCATGCAAGCATCTTACCTGTTCGTTGCCTGCCCGTCTGACGTCCTACAGTGAGGCTTCGGGTTCGGCCCCTCGTCATGGTATTGGTGGTAGTAGGAGTGGTCATTCTGGTCATCCCCATTCGATGGTCCACCCGGACTCTTTGTGGGGGGTACTGTCACGCCTTTGACCGTCTCTAATGGAGGACTGGACTCAATCTCCCAGAGCGTTCTGGGAGATCACATGACAGAGCACGAGAACTCGGACTCCATCTTAGCGGACTCCAAAACCCAGAATGCTTCGGAGGATCACATGACTCCGTGGTGGTCCTGTCAGAGATCGCAATCCCCGGACTACTGACTGTTTGCAACTGTGCCTAGTTACATTCATGAAGCACTAGTGTGTATATAAGCACAGGCTTAACATTTGAACATGCAAGGTATTGTATCCATGCAATCACTGAGCGTTCTACTTTGGTTCTGTTTGACTTACTAGTGTAATGACCTGTTGTTACGTACTTTCCAATTTAGTTTTTTTGGTACTTTCACTTCTTCGATCTGATCTGTGTTTGGATATCTCTGACTGGACTCCGACTTCGATTTGTGTTTTGCCATTTTTTGGGTTTTTCTCTATTAAATTCTTTTATCTTCTCATCCACAAGTGTCTGGTTTTCTGTCGCCACGTCACATGGACTCTGACTCTGAATTAATGACATGTTTTTGTGCACAATTAGACAGACACCCTGTACTCCATTTAACAGTGGTCAGTTTCTGACCACAAAGCCCCTTTTGACTGGATATTTCTGGGTGGTGGACACCTCTTTAGCTTGCAGTGTCACTGACCCCAGCTGGCACATGACTGACCTTCAGCTTTGACTGCATGAAAACTATGTTAACTGATGATCAAAAAAGATGAGAAAAGCTGCTGATGCACTGGAGAAAGAACATCTGGAAGATCAGATGAAGGAGTGCATCCAGAAGCTCTTATAGACGAATGAGCAGCTGCAGGACGAGATCCTGATGATAAAGAAATTGAGGAGATGACAAAGACATGGGAGACAGAAAAGAAGAAAGTAGAGAAGATCTGGGAGATCTCCAGGCTCATCCAATAGGTACAAGGCTGTTACAAAGCAGAAGATCTCCAGGAGCTGGAGTGCAAACGGAAGATGATGAGGGATCTGGTAGCTGCGATTAAGGAGAACAAGGACAGGATCCTATCAGCGGTTCCTCTAGTGGCCATACAGAAACACATTTAGATGCAGGAGCTGAAAAACTGCGTGAGCCAAATCCAGACTGAGAACGTGAGCCAGGAAGAAAGACGAGAATGGAAGAAGATCCAAAAGAAAAAGGCCAAGGACCTCAAAATGCAAAAGAAGGCTGAGGAGAAAGGAGGCCTCGAAGGACACAAGAGTAAAGAGCAAAGAGATGAGCTAAAACACTTTTGCTCATTACATAGAAACAACGCAGTGCATCATATCCCAAAGATGCCAGAACATGGCGGTATCAGCAGAGGAGCGAAAGGCAGCTGAAAAGTAGACATTTAAATATAAGTATTGGATTTAAACTGAGGCAAATAGCTAATAATACAAATGTAAAAAAAACATAATAATAAAAAACACTCCCATCAGTAGCTGGCAATGAAGCATCTCTAGCCCTAATAAATGAAAAAAATCAAGGTTTCTGGCTCTGTCTTTAGTGTTTTGTGATGCCCCATTAAAGGTGGGATCAGTGTTGCTGTGACGAGTCTAATCAGCCTTTGAAGAGACATGCCTTCATAGACCACCCCCTTTCAAAGGATCCAGTTTCTGAATTGGGACACACTGTTTATCACAGTTTATCATTTATTACCACTTTTCAACTACCTGAATTGTTCATAGCAACCTTTGCTACGTAGCTAACCAGTTGAAATGGTTCCCAATTTAACTTTACTTATATTATTTACCTTTACTTATATCAGTAGATTTGCACTTTGTTTATTTATTTCATGAACAAAATATGCCATTAAAGTAGGCCGACCTGCTAACAGTCTAAATGCTAAAAGGCTAACTAGACCCCTTCAGAAATATTTGGTTACAGACAATAAGTTGATGTCTTTACTTAAATTATCAGAAAAAGTTATGCTATGTGTGACTGACGTGCATCTGAGTCTCAGTGTAAACAAAATGAGAATGTTCAAGAAATGGCTGGAATATTCCATCCTAAAAAAATGACATGTGTGACACAAGCAATTGAGTTGTTAGTGTCACACTGTTCCCACCTCCAGGGACCTATAGCCACTGCCCAAATTCTTACTGGAGTAATGTAGTAATGCCATGCTTGTTTGGAATGAAAACCTGCAGCCACACCAGCCCCCGGTGGACGAGATTGGACCCCTGGGGGAGAGGGTGGCTCACAAATTGGGCATGTCAACAGACAGGCTACAGCAGTGATCATCAACCCTGTTCCTGGAGTTCTCCCTGTCTGCAGACTTCAGCTGTAATCCTAATCCATGTAATTACTGCCTTGAGAAGACTCAGATTAGGATGATCAGGTGTGTTAAATTTAAGCTGGAAGTGAAACAGGCAGGTAGATATCCGGGAGGAGGTTGGTAGGCTAAGCAGTGGGTGACAGTCTGTAACTGTACAGTGGACCTATAAGGTAGATGGATCTCATGAAGCAGTCAGTGAGTAGAAGTATGAAGTAGGCTTTGTTAAGACTTTAAGAAAGTGGACGGTTCGATCCAGACGTTCACGGGGGGACGCTGTCAAAACTCTTTAGGTCTGTCTCGCTCTGCCCCCTACTGATCAGACTGCGGTACTGCGCAGTAACTACCGCTTCAGTTTACGGAAGAAACCTGTTGCTATGTATTCGCATCTCTTAGATGTTAATATACCCGCAGACAAGCCCTTCGCGAGCTTGGGAAAAAGCATGTTTTGATATGAAACTAAAGTGGAGTGTAATGGAGAAACGAAAGCGTGAGATTCTCACGACAGATGACGTTTCTTCTCTCGTGGTTGACCGCATCAGGTCATTTCTCTGTCTGCTGTGTCGCTATTTATCAGCGAGTGGAGCTGCAGTAGAGCAGACTGGTAGACTGGCGTCTAGACAGAGAGACCTGCAGCGCTTTCCGAGCATTGTTTGCTGGTATTTGAGCGCGAGGAAAAACAGGAAACCTTTCGCTGGTGGCTTAAGGCGCACGCGGGGGCACACACACACACACACACACATACACACGCGCACACACACACACACACACACACACACACACACACATCCCATGTGCAGAAATCAGAAGGTGGAGGCACTCTCTCTCTCTCTCTCTCTCTCTCTCTCTCTCTCACACACACACACACACACACACGCGCGCGCGCGCGCGCACACACACATACAACATGGGGAAATTCTGACACACCTTCTACGTATAACACATGTGTTGTGTCCACGCACACACATTGTGAGAAGAGTTCACACTGTGAAGATTTTCTCACACACGCCTAAAGTGACCACCCTTCATCTATTTCATTTACGGTGTCAAAAGGCCATTAAGTACACGTTATTCTGCGTCAGAAAAAAGCAGAAATCATATACAGTATTTAACTTAAAATGACGCAGAGGTGCCAGCAGGTCAGAAGGAGCTACATTGTGTCTTTGTGGATCTAGAGAAGGCATATGATAGGGTACCAAGAGAGGAACTGTGGTACTGTATAAGGAAGTCAGGTGTAGCTGAAAAGTATGTTAGGGTGGTGCAGGACATGTATCAGGATTGTGAGACAGTGGTGAGGTGTGCAGTTGGAGTGACAAATGGTTTCAAGGTGAAGGTAGGGTTACATCAGGGATCAGCTTTGAGCCCCTTCTTGTTTGCAATGGTGAGGGACAGGTTGACAGATGAGGTCAGTCAGGAGGCTCCATGGACCATGATGTTTGCAGATGACATTGTAATCTGTGGTGAGAGTAGAGAGCAGGTGGAAGAGAATCTGGAGAGGTGGAGGTTTGCACTGGAGAGGAGAGGAATGAAGGTCAGTAGAGACAAGACGGAATACATGTGTGTGAATGAGAGGGAGGCAGGTGGAAAGGTGAAGATGCAAGGAGTAGAGGTCGTAAAGGTGGATGACTTCAAATATCTTGGGTCAACCATCCAGAGCAATGGATAGTGCAAAAAAGAGGTGAGAAAGAGGGTGCAGGCAGGATGGAGTGGGTGGAGACGGGTGTCAGGGCTGATGTGTGACAGAAGGATAGCAGCAAGAGTGAAAGGGAAGGTTTACAAGACAGTAGTGCGTCCTGCTATGATGTATGGTTTGGAGACTGTGGCTCTGTCTAAAAGACAGGAGGCTGAGCTGGAGGTGGCGGAGATGAAGATGCTGAGATTTTCGTTGGGAGTGACAAGGATGGACAAGAATAGAAATGAGCAGATCAGAGGGACAGTGAAGGTGGAGCAGTTTGGAGATAAAGCCAGAGAGGCCAGGTTGAGATGGTTTGGACATGTGTTGAGGAGGAATAGTGGATATATTGGGCAAAGAATGTTGGAGATGGAGCTGCCGGGTAGAAGGAGAAGAGGTAGACCTCAGAGAAGGTTTATGGATGTAGTGAAGGTGGACATGGAGATGGTTGGTGTGAAAGTAGAGGAGGCAATGGATAGGGCAAGATGGAGGCAGATGATCCGCTGTGGCAACCCCTAAAGGGAGCAGCCAAAAGAAGAAGAAGAAGAAGAAGAACTGATTATATACCATATGCCAGTTTGAAATAATTCAAAAGTAATGCAGACGTAATTAGATTCGATTACACCAGTGGTCTCCAACCCTCGTCCTGAAGAGTTACCTTCTCGCAGAGTTTAGTTCCAACCTGTGTCCAATAAGCTGCCCCACCCCTTACTTAATACAACAAATTCTTGGAGCCCCCTTCAGCATCACTTTATTTCGGCAGGAACGAAATGTCAATACCACTGTCAGCTTGCTGTAATGATGAGGTAGTTTAACTGGATAATGTACAGTTATGTAGATCGCAACCACCTGGAGCATTTCACTGTTTCGTATTTTCGGCACTTTCTTGTTTGGTTCAGCTTTTGTAGAGCTGATGAATTAAACAGGGAATGTCAGACTTCATCAGTGCTGTAGCCATAAGCCGTGAGTTAAAGCTACACTCAGAACAGTTGAATGGATAAATTACCTACAAGTGTACATTAACAGCTCCTAAACATGATTTTAGTACAGCCTTTAATCATAAGCATCTTCCCTTAATAACCAGACTCTCATTCTTCTTCATGCAATTCGTCCCTCTCTTCTTTGTCTCCATCCCTTCCTGGCCTTGTCTTCTCCTCTGCAGCGCACTGACTTGGATTGTCAGTGCTTTATATCTCCTGAAATATGCTGGATCTCACACATTGCGTGTTCTCTTGGGCTGGGTCACAGCATTAATGATGCGCAGGTACTTGCTGCAGCACCCAGTTGCCAGCAGAGGGAGACCGTTCACTGAAATGTGAGTTTACACTGTGCACTACCATGCAACTGTGCAATTATAACACAACCACAGTTACTCGTCTACGTCTTTACTTTTAATGTAAGTCAATGTAAAGAGGTTTTATTCCATGCAATTTTGTACATTTCTGTTGGTCATTAAATTTTGAAACAGTAGCTGTTGTGTTCAAATGATGTAGAAAAGTAAAAATCAGAAAAAATGGATACACTTGTTTACTGGGCAGTGACAGTATGAAAATTATGTCTGAATGTTAACTCTGATTTATTGATTTTCTCTTTAAAAATGATTTATTATATGATGCATGTTCTTATTCATAATTAACCAAGTAACAAATATTTCCCATGATCACATATTGATAGGATTGATAGGAAGTACCATATCTTATTGGTTTGTTATTTTCTAAATTTGAGGGTTTTTTGAAGGGAATATCTTTTATGCACCATAAACCTGAATAAATAAATTCTGCTTTGGTGTCTTAATTAATCATATAACACAACAGAAGCTTGTAGTAGGTGGAAAAAGCCATCAATGAATCTGAGCTGTGATAGTGTCTAGTGGTGATCAAATCCAGGTGAGAGATGAACACAACAGCTAAGACTTGAAACAAAGGCCTTAACATGGTCAGTGTCTAAAATTTGCTCACATTTAAATAGAGACCTAGAAACAGCGCAGAATATTAAATATTTCTGTTTCATTCTACTTGCCTAAAACCTTCTGTTGCTTATTTCCAGGATTTTTTTTTATTCAGCATTAAAGATTAATTTATACTGCCATCACTTTTCTATTGCTAGATGGACACAACACAACAGTTTAGCAAAAATCTCATTTATACAGTTTTCCTCATATCACAAATGCAGGTGACCAGTCAAGACTAGTGTTGCACAGAAGCAACAAGGGTAAAGTAATAGTCTAATATATTGTAGGTGTACTGCTATGTAGAAGAATAAACCAAAGCATGTTGCAAAGCTAAAAACAATGCACACACACACATCTTCTAAGCCGCTTCTCCTTCTCCATCACAGGGGGTGCTGGAGCCTATCCCAGCAGTCACTGGGCGGAAGGCAGGATACACCCTGGACAGGTCGGCAGTCCATCGCAGGGCAGACAGACAGACAGACAATACACATTCACTCACACACTCACACCTAGGGGCAATTTACCATGTCCAATTGGCCTGACTACATGTCTTTGGACTGTAAGGAGAAAGCAGAATACCCGGAGGAAATCCACGCAGACACAGGGAAAACATGCAAACTCCACACAGAGAGGACGCGGTCACCTGGCCAAGGAATCGAACCCAGGCCCTACTTCCTGTGAGGCGACAGCACTACCTACCACGTCCACGCCTCTAAAAACAATAGTATTAACCATGTTAAAACCTGAATTTAGTCCTATTTTGGTCCAAACATGTTCCAGCTGGCCAACTAGATTTGAGACAAGAGTAAAATTATGTATATTTAACTTATTTGCCATACTTTAAAGACAGCTTTCTTCACTACACATGATTTCATATTCATCACAGGCCTTAGACTCAGCCTTTCCACTTTGTCCATGATGCAACTGATGTAGAGATGTCAGATTTGTTTATCACCGGGACTTTCTCAATGTAAGAGAGTTTCAGTGTCAAGACTAGTGTTCACGCTAATAGTCAAGACCATTAGAGGCTTAACGGAGTCAAGACTGAGACCTGCACACATTAAGTCTCAGTCAAGATCCAGATATGCTTTTTTATAAAAATAAAAAGATGAAAGGCTAAAAGACTGGAAGTTATTTGTAGTTCATTTTACATTCATTGTCATTCATTATACTTAATATATATTAACAAGTAATAGTAAGTAAGTAAATTTTATTTATATAGCACATTTAAAACCAAAGTGCTTCACAATAAAACAAAAAAGGATTCCCACCTTCCAAACACCACTACCACATATTCGCACAACAGTGTACAGACCTCAGTCCACAGATCAATGACTGTAGAATGCTAATCTATAAAAATGTGTTTTAAGCTTTGTTTTAAAAACAGTCACAGATGACGTATGCCTGATGTCACTTAAAAAGCCATTCCAAAGTTTTGGTGCAGCGACAGCAAAAGCACAATCCCTTTTTCGTTTAAGACTAGGCCAAGGAACAGTTAAAAGTGATTGAGAGGCAGACCTTAAAGATCTTGAGCGTAAGTAATATTAGACTTTATAATATATTTAGTAATATATAACAGAAAATAATACATAGCCTAAACATTATTATTTATTATTATATTATAGTCTTAGTCCAACGTTGCATCATATCTTTTGGAAGCGATTGATTCTGAAGTTATTCTCTTTCCGTACTTCTCCAAAACGTATTCAGAATCATCATCCAAAGTCAACTAATTAAAACCCAAACAACACAAATCCAATTTTATTATTAAATGAAAACATAGCACCAATGACATCAGAGGATGTTTGAATTTTGGAACCAATAAACACCAGCAAACAAATAATACCCACGTTTTGTGGTTTTGTTTTGTTTAAAGGTTGATATTCAGTAATGATAGAGAAGTTCAGTTTCCAGTCACCTCAGACAGAGTCACTGCACTTGGTGGTCTCAAAAACAATTTACCCTGAGACCAAGACAAAACAGATTCAAAATGATGATGAGACTGACACAAGACCAAGATCATTAATTTTACCGATACCAGGCTAGTGTACTACAACACTAGTCAAGACATTTCATTCATCCCATGTGGCATCAACAGCCAATGGACTCAATAGGAAAAACAGAAACATGCACACACAAGCTAAAATAATAGTCCAAGGCTGGACAAGAACTATCTTCACATACTTCTCTTCAGCCGCTGTCCATCTTCTCCTCAGACTATAACACCAGTCACTCTCTGCTTTGGCCCCAGCAAAGGTGGTAATTTCACTTTTAAGTTTGAGCTGGTGGTGACACTGTAATTACAGGGGGTGGGGGGGGGGGGGGGCAGAGGGGGGATTTACCGCCCTCTGAAATGGAGAAGATTGACATTCCAGAAGCAGATGGAAGCACGGCCGTAAATACTGCAGCCTTACCTGAGGGTGATTCCCCTCACGCCAGGGTCTGGAAAGTGACCCCATGGTGCAGACTTTACTGATTGCTCATGCAAGTCAAAGGCTTAGCATCAGAGGCAGGTGTGGCAGTGTGGGACGGGACACATATTTCCTTTTGAAGTTCCAGTTCACTGTTGTATTTTTGCCACTCAAAGATTGGCTGACTAAGCCTCAGAGAGGGTTGCATGGTGTTCCGTTTGGACACGCTTTTGAAGACACGGCAACAACCAAGTCTGCAGCCCTCTTTCCTCAAGGTCATGAGTTTCCCAATAGGCAAACATACACAGATAACTCAGAGTAGTTTGTTTGAGAAGGATTGCCATGATATCTGCTTTTCATTAAATCTGTCATAACTTTAACACATCGGAATTATAGGAATACAGAAACATTATTAAAATATTTAACCAAACATCATCATCAAAGAATAGGTTTTATATTAGTAAAAATATTGATAGCAAATTTTAAAATGTTCATTAGATGTTGGTTCAATATGTGCTTTTAACAGTACTTTGGAAAAGGAACCCATTTCCAAAGACATGCTTAAGAACATGAAGCTGATTGTCAGTAGCTGTTTTGTAAATGATTTCTTGTGTAGAAATGGTTTTAAAAAATCAGATTAACAAAATGGTCAACATGTAGTCAAAAAACCAAGATTTTTGGTGTCCAAAATGGGCTTTTTTAGTTTAGCACTGGAGCTTCAAGGCTAATGTTAACAAACAGTTGATGTTTAATAGTCACTCAAACTATTTCTGTAAATCACAACATGGCCAAAAGTATGTAGACACTCCTCCTGATTAGTGAGTTTTGAACCCCCAGCAACTAGAAAGTCGAATAAGTTCATATAGGTGTGATGGTCAGGTGTCCAAAATTTTTTGACCATATTGTATAAATCCATAAAACTTCTCTCAACCCGTTCAAACCACTTTCAGGTCTTTTAATCTTTTCAGAAATAAATAAATAAGTTGTATCCAACCTTTTGATAGACAGTACATATAAAATGTAATGGATGTGTGAAATGTTAGCAAAGCACAGTAAATATGAAATTCAGAAGAGTTCCTGTAAAGGTGTAGGCAGTAGTCCTTCATGCAGCAGTGTGTGAACTGTGTATCAGAGTTCAGGTGACTGTGCCAACATAAGAAATCAGTTTCAAGGAATTTGCTTAAAACATGTTTGTAAAATGACTTTGACCTATAACACTGTCAGTTTTATTTCCTCTCAGTTCCCCCTAACCAACTGAGCGTTGCTCCACTAACAGGAAAACACAGCTCCCTGTTGCCATGGATAATAGTGATTTATGTATTGTGTCTTTCGTTGATACCGTTGTGAAAGTACACGATGCCCAACTACAATTTACAGTAGAGCAAAGATGTAAGATTAGTCTCAGGGTCTTTTAGAAGTCCAGGCGCAGTTGGAGGATATCCTCTCGCTGAACTCACTGAACCCCAGCTTCATTTACGCCTGGAGGTTTGATGTTTAAGGCACAGGGCCCGCTGGGGCGCTCTATGGCTGGAGATTTACTTTGTTCTCGTAGAGCTCTGTCTCCTAATTTCAGCTCCCTCACCTTCCCATCAGTGCCAACACATCCCATCAGTCAACTTACACCAGGGGCTTAGCGGCATCTCGTCCAGCCTGACCCCACATATACCACAGGGCGGACGGTCATCAAAGAGCTTTGAGAAAAGGCCTGTCGTTGATCATGTTCGAGGAGAAAATGGTAACACTAGGTCATGACACTTGGCCCAGAACATAAAAGTGAGACTTCTGGGTGAGAAGGATATGGTCATATGGATTTTTTCAGCCTTACCTTTAGCCAAACAGTTGTTAAAGGATATATGCAAGACCAATAAAAGAGTACATCTCACAGTGGGTCAATCATAAAATTAGGAAACACGCATTGCATTTGTCTGTCTTATCTTCATCTTCTAAGTTCTGCTTCTGTCCATGAATAAACTGAAGCACTTGAGGCTGTTTGTGAGTTTCAGTGGAACCAGCAGTTAGCAAGTTTCTATTGCTGTTTATGATGCCTGAGAAGATGAGGATTTAACATCTAAAGGCTTTTACAAATTTTAAATTGAACTCAGAGAGCTCTTCAGCTGAGATAAGCATAGCACATGTGCTATTTGAGCCAGAGGTGAGGACCCTCTTAAGGCTAAGTCCTGGGAGCAGCTTCACCACGTAGCAACAGCCTGGTGTTGGAAAGACCATCCAGTCCCCTAGCAGTCATCAGATATCATGTCTGGTCTCACTTGGAAGAGATGATGCGGCAAGGACAATGACAGGTTCTCAGAACTGTCAGGCAATTCAAAAACACCTGCATGATGCTTGACTGTATACACATGCTAAGCTTTCAGCTATCATGCTTAGGAGAGATAATGGAACAGTCTTCTTTGCCAAGAGCCTGTTGTACCCAGCATATTCAGCTTAGATAGGATTCCTGGGTTTCATTTTTACAAAACCTAGCAAACAAATGTAAACATAGTCAACTTGTATTACTACAGTGGTTAAAAACTTTCTCTTTTATCCCAAAATAAAGCTATACAGTCTCTTCTAATAAAGGCATTACTAATATGGATTAAATTCTTTTCACATGCTGTTTGCTATGGTAGTATGTGGTTTTGGATGCAGCTAAGTTTAGATAATCTATGATTTAACCCTTGGAGTAATACTAGCTGTATATTCTTTATAACTAAGAATTTACAATTCTATAACTACTTTTTTCACATCACTAGGATTGTCACCTGTCCAGAATTATCCTGAATTTTGTTTGTCTGTCCAGGAAAAAATGGACACAAATATGTCCTAGATTCAAAGCATTTTCACATGTTAGCATTTGTTATAAAGTTTTTAGTCAAACCATTTATACAAAGAATGGGTTTGATTGGTTCGGATTACCTTCAGCGTAGGGACAATTGTTTCAGAATGACATACTGTTGGTGACATGTTTAGACACTATGCAACACTGCGACAAGAAATCAGGTTCTGTATCTGAAGAGTCACCTCTAACCCTCTGAGCACAGAGAAACATTGAAAACATTCCATGTGGATGGGAAGCTAAAACGCCCTTAGACCTATGTATGTAAATGAGCTCAGTTTCGATTAATTGCCCTGCATAATGCCCCATCAAAAAACATTCCGAGCTGAAAAACTCCTTATAACTTCAATGTGTATGAGTGGGACTAAATTTCTACATACACTGATCAGGCATAACATTATGACCACCTCCTTGTTTCTACACTCATTGTCCATTTGATCAGCTCCATTTATATAGGTGCACTTTGTAGTTCTACAATTACAGACTGTAGTCCATCTGTTTCTCTGATACTTTGTTAGCCTCCTTTTACCCTGTTCTTCAGTGTTCAAGACCCCTCTGGACCCTCACAGAGCAGGTATTATTTGGGTGATGGATCATTCTCAGCACTGTAGTAACACTGACGTGGTGGTGGTGTGTTAGTGTCTTGTGCTGGTATGAGTGGATTAGACACAGCAGTGCTGCTGGAGTTTTTAAACACTGTGTACACTCACTGTCCACTATATCAGACAGTTTACTACCTTGTAAGTATACTTTGTAAATGTAAAGTGAGAGATGACCACTGTACAGTTTGTGTTGGTCATCCTCTAGTCCTTCATTAAGTTAATTAAGTGATACTTTTTTAATCTCACAAACAGGGAAATTCCACCTCCGCATTTAACCCATCCATGAAGTGAAACACCACATACACACTAGTGAATACACACACACGCACACACACTAGGGGCAGTGAGCACACATGCCCAGAGCTGTAGGCAGCCCTATCCACGGCGCCCAGGCAGCAATTTGGGGTTAGGTATCTTGCTCAAGGACACATCAGTCATGGACGGTCGGCACTGGGGATCAAACCGGCAAACTTCTGGTCACAGGGCCAGGTCCCTAACCTCCAGTCCAAGCCCCATGGGCCTCACAGGATGCTGTTGGCTGGATATTTTTGGTTGGTGGACTATTCTTTGCCCAGCAGTGACACTGAGGTGTTTAAAAACTCCAGGAGCACTGCTGTGTCTGATGCACTCAGACCAGTGCAACACAAATATCAGTGCTGAGAATGATCCATCACCCAAATAGCACTTGCTCTGTGAGGGTCCATGGGGGTCCTGACCACTGAAGAGCAGGGTAAAAGGGGGCTAACAAAGTATGCAGAGAAACAGTCTGTAATTGCAGAACTACAAAGTGCGCCTATATAGTAAGTGGAGCTGATAAAATGGACAATGAGTGTAGAAACAAGAAGATGGTCATCATGTTATGACTGATCAGTGTATGTCTGCTTGTTCAGCTGAATAAGCAGATATATATGTAAAGGTGTCAGTTTTCATGATATCACAAAAACTGAATTCAGAACAGGCTGTTTTTGGCAGCTTACTTTCCAGAAATGGGCTGTATGGACTGGAAAGTGAGTAGTACACTTTGAAACTTAAAAAAGTGAGGAATATGTTATAGGCCGTTTAAAATGAATGATTTCCATACAAAATAATAGGATTGTGGTGGGAATGTTGTCTATGGAGCTATTTTCAGAAATGGCATTGCACGCACACACACACACATACACACACACACACACACACACACACACACCCTCCAGAGAAATTTCTGCTGATGATATCTTGGGCTAGTGTTAACACCTCAGGGTCAGAGGCCATGAGGGTCAAAGAGCAGAGAAGTCTCTTGTAGAATCTTGCCACACAGCCAAGACTGAATGGCTTTTTATCCAGTCTGCCCCAGTGCTAATCTCTAGCGCTCTGCTGGCTTATGGAGAAACATTTCTTTCTAATTCTTTTGTTGGAGCCTGATTGCACCTTGCATTCATGCCTGGATCATATCTGGATAAACTTTGGCTAGATTCCATTTATACTTTGCACTAAAATGTGCCCCGCATAAAATGCATGTCAATACATGCATCATTTCTGTTTCACTTTTGTTTACACTTTTGCCCATTACAAGTCAACAAGCTTACTTTCATTGGCTGAGTCTTTCATATCCTCCATCTTTCATTTTATTGTTTATTCTCTCACCTGCTAGTCAGTCCTCAGAAGGCACATTTTTGCTCACCTAATTGTATACAGAACATTAAAATGCATTTTGTTTACACTTGTGTTAAATCCAAGATCTGTATCTGACCAATTCCAAATGTGGCTTGAGTGATCCAGTCGTAATCCACTCACAATGTGTCCTGGGGGTGTTTACACCAGGCTTTTCATGCCGATCGCCAAAAACGCATGTTAATGCAAGATGTAAACACGACCTTTGATGCATTTCATGTAACTTCACACAGATGTAGACGTCTTCAGTATTTATGTCATCATCATTCTCCTGTACATTCCTTTTGACTAAACAAATGTCCAGGGTGGAATGGCTGGGCACACATGTCTGGACTCGAACAGCTCAATTAAGGCCACAGCTATTTGGGAGAAGAGAACAGGTTTATCCAAAGCATCCAGAGGTCACATTCACTTGGCGTTGGTCATGACATATAATGATATAATCACGGTGAACTTTGTCACACCTTCTCTAAATTCTGTTGTCTGAAAAGATGTAAAAAAGATACAAAAATACATACATATTTGTGATACAAAGTAAAATAAATAAAAATTAATTATAATAAATGTAATAAAATATTGGACAGAAGTGAATTGGTGGAAGGCTGAGTGGGTGTGAGAATTTTTCCATCACCGACTTTCCAAAGCAAAGCTGTGAGACAATTAAGAGGGATGCCTGGTCTTTGAGAGAGTCCATCTAGCTGGGCTTAAAAGGCCATCATAAGCTGGTCAGTAGGACTCTGCTGGACTGGTGCAACTACATTAATCACATTTCTGCTTTATTTGTGGGACACTATATATTAACTCTTAGCCAAAAGGTTATAACCATTCTTTACTCTAGAATTTGTGAAGAACCCCTTTTTGGTTTATGATCATGACCTGACATGTGGAAAGCGCCCTTAAAAAGAGTTCAGGTTTGACATCAGAACAATAGCAGAACGCTTTTTTGAGTGATCATAGTTCTAATGAAGAATTGAAGAACCACAATTTGTGAGAGTGTGGATAGCCTTGTTTTATATTACCAGGGCCATTTCCTCTATTACCAGGGCTCTCCTCTGACCCCTATCATGTTATTTCATATGCAAGAATGAACCATTTTGATCAGGGAAACGTTTATGTACAGAGGGAATAGAATCTTTTTCTAGCATTATATAGCATTATAGCATTTCTTTCATACACATAAAATAAATAAATAATTTTACAAAATTAATGCTGTGTGCTTTTTGATATTTAAGATGCAAAGGCATTAGTGCTTTTCTGCCAGTGTGCTTATAGCTGATTCAGAACTGTTAGATATAGCTGAGTCATTTCAATATGTTGCATAATTAAAAAGGTGAGAAAGAACAGTGTGAGAAGATAGAGGGAAGCATTGGTGGTGTTAAATGTAGTCTAGCTGAAATGAAATCAATGAAATCATTTTCTCCATAACTTGAGAACAATGAGGACAACAGCTTGGCAGAGTGGATTGAGAGTGTAGGACAAATATTGTCACAGTGTAGTCAATAATCTTCTTTTTTTTTTACATTGTAAGCTTTGTTCACCAAGCAGCTATGAGGTGTTTAGTGTATTGTTTAGCAGCTGGATTGACACCAATAGAACAAGAACTAAATGGAATGAAATCAGGCTCCATCCAACTCATCTTGGGTTCCAGTCAAGAAAGCAGCAGACTGTATAATTCTGTTGGTTTTGTGCTCTCTGATGCACTTTTCGATCTAGTGTAGGAACAGGAGATATGATTTCTGAGGAAAATTCACATCCAGTCCAGTCATTCCCAACCCTGGTGCTAAGGTAGCCCTTCCCTATATGTTTTACAGTGTTTTCCCTGCTCTAATGTGTCTACTTCAACTCAGGAAAGGGTTGCTAATTAGCTGTTTGGCTGAATCAAGTGTGTTAGAGTAGAGAAAAGGCCAAAATCTTCACATCAAAGGGCAGAGGTACAACCTCAATTCCAATGAAGTTGGGACGTTGTGTAAAACATAAATAAAAACAGAATATGATGATTTGCAAATCCTTTTCAACCTATATTCAATTGAATACACTACAAAGACCAGATATTTAATGTTCAAACAGATAAACTTTATTGTTGTTTGCAAATATTCACTCATTTTGAATTTGATGTCTGCAACACATTCCAAAGAAGTTGGGACAGAGGCATGTTTACCACTGTGTTACATCACCTTTCCTTTTAACAACACTCAATAAGCGTTTGGGAACTGAGGACACTAATTGTTGAAGCTTTGTAGGTGGAATTCTTTTCCATTCTTGCTTGATGTACAACTTCAGTTGCTCAACAGTCCGGGGTCTCCATTGTCGTATGTTGCGCTTCATAATGCGCCACACATTTTCAATGGGAGACAGGTCTGGACATTGTCTTGCTGAAATAAGCAGGGACGTCCCTGAAAAAGACGTTGCTTGGATGGCAGCATATGTTGCATGAAAACCTGTATGTACCTTTCAGCATTAATGGTGCCTTCACAGATGCACAAGTTTCCCATGCCATGGGCACTAACACACCCCCATACCACCAGAGATGCTGGCTTTTGAACTTTGCGCTGGTAACAATCCGGACAGTCCTTTTCCTCTTTGGCCCGGAGGACACGACGTCCATGATTTCCAAAAACAATTTGAAATGTGGACTCGTCAGACCACAGGACACTTTTCCACTTTGCATCAGTTCATCTCAGATGAGCTCAGGCCCAGAGAAGCCGGCAGCGTTTCTGGGTGTTGTTGATATATGGCTTTCACTTTGCATGGCAGAGTTTTAACTTGCACTTGTAGATGGAGCGACGAACTGTGTTCACTGACAATGGTTTTCTGAAGTGTTCCTGAGCCCATGTGGTAATATCCGTTACAGAATGATGTCGGTTTTTAATGCAGTGCTGCCTGAGGGATTGAGGGTCACGGGCATTCAATGATGGTTTTTGACCACTGGGTCAAATAACCATGTTCCTTTTAAAATAAAAATGCCAAAAAGTGTTGTTTTGAACAGTATGGTAGAATTTTGGTTTCATAAAGAACCTTTCAATTGATGTTTTTTTTTCAATGAATCACCACATAATGTAAATGTTCTATACCATTTAAAGTTTTTTTCCTAGAACTGCATGTGCAAGCCAAGGACCATTTAGGAACCTTTATTTTAAAAGTGCACATAGTTCCAGTTCCTTTTAGGCGATGTGTTTAGCTCCAGTAAATAAGCAAGCAATTATTCACATGCACTACTAAAGCCTTTAACACTTCTGTTAGCCCCTCATTGTACTCAGCCCACCCACCTCCAACCTGCAAACAAACACCAAGCAAATATCAGCTGCACTGGTACAATGCTCCCATCTGCCTTTAAAACACAATACAAGCACAGTTCAACTTCTCAACCCATTGACCACACACACACACACACACACACAAAGTCTTCGTTTGGAAGGCACTGAAATTTTGGCCACACAAATGTTTCAGTTAAATAAAAAATGGTACTTCCATTTTTTGAAGAAAACAGGCCAAACATGTCAGAATTAAAAAAGTCTACAATACAGTGTCTTTATATATAATTTACATTGTATTGAAATTGAGAAATAGTACTTAAAAACTTTTGATTCTTCACAGGCATGTGCACAGATGAGCCCTTGTCCACTTGCCCTCAGACAAGGGTGCCTTATTTACTCTTGTTTACACTCTTTGTACATTTCATCAGCTCCACTTACTATCTAGGACCACTTTGTAGTTCTACAATTACAGACTGCGTTTTTAAACACTGTGTCCACTCACTGTCCACTCTACCTACCTGGTTGAGTCTTTTGATCAAATATCTGCCTGTCATAGAAGCAAACTCATGATTTTGACCCATCTGCATGAATGTCTCCATCTCCTAAAAGCACCAAGCCAACAAAGTTCCACTGCAAACTTGAAATACTGTGAAACAGAATCAGTTCTGGGAAACACAGACCAATCTCAAATAAGGCATGTCAGATCAAAATGAGGAAATCTGGAAGAATAGTTCACAAAGTGATCCCCCTGAGAAACATAAATCTCCATTACATCCAGATCAAGCCCATATTCCAATTATTTTCATTTTCTGAATGACAAATGGAAGTTTCCTGTGTCTACAAACCTTTTTTCAAGCATATCGATTTGGTGGTTGTCTTTTGTGGGCAAAGTAAACACAGAGCCTTTGTTATTCTTTGAGTAACTGTCCACATCATACACTTGGGGAAATTATAATCATTGCCAGCAAATTGCTGGGCTTTCATCTGGCCAACTTACGTCTACAAATGCACAACCCTTAGCAAAGCTGGGCATGCACTTTCTACAGTACTGGATCTGCTGCTACTTCAGGATTGGCTCTGAGCCTTTTTCAGAAATAGACTAAAACATTCCTCTATACTACAATTTATACATTTAAAATATACATTTACACCAATTAAGGCTTGTGACAAATATACTGTGAAATCTGTGTGGGGTGAAACTGTTGTTACTGTAATATCCACTGTGGTGTTGTTGTTTATCCATGCTGATACGTCACGTGGTTTGTCACTTGTAACAGTTCAGTGTCATGCCAATGAAGTTATTACATTCTTTCATAACACCAGCACTATTAGCACTACACTACTACACCAACTGAGGGGGGATCAAAATAATAAGGCCAGGACCAATTGGAGAATAAATCTGACACAAACTGGCCAAAAGCTACTTTTAAGCTACTTTGTGGCCGAATCTATTGTAAAAACTGTTAAATAGAATTTAATTGAATTTAAAATTACAAAAACAGACGGCAAACCTCTTATTGATCCATATGAATATTTTGAATATTCATGTCGTCTTACATGGGAAAAAATATAAATGGACATAATGGAACAGACCACTGTGTTGTAGACTTTGTGTAGGTTGTTCCCTACAGACGAGGACTCTGAGTCCAGTGTGTATAATGATGATTCCCAGTTGCTGTAGTATTAGTGGTACAGCCATATGCTAAGACGTCCACACTTTTGCACATTTTAATGCACTATTGCTGTATGGTATAATTATTATTCCCTAACTAAAGGTACTGAAGATATGCTACCCCAGTGACAGTTCAGTGCCTTTTCTTAAAGATTATGTCAAGCTCTAATAAATGGGAGGAGCTTTAGAATTATGCCATATGCCATATTTATATTTATTCTCTGTAGAGGATGTAACTTAATTTCCTTTGAAAAATAAACAAAGCATGTCATTTAACCAAACGTTCAAACTTTTGCATAAAACTGAAGTAGTCAGAGCTGTTTCTTGCTATAAGCATATAAGCAGTTGCTTAGGGCTCTCAAGCACCCAGGGCACCCCAAATAAATACATTTTGAAATATATTCAATATGCTTTGCAAAAGAATAAAAATAAAAAGTGCAATGAGTCCAGAGATTTTCTTATTAGTAGCATTTATTATTGTACTATTTGTGCCTAAAACAATATGACTGCAGTGGCTGGGTGGGTGGGTCGGGGGCGGTGGCGGAGGGTTTGAGTATGTTGTCTTTTAGGGCCCCCAAAGTAGTTGTAGTACTAGTAGTAATATTGGCATGCAGAAGGAGGTAGAGTACCCTAGATCCATCCTAAAATTGAAAATATCTGATATAACAACTCAAGTAAAATTGAAAGAATCTTTTTCAAAGAAGAACTTCAGTAGAAGTATAAAAGTAGCAGTTCAAAACACTGCCTAAGCACTGAAAAACTCATAGAACTCCAGTGAAACGTCTTAGCACACATTTCCAGTGGAGGATCATAGTAGGTTTGTAAGGTGGTGCTCTTCTCTTCTTGATGGCTTAATATAAAACGATAAACCTCAAAAGTCAGAGGTATGAGACAGAGCAAGGCACTGCAAATGCTATCACCAGCGTGACAACACAAACATAATCAGTACAACACAAAAATAATCAGTAACTAAATGTTAAAGAGGAGGTCCACCAATTTTTTTCAAATCTTTAGTGTAATTACACCTTGAAAGGTAACAATGGAGAGACTTATAGACACTTGTAAACCAGTTACAAATATGCTGCCTGATGTCTGAGACATGGCTTTACAATAGTTTTGAGATAAAATTTTGATCTAAAACACTTTTTGTATTCCTTCATGGCAGAGTGGTGTTATAAAGCCATGTTTCCATTATTTTTCCATTATCAACATTACATCTAAAACATACACTATATTGCCAAAAGTATTCACTCACCCATCCAAATTGAATTCAGGTGTTCCAGTCACTTCCATGGCCACAGGTGTATAAAACCAAGCACCTAGGCATGCAGACTGCTTCTACAAACATTAGTGGAAGAATGGGTCACTCTCAGGGGCTCAGTGAATTCCAGCATGGTACTATCATAGGATGCCACCTGTGCAACAAGTCCAGTCATGAAATTTCCTCACTACTAAATATTCCACAGTCGACTGTCAGTGGTATTATAACAAAGTGGAAGCGACTGGGAACGACAGCAACTCAGCCACAAAGTGGTAGGCCACGTAAAATGATAGAGTGGGGTCAGTGGATGCTGAAGCGCATAGGGCACAGAGGTTACCAACTTTCTGCAGAGTCAATGCAAGGTCCATAAAGACATGAATGAGCGAGTTTTGTGTGGAAGAACTTGACTGGCCTGCACAGAGTCCTGACCTCAACCAGATAGAACACCTTTGAGATGAATTAGAGCGGAGACTGCGAGCTGGGCCTTCTCATCCAACATCAGTGTCTGACCTCACAAACGCACTTCTGGAAGAATGGTCAAAATTCCCATAAACACTTAAAGCCTTCACAGAAGAGTTGAAGCTGTTATAGCTGCAAGGGTGGGCCAACATCATATTAAACCCTATGGATTAAGAATGGGACGTCACTCAAGTTCATATGCGTGTGAAGGCAGATGAGCGAATACTTTTGGCAACATAGTATATTAAAAAAAAGATGTGTAGATTTTGGTTGCTTTGGATAGTAAATATAATAGCAATATTTGTCTTGCACACATTGCAACTCCTGGTTCCTACCAGCACCACTGTAAAGAAATGTGATTTAATAAGTTTCTCTACAATGAACCATTGTATGACTTTGTTTACAATGAACCATCGTTGAATGACTTTGTTTACATTTCAAATATGGAAATGCGTACAAAAAACAAAAATCAGTGGAATTCCACCTTAATGACAAAAATGAGCACAGTCTGCTGCCTGCTAGAAGATAAATGCTGGATGGCTTTTAAACCTGTACGGAAATCTGATATGTCATGCTGGTTACATCTCATAATAATTAAATTAATGCATGGCCATGCCTTATTAACTCATGGGAACAAGACCCCAATGCGTGGCCATAACTTAGTAAGGTATGGGAACTAGATAATTAAGTGTGGCCACGACTTAGTAAGGCGTGGGGACAAGATGATGCATTACTAAGTCATGGCCACGCATTAGGATCTCATTCCCATGCCTTAACAAGTCATGCAAGACTGCATCATGGCAATCATGGCCTTGTGACCGGAAGGTTGCCGGTTCAATCCCCAGAGCCGACAGCACATGACTGACGTGTCCTTGAGCAAGACACCTAACCCCCAACTGCTCCCCGGGCGCTGCGGATAGGGCTGCCCATCGCTCCAGGCAAGTGTGCTCACTAGGGTATATGTGGTGTTTCACTTCACGGATGGGTTAAATGTGGAGGTGAAATTTCCCCATTGTGGGACTAATTAGGATCTCATGCTTTGGTAAGTTAAGACATTTAACTTTTGGATCACATATTTACTGTCTTGTCTGATACAAACACAGTTTTTTTAAAGCAAAAACTCTTAATGAAACACATCACCACTATACATTAATGCTTTCTATCATATATTGTTAAATAGATATGTTACACATATATTATTATATACGGTGATATGTGACTGAAATATGTCCCATATTTGAAATTGGCCACTTCATATATGCAACACATATGTCCATATGTCACTAATATAAGTTGAGTATAAGGGGAATCTATATGTGCTAATATATGTCATATATTTAAAGTCCATAGTTTGTGATATACGATTTCCCTGTGGGAAGACAAGCGGGCTCCTCTTCGCTCTTCCACCTCGGCTCGCTGGCCCAAGTACGCCCTCTCTTCGCCACTCCGGATTGGACGGTGGCTACGTCAGTCAAGAGGAGGGGGCGCCTCCCACCTCTATATCCCCCTAATGTCAGTGTGAGTATCAGATTGCATCCCAGCGCTGCAGAGTCGGTGACACAGCGCGGTCCAGCATCCGACACGCAGCTTACCCACAGCACCAAAGAGGAGCGACTCTGGCGAGCGTTCTTCAAGCGTTAGACAAACTTCAGAGGCAACGTCTCTCTTTCTAAAACAGCTGCAGCCTGAGGAAGGGCCAGATGTCCACCTAGCATCTTGTGCCACCTTCCCGCGTCGAGATCCACTTCTTGCAGCTCGTGTTTAACTTGGAAACTCTGGAACCTTTGGAGAAACTTGGACTTTCTGAGGGAGGTCTCCCACTGCTCTCCACACTGCCACTGCAGAGCGCGCGTGTGAACTGAGTGCGTGTTCAGTCGTTTCTGACCTCTCCTCCTCTTCGTGAAACATGCATCACGAGCCTCTGCTCGCCCTGCTGCTGCTGCACTTCCCCGCGCTGCTACGCGTGCTCGCGGCCTACGAGTGCACGCCGTGCGCGCGTCGCACGTGCCCGAGCGCGGTGGCGACAACGGCAGGAGCGCGCGCCTGTGAGGACGGCCGCGCGCTTTCCCGCGACCCGTGCGGCTGCTGCGCGCCTCAGTGCACGCGCCTCGAGCTGGAGCTGTGCGGGGGGAGAGACTGGACACTGGGCTACTGCGGCTTGGGACTCACGTGCGCCGCGCTCAACCGCACCGGAGCCGTAAACATCCCCGAGATCGGAGCGTGTAAAGGTGAGTGTGAGGAGCTGAAGGATCCTGCAAGACCTGTAAGACATGGGGAGGGAAGCACAGTTGGGTGATGTCCAGCTTCTTGCTTTGAATTTTCCTGTTCCACCTTTTCTTACCATTCTGGCACTTCAGACCCGAGGAGCTGGCGAATAGGAAGCCAACTTCAGCCTCGTATTAAAAAGATGTGTTGAATCAGGTGTGCTTGAGGAAAATCACCGAACTGTGCAGGAATCTGGAGTTCCCCACCCCACCACTGCTTTAAGAGTTAGTTGGGTTTCCCTCACCCAAGGAAAGCATAGGCTACAAAGTTTCTAAAACATGTTTTTAAATAACTAAGGCAAAGCCTTTAAGGCTCACCGACCTGTCGGAACACCAGTGTTTAATTTAAAGTTCCATTGTTGCTATGGGGCAGTGATGGAAAGTATTTCATTCAATCAACCGATTCCTTCGAACTGATTCGAAGTAACTGAGTTTAGTTCAATTGAATCGAATGTCAGATCCAACGATTCATTGATTCATAAGTCAACATTACTCTCATCTCCTCCATGACGTTCAGTTCAGACTCTCATGTCGCTTATTCTCCTCTCTAGAAGATGTTAGCAGCTCAACGTTACAGTGTGGAAGTTCGTACTTTTATGAGGTCCAAATAAAAAAAAGTTTATCAGAGTCTCTCCGCATGTCGCACGGATTCTATAAATACTTCAGTTGGATTTGTGACTGAAATGAATCAGCTCAAAAGAACGATTTGTGCACGAGCCACGAGACGGTTAGCTTACGGACTAACGACTTTTAAGGCAGTAAATGTAAATGAACGACACTAAATGCTTAATTTTTATAATACTCTGCCTTCGGTTGTTTAAGTCCTCGGTGTAGAGGTCGTCATTATCATCGTCCCGTCTGTTATTCTCTGGAAAACCCGAGGAAAGCAGGTTTTTAATGCAGGTTTTACTAGCTACTACACTTGCACGCTTGAGGTAACTTATGTGAATTATTGTAAGAAAAAGGAGAGCAACGTCTTTTTGTGTAACTTGGTGAACTTTACCTCACTTTCTGCTCTCTTAAGGGAAACTTTTACTTAAGACACTTTATGCAACACTAAAGATGTGATTGTGCGTTGGGGGTTAATCCCAATTGTTGATAATAATACTGGAATTGGCTCTGTCACTCTGTTGGCTCATCTCTTGTGGGCCTGAGCCAGCTGAGCTCAGGACTCTCTCTCCAGTGTGTGTTTGAGACTGGTTAACTTCTTCTGTGACCAGCTTTAAGTACCCATTATTCTGACAGGCGGTGCGAAGAAGAAAATGCTGATAGACTTCAGGTTTATACAGTTGAGTGAACACTCCGACAGAATCATTTCGCTCATCATAGTTGGGTTAATCTAGTGTTTCCCAACTGTATGTCCGGGATGAATCTACAGATTTTAGTTTTCCCAGTTTGACCAAAGCACACAAGTCCTGCATTTCAGTGAAAGTAGTAACGCCTATTATAAAATATTGTTTGAGTGAACGTGAACGTCCTCTGTTTCTAATTTTGCTTAAGCTAAAGTACAAAAACCCTTGCTTTTAAATGAACCTAAGTATGGAAAGTAAAAGTAATGTGAATTATTGTAGCAATAACAATTATTTCAGCGTAACTGAGAACTGTTTCTGTTATTCTTGGTTGCTAGTGAAGATCAGTTGCCAGTTCACCACATAGTACTTTCCTAGCAGCACAACTCAGGCACAACACAATGGACAAAGAGCAGACATGCACTACGCTGGTTTACAGCCCTGACCTGCCTGGGCAAAGCATCATTACACCAGTCTGACACTATTCTGACACTTAAAGTTGTTGCTGTACAGCTTATATGGGTGCAGTAGGTCAAACAGATTAGCCAGCTGACCCTTCACTAAGCCCCAAACACCCCGAGCACAATGAAAACTCCATATTTGACTGTTCAGCCTGTGAAATTCTTGGTATGCATAACTACATACAAAAATTCAGAAAAGGAGAAGGCCAACATGTCTCCAGGGTACATTTGAAGTCTACATACACAACATCTGTTCTCGTGACAGTCCAATAATGCTCAAATGATAGAGAATACAGCCTACAGGTAACAATGATGTGCTATGATTGGTTTACTTCGATCTGAATGAGCTTTATAGGGCTTGGTAGTTAGGAGATGGATGCAACATGAGTGACTAGACAAGACTGATGTTGGGAAACACTGATCTAAGCTACAATCAGAAACAGTTTTACTCTTCTGGCACTTTACAAGTATCAGGATTTTGCTGTGGTGTCACTGGTCAAAAAACACACACAGTACATCCAGTAGTGTACATTGTGTGCATACCCTGTATTTGTGAAAAAGAAATTACTTCTGATATTTAAGGGGGCCATATCCTACACTTTTCTTGTGTTTTATTTTTTTCTATTGAGTTACACTTCTATGTATCAAAAATAGTCACAAATAATATGACTATTTTTTTCCAATCTCGCTTCATCCCTTAGAATTAAACAGGCTGTTTCTGTTGACGTGTATTTAAGACTGATACAGGAGAAATGAGCTCTGTTCTGATTGATTGTCCTGTCTGGGCTGAAACTCCCTTCTGTATGAATGGACGGAGATAGACTCCTGTAGGCTGAATAAGTGGATCAGTGTAAACGAGTCAGTTCTCATAACATTATAGAAACAATACATTCAAAACCAGCTGTTTTTTTCAGCGTGGTTTCCATGTATGGACAGGGTAGTGATGGTTTTGAAACTGACAATTTTTACACTTAACTTGAAAATCCTTTATTTACAGGAGCTTTGAAATTTTTATTTCTACAATATAGGCCCTTACACACACGTGAATAGCCAAACTGACTAAAATTTATGGGTTTACAGGCGGGCTGTGTAATAAATCCTTTGTTAAATGGTTAGAATTGCAATACTGAAAGGCTACAGTAGGCTGTTATATGCAAATAGATCCCAGTTTTTTTGTATGTGTGATCTTCCTAACCAATCACGGCCCTTAAGATTAAAAGACCCTTATTAGTCCCACAAATGGGGAAATTTCACATCCGCATTTAATCCATCCCTGAAGTGAAACCTCACATACACTTTAGTGAGCACACACACACACACACACACACTTGCCTGGAGCGGTGGACAGCCCAATCTGCAGCACCCGGGGAGCAGTTGGGAGTTAGGTGTCTTGCTCAAGGACACCTCAGTCATGTGCTGTTGGTTCTGGGGATCGAACTGGCAACCTTCTGGTTACAGGACCAGCTCCCTAACCTCCAGCCCATGACTGCCCCCCTTCTTGGCATTCTGTGTAAGTGTAAATGATAGCTAGAGGCTGAACGTTAGAAATATATTTGATTAATAATACTTTGTTTGTTTCCTAGTTAGAGCTGGTGGACAGTGACTTTCAAACAACCCAGGCCGCCACTAACACAAATTTGTGCTTAGTGCATGTGTGTTTGGATCTGGCTTCCTTGAAGAAGCCAACAGCATTGTGATGTCCTCTGAGTGTTATTTGTAACTGGATTTTCTCGTGGACTTCAACCTAAACAAAAAGACTGCTTGTAACCTAACCTCACAAAGGTGAGAGGTTTTGTAGCTAAATGACCCTCACTTCTCTTTGGGGGGAGCAGCTCGTGTTCATCTCAGGGGACAGTGCTCTTGATTGAGTTCTGTTTACAAGTGGAGGGCTGGAGGTTAATCCTGACTTGGACCTAGTGTGCCCTTGGCAAATTAGCTGCTTTGAATTAGGCAAAGAGTTAATGGCTTCTGTGATTGAGCTGAGACGGGCTGCAAGTTGATGGGGTCCCCTGTGGCGCTGAATGGGGGGCTGGATCAACGCCGAATACACTTGCTCCTGAATAAACTTTTCTTAGTTCTCTCTCTCTGTTTCTCTGATCTAAGATTTTCTGAGAGGCAGTGAATTTGAAAGTGATTGAGCTGCGAATCAGGAGTTTCTGTGAAAGCGCTTCCGCTTGTTTTGGCTTTTCTGATCCAGCCGAGTGAAAGGCTTATTCTCTGGGTGGTCAGTGCGCGCGCGCGTGTGTGTGTGTGTGTTTGCGTATGTGTGTCGGGAGGGACTGTGGGGAGGTAGGAAATAACCTTTCACTCCAGGTTGTACAGGTGACATTAGCATTTTAGGATGTTAAAGCCTGATGAGGAAAGCTTGATGAGGTGTATAATCACCATCCTCTGTCTGATTGCAAGCAGCTGAATCATCATCATGTTCATGCATTATGTATGATAGGATCCATTAATAATCCCACTTCTCTCTCAGCTAATTAAATAAATGAAGTCATTTGTATTCAGCTGATTAATTGGGTAATCTAATAGTGATATGGAAGTTAAAGGTGCTCTCATAATGAAATTATAGGATGATGTCCTACATTTTCCCACTTTATTTGCATTTGTACATGTAAAACAACTTGTTTTGACTTAATTTTCCATTTTGCTTGTTTTCTCTGTCACATTGATCAGCTACTGTAATTCAAGACTTCACTTGCAGGGTCTACACTTAAATGATTTATTCTAACATTCATATGGCCCTTTTTAGACTATAAATTTATAGACCAAGATATGCCATATGGCAAGAATAATGTATATAAATCTAATTCTCATGTTTTACTATGTAATATCTTGAATATTACCACATCCTTTCTGGACATAGGCTCTTACCAGTGCACTTAGCATACCTTCCCATGTTCCATTTCAGTGATTTAGGAAGCAGTGACCACTTCTCCTGCTTGTGGGAAGTGCCTGTCCAGATCTCTTCTCTCAGGCGTTATCTAACGTTTCAAAGACTTCCTCTTTAGCAATGCTATCAGCCAGAAACTGACCTCTGAGGTCAGATGCCTCATCTTAGAGTTTGGATGCCAAGACATGTAGTCTCTGAGATATTCTGGGTAGTTCATGTTTAATACTGACTTAAGACCAACATTTATCCAAACCTGAGACTTTAATTAGGGATGAATGATGATATTGGAATAATATTCATATCAGCAATTAATTATTTAAAAACATTTTTGACATCATAGAGACTTTTAGGTTTAACTGATCATTCTAATCAATATATAATGATGTATTTAGTGTGCTTTACAGTAGAGCAGAACATTTCAGCAATGCTGGGCTACTGCACTAAAATGTCTACATTTGTGTCTTTCAGTGGATTCCAGGAGAAGGTAGTCTCAAGTTCTGCATTTCATAGACCTGGACATTAGATCCATTAGATGGACAAATTTTAGCCAATGGTTAATTGTCATATAACTAATTGCAAATAATGATTTTGTCACAAAAACTGTTGTTGCGCAAAGCTAAATTTTTCACAAGAGTGCCAATATAAGCCAGTGTACGTGCTAAAAGCATTACTATTAGCTGCTGAGCTAGCAAACAGACAAGCATTCATGAGCACTGCCCTCTAAAAATGTTAAGTAACTGGTTAGAACAGGGTTAGAACTTTTTAATCTCATCAGTCCTATGATGTCTCAGTGAATGCATTTATTGCTTACTTTTATTTGCATTTATTTGTCTCAACTCAACACACCCAACTAACATTTTGTTCGTTGCAGCAAATATTTCTGTAAAATCTTAACAACCTTGGAAAAAGACTGTAGTCATCTTAAATAACTGAGATAATCTCAAATAACTGTGATTAAGTGATTATATATTAATTGTGACAGGCCTACCATACATAAAAAATATTGGATATGTTTTACATTACTCATGCTTCAAATTTCTTTATACTACTAACGTGAGTGAAATAATAACCAGTTCAATGCTATATTTATTGCTGAATATGGGTCTCCATATGGTTTCATGATATAATCGAGGCAGACGTGCGAAGAACCAGGATTTCCATTGCAAAACTGAACATGAAGACAAAGCAGTCTCAAAGAGCAGACTCCAAGCAACTTCGAACAACCCCTACTTTGTGACCACCCCACTGTACGAAACCACCAGGGTCTGTGTGAAAATATGAAAAACACCCTTGCAGGAAAGATCTGTATGGAAAAACGTTAGAGGCTCGGATCATTTTGAGGTGACAGGAAATAAGAGGGAAAGTTCTGGTGAGGCCGGGTGACGGTTAGGTTGAAAAGCGCGCTTGTGCTCAGTCTGCCAACCTGTCTGTCTGAGGAGTGCCGCAGTCTCCTGCTCAATAGACATGCGTTTGTCCACAAGCTGAGGTTTCAGAGCCAGGAGCGTAAATACATGGGCCCTAGGCTTGACTGTGCGCTCTTTCTGTCCTGAATGCGGTTGCTTTACCACCCATGGTTCACTGTTTAAAGTTTTCTTCTTGCTTGGGAAATGTGGCCTTTAAGGGCACTTTGAAAGTCTCCATAGAGGATTTAATCTTTGATACGATTTTTGACTTCATTCACAGGTTCACAAGCATAAAAACTTAACATTTCAAAACAAATGTATTAGAACCATTAATGATCAAATAACAACTAGCTTGATGATGACTCCTGGCTTTTTATGGGACATCTCAACTAACTCCAAGTACGCTCACCTAAAAACTGTGATATATCATAGCCGAGCAAACTGCAGGTTGCTTTGATTAATAATACCTACTTGTTGAGAAACTCAAAATTAAAGTGATGTCATGAAGTCATGAATTTAGGAGGTTTTTTTTGGTTCTGTTGCATGTCTCAAATGCTTATTCTCTACTGAAAGTGTAAACACGCTATACATTAAAAAGAAAAAAACAAAAACTGATCAAAGGCCAGCTTTTCCTACGTAAACTAGCCACAGATCTGTGTTAAAGGGTAATGCTCACCAGAACTCGCAGAGAGCTTCAGAAGTTCCCCCAATTAAGTTCAAGGCACCAGAGCCAATATGCTGCTGACATGCAGTCAGGGTTCTTTTGTGTTGTGTTGTTTGGTAAGGGTTTTGAGAGCCAAGCCCTAGGAGAGGAGAGAGGCTGTAGATTGCAGTCTGGTTCTGTTTATTTGCATGCAGGCACAGCCTCTGCCACCTCTGGGGGGTCTACGCAGGGGAGCTTAAGGGCTGAGGGAGGAATCAGATGCTGATGTGAATTGCCTCATCTTATTCAACCCACAGAGAGAGTTCGTGTGAGAAGGATGTAGGCAGAGAGTAAGCACAAAGGAAAGACCCTCAAAATGCATCTCTTTACTTCATAGAAATCTTTAATATTTGTCCCTGTCCTCAGGACACTATCACAGAGACAGCAATTGCTAGGCATGACATAGTTCAAGTAGGCACAAAGCTCCGGAACAGAGAGTGAGCAAGAGGGCCCCATACTGTGTAACGAAAGCAAACAAATCATACAGACAGCCAAGACCCTGCCTAAACGAATCAAACAAACTAATCCGAAGCTCCGTGGTAACACTGTTGTCTTTTTCCACAGGGCTCCTCAACACTGCGGATGCTGGTGCAGAGGATGTGCATTGCCCCCTGGTGAGCGGGTGCGACCGTGTGAGCGGAGAGTGTGTGTGCGACTCCGTGCGCTCCTGCATCAAGACGTTCAGTTACCTGAATAAAGAGTTGTGTGGCCGTGCTGTAAAGACAGGTGAGGGTGATTAGAAAATGGTTTGAAGATTTTTAAAAGAATGGTGTACAGTCATAGGGGTATCTGGGATGGTTACCATTATATCAAGGTCTCATGGAAAATACTGCCCTATAGAGTTTAAAGTAAAGGTTTTCCTCTTAACACAAACATAGATCATCAAATACTTGAAAATACCTGAAACGTAGTGAAATAGTGTAGTGAGCATATTGTTATCTATCAAAATCAACAAAAGTTTGTCATATAGTTGAAAACTGTAGTATCAGACTTCTTGAAGTTTGTCCATACTTTTGTCTGGTTTGAGACAAGTATGGGGAATTTAAGAATGCAGTTTGCCTAGTGCTAACAAACTTCCATTGCTTGTTGACTACATTAAAATCATAGCTATAGTGAGTTCACACTCTACATGTAGTTTGAGGAATGAGGCACTTGTTTTCAATAGGAGAAATGCATTGTGCACATTGGTTCTGCATGCTGAGTGCCCTGCATGCTCACGTATGTGACCTGCATGCCTGTTTAGTGCTAAACAGGAGTTTAGCTAGAGTTAAAAGAAGTTCAATTTGAAGTGTTCATAAAAGTACATCATGAGCATTTGTTTACTGCTGACCAATCAGATGAAAAAAAGGGGTGCCTTCTGGGACAACTGTGATGGAGGAGGGATTACAGGCTGCAGCCGCTAGTGATGGGCATTCTGAATGCTCCAAGAAGATCCAGATGGGAGGGTCCTGTGATTTTTAGCTACAGTGTCATAAGATCTACCCATTTGTTCTTGTCTTAACTGCTTATCTGTGAATCAGCTGCCTATGTTCACCTAAAAGAGAGGGTGTTCTCACCTGTTGAAATGTCCTACCTTAGCACATCTTTATAGGTAGCTAAAACTGTGGACAGGATATTTTGATGTCCTACATCACCTTTTAAGAAATTCTTTACAGTGGTGGTTATGGGGACAAGGAGTTAGGAGTCTTCAGGACCAGACCTAACCTAACCTTTTTTTTTTTTTTAATCAAAAATAACACATCCTACAGGTCTTTAGTTTTGTATATGTACTATTGGAATAACAGATAAACTTTTTGTTTGGATTTACAACTATTTTGCCTCACAACACCCAGCATATTCATAGCCATTTCATGTAATAGTTATCTGTGAGTTATCTGTTATCTGTGGTGAAACACTTCACGTTTTGTTTGAGCATTACAGTCAGATGTGTTAGTTTAGTGCTGAAGTAGCCTATAGGAACAGGAATCTCCAAGAAAAGGGATGGGTACCCCTGACCTACAGAATAAATGGCAGTTGCCTCATTGTCTTCATATCTGACTCTTTTTCACTCTCAGAGGCTCGGCGGCATGAGCAGGAGCACAGAGAGAGGCACAGGGAGAGGTTTGTGGGTCCTGCTAACCCAGTCTGCGTGTTCTCCGGCTGTAACCTGACCACAAAGGGCTGCGAGTGCACCTCCCAGAGCTGCCACCCCTACTTCACCTATGCCAACCGCAGCCAGTGCCAGCAAGCAGCAGGTAACTTGCACAGATCTATTGTTAACACCAAGATAAGCAAAGTATGACCACACATGAATGTTCTATATTTGTGTAATGGAGTGTGAGGTAATGGTTGTACAGTAAAGATGGAGATCATCCATTAGTGCTGTTTGAACACACATAGTTATCAAGTATCACAGTCTAAGATTAGGTCCCTTTGTTCATGAATTATATTCATTAGGAATTAAAGAGACAAAAATGCTCTTTCTTTTTATTATTGTTATTATTGTTGTTTTTGAGCACTAAAATGACTTTGCAGCAGTTTTTCCTTTTTTTTTTTTTAGTTTTTTTGAGGAACAGGGTAGAGGTCTACGCAGTAATGTTTTCAGTCCTGCTTCAGTCCATTTCCACAAGATTTCATCCTGCTCCCGCAAAAAATATGAATCTTTTATTCCACTCCTGCTCGCAACGGAAACGTTTTGGCCTGCTCCCGCCCACGCAAACTCATTCATTCACTCACTAACTCACTCATCATCTAACCCGCTTATCCTCCTGGGTCCCGGGGGTGCTGGAGCCTATCCCAGCGCTCATTGGGTGGATGGCAGAAAACACCATGGACAGGTTGCCAGTCCATCACAGGGCATCCAGGCAAACTGACATCCAATATTTGGCGTAGTCTATTCACAAATACATTAGCTGTCTGAACAATTTTAAAACTAGCATTTAGTGTTCTTTGCAACAGTCAACATAGTAAAAAGTCATTCATAACATTGCATAAACAAATATAGTTTTATGGTGGAAAAGTGGGTCTTTTAAGGGCTACGACAATATTGCATTATTACTTTGTTTTTTCATACTGCTTAATGGAAAATGGTCAGGAATTGGTTTGCCTTGTCTTCAGCTGAAATGCATTGCCAAGTGTGATCTCTAGATTATTCATGGCTTCCCAGTATGAAGCTCAAAAGTAGAACACTTACAATAATTGTGATAATACTTTATATGTATATTACAGAAATGGGACAAAGTTTTGCAAATATTGTGAGGATTCTGCATTAATTTGTGAATGCAAATTACATGAAGAACTTATGAGTATGGACAAGCGCAACACTGCTTAGACAAGATGTTAAGTGCAAAGAAATATAATTAACAAGCAGCTCATACTGAAAGGCACAAATTGAAAAGATGCTGTTGACTGTAACCCAACCACGCTGGGATGTTGTTTCAGCCATCTTTGCGTCACTGCATATTTTTCATGCTGCTCCACCAAAATCTCAGTGACGCCTGGTTGAGTTCAGTGCTGCAGAATGGAGTGCAAAGCATGAGGCCAAAGTAAATCTCCCAGCAATGCAATGTGCCAACACTCAACCAGGCTTTGCAAAGCAGTTCCATCAAATGAAACGGAAAACCACACACTGCACACAACCACGTGGACCAAGAACAAGTCCAAACTGTACTGAGGCTGTCCAAATAGCAGTAAGAGTGGTGTATGTCTATTGGCAGGATCTTATACTTGTGGTCAGGAAGCTGTGAGTGATTGACAGCGGAGATGATGAAGTGATGAAGGCTCAAACTGTGGATATAAATGCAGTAGAGCCCCTTTTCCTCAGTCACGAATAGCATTTCTGAATGGAACTATGCTTGAGAGGTGTTCTAGTTTCATGACTCTTTGTTGGCTAAGGCACATAAGGTCCATTATAATGACCTACTATATGCTCTTACTGTATGTCAGTGTATACTGTGTCAGAGGGAAGTGGTTCAATTGGACATGGAAAGCATAAATTCCTTGTACTTTGCTGCAAATGTCAGGCTTTATTGCAGTAGGCAAAGTTTGTCTGATTTGTTCACTGTCATCACATCATTTGTTTAGGTAGCTAGAATGTGTTTTATGCTCTCAGCACCCTTTTTTGCCTTTTGCTTTCTTTTTAGACTGTAGTCATAATTGTAATCAATGTTGTTGATATTGACCTGTTACATAGTAAGGCTTAATGCAACTGACAGTGTACCATAATGACATGTTTAGCTTAGTAAGCAGTGGGTCGTAGGAGCAATTACAGTCTCTTGGCTGTATATTTTTGATATTTGTAAAGAACAGTTGCTATAATAAATCTCTAAGGACTGAGAAACAGAATTCATATTGTTTGAGGCAGCAGTAAGACTCATTACATCCCCCTGTCATAATGAAATATGCAGTCCACCATGAAAAACACTTCTCAAAAATGCAAGACACATCCAAGAAATCCACCATTAAAGAGAGTAAACAACATTTTTCAGACATCCAATGGAAAGGTGACTTTTAGTGTGTGTTTGTTTACATAAAGTAATGTGCAAAAGTTAGAGACCACCCTTCAATTATTTAGGTTCCTGTCAAAATGTCCATTTGCACAAGTTATTAATTATTCAGGAGATATTTCTTAGGTTAGAAGATAATCTGCTTGCATAGAGAGGGGAAAGTTAGAGGAATATAAGTGAATAAAAACAGGATTTTTCAAAACTGGAATTCTAAAAATGGGACTCCTTAACAATCAAGACGTGGTAGTCCACCAAAACTGTCACCATCAAAAACAGCTTACTTAAAAGCTTTCATGTTTGAAAAGAGAAAATCAAAGCCCTCTTGCTTCAGATCTAAAAAATACACAGGTGTTTCTGTCCATCCTTCCACTGTGAGAAGACAATTCAGACTCTAGGAGTCTGTAAGGATGTGCAGCTGTCAAGAAGCTGTTACTGGGAAAAGAAAACTTGCAAATGAAATAAATTAGCCACTTTTTATATCAGAACAATGGACTGACACATTGAATGTGTTTAGGATTTCTTGGATCTCGAGAGGCAGAAAGAGCAAACAACTTCTAAGACTGAACTTTGGAGGTGTGAAAAAATATCCTGGTAGATTTCTTTAAAAAACTGAAAGTCGAGTGGGTGGGTTAAGGTCAAAGGGCAAGGGGTTGATGCAGATGCACATCTTTTGCTGTTTAACTTGAACAAAGTAATACGTTTGTGATTCTACTAAATGGAATAAAAAGATTCAGAAAAAGAACATCTGAATGTCTTTCAAAAAAAGGCCAGGTGGACACACTACATCCTGAATGTGGTGTGATGATGCATTTAGTTTTTAAAGCTTCTGTGAAATTTTCTGTTAACTTTGTTTTCTGCTGAAAATTGAAGAGCTTGTACTGAATGGCCAGTTTGACTGGACAAAAACACAATGTTAAACAAAAGACAAACACAAAACAAAACATCAAGGGTGATCTCTGACTTTTGCAGTGTACTTTACGGGTAGATATGTGTTACCAAAATTTTGCACATTGACAGGAACCAAAGAGGCAGCATAAGGCATGAACAAGTTTTATGGGCATTGAATGTTCTCATATTTAGTGAGCACAAGAAATCAATTGAAACACGTTCTCTGAAGTGTGTAACGACTTGTAGGGAATCCTGGCTTCTGTCAGTCATGCATACAGCAACTCAATGGCCTCTTCTCACACAGTGGAACATGAAAGCAGACCTTGTTGCTGGCTTGTTGAGTGTGAGTAGGCTTTTTTTCAGCATTCGTTTTAATGTACACATACACACACCGTCTTGTTTTGGCAGGAATCTCAGACTGACTAATTTTAAGATTGCACACAGTTTGCAGACGTGAGGCGTGCTGTCTGCTAAGAGCCAAGTGATTTAAAGCTGGCAATTGGTGGAAGCATATTTTATCCTCCAGTTACTAATAGTGATGCTGCAGTTGCATGTGCTCTCAATTTTCACAGGTTAATGATTGGTAACAACTTGGCATCCCTGAGGTACCACTGCATTTGGCTTCACTTTAAAGGGGAAAAGGTGTCAGAGATAGCTGGCTTTGGCTCCAGTTCAGCTGTTTTCATTCCTACTAATTCCAAGCATCTTCTTAAACATGTTCTGCTCCATTTCACAGTGCCTCTCTGCCTCCCTCAGTCACACAGACCATTTTAGTGGGTGTAACGTGTTCAGTCATTTATATTAATGAACCGCAGCCATGATTGGCTGACAAATACTTCACTGTCTACCAAATCACCACCCCTCAAAATGAAAACAAATTCACCCAATGGGCTGTACTTGTTGGCTCAATTACAAATGAAAATTTTAAATAATCATTCATTTATCCTGCACAATCATGGTAATCAGATTAAAATATTCAAATTAGGATTTTCTCTGGATTATAACAGACAAAACCAGCTGCCGCTGTGCAACCCATCTAAAGCATCTCATGAACACAGTAAAAACGTTTCTCCACACTTTAAAGCTATTTTGTCATCTGTTGTGATGACAAAATAGCTGTGATCTGTTATAGTGTATATATCCATCCATCCATCCATCCATTTTCTAAGCCGCTTCTCCGTCAGGGTCACGGGGATAGTGTATATAACACTTTATTTTTAACATAGGCACATAAGTTGTCACAAAGTTCAGTCAAGGTCATTCTAATGTACTTCTAATATGCATTTATGTTTCTGCTTATCACTGTTAATCTGAAGTTGACTCAGATTAGATGGTTAAAAATGTTACAAGGAAAAAAAACTTTTGCCTGTTTTAGTTCACTTTTAATTGACAAATTATGGATGTATGAATAACACTATTTTAGTTTAGGCTTTCTGGTTTTGTTTTCTTCTCCTATAGCTGGGAACTTTTTCAACAGTGCCTTCACAATTTACCTTTTATGAGCAGCATAACTTTAGAGCAACAAGTACTTTCACACATTATATGAAAAAAAGCCACTTATACTCAATATTGCAATATTTTAAGAAAATTGGCCAGCTCACTGTAGGGGTCAATCATTCAGGCTTGTATCATTCTCTTGATGTATCCTACATATGCACTTGCCCACTTGTGGAGAAAATGGTGAAGAATGACTCATCTGACCAATTTCTTACACATCTCTGTAAACCAGTACTTCTTGGTTTTGCACCACTGAATTCTCAAACTGGCATTCTTGTTACAATGAGGGGTTTATCTACTGCAACCCTACTAGAATATTCCTGTTTGTGTAGTTGTGGATGAACTGCTTTTGTTGACACAGTCTGATCACATCCTGTTTTGACATTCTCAAACACTTTAGGAAGAGTAGTTCTTTTTTTCATACAAATTACACTAGTGCATGTGCATCATGGTCAATAAATCTGTGTTTTTGTGACATTAGTGACTGAAACCCTGGCCAGTCTTTGTGACTGAAGCTCCTGCCATCCATGCCCCATTAGCAAACTCTCTTTCAAAATTGCTTATTTATTTTCCTCCAGCAATCTTGAGCCAAAATTGAGGTCAGCTGGGCCTGCTCAACACTTTTGTACATTTTTAACAAAGCATGGATGTTTATTGCTTAAGTGTATTGAACTGTACAGCATGTATGTCTAAAGGTGCCTGCACTCAATATGTTTCTCCACTCTGTGTTCAGATCTGTTTCTTTTAATTGGTCACCTATCTATACAGGATACACAGCAACTAAAACAGCAGATGCTTTTACTTTACATGCTTTCTTGTCATATCAGATCGTAAATGAGAGATGTTTGTCGGATTTATGTGAAGAAGGCATGTGGTTGAAAAATACTATTCTTAAATTTATAATTGGGCAGAATAGAAACACAATAAACCAATTTAAATTCCATATGCTGATATACATTTTTTCCAGTGTATTGAGATCTTTGAGACCCTTTAAGTAGCATGTGGAGTATGCAAAAGTTTGAGTTATGCTAAATTGAAGTGTGCTCCCTGTAGAAGAGGCGATTAAACTTTCGCATACGTCTGGAATAAAGAATATAGGGTAAGGCTCAGCTGCAGTGCTCAAATGATGGCATGATGATGCCATGCTTTAAATTTGGCACAGCAACAAGCTCTACCACTGACTTGGCCCACCTGTAACTGTCTCTCTCTCTCTCTCTCTCTCAGTCCTATACTCTTCATTAGTTCTACATGGTTGGTGCCTCTTTGTGGTACGGCTATTGCTTTGGTGTTCAGACCACTGCTGGCTGGCAAAAGTACAATGTGGCCTTCACCCTTGGGTTTATGTGTTGTCTGCCCACAGCACAGGCCACATTATGTGTGCGTCTGGAGAGCACTGACTGTTCCCCTTCTCTCAGTCTCTCTCTGTCTTTCTCATTCACTTTTGTTCTCACTCTCCAGAGCATGGAAGAGCTAAAGGTGCCTCCCATTTTCTCATCATTACCTCTATTATAGACCTAGAGAGAGCAAAAGAAAGATTAAGCTTGTGCGCTCTGGAGTAGTCATCACAAGAAACTTTGCCTCTTTGCTCTTTAATGCACTCTAAGTCATGCTCAGTATATTTTAGAGGTTGGTTTTAAGGCTAGTAAATGTATTTATAATACCATGATGGCTTTGATTACAACCGTTATACCTACATAATTTTTGTTAAAGTTTTTAATTGATTGAGTGTGGAGAAAATAATTGTGTTGTTTGTGCTCTGTAAAGCCAAAAATAATAATTTAAAAGTCACACGCGTTGGGTTGGATTTATGTATTAACATCACACGCACAACTCAAGAAGAAAGTCTGGATTGATGTTTAGATCTGCGGAATTAACATTATACTGGCAAAGATTTAATGACAAAAGGTGATCATTCACTTGCTTGAATGCAAGTTTGTGTCTGAAACATAACAGCTGTTTACGCAGACAGTATTCTGAGGAAGGAAGCCACCCGAAATAATGTTTGCCTACTGAGCTCCCTCCATTTAGCAGTTTTTTGAAGGCAGTATAAATGCATCCTTCATTGCCTTACATATTCCATAATCTTTTGGGGAAAAATAGCAGAAGACACCAGCGCAGGCACAGAAGAGGAGAAAGACCGGTTTATATACAAATAAGGCTGCAACAAACGACTAATTTGATCGTCAAATAATCTATCGAATGCTGAAACGAATAAACGATTACTCAGATTGTGAATCGCTACATTTCCAAGTAACTTTTATGTAGGTATTAGCTTTTAAATTCAGATTGAGGCAATTTTATGCATTTGCTAACTAACAACAAAGACAAAGATAAATAACATTCAAGAATTCACTATTTTAATTACGTTTCCTGCTAATACAAAAGATCAATAAAACTCCAATATATTTTTCCTGTCAGAATTCATAACCAAGGATGTGCAAAGTAGCAGCAATAAAATATAACACAACAAAATGATTTTTTATCAAGTAAATAAAATATTAATCTAATTTTTAATTTTAAACAGTGCAGTCTGTGCATTCTGCTGTCTGTCTACACTCTGCTCCAGATAAAGTCTAGTCACAGGTCTTTAGTGAAACGGAGGAAAGTCGGTATCTCTCCGTGCACTTGTGACAGACTTGCTCTCCTCTGAGAGCAGATATTCCCAGCTGACGCGCTCTGATGGAGCAGCGGGCAAAGTGGCGAATGTCTATGGCGAACGCAAAATACAGTTTGACTCACTGAGAACAGTTAAATGTGAACGATTTTGTGTAAACGCTTCGTTTCAACAGTAACCTTTCGTCCAGCTACCTCAACCGTTAGCGAGCTGAGCTGAACGCCCGCGGAGAGCAGAGGCCTGTTAGTAGTCGCACTCCTGTGTCCGCCGGATTTGACCGGCGGCCTCGGCGTCAAGGCGACGACGCGGTGTTTAAACTGTAAGCGTTATCTGGAAAGTGAACAGGGTCGCTTTGAATAATAGGAACTTGCTCCTCTGTTTCAGCTCCATTAGCGATTCCAGTGAACAGCATTTCTGAACAGAAAATGTTACAGCTCGGCTCAAAACATGAAGTAGGACGGGATTTAACATTAACGTTAGCAGGCTAGCACAACTATCGCCGCATCCCAAACCACGCACGTCTGTGCTTCACACACTACACTAATGAGTGCACTTCTGATGGTATATGCGCTATTTTTACACACTATTTAGTGAACTAGTCTGCGGTTTGGGCGAGGCGTATCTTACCGCGATTAATTTTCTTCATGCATCCTCTTCAGATGCTCCTACATGGAGAATGAGCTCCCATCCCCTCGGCTTTACAAATTTCACAACTGACACCCTTTCTTCTCAGTATAGCTCCCACACTTTTGAGGATTTTGTTCGTGAGGCTGTCATCACGCTGTTAACTCTCCAGTGAGCAGTAATCATCAAAACGTTCCTACTGAGCGCGTAATGACGTCACCAACTATCGACTACTAAATTAATTGCCGAATTGAAGTTGCACCCTATTATACAAATACATTTTTTTGGTTTGGTTATAAAAAAAATACAATGGTTCATAGACCCACATCTAGTTCCTCAAAAATATATAACCTACATGTTGGTTTCATGAAAATGCAACGATCAGGCATAACATTATGACCATCCTTGTTTCTACGTCCACTGTCCATTTTATCAGCTCCACTTACTATATAGTTGCATTTTCTAATTCTACAATTACAGACTGTAGTCCATCTGATTCTCTGATACTTTGTTAGCCTCCTTTTACCCTGTTCTTCAGTGGTCAGGACCCCATGGACCCTCACAGAGCAGGTACTATTTGGGTGGTGGATCATTCTCAGCACTGCAGTAACACTGATGTGGTGGTGATGTGTTTACTTGTGTTGTGCTGGTCTAAGTGGATCAGACACAGCAGTGCTGCTGGAGTTTTTGAACACTAGAGGATGACCAACACAAACTGTGCAGCAGCAGATGAGCTGTTGTCTCTGACTTTACTTCTACAAGGTGGACTGACAAGGTAGGAGTGTCTAAAACAGTGGACAGTGAGTGGACACACTGTTTAAAAACTCCAGCAGCACTGCTGTGTCTGATCCACTCGTACCAGCACAACACTCACTAACACACCACCACTATGTAAGTGTTACTGCAGTGCTGAGAATGATCCACCACCCAAATACTACTCTTTTTTTCCTCCCATGCTATGTGAAGCGACGTTGGGTTTGTGAAAGGTGCTATATAAATGTAACTTATTATTATTACTCTTTGAGGGTCCATGGGGACGCTGACACTGAAGAACAGGGTAAAAGATGGCTAACAAAGTATGCAAGAAAAACAGACGGTCTGTAATTGTAGAACTACATTCTACAGAAGTGCACCTACAGTTAGGTCCATATATATATTTGGACACAAATTAAGGTTTTTTTTTACCTGTTTACAGAAACATACGTTATAGTTATATAATGGACATGAAGTCCAGACTTCCACCTTTCATTTGAGGGTATCCACATTAAAATTGCCACCCTGTGAATTGACTCAAAGGCTATTTCATGGGCAGGTGTGGGCAATTCCTTCGTTATGTCATTCTCAATTAAGCAGATAAAAGGCCTGAAGTTGATTTGAGGTGTGGTGTTTGCGTTTGGAAGATTTTGCTGTGAAGAAAACATGCGGTCAAAGGAGCTTTCCATGCAGGTGAATCAAGCCATCCTTAAGCTGCAAAAACAGAAAAAACCCATCCGAGAAATTGCTACAATATTAAGAGTGGCAAAATCTACAGTTTGGTACATCCTGAGAAAGAAAGAAAGCACTGGTGAACTCATCAATGCAAAAAGACCTGGACGCCCACAGAAGACTACCGTGGTGGATGATCGCAGAATAATTTCCATGGTGAAGAGAGACCCCCTTCACAACAGCCAACCAAGTGAACAACACTCTCCAGGAGGTAGGCGTATCAATATCCAAATCTACCGTAAAGAGAAGACTGCATGAAAGTAAATACAGAGGGTTCACTGCACTGTGCAAGCCACTCATAAGCCTCAAGAATAAAAATGCTACATTGGACTTTGCTGAAAAACCTCTAAAAAAGCCAGCACAGCTCTGGAAGAACACTCTTTGGACAGATGAAACAAAGATCAACCTCTACCAGAATGATGGAAAGAAAAAAGTATGGCGAAGGCGTGGTACAGCTCATGATTCAAAGCATACCACATCATCTATAAAACACGGCAGAGGCAGTGTGATGGCTTGGGCATGCATGGCTCCCAGTGGCACTGGGTCACTAGTGTTTATTGATTACGTGACACAGGATGGAAGCAGCCAAATGAATTCTGAGGTATTCAGAGACATACTGTGTGCTCAAATCCAGCCAAATGCAACCAAACTGATTGGTCGGCATTTCATAATACAGATGGACAATGACCCAAAACATAAAGCCAAAGCAACGCAAGAGTTTATTTCTTGAATGGCCAAGTCAGTCACCTGATCTCAACCCAATTGAGCATATTGAGCATGCATTTGATTTGTTAAAGACTAAACTTCAGACATAGAGGCCCACAAACAAACAGCAACTGAAAACCGCTGCAATAAAGGCCTGGCAGAGCATTAAAAAGGAGGAAACACAGCATCTGGTAATGTCCATGAGTTCAAGACTTCAGGCAGTCATTACCAACAAAGGGTTTTCAACCAAGTATTAGAAATGAACATTTTATTTACAATTATTTAATTTGTCCAATTACTTTTGAGCCTCTGCAATGAAGGGATTGTTTAAAAAATGCTTTAGTTCCTCACATTTTTATGCAATAATTTTGTTCAACCCACTGAATTAAAGCTGAAAGTTTGAACTTCAACTGCATCTGAATTGTTTTGTTCAAAATTATAATGTACATAACCAAAATTAGAAAAATCTGGTCTCTGTCCAAATATATATTGACCTAATGGAATATAGTAAGTGGAGCTGATGAAATGAACAATGAGCACAGAAACAAGGAGGTTTTCATAATGTTCTGTTTGACTGGTGTATTTCATGCTGAGTAGTAGCTGCTGAGCTACTGAGTCTTAAGATAGTAACTGTAGATTATATGTAGAGTTCCAGTGAGCATCAAGATGTCATAACAGATTGGTTGTTTTTCATTATCTGCCACTACCTGAGTGTTCCAGTCCAGTCCCTCTTCTGCCACAGCATTGTGCAGCATACATGCTTTACATATGTGTATGTTTTAAAGTCTTTCTGCCAAGTTTAACCCCTTAAATGGCCAGGATCCACTGGCAGGTCCAAAGTTTTACTACACACTTCTATGGCTAAGAATAACTCAGCCAATTTGCATTGTAGTCTGTGTAGGTAGTAAATAATATGCCTTAGTATGTAATAAACCTGGGATCTTAAGAGATTAAGCATATTTAATGCCTTTAAGATGTCAGACCATCTTTAAGCTATCACATTTGTTTCAAATTTTGAACATCTGAACAACTTGCAAATGTGAAGTGAAAAGTGAGCAGAGACTTGCTGTGCTGATTCTTAAGTGCAGACTCTCAGACACTAGTAGAAAGGTCTTTTGTGTAGAAGATGCATTGTTTCATGCGTTCAGCATAATAAAGGCTTGGGTCCCCCTTAGCACGGCGTATCTGACAAAGAGGGGAAGGGTGTGTTTTCCACATTGAACCCAAACAGATGCGTGTGCACACACACATGCCAAGATGCACTCTGAAACAGTGTTGGATCAGAACAGGCACAGATAAGCATGCGCACACACACTAGTTAACTGGCATACACACATAAAATCAATTAGGGTCAGAACAGAAACAGATAAGCACACAGAATTACATATATATATATATATATATATATATATATATATATATATATATATATATATATATATATATATATATATATATATATATATATATATATATATATATATATATATATACACTGTGTGTGTGTGTGTGTGTGTGTGTGTGTGTGTCCCATAAGCACAGTGCTGTGCAAAAATTCTGTGCTGTGAGAAAATGTAAAGCAATTTATCTGGCAGTAAGTATTGGTTTGTTCCAAAACACTGTCATTAGAATTAATACAAATTAACATTGACAATATGTTTGAATTTTGCGTCCGTCAATAAGTTTGCTTAACCATTTCTGAACCTGTCCTCAAATAACCCGAGCATTTATATTTACTGTCCAGTACCTAGTTTATTTAATCAATGTAGAAATCCTTAAATAAATCATAATAATAAAATACAGTATATGCAAATCTTTTCATGGGACAACACTATAGAAATGAAACTTGGATATAACTTAGTCAGTGTACAGTTTGTACAGCAGTATAGATTTACTGTCCTCTGAAAATAACTCAACACACAGCCATTAATGTCTAAATAGCTGGCAACACAAGTGAGTACACCTCACAGTGAACATGTCCAAATTGTGCCCAATTGTATTGTTGTCCCTCCCTGGTGTCATGTGACTTGTTACGAGTTATAAGGTTCCAGGTGTGAATGGGGAGCAGGGCTGTTAAATTTGGTGTTTTGGGTACAATTCTCTCATACTGGCCACTGGATATTCAACATGGCACCTCATGGCAAAGAACTCTCTGAGGATGTGAGAAATAGAACTGTTGCTCTCCACAAAGATGGCCTAGGCTATAAGGCTATAGCACAGTGGCTGAGGTCATACAACGGTTTTCCAGAACAGGTTGCACTCAGAACAGGCCTCGCCAAGGTCGACCAAAGATGTTGAGCCTACGTGTTCAGTGTCATATCCAGAGGTTGGCTTCTAAAAAATACACATGAGTGCTGCCAGCATTGCTGCAGAGGTTGAAGCCTGTCATTGCTCAGACCATACACCGCACAATGCATCAACTCGGTCTGCATGGCCGTTGTCCCAGAAGGAAGCCTCTTCTGAAGCTGAAGCACAAGAAAGCCTGCAAACAGTTTGCTGAAGACAAGCAGTCCATAAACATGGATTCCTGGAGCCATGTCCTATGGTCTGACAAGACCAAGATAAACTTCCAGAACTTCATTGCGTCTCCAGTCAATAGACATACACATGGAGTCAACCAGCATGTCCAGTTCAACATTCCATCATAATTTTCATCCTCAAACATTCAATAAGTGAGCAAGTGGCTGTTGAGGTTTGTATTTCTTGAGGGGGTGGGACAGCCCTTCCCTTGTCCCAAATCCTTACGGACTTCATACACATTCATATTTCTGGTGTTGTCCAAAGCATTCATACTGTTTTCATCTCTCTAGAACATCTTGAAGATAACAGCTTAGCACTGACATGTCTATTTCAAAAGCTTTTACTCTGTAGGCATCTGTAGGCCGAAAGCCCGCTAACCTCACACAAACATACATTATGTGACTACCTGATAGACCTTTGTTTTCTGCATGTGTGAACTGTAAAAACCTGAAGGCTTGAGCCTGAAAAACCCACGCAAGAGCAGCTGCACTGAGACAGCTTTGTTCCTTGCTGACTAGCGTCCAAAGTCAGTCTCTGAACACTGTGCACATTGTGCACGTTTTTTTTCCGTGAGTAAACCCCGGCTTGTCAACACAGCCTCCTCTGCCTGCAAGAGACACACAAGAAAAAGAGGGAGAGAGGATGAAGAGTGCCGCCCTTGTGCCCTTTGCTAAAAGCAAAAACACATTTACAAAGCTGCTTTTCTTTCATGAATGAGTGTTGGAGGTGCCAGATATATGCATTGTTTACAATGGGCTGCTTTGTGGTAATGAGCTAGTTTCCGTGTCGCACCTCTTTTAGTCCTTGTGGTTTTCTCTGTATGTGTGTGGATAACTATGTGTGTGTTGCCTAGACCCACCGGTTGCTAGGCATTTCATGGTGCCTCGCCATTCTACCAGGAGCAAGCAAATTTTGGTTAGACTGAATTTATCAAGCATGTCAAATGAGGCCTTTGTGTCTTTGTTTGCTAAACACTGGAGAATAGCCACCATTGTGGTGGTAAGATTGCTTCCATAGTCACTGACTAGCTAATTATCCCATGCTGTCACATAGAAAACAGATGCATCCGCTATTGAATTTTTATAGCCACTCTCACTCTTCTTATTGTGCCCTCCACCCAGCTAATAATCTCATTAATTTGGCTGCTATGAACCACCGTCCTATCCAGCTCATTTAAATGACAATAACCGTTGCCCATGAGCTTCAATTTAGATCATTGCTAAACACACTTGACCTGTAGAAAAATATTGCTTAACCACTCGGCTAGTCTATGATCTCCAAATTTCCTATAAAGATTTGGTTACACTTTATTTTGATGGCTTATTTACAGATGTTCACATCTTTGACAAACTATGTACCAAAACTCAGTTCATTATTGATACCATTACAGATGGAGTTAGATTAGGACCAGGATTAGAAATAGGTTTAGATTTTGGGATAAGTTAAGAAAAACCATAAGTCTTGGAGCATGGACTTCAGTAAAGGACATAAAGGAACCTAATTCTAGTGCACATTATGGGATTTGTAGTAGTATCTTAGTGCTAAGTTAGTGCTAAGTTAATGTTGGTTCTCAAATATTTTTGTCCATGCTAGATAAAACATGGGCATTTAAGTGTTTAAATTTAATTTCTATATCTTTATTTGAAGCTTACAACAAATAACACATTTTATCTTGTACCGTTTCATTGACTTAATAAAGAGTCTTATCCTAGAGCTGGCACTGCTGATTTACATTTCACACAACTGACCAAAACCTGGTTAGACTACTGCTCATATTCACAGTCAGTGACATATACAGGACTTCCAGGATGCCTTATCAATGGAGAAGCTCACTTGACAGATTGGAAAATTTTCTGTTGAATGTTTCAAGGGCGTAACCCCTTTGGTTTTTGCAAGGTGAAATAAGAGCATTGCAAAAATATTACAACAAGTACAATGAGCAAAATCCTATACTATTAAATAAAACTAGAAATCGTTAGGCCTTCTGTGAAGGCCTAGAAGGCACTGCAGGTTCCCCACTGATTAAAGACAAGTGGAGCACATACAACGCATCTGCAAGGGATCGCAACATAAAGTGTAACCAACAAAATTCTTACTTTTAGAATTTGTCCAGCCTGAATGAGCATCATCTGAAATCTTTTGAAATCAGGCCTCTGGCTGTTTATTTGACTGAAGTGTAGGGTTTACACCAAAGGCTGTTGAACAGGGCTTTGGCCAATGTTAATGCGCCATTTTTTTTCTTCTCTCAGTGTTAGTATATATTGAGAAGGTTTAATCAATACAAGCTTTGTGCCCAGTTACTGCTGTTTCTCAGTCAGCTAAAGAAAACAGTGCTGTACAGATACCTCACACTCCAACACTGTTTATTCAACGGGTGCCACAGGCGCAATCTCCGCTGTCAGATTTCCTACCAAAATATTACCCTTCCCATACGTGCCACGCACAAACACGCAGGCCTACTCAATTTCAGTTCTGCCTTCAGTATAAATGTACAGTTTTGTGTGGCTAACTTGAAGAAACGTTATCTTGACCCAAATATCACAGAAAATGCTTGCAAGTGAGTTGATTGGGCTAACAGTGGCCAATCTAGAATTTTTGATAATTTAGCCAATTTAACCACAGCAGAGTAAGTAGTTGAATTCTGAGCAGACAAAGTGTATCGTGACTTTGCTAAATTTGTTTTTGAATCTCCCATATGGTGGGGGGGGGGGGGGGGGGGGGGGGGGGGGGGGGGGGGGGTTATGGGGGGGGGGGGGGGGTTATGGGGTGGGGGCAGAAAAAAACGAACAAGATCTTCTTACAGGTCCGTAAATGTCAGAGCGGAGGCACATCCTCAGCAAGAGTCGAGTTGCAGGTTCGGGAAGGGGCGATGGGGTCAGAGCCTGGAAGACATCAGCAAAGCTACTGGTCTCTGGAAAACACCACAACCACGTTATGCAATTCAGTCTGGCTTCTGCTTTTCTCTTGATTTGCAGCAGTCGAGCAGATCATGAAGAATGTCGCTGGCCTTCCTCATAAACATCTTAGTTCTCTTCACTCTCATAAAGCAATTAGCTATTAATGAGTTTTGTGGTGTTTCTGTTCCTCTGTGCAATGGGAGGACCATCATGTGTAGCCATAATCACCAATTACACTGCATTTTTAATGGTCATCAGCCTTCTGTTTTGACATTATTTAGTTTAAATAAACAACAGAAAAAAATATTTTAAAATACTGTTATACTAGCTGGCTGAATGAATTATGTTTGTATGCATTGGTTGGTTGAACTCTTTGTTTAAGGCAGTGGTCCCAGCCATGTTCCTAAAGTACCACGTGCCCTGCACATTTTAGTGTTTTCCCTGCTCTATCACACCCACTTCCTCTCAGTGTAGTATCTGTGTGTGACTTGTGATCAGAAGATGATTGGTTGAGTTTGTGCAAATATGTGTCAGTATATCACTAACTCAGTAAGTGTTGTTAGTGTTTACATTGTTGACTTTAATGTTAAGGATGTTTTAACATGAATATCATTTAGATTTGTCACTGCTGTTAACCACTTAAAATCCTAGGCTTATTCCATATTAAGGTTTATTATTCAGAAACTACATGAGTCATTCTTAGGTCATAGAAGTGTGTAGTAAAACTTTGAACCTGCCAGTGAGTCCTAGCCATTTAAGGGGTTGAAGTGATCACAAATGTCTAAACATGGATTACTAGAATGAGGTGGACCATGCAGGTTGACAGTATAGATTGAATGCATAGCATGGTTACGCTGGTGTTAGTCATGCCTCATGCATGTGTGATCAAGGGGCTGCACATGATGCTGTGCTGTGCTAGGGGAGTTCCACAGGCAACGCTCCCAGAGGAACAACTCACGCCACATTGATGTTCTGACTCATCTGGGCATATGCCTGATCACATAGTCATGGAGAGTGATTGTTGTCCCTCTGCAAGCTTACCAATGCATTCAGCAATGACCAGTGACTGGCAGTTCAAACAATACAGCAACATGCCAGACTCCTCACATCAGCTTTAGTCTGCTCTAAGACAAAAAGCCTGGACTAGACTGGAGAGCACCAGATCGGGGAAAACCCCCAAATAGCCAAAGATTCTCTCAAAACTGATTATGAGAGTAGTTCTCTGAACATAGGCTTTAGAGTCAAGTGTTCAAGTTTTACCTGCATTGCTTCGTGCTGGATCCGATAATCTTTTGGATAAAACCTCCTGAAAAGATTTCATTTACTGACAAACTTCAAGAACAAAACTTTTGAGTCTCTCCCTCTATGTCTGCATGTACTAACACCATCCATTCAAGTTGTACTATTACGCTGAGAAATTCAAACCCAAAATAAACTCTGTTTAAGAGCTGTGTAATCCAAGCTCTGTGAGGTAGCTTCTGTTCTACCACAATAACAGTGCAGAGAGAAATAATCCACCAATTTTCTTTTCCTGAACAGCATCCAAAATTCAACCCAAAGTGGCCCGACGCCTCTCCACAAGGGTATCAGTGCAACTATGTTGGCACCAGGGGCTTTGCGGACAGGCAAATTTTGACTATGCTAAATGATGGAATTAAAATAGAATCTGATGTAAAAAGAGGTACTGTTGCTGGAGGTTATTGTGCTTAAAAAGGTGTGAGTGAATGAGTGCAGAACGATATCTATTTTGTATTGCTGTTGTTGCTCCATTATACTTCAGAATGGCATGAATTAGTTTGCCCATGGATTCTGCGTGATGCTGGTTGCGTTGTACAGGAATGTTGTTCAGTGTAGAAGTGAGTGCTGAGCATTTGCTGGAAATTGGACAACTGCACTGCTGTGAGCTATTCTTTCCACCTCATTCCAAATATACTCAACAAGGTTGTGCTCCAGGGACTATGCAGCCCACTGAAGCAATGAAAACTCATGTTCATGTTCCTGGAACCATTCTGTGACAGTGCATGCCTTCTGCCATGGTACATTAACGTGTGGGAAGTGTCCATCCAAGTGTTGAACTTGATCAGCAATGATTCTTGGAAAAGGCATACAGTTCAAATGTTCTTTAGGGGCTTTAATACATGCCAGAAACACACACACTTCACCTACCCCTAGCAGCCTGTACTGTTGACACCAAACTGGATGGATCCATGGACTCATGTTGCTTGTGCCAGTTCTGACCATTTGATCAACATGATGCAAAATGAACCTGGATTTGTCTAACCAGGCAACTTTTTCCACTCCAGGTCTGATGCTCCTCTGCATACTGGAGATGCACTTTCTTGTTCTTTGCTGACAGTTTGTCAGAAAACCTACTCATAGTATGTGGGCGGTCACAACAAAAAGGAATTTAAATTTAAAGCAGGTTTGGCTGATACCAATTCAGGGCAGGGCTGGATGCCATATATCAAAGACAAAGTTAGTGATTCTGGAGATGAACAAAACAACACAACAGCAAAGTTCCTCCAGAAGCTCTGCCTCCCAAATTCATGGAAGCTCCTTGAATTACATATTTTTTGGATAACCATAAAACCCTTCGCAAGCATATTTGTACTGTCAAATGCCATAAATCACGTTAGAGTGAGCAACGACACAGCAAGTAATGTAGCAATGGTTAGCTAGGTTGTGGGTAAGCAAACTGTTGCTACAATTGCTTGCAACTTCAAAGCTAACCATTTGAGACTAGCCACCACAAACATTAGCAAACAGAACAAAACAATGCTGACCTATTGTTTCTGTGAAACCGCAAGAGTAAGTTAATGTTACTCAGAAACAGAGGAAGAGGGGCTTCTTTTTTCATCCCTTTCACTTGAAAGGCGTGAAACCTGAACACAAGCTGAAGTTTTCAGCTCGTGGCAAAACCATAGGTCAATATGCTAATGCAGTGCAAGCTAAAATAAGATTAGCAATTGGATGCTCATGTGTTTTACAGCAAACCTCATTAATTACACCTATGCACATTCACACAGTAAGGTGACAGTGCAATAGGAGCCGAATATGTAACAATATACTTCAGGAAAAATGTTTTTATTAGTGAAATAGATTTGTCAAGGCTGACTTTGGCTTCCTGTTCGCCAGCTTCTTATTTATTTTTTTTCCCTTCCATCGTAAACAGTACAGCAATTACATTCTGGCACCTGAAGCGAAGTATGGCTTATATGTTCCACATCACTGATCAGCTCTCAGGATCAGCCAAGTTTGAGAAATATTGGTTGATCGCATATTTAGGCCAAAAATAGCCAGATACCGTAGCTGATCAATTTTTCCATTTGTACTTACCATTGAGGAGCTTATCTCTGAAAGTAAACATTTGCTTTGGCATGTCTTATTTAAAGCTATTTTAAATAGAGTATTTTTATAAAAGAGCATCTGTTGACAGCGGTGATACCAATGCAGCAACAGTTTGGCTATGGAAATGGGTGGAAAACACACTTTACTCTGCCAGGGTGTTGAGGCTCACTTTCATAGGTCTCCTAGTCACATCCTTTGGCCATATCTGGAGCTTCAACAGAACTGCTGCATGCTTCTAAAGAACTGAGAGACTGACTGAGGTAATGGCAGACTGCAGGGATTGGGAGACTAAGAAAATAGTCACGGGCTTGGGCTGGACTACATTACGCAAAAATTGAGCATAATATAAGCCTTTATACCACAAACCACAGTCATGAAACGTATGACTTGTTGACAGTTTGTGACAATGAGACTGATGTTTATATGAGTGAACCGGTGCTGTGGAGAGGGACTAAATGTACAAGCAGCTGAACAACCCTGCTTGTTTTCTGAAATCAGTACACAGTGCAGTGAGTGAAGAACAGGAAGTGTGGGGGTCTCTGATGTGCGGGTGGGTGTTCTTACGGATAGGTGGACAGGATGCATAAAACTGTCAGTGACCAGCAGAGTTAGATCTGATGACAGGAACAGGTCTTCTAGCCTGCAACCTGATCTCTCTCTCTCTCTCTCTCTCTCTCTCTCTCTCTCTCTCTCTCTCTCTCTCGCTACCTCGCTACCTCGCTCTCTACTTACTGCTGCAAAAACCTAGAGGTACAAGGTGTTTATGACTGTAACTGTTATTCAACATCTCATTTTAACCATCTCTCTCTGTATGTGTTTCAGTGGAGCTGAAATGTGCTGGGATCACTTGCCCGACTCTACCAATGACTGACTGCCCACATGACTCAGTTCTGACCCATAGCTACACACCACCTGGAGGCTGCTGCCCCACAGTGCCACCTCAGTGCATCTGTGGCAGGTGCTCACCCCAGCTTGATTGTCCCAGTGGACACAGGGCAGTGGTCATTAGTGAAGCTACTGGTGCACCGGGCAACTGCTGCCACACCTATGACTGCCAGAGAGGTGAGACCAAGCTAAAAATATTGTTGCATTGTGTCAGTGATATGTGATTACACAATGTGATGAATAAACAACAATTGCTCTCTTGATCCACTTAATAATAAAGATCTGCTTTATATAGCTATAAGCTATTTGTCCAGAACTTTGGAGGAGAACTATTTGTCCCAACTTTGTACCAAAGGAGACCTATTTGTCCCAACTTTGCTGCAATAACAGCCTCCATTTTTCTGTGAAGTTCCACAGCCCAGTGCGGTGGGGCTTTATACTTCTCTAGTTAGTGTTTGGCATTGGGCATGGTGACCTAAGGCTCATGTGTGGCTACTCCAGAGTGTCCTGTTCATCCTGCTTAATTGAACCGTTGATGTAACTGACTGGCCACTTAGTGTTACACCTATCAGCAAATGCAAAATTCAGGACTAAAAACTGGATTCAAGGTCCAGATTTAAAAACTTCTGGGCAAGAGATTGGCTAATACAAATTGTGCATGGCTATAGTATCTAATTGTGCACCATCCTACAGAGTAGGGCCACTTTTCTTATAAAGTGTGTAGTGAGTGTACATGCATATTGTATTCACGGTATGTATAATGTATTATTTGTGTTTTCACTGAACATCATATCCATACACATATTCTGATTCCCTTCCTACACATTATTTTCTGATTAAAAGAGAAGTTAGGATTTTCCTCATGTATAGCCAAAAAGTATGTGGACACCCTTCCTAATCAATTTCATGCGTTTAAGTCCACTGCTAACAGGTGAAATTTCTGCCTTATTACATTATGAAGTGTAAGCATCTAGGAGAATCAACAGCTCAGCAGTAGACCATGCAAACTCACAGACTAACTCGCAAAACCCACAATTGCATCATTCAGTGTCAAAGGCTTTGCTTGTCTGCTTAAAGGTTTCCAACCTCCCTGTGGATGCAGTATCAACAAGAGCAGCTGCATACAAGCATAAGATTACTATGCATGATGCCAGGCTTTGGCTGAAGTGGGGTAAAGCACCACACCACTGGACTCTGGAGTGATGAATCATGATTACTATTTGGCAGTCTGATAGACAAATCTAGGCTTAGAAGAACATTACCTATCGGAATGCGCAGAAGCAATATTAAAGTTAATGGTATGGGACTGTTTTTCAGAGTTTGGACTCCGCTCCTTAGTTCCAGAGACAGGTAACATTAATGCCGCAGCATACAAAGATTTACATGCCTCCAACTTTGTGGCAGCAGTTTAGAAAATGTCCCTTCCTTTTCCAGCAAAGTGACATGCACAAAGAGAGGGCCATAAAGATATAATTTGACAAGTTTGGTGTAGAAGAACTCCAGTGTCCTTGCACAAGTGCTTTTGAACACCTTTGAGATGAATTGGGGCTGGTTCTTCAATTGTGAGCCAGGTTTTCTTGCCCAACTTCAGTGCCTGAGCTCACAAATGCTCTTTTGACTAAATGCGCACAAATTCCCACAGATACACTCCAAAATATAGGTGTGAAGGCCAGGTGTCTACATACTTTCAACCATATAGGTGTGTGTGTGTGTGTGTGTGTGTGTGTGTGTGTATGTATAGACCTACATACAATAGTCATGCAAAAGCCTTAGGCATCTAAGCACATTGTTTAAAAGATTCCAGATTTTTTAGTGGACTTGTGGTGAGAATATATGTGAGGGAGAGGGAACAGTGAACAGAGGAATGGAAACAGAGGGTAAGAGAGAATGAGGGAAATTGTGAGATGTTGACTGGTTGGAAGGTAAGAGAGAGATAAAAAAGGGTATATGAGACCTCTTTAACACAGGGAAGGGGACTTCACCATTAGTGTGTACTTTGTGTTAGCATCAAATATTCCCTGTTTTACCAACAGTCCAAATTCCCATTCTGGCCTCTTGGCCCTGCTGTAAATGTGTGCCATGTCCCGGAACTAATGGACTTAACGAGAAAGCCTGGCGAACAGAGGAAAAAGCGCTTAGGCTACCAGGCGCGTTCCGAGCGGCAGAGCGGAGTCAAAGGCTTCGCTTGTCTGCTCATGCACACACACATACACAAACACACGCACACATCCAACTGGGGAAGTGCAAAGGGTTCATCAAGGGTTATATGTGTGGGCATGTGTTGGCCTGCATGTTTGAGAGAGAGTGAGAAAGTGGGATGTGAGAGAGGGAGCATGAGTGTGTGTGTGGATGGCAGGGGCTGCGAGTGGCGGCAGTAGGGGGCAAGAGGGGATCAGTATTTTGATAACAAGTGTCTGCCACTTTCAGCAGCCCTGGGGGACTTCATGCCCTTTCTGGTGCCCTCTGCCCTAGCGCCTAGCTGCTGCATGACTAAGTCTTGCTTCAGAGTGATAGATTAGAATGGACCCAAGAAAGGAAGAGAGTGAAATGTAGGCATAGATATGCAATATGTATTACATTTAGTTTGGACAAACTTGACTAAATATGTTTTTCGTAAAAAGTCAATTAAAGACAAAGGTCTAAATCTAAATTTTTTACATTTGACATTGACGCTTGATAAGATTATATATATATATATATATATATATATATATATATATATATATATATATATATATATATATATATATATATAATTGTTCACTTAACACAGTATTTTTATGGCCCAGCTTGTGCTTAGGATATGTGGAACTAGTTTGAAAACTGTCTAAAGTGGTTCCTCATAGGTCCTTGTGTGAGGAGGCTATAACAAGACAGGTCTATGTAACAGGAACAGAAACAGCTGGGAAAGGCGGAGAAATAAATGAAACACAGGTGTGAAGACTAAAACAAAGGCATGAAAAGGGGAGAGACAGGAACGGGTGGAGCCTAAATGACACTGATGAAGCTGGTTAAGAAAATGTCAAACGTGTGCATCAAGGCAATGCTTCACTACTGTGAAGAATTTAAAACATCAGTGTTTTCGATTTTGGTCATTGAGTAATTCTATATAATTTCACATTTTACTGTCTTTTATGACTATTCTAAAATGTGGAAACTAAATAGATTCGTCTTCATAAAGGACACTCCCTGTGAATTCAAACTTCTTTATTATGTCTGGTCCACTACTTTTTTCGGAAGACACTCTAACCCCTAACCCTAGTTAATCCAACAGGTCTGTGCAAAAGTGAGAGACCCCTTCATGTATTACATTTCCAGTCAAAATGGACACTTTTTGGAGATATTTCTAAGCTGGTTAGATATGATAACCTGTTTTCTCTATTTTTTTCTTTAGATCTGATGGATACACTAAACCCTGAAAAAATGTTATATTTGTGGTTAAGCCTTCTGTGTAAGTTGCTTTTAAATGTGTTGCTTTTTTTTGTATGACGCTGAAAAATAAATAACATGCCCATTTTAACCAGCAATTAAATAAATTAATGGCGATCTCTGACTTTTGCACGGTATTATATATGGTAGTGATGACTTCAAGCATTCAGATTAAAATAAACCATTTTCATCACACTAGATATGATTTAAAGTGATCACTTTCAAGTGTAGTGTTGGCTACAGGCTCTACTTGGGTAACAAGCCAGTCTGGCACATTCCTTCTGCTTGCCTACTAGGTTAGTGGGTCTGCCAGGACTTCAATGGAGTTATCCTCAGAATCTTCAGTTATCCCTTTCTACAGTATTAGCCCTTAAGGTTGGGTGAGAATGGGTGCAAGTAAGAGTAAATAAGCACTGGTGCTGTGCTTTATGAGGAAAGGTTGACATCATATTTCTGGGAATAGACAAAGTAGGACAAAGCGTCGTTATATCTTGTAGAATGTTTTGAACTCTTAGCTAAGTAGATTTTGTGGACTTTTGGCCCCTGATACCCAATATAACAGCAATGTCACAACTTTAGAACTACTTTAGTGTTTCTTATTGTGATGTAGACTCCATGATGTGCACATACTGCTCTAACTATAGACAACATATATGGACCTTTTAAAGAGCAAGATCAATTTACAGTGCTTTTCAACTCTGGACCTGATGCCTCAATTACGTCTTCAATAGTTGATGAAAGTGGCTGATTGCTGAGCTAGATAAGCACTGAATGCTTTCATTAATGGACTTTGACTTCCTGCTTACTAATTGTTTATTGTTCATTATGGTAAACAATACTGATTAACTTTCTATTCAGTGAAAATGGGATGGCGTAGATTCTTGCCCTGATTGCCCTTATTAATGGAAAGGGAAAGAAAAACAACCAGAAATCAGGAGGCACGCTTAGAATCTCTGTCTGCGGCACCAGTTTGCGCTTGGGATTAACGTCCACAAACACTGTGGAAATCACATGCACATATCCTGTCACGTGACTTCCCCTATCAAGCCGTGCTATATTAATGAATCATGGCAGAATCTTTGACTCTCTGACCTTGATTTCAGTTCGCTCTGCTTGCTCACACCTCACACAAGGTCGAGTTAAAAAAAAAAAAAAGACAAGGAAATAAAAGAGGCAAACCCACTTTTTATTTTCGACTGGCTTGGCCCACCTGCTTTGTATTAGGCTGCAAAGAACTGGGTTGTGCGGTCAGATCTGCTTTTTACTCTGTCTTGAAGATATGGCCTACAGATGCTGATGTTGCAATAGAAAGCATTGGTGGCTTATAGCAGAGTTACATCTAGTAGCATCTGGACTCTTTATGACACTTGCCACTAGCCCTCCACTTGGACTTCTACCTTTATAGCGAGGTCAACTCCAGTCTGAAACCTCTCAAAAACACCTTGTCCAGGCTGCAAAGACCCGCTGAAAAAAAGAAAAAGTGCTTGGATGGATTTGATGGAGCAAGTGTGGCCAGTTAGGGTTAAAACTAAACTTTGCAATGAGGTAGCTCTGTAGAAGGAGTGTTAGTGACCATTGCTTTATGGTCACTGCTATGGTATTCTCCTGTGTCTCCTGTTATACTTTGTGCCTAAAGTCTATCCTTCTCTGTAATGATGTTTACTTTCAGTTATATTTAATATATTTCTGACAGTCACAGCAAACGATTCACAAAAAATCTATTTTTGAGTGTACTGTATATGTAGTTTTATCTGAAAGTCTCTGTATAAATCAAGTTGATCATTATTACTATAGTGAACTATAGTCTACCTCTTGACCTGCATGTTGAAATATGTGGCATGCTATTGAAAAGCGTTGACTTTTTTTTTACGATAACAAGCATGGTGTACCCCAACTACTTTTATGATGAAGATGAAAGTGTGAAGGCTTTACCTTCAGTTTTATGTCAAGACATTTGTGCTGCCACAAAGGAAGGTATCACACATTTGTAGAAACCAAGACCAAGTTAATAACTGGACTGCGCTACCAGTTTCAACATGCTGATCTTCTACACATAACTGTGTAAACATGCCTTTTCCTCAAAATATGGTGTGTGCTTCACACACTGCTGCAGTAGGACATATACTTCCACTATGACTTGGTTTCACACACACACACTTACACACACACACACACACACATACACACACACACACTTTCTAAAGTGTTTCTCCCTCAGGGACGCCGGGGGGTTACTGGAGCCTATACCAGTGGTCATCGGACAGAAGACAGGATACACCCTGGACAGTTGTACTTGGTTTCAGAATTAGTAAAACTGGCAAAATTTGAAACAGGATGATTATCAAATATATATAATAAATTACCAAAGCATGTTTTCACCTTCGTACATGTTAGTAGGCAGGGCACAGAACACCAGGAGCCAACTGAATGGATATAGCAAGTGCTGTATTGTGAAAAAGGCAGAGACCACCCTTTCATTTACTTAGTTACAAGTCAAAACAACCATTATTTGTGAAGTTATTCACAATTTTTCAGAAAATATACATTTGATAGAAAATTACACAGAAGCTTCAACAACTGATTTTTGTTTGGTATTTATTCTCATATATTCTCAGTAGTGGCTTCCTGATAGCTACACATCCTTTCAGACCAATAGCACAGGGTATCTCCTCACAGTAGAAGGATGGACAGAAACACCTGAGGATCTGAAATGAGAGGAGCTTGGTTTTCTCTTATTTCTCCAACAGAAATGCCGTTTATTTGAGGGTCCACCAGATCTTGCACAATTGTATGGAATCCCATTTTCTTTAACCTTATTTCCAGCTTTGGAATTTCCTGTTTGTGTTTTTTTTTTCAATTATTTCCCTTTGATTATCCTCTTCCTTATACAAGTGAAATATCTTATATCAGATATCCTCAAAAAATCTCCTTTAGCCATGTTAAATGAATATGAGAGATAAATTCACATGGCAGTAAAGGTGTGTTTGGATTGTTGCTTGTGTGAATGTTAAGTCTCTTTGAAGGGCAGCAGTATCAGTGACGCCTTTTGAGAACAGCTTTTGTTGAGAGGACACCTGTAATTTGTTGGTTTTAGGACTGTAAGGATGATAAAGTGGTAGTAGTGGGCTACTTATGGGTATAATCCTCAGTGCTGAAGGCTTCTGTGTAATTTCCTGGTAAATGTATGTTTTCTGCTTTTAACCTGAAACTGAAAAATGAGTAACTTGTACTTAATGAAATGACTGAAAATTAAGTAAACTAAATAGTGCTCTTTGACTTTTGCACAGTACTGCTTGTTCATCTGACATTTTGAAGAAAAAGCCCATTCCCAGTAAGCAGACCATTTTCCATCATGTCTGTCAGGCTTGTTTAGCATTTGGAAAAGCCAGCTTGATTTATGAAAACAATTCCGTTTTGATCAGGCATAAGAATGTTCTCCTGCAAACATTTTGAGAAAGCTTATGGACATTGAAAGCAGTGAAAACAGAAGCTACTGATTGTAATGTGGTGATGTGATATAGTAAACAAAATTATGTTACCTTAATAAGGGTGTGGTGATTTTCATTAAGAATGTTGGGGGCAGACGTGTTGGGTCCGTTGTGTGCTGCTGGACAGGGCTTGCTCTGGGTCTCTAATGACCCGTGCAGTATCTGTTGTTCCAGCAGGCAGAGCCTCGGAGACAGCAGAAGTTTCCGGTACTTAGGCTGGACTTTTACTCAGCCAGTCTGCTGTCTGCAGCGCACACTCGGCTCCGGCTGCTGTTTTCTTTAACCCAGTGTGTGTGTGAGCACTAACTTTAAGGCGAGCAGTATCCATGCATTCTTGCTAAGCAGATCTGGCTGCATTGTTTGAGCAAAGAAAAGCTTAGTGGAAGTGCTTAGATCAGCGGTGTGAGGCTACTTTGTGGGGAGGGGGAATGCATGGACAGTTTTACTGTATGTATGTTATTTTTAAAACTTAATCCTAAACTTAACAATTCATCAGTGGTTTCAGTAATGGATGAAAGCGGACCTTATAGCTAACTGTGTTATGATGTAACTCAGTGTAAGTATAGTATGATTTACATTCCTTCTGCTCACTGCTTTTGTCTCTACCAGTTTCCCCCAAGTGTGTACACAATGGGAAGCAGTTTGCTGAGGGTGAGGTGTACCGCATGGATCCATGCTGGCTCTGCCAGTGTCGAGGGGGCATCTCCTTTTGTTCCAAGGCCGAGTGTGCTGAGCTGGACTGTGATAACTTCTACATCCCAGAAGGAGAGTGCTGCCCAGTCTGTATAGGTACACTATACAACCCCATTCTCACTCACTACCATCAGTGTCTGAGCACTGCACTCATTCAGCTTAATGAACTTCACTCTTCACTGTATTTACAAGTGAACTATGTTCCAGTCCTGTTGGTTCAGTGTACACCACAGTCCACCTAATTCAACTTCACAGTTACTGACCAATAGGAATGTGATGTCGTCGAAGATTTTTCTAAGCAGTTGTCACAGTTTTTGGTATTATCTCAAAAGACTTTACTTTAACACTTGTCTACTTGTCTGGAACAAGTGAAAGAGAAGTGGATTGTAATTGGAATGTGAAATAGAAAATAATAAACAGGCTAACCCATTGTTTTACCAAACAAACGCAAGTGTGTTCTGAGAGGAGTGAGTGAACAGTTAAGAACAAAAATTTCATGTTTAGGTTTCCCATCAGAGTAACCTACTGAGACGCAAGCGTTGTGGTTTAAAACAGCAAAGGAGTTTGTCTTCATTAGACCTGAGGGCTTTGCTTCAGTGGCAGCAGCAAAGCTAATCTGTCAGATGTTATGTTTTGAAATCTATACAACCTTGCCAAGTGCCAGGAACCACTTTGAAACAAGCCAGTCCAACACTGACATATAGAGGTCTAAAGGGAAATGAAGCTACGACAAAAAACAACTGATGTTTTGTGTGCTATTCATACTTGAATTCGGCTGAGAAGTACAGTGCTGTGAACTAAAAGTGAATTAATTTTGTGAATTACAAATTCATTTGTCACATATAAATGTTTCAGATTATCCGGATAATTTTAGGATAAACACAACACAAGTAAACACAAAATTTAAATGATAATTCCATTTATTGAAGATAAAGATTTAGTCAAAACCTAAATCACCTGTGTGTGAAAGTAATTGCCCCCTAAACCCTTATATCTTGTTATGCCACCTTTGGCAGTAACTGCCATCAAACATTTGCATAACTTGTGTTGACGCTTTTATGTCACTGTGATGGAATATTGGCACACTCTTCTTTGCAGAATTGTTTTAATTTGGTTACATTGGATTGTTTTTGAGCGTAGGCTGCCCGTTTAAGGTCTTACCACAGCATCACAATGGGATTCAAGTCAGGACCTTGACTAAGCCACACCAAAAAAGTTGTCCAGGTCCTGTGGAAACAAAGCAGCCCCAGAACATCAGACTACAGCCACCATGTTTGTCTGTTGGTATGATGTTCTCATGGTGGAATGTGGTGTTAGCTTTACGCCAGATGTAACTGGATCCATATCTTCAAAAACGTTTCACGTTCTGTTCCACAGAAATTTATCCCAAAAAGCTTGGGGGTCATTTACGTTTTTTGGAAAATGAGAGACAAGGCTTTGTGTTCTTTTTGGTCAGCAGGAGTTTGCAGCTTGCAGCTCTCCCCTGAATGCCATTTTTGTCCAGTGTCTTGTAAGGCACATAATCCCCCACTGGCCCATGCAGTGCTGCTGTGCTGCTCCTAGACTGTTCATTGTTAAGCAACAAAATGACAAATTTCCCCTATTATAGAACATAACACCTGTATAATAGTAGCATTACTACTACTTACTGTTTGGATTATAAATATACAAGTGTGCATTGTCTCGGTTTTTGCTTTGCAGGGAGTAATATAGTATTTACTTCCACAAGCTTTTATAAAGATGGGAACGCACACAGCTTTGGAATGAGTAAAACCAATTGATTTCCCATCCCTAATTACCAGGTTTAGTAGGTGTATTTTAAAAAAGGAACCCACCATATGGTGCTATGTAGGATGGCATGTTTCTGATTACATTGTTAAAACATACAGTGCCATCGTGTTTAGATCATAAGCTTTAATGATGTAAGCTAACTATGTCTTTGAACCAGCTAATATGTGCTATTAGGTAAGATTTAGAGTGGAGGGCTTATATTTTAATTTTTGAATGTTTATGTAGCACTTCCATGGGTTTTATATGCAGACCTAACAGTGTTTGTAAAAGTTTTTAATGTGCCGTAAACATGAAGGGCCCACAGAATAGGGAATAATTATGTTTATGTTGTTGCTGGCTGACAAAAAAAAAAACATTGTTTAACACAACAGCTGTCCTTTACATGAAAAAGGTCCATTTTCGGTCCAAAGATACAGTTTTTTTAGCTATAGCTAAAACAATTTGAGCATTTTTATTCTTGTGACATTTAATAACAAGACCAAGTGAGAGGGAACAAATTGAGCAGTTATAAAACAATATTCAGTTGTTAAACCTAATAGTTGCTACTGACACTGTTTTTTTTCAATATCTCACTGAATGGAAGTGGACAACATAGACTGTAAGTAGCTTAGCAGCGCATGTGGCTAACAGACAGAGATCAGACAGACTAGCATTTCCCCTCAGTCAGAGTGTATTTCTGGGTTCAGCAGACATCAGAGGTAGGAGCGGTGGTTATAGGGGGTCAAAGTCGAGAGACCCACCTGGAATCCAAAGCCCTCTAAAAGGGAATGCTTTCATCTCGGGCTGTTCGGCTATGGTCCTTTTTCAGAAAGGAAAGGATTTAATGAGAACTACATTGTGACAATAAAGGGTTAAGAGAAACAGTTCAGCCTGGAAATATGAAGACCATGATTTTCCCATAGGGCAGAGTGATCAAACTGGTATTTCAGCTAAAGAATGATTAGTCTTGGGGTTGCATCTACGTTAACTTTGAAGTTGAAGAATATTCTGCAAAGTAAAATGATGAAAAGCTACCAGAGTTGAACCACCAGACTCACGTTAAATGATCATTCCATTAATTGGATTTTTGGTTGAGTGATTGATTTTTAAAAAGTTTAAAAGTGTGAGATTCATGCTAATCTAACAAGCTAGTCACAGTGTTTCATGCAAACCTCAAGAAATCATGCTATTTATTGTACACTGAGAGCTATACAGCAAGTTCTGCTACACTCTGATGAGACAGAAGGCAGTATTTTAGGGATAATATTTAAAGAAGTATTCCAGCCTAAAGCTAACGTTACGTATTAAGATGGGGACAATATGCAATTTGGAAAATTTGATGCTGATGAAATTATTGCAAAAATTTAAATGTTAAAAACCATGGGCAAGTTACAGTGTAATATGAAGTCTGTCTTAGACAGGGGGAGACAAAGCTTAAGGCCTTTTCTTGTGAGTTTCCAGAAAAATAAGGGAAAAAAAGTTTTTAAATTGTGCACCTTCACATGAGAGCTCATGGTTTGTTTGCTCTTTTTAATGCAGTGCATGCAGAGCTGAAGCAGTGCCTCTCACACTATGTCTGTATCTTATGTCATTCATTAATAGAAATAAGTGAACTCTGATGCTGGGACTGAAATACTGTTTCTGATGTCATTTCTCCTATAACACCGCAAAGGGACTCCTTCATGCAGGGAAACTCACTGCTATGTGTGTATATGAATGCTTCATATAAAGGATCGGAGTGCAGAATGCTCGTGCATACAAAAAGAGAGAAAAAAAGCTAAATTCTATATTTCAGTGTAATACCTGCGATCGGTAATTATCGAAAAATTGATATCGAATAATTTCATGATTTTATGTAGTTTTTGTGGGGTTTTTTGTCAATGTTCTCTCACTATAGTACACAGCATGTATTACGCAAATATGTCATACAACTGATGCGGGGTCCCTGTGGGCCTCAACCTGTCATGACTGCTAGCCTATCCAATGATCTGTGATGTCAAAATCTGGACCTAAATCACCCTTTAACCAATAATACCTCACTAATGCTCATATCGATGAATGGAATTTAATCCTCAAAGCAATGTACTAGGGCAAAGGCATCTCTTTACCCTTTATTTCAGAGGAAACATTGGACGAGCAGATGTCCAGAAACATTTGGACATACAGTTTTGCTAGGCGGCTAACTTGCTTGCTTATCCCTTGCTTTTGGTCCACTTCATCTGACAAGTCATTTCTCTTGCTTAAGTACATGCTTGCCATTGTAATCATGATTTGAATACAGTTAGCATGTTATGTCTTTGGCCCAGTGAGTAGAGAGTATTTCAGCAGCTTGCAGTAGATTGCAAGTAAGCAAGCTTAAAACAGGTATTCTGATGGCTACATTTTTCATTTTGGATCAAGTGCCACTTTAAGGAGTGCTGTTAATTTACCAGTGCCACATTATGATCTGATTATTCTTTGCGTTTCCAGAGTAATTTGTTATTCATTAAACTGTGTTACTTATGCTTAAATTTCCAAGTTTTATGGTACATTTGAGTGGGCAAAGTTTTGATGAACACATTTTTGATATAATAGTCCCAATATACCAGTTCAGGATCCTTTCATACAATTTTGTGTAAAATCCAGTGTCCTGAATGCTTCAGCAGATATCTCCATCAGGTGGTCATGAAAGTGCACTGTCTGACCTTGGGAGATGGAAGGCAGAAACGAAGAGGAGAGAAACTGTAGATGAAGAGTCGTCAAGTTTAACTGCACCCAGATGGAAAGCACATCAGCCAAATCACTGCTGCAATCAAATAAACATAGGCTTTTTCCTAGGAATAAATTAGATACAGAAACGCATGCAACACCTAAACTGCCATGATGACTGGACACTTAACTGCTTCTATTGCAAACAGAACCAGAAATCTCAATTACCTGCATTTTCAGGAACCTCTGACACATTACTTCTGAATTTCCCCCAGACCGTACTTAAACCGTTGGCAGAACACACCACCAGTTCAGGAAGCTCTTAAACATTTGGCTTCACTTTAAGGCTGCTCAAAACTTCAAACAGTGGTGTAAATGTGGGTATAATGCAGCTAATGCTTTTAAATGGCGTTTCCTACTTCAGAGTGAAAATTACAGCCACGACCTCTGCACTGGTCTTTGCCTTCATAGGCCGAGGTGAAGCTAAAACAGTCAAGCTAAAAGTGTCCAGCTAAAAGTGACACACAGCCAGTCAGGTTAACCCCTGACATGGAGCTGGAATGTACACCAATCACACACAAGGAAGGTCTCCAAAGGATTATATTCCTTGAAATGCTTTTACTTGCATTTTGTTGTCATTTCTCCCCTGAAGCTCTGTAAAACAAGCAGAGGAAATCTGTCAAAAGTACAAATAGTAAGCTTTCAAACAATACCACATGTACGTGTTTGGAAGTAGAAGAGATGACAAAAATAAGAAGTGCAAACCTGAAACTGAAATGGAAGAAGTGCAAACCTGAAAGACTACAAATTGAACATATATATATATATAGGCAAAATAAAGTAAGTTATATGATAACATTACAGTTCCTTGTATAGCCATTAAAAATCTAGCCTTCAAAGCTTTAACCATTTGGTATCTCATCCTGCAGATGTGGAACTGTTATCAGTAGACAGCACGAAGGCCAGCTGCTGGGTGAACCATAAGCTGCGTCAGGACGAGGAGCAGTGGAAGGAGGACGACTGCACATTTTGCCAGTGTGTGGATGGAGAGCCCCACTGCACAGCCATGGCCTGCAAGCAGAGCTGCCAGAACCCAGTCAAAATCCCAGGAGAATGCTGCCCTTTCTGTGAAGGTGGGCCCTTAAACACAGAAGCAGACATGGGTACTGGCAAACATGTGTACACACACACATGCAAGTACTCACGTGTGGTCTTTTTCTGTTTATAGGATTGATGGTTTTGTAAACTGTGGCTTACTATATCATTTGCTGGCATACACATATACAAAACACTGAATGTTAACACTCTCTAGCACAAACAATCCTACACCCAGTCTCTCTCTCTCACATACATTTAAACACAAAGATACACACACTCACACTCATTCACACTTTCTCTGATGAGAAGAACTTCTCAACACCTCATCATTAAGCCATTTAAAGTATGCCAGCTATTTAAACATGGACATTGAGACTGCTGGCCCATAGCTAAGGTCCTGACCAAGGGGCAACACACCACATGACCACCCACAGCCAGAAAAAGTGTGTTTGTGGGTATAGCTAATTTTAATGGAATTACAACTGCTGAAAGTTTAAAGTTATGTTCATGAATTACGACTAGCCATATTTAACATATACATTAGCATTTTGTGAGGACATTTTATACAGCACTAGACATGAACTAGTTATGCTCTCATCTGTATAACCTAATGCTCTGGCTGTAGGACAGACAACAAAAAGACCTGAAGCATATATGGTACTGGCAAAGTGCTTTAGATCACCTGAGAAAATGATATTTAAAAAGCAGTTTATTTGTGCAATAAGCATTTATTTACTCAGACACTAATACAAAAACAAAGTTAGAATAAACACAAATAACAGTAATACAATATGTAGTGTTTTATGTATTTCAGTGAGTTTTGTGTATTTCCCTGAATCATTTAAAAAGCTCTCCTCGAGGATGTGTAGTATTTACAGTTACCATGCAAAATTTAGTTCAGCTAATCAGTACTTCATTAAATGAGAGCTGCACTGTGTAAGATTGTTTTTGTTAAAATTGAAAGACGTGGCATTACTGAGTCAAGACAAGAAAAAACATGCTAAAATATAGTGTCTGCTGCTGCAGAGGTCAGAGGAAAGTGTCGATTAGAGGAAAAAAGTTCAGCTCAATGTTTGGATCTCAAGGACAAAGTCAACATTATACTGATGAAGATGTGATGATGAGTAGATAATTCAGTTTAACCTCCTGAATAGCGTTTTCACACTTTCAATGCACTCGCAGTTATCAGATTTATCCACTTGGGGAAGGTGTTCAAAGCAAAATTGATGTCACAAAATGTTTTTCCACACGTTGCAAGCAGTTACACATTTAAAGCAGAGAGGTCTTCATATAACCAAATCTTACATAGTGCAGCTTTATATAGGTTGTGCTGCTGATGGAATTTAAAAAAAAAAAACATGCAATGGCTGAAGTACAGTAAATGTAAGGAACCAACTGTATTTTTTATTTTTCTTCTAAATTACATGTTAATAACTTTTGCAAAAAGAAAAATGTGATGTTTTACTGTAAATGTTTTGCAAAAACAGTCACTGTAGGGATAAATGGTTTTAACCAATTTGGTCAGGTGCCTAATTTGGTCAGGTTCCTAATATTCCACAGTACTGTATTTTTTCTGCAGTGTATTGTTTTAACCAGTGTTAGTCGGTGCCAGTTCCCAAGAGCTGTCTGAATATCACCTATATCTTTCTGCTAAGATATATGAAGCTTGGCTTGTATTCTTCAACATTGTAGAGCATCTGCACTTGCTTGAAGAAGAGCACTTACTGCCTAGATCTGTCTGTTTGAGTTGGCAGGCACTCACTATTGCCCAGCACTGCTGTAGATCCTACAGGAGAGAGAAACTAAGCCCTTCTATCCACCCAGAGAGATAATGGACCCATTGTGCTCTCTTGGACCACCACCCATTGTTGGCTGTGGCAGTTTTTGGCTTCAGACAGGTCCAGGCGTTAAGATGCCAGCTTCTCAGTGAGCTGCCCCACTGAGTATAGATTTGTCCCTCATAGTATTGTCCTATGGCCCAAATTTACTTGCAATTAAACCGATAAAGTATAAGATTCATCATTTATATTAGACTTTATTGTCTAGGTTTTAACAACATAAACTGTCCTTATACAGATGTTCACCAGTTTTCAAAAGTGGTAATGGTTTTTTTTTTCCCAAGTTTGTGTGATTAGTATGAACACATTTATTACTGGGAGCATCAGCACTGACTTATTTGTCTTGTCACTGGAGTTAGGGTTAATCACTTGCACACACAAAATGGGTGACTGTTTCCGCAAAGTTCCTGATTGCATTTATCCCAAGGTTCGATTTCCAGATTTCCAGCAGGAACCTCAGACTTAGATTGTGTTAGGTGTAATTGGAATCAGTTGGAAATGTTTTTGTAAGTACTCGGTTCTTGTTGATCATTATGTCAGTGTGAAGGTTGTTGAATGATAATTGCACACAAGAGCAGTTGTTTGTGTACTCATTTTTGGATAACTGCCTGTCCCACCACTATAGAACTTGTAAGTGATCCCGTACCATCCACGTGCACATTGCTCATTAAAGAAGGCCTGCCGGCATTCTTTGGACGCTTTATTGGTCTAAGCTGGCTTCCTAAACTGAAGAATATTACTCTGAGTGAACATAATTACAGCTCCTTCTGGTTCTCCACTTGCCAGCTTGGAATTGCACTTGTGGGCTCCACGCATGCCACCACAGCAGTGCTTCCCACGATGACCACGGTTCAAAGATGAGGGCCCCATTTTAACGTAGTTTAAGTACAGACAGTTGAGATTTTTGAGGTTTAGAGGGACTGTAAAATTTGTTTTAGAAGCAATTGGTGCTTCTGTGCAGCAATTTGACTAATATGAGAGGCAATTCATCCATCAAAGCTGCCAGACAAGGAAAATCAGAGCAGAATAATCACAGGTGCATTTATCTGTAATCAATGGAATCCAAAGGGTGCTCCTGTAAGTTTAGCCAGAATTGGTACCATGTTTTAAAGTATGTAGAATTTATTTGGAGAGTGGAGGTTTATATACAAGAAGCACCTGACTTTTTGATAAGTGCAGCCATGAGGAAAAGACAAAGCTGACATTGGTGTTTGGGCCTGGATTTCCCTCTCCTGAAACAGGTGAATTTATCAAGACACTGACAAATTAGCAGTGCATGCTGATGTTTTACCACACCTGATACCTCACTGTAAGACTGACAGAGATTTTGATGTCCACAAGCATTACAGATTGGTTGTGGTGTGGCAGATCACAAAAAGGAGATAGAAGAGAAACTACAAAATAAGAACTAGAAACATCAGCTACATTGTGATACTGTAGCATACTGACTACTTATAGAGGTCCTGCCCCTGTCTAGAAGCATCAGATGCTAATTTTTCTCTTATGTTTTTTCAGAGCCTTCGTATGAGACAGTGAGCCCCTTTCTGTGCCCCCCACTGGAAAACTGCTCCCTGTCAGGACAAGACTGTCCATTTGGCTTTCAGCAGGACCACAATGGCTGTCTACTGTGTCAGTGTCTCAGCAGTAAGTGATCTTGAGATCTCTCACACTTCACTAATACTTTTATACAGCCAGCCAGATTGGGTTTTTCTCCCTCATCATATACACATCCGATCTTTTCTTTGAAGACAATGACACATAACCAGAGCTTTTCAATTCTGCTTGAATTCCCATTGATACATATAACCAAAGTAATTTCAGCAGCAAACAAGCATATATTGACAGACAGACCAGATCAGTTACATAAAGAACAAAAGCAAAGCTGACTTGAGCAGTTTTGATCCACTGCCTTACATGTAGCTCACAGCACATAATTGTGTTGCTAACAAACCGCTTTCCAAACACTCTCTAGTGTATGTTTCTGCACGTGCCAGCAGTCCACAATAACAGTAAACACTGACTCAATACACATAGTGCACACTCAAGATGAATCACCTTGGACAGGAGTCTGCTTCTCACAGTAACTTGTTCACAAGGCATTTCCCATGATGTGCACTTCGCCAAGCTTGCAAGACTTTGACCCAAGATTATTGGGTCTGTGTGGTCCTTTTTAGGGCAAAGTTTTGACTGGGCCGTCTTGTATATAGACTAGGTTTGTAAATCTCTAACCTTGTAATATATGAATTAGGATTGTTACAGTGCATTATGAAATCTTACAGTGCATTATGAATGCAGAAATATGACTCAAGGAAGCTCTTTACCCCAGGGCTGCCCAAAGTGTGGCCTGCAGGCCAAAGTTAGCCTGTGAAGACATTTGGTTTGGCCCTCCAAAAGTCTGTAAAGACTATGAAACTATAGTGTAGTGTTATATACTACATTGTAAAAAACTTGACCTAAAACCTACTTACCATTTTTCTATGTATTCTTTAAATATATAATTGTCATACATAGCAGTGAAATATACACAAGAACAATACACAGAATGAACAGATTATTAAAAATTATTGGAATAATTTATTTCACATACAATGACATGCAATAACATGTATGTACACCCCAATCAAATTACATGTTCCATTTTATGTTTTATTTTTCCCACAATATGTTAAATTCAGCACATAAACAATAAATGTGCATTAAAATGTGCAGAAGTGTGTTCTCTGTAGATGATGTGTACTTATTTTCAATTTACTAATTTTCTTAGATAGTCAGAGAAAAGTTTAATTAGATCAGGGTGCCTTTGCATCGAGTGTTTACAATCACTGGTCACTGTATTACGTACACTCATTGTCCATTTTATCAAGTCCATTTCACATGTAGGTGCATGCTGTAGTTCTACAACTAAAGATTTTCTGTGTAGATTTAAAGTGCCCTTTTACTCTGTTCATCAGTGGTCATGGTCAGGTCATCTTAGCACTGTAGTGATGCTGACATGGTAGTGGCATATTGATGTGTGTTGCGCTGGTACAGGTGGATCAGCAGTGTTGCTGAAGTTTATATATTAGAGTTTATATTATTATAATTAGTTCTAAAAATCCAAATTTGTTCCAGTTCACCACCTTCAGATCAACGCGTCATGATGCACTAAAACTCAACATATACATATAGACATAGATGCATATGTGTGATCACATTTAGTCTCATTTGACTTGTTTCAGATGACTCCTGCCCTGAATTGTCCAAGTATTGCAACCTGCAATGCCCCATGGGATATGATAAGGATGACTTTGGCTGTGAAGTGTGTGAATGCAACATCCCGTCCAAGTGTAAACCTCTAATCTGCAGCAAGACCTGCACTCATGGATATATGTAAGTCTACTGATACAGACACTCCAGCAGAAAAAATACAACATTTCAAATATTTTAAAACCTCATCTTCAAATATGCACTTCTTTTAATTCAGGGTACATCATCAGAAAGGGGTTGTCCAGTCTTTAAACCTGAAAATCTCACTCTACAGCACCATTGTAGAACTAAAATTAATTTTGTCTGCAGTGCCCCTTTAAAGGCACATATCAGAAGTATTTTACCCTAAAAGTGGTTTAAAAGCATGAAATATTTGAGTGACAATGACCCTGTTCACACCTCGTCACACCATTGCTTGTCAGTATAAGGACTATATTTAGATAAGGCCAAGCCGCAAAATGTAGTGTAAACGTACATGAGACGCATTTAAAACAGATACAAATCTGATCACTCAAACCACTTCAGAAGGTGGACAATTAACAGAAATAAACTAAAATGAACAATTAGTAATTGGTTGCTGTGTAATGAGCAGATAGTCCGTCTCAATCTGATTTCAGTCCGACTTACCTAAGACGTTTGACTACCAAGTGTAAATGCATTTGGCAGAAATCTTACCGGGATACAATACAGATTAGTCATATCAAGTGACCAGGTGTAAACAGGGTCAGTGAGTGCTGACATAATAATAAAGGGAATCAAACCTGTGTTATATGACAAGATAGCTCTTGTTTTTTGTTTTGAAGTTTCTGCAAAGACAAATGGAAAATATTTAACAATATTTTACATTATTTTAAGCAAACAAATATGACAAGCTCATTAATTAACATTTTGAAAAACCTGGCTAGGTGGGAGTAAGCATCAAACTTTGTCAGAAGGTGTATCACAGATCTGCTTTGTTAAAGATTTAGTCTTAGTCAGATGGATAGAGATATCAGAAGTGATGTGTTGATGTACAGAGAGAGCCATCCAGTCGGAACATGGAGAAAGAGAGAATTTTTAGGCCTAGCTGCTCTACTGATGATTCTTGCCATAGAAATCAAAGAGGGTTGACTCTCAGTCGTCTAATCCCGGCTGTGGTGTGTGCTCGAAATGGCTTGGCCTGGACCCCCTCTCTTCCAGTAATCACCTAACTCAAGCAAACATCTGGAAGTTTTTCTCTTTACTCCCCACAGATCCTCACCTCCAAGCCAACCCCTTTTCATTTCATAAAGCATCCCTCCGTTTCAAAACAATGATCAAACGTCCCGCTGTCACAAAAGCAGCCTGTGTGTGCCTTACATGAAATTCCACTGGTATCTGAACCATGCTATTGAGGACTCTCTGCCAGATGAGGCTGATAGGGCCTTCCCTAAATGCTGGGATATGGTTTGGGGGATGATGGGACCAGGAAGCACAGACTTCATCCCACAGATTCTCAAACTTCCGGTTTTAGAAACCCTCACCAAGCCAGGGCACATCAAGCCTTCTGTCGGTCCATCTTTCCCAGTGGGGAGAAGAGTTGTGTTTATAGTCATGGTCAAAGATATTCTGCTTTGAATATGTTTGTTGATATTGAGGTAAAGTTCTGAGGTTGAAAGGGCTTGATGCTTTTGTGACCTCTCCAAAAAAAGCCAATCATATGACGAGTTGGAAATGAACTCAGTATGAGGCTGGTGTCAGTTCCTTTCATGGATGCCAAATGTGAGCAATCAATTGGCTATAAGGTTTCAGTTGCTTGCCAGAAAAAAATAGCATGAATATGTCCCATTCAGTCTCCAAGGAAAAGAGTGGAGGTGGAAGAAAAGTAGAATCTTCGCTTGCCTAGCATGTGTCATGGCGCGTAGCGTAGCGGCTGTTTGGACTGACATTTGACACAGTTGAGCACGCCTGGGCTCCACACAATGGAGGACTTAAACCGTTTCCCCTTCTCAATGGGGCTAAAATAGCATGGACATAGCAGGGCCATTGGTATGGGCCCACTGGAATTTGTGCCGAGCCAGCAGTAGTCCCCGGTGAAATTCCACAAGCCAACTTTAAACAAAGCCCAACTCCAAAGGTCAGGGGACGCCCCAGCTCTGTGTTTGTACACTGTGGGCCTCCACTCTGGGTCTGGTTCAATACACACATTACTGCTGTCTCAGCAAATGAGCGAAAGCCTTCTGCTGCTGCACTGGCTAGCAGGGAGTATAGTGTCTATATAGGCGCTCATTGTATTTACAAAGACCAGACACAGACAGTACAATTAATGTTGGTTTGTGAAGGTATCATAGGACATTGGCTTCCGGTCTTACCTTTTATTTAGATTTTCGGCTAATAAGGACATATTGAAGTACTTGGTTAACCATTTGAGATCCCAGCATTCAAGCACTTGAATACATTTGGTTTCATCAAGTTAACTGAGAAAAAAATAATATATGAAATGCCTTTTTTTAGATTTTAATAGGACTCTAACATGTTGAGCTTTTGATGGTAATTTTAAGTATGTTTATTACACTGTGTGAGTATGTGTTGTGTTGCCAAGGAGGTGATTGAGAAAGCAGATGTAGAGAGGCTTTATCCCTAATTAGGCAAACTATTCTAGATGATTTTATCTAGTTCCAGAAGCACACACACACACACACATTTTCTAAGCCACTTCTCCCTCGGGGTCGCGGGGTTGTGCCGGAGCCTATCCCAGCCGTCATCGGGCGGAAGGCTTCCAGAAACAGTGGAAATATATTTCTCAGACAGTCCAACATGTTGGCACATTGAGCAAATACCTTGTATAAGATGAGTCCTAATCAGCATGCAGTGTTGTACCATAATGTTACAAGAATCAATCACAGATCCTAGTGCTGAATAGTGTTGTATGAAGTATTGGAAGTTCACCTTTTCAGTGTTGCAAAATGGTAAACAATTCAATACTCTAACTAAGTTTTATTTAAGGTGCCCGTATCATGAAAAAATTGATTGATAAAATGTTAGTGTATAAATGAAATTTGATATGATATTTGTGTGAGTTTGTATAAGTGGACCACAAGAAAAATGTAGGATATAACAAAAGGCTAAATTGGTTAACACTGCTTTAACAGTATATTCTGTACTCTTAACAATTTGAATACTTTTCTGTGTTTAATAAACATTGGAGTTTGTTAAGATCTTTATTTTTTTCTGCCATAACATCCCTTTGGTTTCGCATTGTGATACTACACTTGTTTTTGGTATCAAAGACAAAAATCTGGTATCTGCAGACATTTGTTTTCCAGTGTTACTGACAGGAGTTATCTGGACTGCACCCAGATTCAAAAACATCTTCTTTCTCCAACCAACGTACAAACAGCCTCGCGTCTGGAAAAAACTTTTAACCATGTAAATATACTGCACAGGGCAGGGGCACTCCAGGACATGGATTAGGAACTGCTGTTGTAAGTAATGGAGTTTCTCTGCAGTGATAGATGAGAAAGTGTATTGGATTTACTAATGAAGCCTGTATCAGAGGTCATAGAGAGAGCAAGGAGAGACGGAAGTAAGCATCAGAGACAGATGCAGAGGTGGTCAAATCGTTCAAATGGAGCACAGAGGTGTCTTTTATGCAGATCTTGAAAACAAGAAGTGCTTCATGTCCTCTGAACATGGACCCATGAGGACTGGATGAATGGAAGAGTTAAGTGGGCTGGGGAGACCATGCTTTGTTAGTGCTGGAATGGCGTGCGCACCGCAGGGATCTCACATGTTTCTGGGTGCTGCTTTTATCTGGACTCTTCAAAGGGAACTAATATAGTGGGGAGGAAAGCAGAACCATATGCCCTGCTCTACCAGGCTTGACCATCTGGCTCCTTGGACTTTGCAGAGCACCTTCAACAAAGAGCAATTCAGCACAGAGCTTTCAGTTATTGTACTGCATGCTTATGTATTAGCCAAGCTTTTACATCTCACTGGTGCAAACGTGACGTGTCTACTTATATCGGGGGTGCATCATGATGTAACATTTTGTGATGTAGTGCATGATGTACCCTGTGAGATTTCACATTGTGCAGACTTGTGCACTGAGTAGATTGGGGTCATGTTGGTTGCTTTATTTGACCTCTGTGGCTGAGCTCCAAAAGATGGAACGGCTAGAGACATGGCCTTGTTAGTTGTTGGTTGTGCTCAATCTGTCGGGCTTGTTGGATGAAACGCCTGTTGGCAATTTAGCCAAAACTGATAAAGCTCACAGTGCATGCCTCATTTGGAGAGAGATGTAAGAAATGATGAGAGCTTGAGGCAACACTCTTAAAGATTGAAGAAAATTTGAAGGCAAGCACATCTAAGATAATTCGGTTGATAAATGAAGCAAAAAGAGAGAAGCAAGGTCAGATGAAGTTGAGAAAGATGATGTTAGAAAGTGAAGTCCTTTTGCTTTTAACATAATTGTACACAGTGGTAGACAACATACACTGGCCAATTGGCTTTTAAGTGTACTTATGTATAAAAAGTGAATATATCCTGATAATTTAAGTCATAAACTTTTCTTCATGTTCAGGAAATAGGTAAAATTTCACTCCCCCTCCAAACTCCTGAAATGTTACTCGATTAAAGGTACTTGATAAAAAAAAAACAATTTGATAAATTCTGCAAGCTTTTCAGAGGTGCCTTTGTCTAGTTAGCACGTGCTGGAGTAAAAAGTATAATCAAATGGAAAATGGAAATACTTTAATAAACTACACTGTACTTTACTGATCATCAGACTACCACCATAATGTCTGACTGCTGGTTAGATGTTTTATTGTGGAATTCTGTGATAGCTTTAGCTGTGTTTGCCAGATGTAACAGAACTCCTGTCTCCCTAACAGTTTTGACTCCTTAGTCCACAGAGAATTATTTCAAAAGGCTTCGGGGGTCATCAGGTTGTTTTTTTGGCAAATGTGAGACAAGCCCTTATGCTTATTTTGCTTAGCAGTGGTTTTTGCCACTCTCCCATGAGTACCATTTTTACCCAGGCTCTTTGTTATAGAATCATGAACACTGATCTTATCTGAGGCAAGCGAGGCCTGCTGTTCCTTAGATATTTGTCTGAGCTCTTTTGTGACTTCCAAGGTTATTTGTCACTGTGCTCTTGGAGGAATTTCGGTACACAAGACACTTCTGGAAAGATTCAACACTGGGTTTTTTTTTTGCTTTGGAGATAATAGCTCTCATGCTGGTTTGCTGGAGTCCCAGAGCCTTAGATATGGCTTTGTAACCCTTTCAATGACTCTCTCATCTCATTCGGTGGCACAGTATGCTGCTTGATGAGACCTTTTAGCCTGCTTCACGTTGTTGGAGGGTTTCAATTTAAGCCATGTTTAGGTTCAACAGAGCTGTATGTAAGCAAGCCTGGCTGTGCCTAGTTTAAATGGTCCCAATTAAAAACTACATTTGGTTAACTGGTTGATGGAGTAACTAAGGGAGTAACTACTTTTTTACACTGGATCAATTTGTGCTTCGTGATGCTTTTTCCCTCAGGAAATGAAAAGTTCATTTAAAAGCTGCATTTTGTGTTTACTTGGGTTGTGCTTGCCATATTCTAAGTTTTGTTGGAAGATCTGACATGATTAACTGTGAAAATATGCCATATACTAAATGCATATACTTTTCACGGCACTATAGCAATGACAAATTAAGTGGTTTTTCAATGCTTTTGGTGCATCATGTGCAACAGTTGACTAAGCCTCAAACTGTATAAGCAGAATATGAAGTTACTCAGCTCACTGGTTGAGCCAAAATGTAATTTTTAATGTTTCGCTTCAGAAAAGAACGAGTCTATTTAGACACTTTTGTTTGCATCTTTTTAAAAGATGTTTGTTTAATAGAAAAGTACAGTAACATACTTGTCTTTGTCCTCTGTAAGCCACAAAAATATTGAGCAAAATGTGTAATTTTATCTTGTCTCCTTCAGGAGGAACAAGCATGGCTGCGAGATGTGTCGCTGCATTAAGTGTCCACCCTTTACTTGTGACAAGCAATGCAGTGAGGGCTACAAGCAGAACAGGAAGGGCTGCAGTGTGTGCCTCTGCAAAGGTAAGTGTCTGGACAAAGCATCACTCGATCTGAAACCATATTTCTTGCATTGCTTAGAGGACAGATAAACTGCCACTGTAGAATGTTTAAACTGATCAAATCTTTGTGTTTGCAGGAAGTTCCCACACAGAAATTACATACAAGGACAGACAGATAATATACACAGATGAGCCGAAACATTATTACCATTCATATATTGAGCAATTATCTTGAAACAACACTTAAACACTTAAAGGCCTGGCATATGTTAAATGATAAGCAAATAGTTGGTTCTCACCGTCGATGTGATGAATGCAGAAAAACAGGCCACTTTGACAAAGACCACAACACTGTGGCCAGATGACTGGGTCTGAGCATTTCTGAAAAGGCAAGGCTTATAGGGTGATCCTGGTCAGCCGAGGTGATGACCTACTGACAGTGGTCAGAGGAGGTACAAACCATGAACAAGCAACAGGGTGTTGGACACCTAAGGCTTATAATCGTGCAAGGGCCACTGAGGCACAAATGCTACAACACACAGTGCAACACCCCCTGCTGTATATGGTGCTATGTAGCTGCAGAGTGGTCAGAGTACCCATGTTGACCCCTGTTCACAGTTAAAAGCACCTACAATGAGCATGCAAGTGTTGGAACAGAGCCATGGAGCAGTGTAAGAAGGTGGTTGCCTAGTCCGATGAGTTCAGTTTTCTTTTACATCACATGGATGGCCGGGTCCATGTGCACTGTTTATCTAGGGTAGTGAAGGCACTGGGATGTACTGGGTAGGAAGATAAATCAGTGCCATATCCAGCAGCGCACCTTCAGGGTTCTTGTAGAGTCCATATCATTGGCAAGTTGGAGCTTAATTAGTGGTGAAGGACCAGCAGTATATTAGGCAGGTAGTCATAATGGTTTGGCTCAACGAGGTATAAAGATGCAATTTATTTTTTAAATGCTTTGCAGAAAACTAATGTTGTTCTCTTTTTGTGTGAGTAACGCAAGTCAGGTATTACTGATCAAGTCACGAACTGTAATGTGATTACAAGAATGTTAAGTGTAATCTTTATTACTATGTTATTATACTCTGTGTGGAACAGATGCCAATTGCTGACCAAGCCAGTTCTTGTCATTTTTATCAGTTTTTATTTTTTCATCAGCTTCTGAAAGAAATTAGACTTTTTTTCTTGATAAGTGAATTCATAGCATACTTAATTGTCTCTGTCAGCTCTAATCCATGGCCATAATGTAGCCCCATCTGGTCTGCAGCAATAGTTTCTGCTGCCAAAACAGGTCATGTGAAGTGTAATTGCTTTGCACTACAGCAACAGTTATAAAGAGATAAGAAACTTTTATTTTAATGTTTCATCTTTAAATACTGTATCTTGTTATGTTTGAGGTTCTTTATTTTTGGTTCAGCAAATGCTGTAGACACAACATGAAATAACTCATGTCCACCCAGCTTTTCTGTGGCAGAGGGAGGTCAGTTTTGAGGTGATGACTGGCCATTTTGCTCTAGTGCTATAAAAGCAACTTTTTGTTTGTCAGGTTTATTAAAAATAAATAAAACAGCCAAGTTCATGAAGGTTTAGCGTATAATTAATTCAGCTTGAGTTTGTTATTTCTTCTCATGAATCCTATGAATTCTTTAGGCTAGGATATTTTCGGTCCTTGTGGACACAAGCAAGGTGAAGCTATTCTGAAACAGCTGCATCAGGTGACATCAAATGTGAAAAGAAGTTTTTGTTCCCTGTAAATGAAAGAAGGCCTGTTTTCAGAAAGGAAACAAATACATGTCAGGGCTGGTTTACGTGACACAGACGTACAAATAATTTCTGTCAAATGTGCTCTTCCAGTCACAGTTGTATTAAGACGCTACCACATTTAGTAAGAATACTTTCCCATGCCCACTATGGTTAAAAAATATAGGTGATATTTTGGGCCAGACATTAAAGGGAAATTATTTAGTTAACTTTATGTGCAGGATAATGAACTGTTAAACTTGAGCATGTAAAATGAGGTTATATTCGCTGTAAAATTCAATAGCTTGGAGATTACATTTCCTGTCTTAGAAGCACCTCGGCTCTTGCCAGAAAAAAAAAATCACATTTCAGTCACACACAGTAGGCAGTTCCATACATTTCAGAACATTGAGAAGCCTTAGGAGTATGTATATGTGTGTTTATTTTTTTCAGAGAGTGAGCATGCTGTTAGCACTACCATTCCTCCTCCACTGCCAAGCTACTGCTTGACCGCAAATGGCCTGCGCTTTGAGGAAGGCGAGGGTTGGCACGATGGTTGTAGAGACTGCTACTGCCACGCTGGCCGTGAGATGTGTGTTCTCATATCTTGCCCTGTGCCCACCTGCAGACAGCCTGTGCTCAGGCCACACCAGTGCTGTCCTACCTGTGATGGTACGTACAAACTAGCCCTAAAAATTACACTTAACATTACATTCAGAATACCTTAACACTTTAAGGGTGATGCAGAAAAGTTGCCTTTTCAGTCATTTCATCTACTCTTAACTAATCATGCAATAACTGCTGTTGTTGGATATATTACTTAAGGAATGTGATGTAACAAGGCCAAACATTCAGAGATTCAAATTTTACTCTGTTATCCACAAATTACCATTTCGAACAAGAAAACACGTGAATAGGAATCAGTCACATGAGTTGTGGTTTATTGTTGCTGTAACTGAACAAAACACTTACCAATTTGAAGTCTGTTCTGAATGAGCTCACATGCTCACATCCAACAAGAAAGGAAGCATCATGCACCTTTGTATAGTGATGGAAAACACAGTCCAGATTGACACACTGAAATTGGTAAAATGGTCTACTGTCACTGGGGTCATGCATGGGGCATTTCTTCTCTGGCTGAACTTTTTTTTTTTGTGCCCAGTACCATCAGGCTGGAGTGTGGCATTTAGGCCAGATACTGATGCTTGGAGGCTTATAGATGGGGCATGAAAGAACTGTGGCTTATGTGTAGGATAACTAGAAATCCCTGTTTTAGCTTTGATTTGGGTGTCCAGACTTACTCTTATTCTTAAATCCATTTCAGATTTCATTGCTGTAACATGTTCACAGTGACAAAATACAAACCACTTGCAGTGTAATCACCAATCAGCTCTATAATATGCATGATTGGAAATATTTAGCAAGACATATTCAGGCCAGTCATGTGTTCTCTTGGAACCAGCATGAGGTGCTACACTCCATTCTGGTAAGCTTGATCCAACCATCCTCCCAGGGTTGAAGTAGCTTGTACAGAAATACGAAATTGCATAGCTTTTTGCCAAAAATAAAACATTCACTGTAAAAGCTGGTTTCTCCAACAACCAGTTTACAACAACCAGTTTAATGGGATTTATTCACTCAAACAATTTGAATGAAATAATACAAAACAAACTTTTATTTAGATTAACATACTCAGTATTGTACAATTCAAACCTCAAAAACACTTCAAATCAACTCCTTCCCCGTTCCGCTGTTGCTAATGGATCTCTCATTACTGTGAAACCCATAAGAAAAATAGTTTTTGTTTCCCACAATCCAAACAAAGGAGAGTAGTTTTCAAGGCTTGGCTTGGGTCAATAGAGCACCTCAATAGTGCATGTTGGACACACTTTTAGCACACTTTTTTGCATGTTATACCTCATTCTACAGTATCTTCCACTTATAGGGTGGGTAAAAATAAAACCATTAGTCACTAAACAAACAGGCTGCTCCCAGAGACCCACTAAACCAACCACTGTTCACATCAAATGGTCAGCCGACTGAACAAAATAAACCCCACCAAACAAAAGCATATGTAATGTGCTTTCACCTAAACCAAACTTGTTATAATACAAGTAATACATTACATGGTTATTTTCTGATATCACTTTTGTAGACAGCTGACCAAGAATAGGCTTTAGCGATATGGGGGCTGTACCCATTTGACGGTAAATGTCCAAAGGTGCAACAGAAATCTCACTGCAGCCAGCAATGGATACAAATGAGTTCATTTAAGTGTTCATTGGTGTAATATTTCTTTAACGTAGCTTGAATCCTCTTGGTTTGATACAGATGAGTCAGGCAGTGGCCAGCCAGATGGAATGGACATGGTGGTGTGTCGTGCACCTGGAGGAGATCTTTACATTGAGGGTGAAACGTGGAATCTGGACAGATGCACTCACTGTACCTGCAGGCAGGGTCGGGTGCTGTGCGACACAGAAGCGTGTCCACCTACCCTCTGTCAGACACCAATCAGGAGCAAGGACACCTGCTGTTACATCTGCCCAGGTATCTTTCAGTTCAAGTAACTACTTGGGACAAGGAACGTTCAATTCTGTTTTGGCTTTCAGCCCAGACATGTTTGCTGCTTTAGTTTTGCACTGGAGCTACAAGGCTAAGGTAGCAAACAAGAAGGGGTATAACGATACATTCAGCCTTTAATTAGATTCACAATTTGGTATTCTCATAATATTTTGAACCAAATTTGAATGAAGAAAAAATATGACTAAGTTATTGCATAATTTAAAGACATTCGAGCTGGCAGGCAGGAGGATAGCTGGAGTGAGGTGTTGGTTGGTGGTGATCGTTTTCAGAATTTGGTGTTTGAACATTGCATCCGATAGCACAATTATGTCTTATCTGCACAGGTTTGTATTGCGATATTACAATCTCATGGTGGATTGTTATACTTCTGTTAACATGTGATGGAAGCACATACTCCAATAATCTGTATTGTGTAAACTGCATGTCTAAATCATCACACAGTTTCATCAAACTGGATCAAGTTGTTAAGTAACCTCAAACAGTAGGTCATATATATCCATCTGTAAAAATTGACAAAATAAAAAATTTGGTCTGTAGTTTGCACACTGCCAGTACAGTTGTACGCAAAGGTTTAAGCACTCCAGGTGAAAATAAGTTAACACATCCTCTACAGAGAACACACTTCTGCACATTTTAATGCACAGTTACCGTTCATTTGCTGAATTTAACATTTTAAAAGAAATAAAATATGGCCTGTGCAAACAGTTCGGTTGTAGGCAGTCACCTAAATTTTGTTTAAGGAGGAAAGTCCTTTATATGCAAGTATACTATTCAGAGAACACTGAACATTGTAAACAGCAGTTTTTCGTTTTTTCTCCACATTTGTGGAGCATCTGATTGATGATACTGCTCAAATGTATGATTTTTTTAGCATGCTTCTGCAGGTATGCAGTTGGTTGGGCAAGAGGTGAAAGCTTTCTGTGGGGGCACTTTACTGTCTGCCCCAGACCAATAAACCAACCGGCCCAAACTGGATGTCTTTACATGCCCACCCAGGGGCAAGAAACACATGTTTTTTTTTTCTTCTTCTTCTTCTTTTTCTTTTCTAAAACTCCTTTGTGCTCTCCTTTAGACAGCCGGTCATGCATGCCTCAAACACCCTCGATGTAGTAAACAACAGAACCACGTCTGCTACCCCTCTAACTCCAACCTTAAATCAGACTCGCATGACTGCCTGAGAAACTCCTGGCCCTCCCCGCGAACTGCCCGTCAGGCTTATCGGCCCATCTTGCAGCTAAATGTAGACTGTCAAATTCAGCGCTTTGATGAATGGAGGGGCCTCTGTGGCAGGAAACGTGGGAACGACTCAAATTTAAATGACAGTTAGGGGTATCTGCGCAGAAAGTGTAGTCAGGGCGTGTGGTGCTTTGGTTGCAGGCCAGCAACTGAACTAGAAGTGATAACTGTGGAATTTCTGTGCTTACACATCAGTACAACTTAAGCAGCTCATTACTGAACAGATATCTTCTGCACACCCAAAGCTTGTTCTGAGGAGTGTGGTTTTAGCATGTACCTAAAAACATGCATGCAAGAGTTGTGGTAACACTGTCCATGTTGCACATTTCTGTTTCTCAGAGGACACACTCAGTTCCCTGCTTCCTGTTGACAGCAGCCAGCAAGAGTACTGTATCTCCAGTGATGGAGACGTCCTACTGGCTGGTGATTCTTGGAAGCCTAATGCTTGTACCAGCTGTATCTGCAACAACGGGACAGTTCAGTGCTTCTCCCAGCGATGCCCAGCTGCCAACTGCAGAGTTCCAGTTCTGCGCAAGGGCCAGTGCTGTCCACACTGCCTGGGTAAGCCACTTTTGGTCTGGGCCCTGGGGTAGTAAATTATTGAGGCCTTTAAGTACCTTCTATTTTCTCAAGCTCATCACTTCTACTTGTTCTGAGATGGGTTAAAGCACTGGTTCCCAGTTGAGCTTGAAATATTTGTGTGAATCCAACAAAAACTGACTGCTCACTTTGAGTCCGGATGTAATTTCCCCAAGTATGTGCCGGCTCTGGCCAGGTTTTTTTTTTTTTTTCTCCCCGTTTTCAGGTTCTCATATCCTGCTGCCCACTTTTAATAGATTATATCTAATAAATAAAATTAGGCCTTTGTAATAAATTCCAATAACCGTATTTGAGTTTGAACCTAAATTCAGGTCCAATTAAGGCATGAGGTCCCAGTTGTGAGCCTGGAGTTCCACTCTCCTGCATATTTTGGTGCTTTCTCCAACACATCACCTATGTAACAAGTCCTTCCTGGGATAAAGGTTCATTAGCTCAGGGAAAGTGCTAAAAGTGGGGTGTACACCACACATTTACAATTCTAATCGTTTTCTAAAACAACGAGCATCACAAATTTAATGTCAGTGTCTGACAGAATTTCTTATTTTTGTTGAGAGAGAATGCACATTAAATGACAGGGCAGAGAAAGATTTTAATTTATTCAAAGGGTTCAAATCGGGCTAAAATTATGTATTGAAGTTTAAATCGTGTGATAGGGCTATTCCAGAGCCAGGAATTCAGAACCACTGCATGTGTCTCTGTCAAAAGAGAACATTGTTTCAGCAGAGGTTAGATCACTTTGACAAGCTCATCACAGCTGTTTGTTCTGAGATGGGTTAAAGCTTTGGTTCCCAGTAGAGCTTGAAATATTTGTCTGAACCCAACAACCCAAACTGGAGCCCTGCACATGGGCATACACAATTCCCTTCACAGCGACATTCCACATGACACAAGTCCGGGTCCAAGCAACTAAAACATTCCCCCGGCATCCGCATATTCACACGTCTTTCCTGTCTGCATTTGAAGGGGTGTGGTGCTCTGAGTGCAAGAGGCAAATCACTCACTCAGCTTTTCCTCTTGAGGAAAGAAATAGTTGCAGGCATCGTTTGCTATGATTTGTAGCTGTTTAATCTTCTGCTTTATGTTTGTTTCGAACAGAGCAAAGGAGTAATCACACCACCATTTATACCAACAATCTGCAATGCTCTGATTAACTGCAACGCTCTGAATAACATCTTGTGATAAGCCCGGCGACTGTGACTGTGACATTCTTGTTTGTAATTAAAAATGTCTGTTTTTCGTTTCTCCATTCCACAGAGGTCACGACAACCTCAGTGCCGATAATGATGTCGACCACAACAGCCAAACCCAAGGCCAATATCACTGCTACCCCTGCTGAAAGTGAAACTGTTTGGATCACCATGCATACAGTGCCTCCTGTTGTTGCAATCACAGGTAGAGTCCAACCAAAAGCACCACATCAAAACCCATAATCATGCCAACTGAGTAGCCCCATCCAGAATTACATTCCGATCACGAAGAAGGATTTGTTACAGCGTTAGTCATGCCTTTACTGCCATCAGTGCATCCCAAAAAGTTGATGACTGTTGACAGACACTACGAGCCAGTGGCACAGCTTGACAGATGAACTGAATGTAAACTTCCACAATGCCGAGTGAAAAGGCAAGGCTTTGTGGATTTCAAAAATGTTGAAAATGAAATCAAGATTGGCTCGTAACAAATTGCAGATCCACCACACTAGTACAGAAAAAACAGACATGGCGCCACAGCCAAGGGAAACACATCCACAGTGATGGGAGAAGCTGTTTTCATTTGAATTGATTAGGAAATGTATCAGTTTCAGAATATTTGTGTGTGTTTGAAGTAATCTAACATTTGATGCAAAACTCTGTCTTAGATGATCAGGATCTGAGCGAGGATGTTCCAAGCCAGACAGAAATGTCCCTCATCTACCAATCAGCAGCCTGGATTCTTGCTGGCCTCCTCTTGGCTATAGTCATCTTCCTCATTGTGGCCATTCTCATCAACAAGAAGAAGAAGTGGGTTCAGATGTCCTGCTACAGTGCTCCTAAAAAGGTGAGCCCTCTCTAAGGCCTGTTTCCCACGTACTACCTCTGTATGACATGAGCGATGCGACAGCGCGACTGCTACAGATCCAGTGGGCTATGATGGTACAGTACATTTTTAAAACTGCAAGCCACTTTCTATCATCTGATTGCGCCCTGTAGCCGTCACTGACAGTAGTATCATGGAGGGTTGGCAGCCTATAAATTGCTTCTTGTTAAAATAATAAAACAACAAGCTTTACCATGGAAGGCTGCAGCACAGCTGTTTAACAAGCAAGCCAGACAACATATTAGGACTGACATGGACATTTCAAAAACAACATCCTAAAAGAATTTGGGAATTAGGAGATAAATAATTCCTTTATTAAATCTTAAAGCCTGGGATGGCACTTTTCTTTGCCTTGGTTGGCAATCACGTTAGATGACATCTATCATTGATTCACAATATAGTCAGTCGATACTTAAGCTTCAGTTACTTTAAAAAAAAACATGTTGCACTTGTTCAGCCTCACCAGTCTTGTGACTGGACAATTATTTCATGTCTGCAGATGAACAAAAAATTAGTATGTAGCAAAATTTGGTTATCTAGCATTTTGTTTGATGAAGGCCAAGAATTGTAGAATTCATGTTTTGATGTTTGTATTCAGTTTTTGTGTTATCATTTTTATAGTTTATTTCACTGTATTTTGCTGCTTGGGATTTGCAGAAAAAAATCTCAAACAAAAAGACTTTTCCAATTCCCATTGCTCATCTCATGCAGAGGTTGTATGTGTAAAACTTGCTTAAAGATCTTCATGATGACCAATATATCTTGCCAGTACCACAAGCAAAGTAAAAATATTAGATTAAGTTAATTGAGCTTCTATGGACTTTTCTAATGGCTGATTAATGACCCGTAGTACTCATCATTTATGAATACATGCCTTTCATGAAGTTAATTGAGATTTATATATTTTTCCTCCACTAACTATGCAGGCAGCGACTTATGAGAAGACAATACCGCAACAAGATTTTCATAGGCGTTTTTTCTCAACTCTCCCACGAAATGAAATTAGGGTGTCTTGGGAAATGTAATTAATCTCATATTTTTATGAGATCCTGTTACAGCGAAACACAGCTAGTAAGACGTGCTGTTGAGTCGAAAAGCTGGCAGGGCTTTCCTCCCCGCCTGAAAGCGAGCAGTGTTCCTTTAATGAAGCCTTTTGGAATCTTTCCCATTTCCCCTCCCTAGACCGTGATCCTGAAGAAGCACGTGAACAAGAACTCCGTTGTGTACATGGAGCCATCCAAGGAGCACAAGTTCCAGAGCGTGAAGAACGACTGTGGCATGACCTTCTCCCCAGACGTGAGCTCGCCCTGCGGGGAGCGTATCAGCATCCCGCGGGCCAAGCTCAGCAACGGACACGCGAGGGTCCAGCACTAATATCTCTGAGGTCAACTGGCAGGACTACAGGATGTTTCCTTTCATCTCCCCTCCATTTCACATACATTCATGAGAGAAACTCTCACCACATGCTGAGGATTCTTCTGCCGGCTGTCGATTCACACAAAGCTCTTTGGTCTCCCATGGAGGAAAGACGTATTGTGAAACTTGTGATCTCAATTTATTACATCGATTGTTTTGTTTTTTTGCATTTTACATCATGTTGGGAGCTTTAAAGACTCTACATTGCTGTCTCAGGAGCAATGAAGAGGGGAACCGTACCTTCATGGACATGGACGATCCTTCCACGCCATATCAGTCCATGCTGGATAGATGGCATAAAGCTTAGGAACTTATGACTATGATTGAATCACAGATAACTGCCTCTTTACATTTAAAGATATACCATCACAAATGCTTTAGGTCAGGAGAGCTGCTCCCAAGAGTTTTTTGGTTTTTAAAGTTTGCTCAGGCAGTTTGTTTGCTGCAAATTGGCTGGCTGTCCATTCACAGCAGTGACATGATTAGAGGGCAGCTACATGGCTGATTTTTTTCTTGGACTCTGGCACCGGAAAAAAATAATCAGACTCTGCTACGACTGAACTATATACTGAACTTGGACAAACAGTGGAGTCTGCAAGAGGAAAGAAAATGACTCCTAATCTCCGGTTTGCATTTGATAAATTTCTGTTTCCAAGTGTATTACCTGTAGTCTTAGTCATTCTGTGCTTTCTGTCATGGCTTCCTCTCAAGTGGTAAGATCAAGCAATTTAGAACTCAAGACTAAAAGTCTACAGTTCAGGACAAATTAGCATAATAGTAAACCAAGCCTAGTAAACCAAAAGCTTTATAATTCATCTAATGGGAAGACATGAGTACTGAATGCATCTGCCTCCAGTACGGAAGTAAGAAAAACACATGCCCAGTCCAACTAGTACATAGACAATGACAAGCTTCAGAAATCAATGTCTCAGCACTGCGTGCTAAGGCCAAAGCCATTTCAATACTTCATGTAAGCAAAACAACTGAATAGATGCTTTCAGTTTACCAGGTGATAATGTTTAAATTACAGCTAGTTTTTATACCTGCTGAAATTACTGGCCTCATCCAATTTGACCCTGATCACTTAAGCTCCACAGACTAATGATCCACAAGAATGATGCAGGATCGAATGCATCTTAAATAGGACCTTAACTGAAACAGCCGTAAAATATTCCTGGAAAAACTCACACATGAACAGGGAATTCATACAGTGAGCCTGCAAAGTATTTACACATTTGTGCCATCTTTAATTTTTAAGTTCACTGTTTCAAGAAACAAACTCATAACAAGAGGCACTTATTTTAAATGGACCATTCCAAGACCTTTCAAAAGGCAGCTGGTGTGTTTCAGATCAATATCCTGCTGTAAGATCCACTTCAGTTTGAGCAATTTCTTTCAGACTTGCGAAGAAACACCGTCTACATTCAGTTTGATGTGCTAATAGTGTGTTTCTCTGAAACAAACACTGCTTTGTTAAACATGAAGTTTCCTAAAGAACTTCATTAAAGTTGATCAATGGTTCAAGTGCCCAGATACTTTGGAGGCCTCAGTATATCCAAACAGCTTTAGTAAACAGTATTTCTGTGTGGGTCTCTTTCAAGTAACAATGGAAGGAAAAAAACAAAGCCCCAGAGTGTTGCACATTATTAATAGGAAAATGTTGGAGACATTTTTATTTGCGTCATTGTTGTAATTAAGGGAGTGAGGACAGACACAAAGCAGCAAGCAGTTTTAGGCAATTTTGAACCACAGCTGTTGACTTAACCAACGGAGGAGGCCAACTGCAGTTTGTATTTCCTACATGTAAAAAAGTAGATGAACCATAGATGAAGAGTACATTATTTATTTTTTCACATAGTTTATTTATTACTACTAAACTATAGTTTGAGTAACGGAGATGCGTGTTGTTTGGATGTTGATAAACATTAGTGGCCAAAGCTGCTGTACATTTCCATTTCTATCTGCTTTTTATTCTTCAAGCTTATTTATTTTACTTTTTGCAAACTGTAAATACATATTTCTTAGATGTGTTAATGTAACATTTACACCTTTTTTGAATAAAATGTTGTGTGATCACTGTTTTGAATGACCTCATTTTCACATGGTACTCAAACTGTTATTTTTTTTAATTACGACTCCTGCCAGAAACCCCTGAAGTTTAATCTCGGCACGTTGATTTGCAGCCTTATTTACTCAGTAATGCAGTAATTAACAGCTGTCAGTGGAGATGTCGGGATGATGGGGCAATCATCATTAACAGTGTTTCCAAGAGAGAAGGCGGAAACTCCAACAGACTGAACTAGAATTAGGCTAAAAGTATTTAATGCCGCTTACAGAGGCATGAAGTGTAGATGTTTACAGCATTCCATTCCACAACCTTCTGCCTAGTTACACAAAGAGGGCAGCTTTTTTTTGGTAAGGGAAAATACATAATTTAATTTGTCTTTTTCAGCACTTATAATACATTGTGATGTGTTAACACTTCTGGAATCCTCCTTAAAAATTCTGTTTTAAGAAAATAAAAGATTGACAAATCTGAGTCCATATGTAGAAACTACAGAGCTTCAAAGTTGGTAAGTGCTGGACCCTATGATAACACACCAAGATCCTTTTGTTCCTTTGGCACCATTTCTGTGTAGAAATGTGAATTGCATTCTTTTGAGAAGCCGTAAACCTTCAAGAAGTCTGCTTTCAATAAGGGAAATGGGGGCAGGACACCAGGTTCATAGAAGAATCTTGTAGTAGTCATCTCTGTAACTGTACAAGACCACCACTGCAACCCTGCAAAAAAAAAAAGGATATTTTCAAAATCATGCTGAAATAACTTGAAATAACACATTTAGTCTTGCATTTATCTGCAAAGTCTGTATTTGACAAAAAAAACTGCCTCATAATGTCTCCATTGTTCCTTTCTGAAGCTAATTTGCAAGTAAACACGGCCTTCACAATGCTAGGACTGCACGAGCAAACAAAAGGAAATTAGAAACAACTGTTCTGGCTAATGTATGAACACTGCTGTAGGTGCCAAAAGCAGCTTTAGTTATACCGCTTCCCACAATACTCTCCAATTCTTTTTTTGAAGGCTGAAATTCTTTAATCTCTTATGATGGCCTTCTATTTAGGGCATTCAATAGAGCTTGGACTGGAAATCCCAGACATACAAAGAAAGACTTGAGCAGATTTGGCAGAGGACTTCACAAACAGTACCGATTTGATCCTGTGTGTTGGGGGGGAAGTTTGTTAATTTGCCAGTCAGTATTCCCTATAAATCCTCACATCTGATGCCACAAGGGTGCGCAAAAACAAGCCTACCCAATGAGCAAACAAAAGGACAACTAAAAGCGTGCTGGCGTCTCAGTAGATCTTGTGTGACGTGACTTATGATACCTGGGTGAGCACCCAGAAAGAGAGAAGTCAGCCTTTCAAAGCTGGTTTTATTTTTTCTATTGCTTGCATCAAGTTTCAAGTCTGTGAAGTTGAGACAGGGTTGACGCAGGGTCTGAGTGCACTTCAGGGAAAATCAGTGAAGCCCAGAGCTAGCGTTGCACCGATACTGATGCCGTTACTGGCACTTAAATGCGGTATCGGTGTTGGTGAAGGGGATAACGATACATATGACTGACACCACGCAGCAATTTCTGACGCGTACATGTGTCAGAACTTAGCAACCTGGGATAATTAAGAAAACAGTAAAAATGCTAATGGCAGAATATGTAACAGCAGTTTTTGCTGTTAAGAACATGCTAACAGAGCTGATAACCTCAACGGCTGAGCTGCTTCTTTCAAAAATTTGGATGTGAAACAACATTTGGCTCCGTTTTTGAGACGGAGAAGCTGCTGTGTGCTGATGTCTAAACCCCACAGGTTTATCTGCACACTCTTCAGCTCTGTTTTTAACTGTTTTGCACAACAAATATTTTACATTTACAAATAAAATATTTTAAAAATGTAACTGCATAAATATCAGGTCTTATAGGCGAGTTAGGCTGGATAGAGTTAGCATCGGTATCGGTACTCTGCATCAGCTGATACTAAAGGACAGGTATCTTTATTGGAAGGGAATAAGTGGTATCTGTGCACCTCTACCTCGACCAGCATTTCCCAGTTCAGATCTCTCCTGCATATTTGAGTGTTTTCCCAGCTCTAACGCAACTGATACAACAAATCCACTAATGAAAAAGCCACTCCTGAGGTGAAGTGACCGAGTTAGAGCAAGAACACACTAAAACAAACAATCAAGGCATGACCAGCACTGGGAATCACTACTTCAGCATTATAGGAACCAAAGATACAGTGAAACAAAAATGTAAAAATACATATAAATAAAATACCTTTTAATGAATTTAAAACGGTTTATCTCCTCACAGATGGACTTCAGGTAGCGCTGTTTGGGGAGGCGGGACAGCAAGTTTTTGACACTCATGTTGAACTGTTCCTCTCCATCAAACTGAACGGGTGAGGAAAGCAAAAATGAACCCCTGTTAAACCGGCTGTCACACAACTGATTCAATCCAAATATACAAATGTACGAATCATATTATTACCATAGTTTCCTTTGAGCAAACCACTGCAAGAATTAAAAAAGCTAAGACAGATACAATATTGCCACAGGCTGTGACTGCAGTGGCCCTTATTCAGCCCACTAAAACAAGTGTCCACAATAAGCACCCTATATACAGTACTGTACAAAACTCAGAAGTATGTAATGTCACCACCTTTGCCTTTCTTCAGTCTTCTAAGTTGGTTACATTTTCTGCTTCAGACAATCTAAGTAATCCCAAACATATTCAGTGATGTGGAGGTCTGGACTCTGGGGTGGTCCATCCATAGTTCTGAGAACACCAGCAGCTTCTTCATTTAACTTATTTTCTTCAGTGATGGCCCAATGACAGCTACAAATCCTTTCATACTCAATGTTGAGTTGTCCTCTTACAGTAGGACAGACAACACCTGTGGACTTTCAGATCCGATGCAAGAGTGGAGCTTGATTTTCATCTCTCTCTCAAAGTTGAAAGCTTTTATTATTATTATTTATCTGACGGTGATCATTTTTGGTTTACCAGGTCTAGCACGGTTGTTAGGATTCCCCATTTTTCTGTTTAACAATTTTCTGAACTCTAGATACAGAAATAAAGGCTTCATCGTCATCAAATGTGTTTTTCCCCCCACTTTTCTTCCTTTCACTTTCCCCATTCCTTGTGCAAATGGATCATCTTTTTCATCTAATCAGAAATATCTCCTAAAAAATAATTAACTTATCCCTAATGACTGTTTCGACTACAAACAAAATAAATCATGGGTGGTCTCTGACATTTGCACACTACTATACCTGTGCATGATACTTTAAAGGTTAATAAAAAAAAAAAAACAGATGAGGCACAGTAATGTCTCAAGTACTGCTTTTCTGTGAACAGTTTAACATTGTTGGATCAAATCAAATCAAATCAAATTTATCTGTATAGCGCTTTTTACAACGGATGTTGTCACAAAGCAGCTTTACAAAATTTCAGAAAAGACAAAGTTTCAACAGGACTGTAAGAATGTACAGAAACCCCCTGGTGGGCAAGCCAGGGGCAACAGTGGCAAGGAAAAACTCCCTCAGAACTGAGGAAGAAACCTTGGGAGGAACCAGGCTCACCGGGGGGACCCATCCTCCTCTGATCAGACTACCTACAAGTGATTATATTACTAATATTAATAGCAGTAATATTGGTATTAGGAATAACTAGGAGTCTATGGGTAGGTAGTCCAAGTAGTCCAAGGTAGGTGGTGGATCTGCCTTGCTGTAACAAAAATATACAAGAAACCTCACTTGTTCCTGATGTCTTAACACACAGTCACATTTAGGCCTGAAGTGCAGGTTCAAGCTCTGTGTATTGATTTTTGGCCTTAAAGCCACAGAGAACATGTTTCTTTTCACACTTTCCGAGGCCCTACTATGATGTGTATTTGTGGACAAGCTGTCCATTCATTCATCTGGTGTGGTACGTCAGTCTGCGTCAGTTACATTTCTCATCTGGATTTAGACTTCATTGCACTGCATAATTACAGTGTTTTTCTCTAATTCAAACAAAGGCCGGGAGATTTTATTCCACCACCCTGCCCTGGAAGCCAGACCAACTCTGTCTTCTTCCTTCTCCTTCAAGTGCTTCATTCATTTCTGGAAATGGAAAAAATGACGGAAGGAGAGGGGTTCCCCCTCACGATAAGAAAGTGGAAGAAACTCCGAGTCCCATACTTTGCGCACCAGACAAGGACCCGCCCCCCCACCCCTTGTTTTTTTCCGGCTTGTGCGTCTCTAAAGGACTCATCTCCTTCCCAGTCTGTTCCAATGGAATGCAATTTATTCACTTGCAATACTTCATCATAATGGCTACAAACCTCCAGGGACAGGAAGTTGATGAGGGTTTCCTTGGGCAAGTCAACCTGGGAGTGAAGGGAAACAAGGTTACTTTCACAGACACAATGGATTCTTATCTCAAAAGCAATGTGTACACAACTCGCACAACACCACCAACATATAAACACATTGTGTCCGTCCACAGAAAGCTTCCAAAGAGTGTCTTAGTATCTCACTGCTGGGCTGACAAGTACACAAGGCCAGCCAATTTCCACTGAGTGCAGACAAAAGATTACAGAGAGACTCCAGTCTTGATGAGTACATCCATTTCTCCCATTCCACATGTGTTACTTGGACAAACCAAATAGCTCATTATTACTCATAATTATGCTGTTATCCTAGAATCTTCCAGATGTATTATGTGCATGTTATTGGGTAAGTTTCCAAATCAGATTTTGTGCACATTACATTGTTCATGACAGTTGGTCATTTTGATTATCCAGGGTGTCTCACAAGAATTTATATGAACAATTCCAGGACCACGAGAAGCAAAGCCCATACAATCAAGTGAAGCCACCACTGATCCAGGTTTCAGAATCAGTATCTGGTGTATGAAAGCAAGCCATTCATTTGAAATACTGCAAGAAGCACTCTGGCCTAAAGCTAGCTTTTAAATGCTATTGTAACAACTGAGAATCAGCCGCTCTGTGTGTGTGTGTGTGTGTGTGTGTGTGTGTGTGTGTGTGTGTGTGTGTGTGTGTGTGTGTGTGTGTGTGTGTGTATATATCTCTCTCACACACACACACACACACACACACACACGAATAAAACCTTCTAAGCCATTACGCTCTTATTCTACAGGGTGGGCCATTTATATGGATACACCCAAATAAAATGGGAATGGTTGGTGATATTAACTTACTGTTTGTGGCACACAACGACCAATTCCAGGAAACTGTTCATCTAAGAATGCTCTGACCTGACACCCATAATGTGGTGGTGCACCATCTTACTGGAAAAACTCAGGGAATGTGCCAGCTTCCATAGTGGATTGGTCATCGTGGGCCAGTTGAATGGCCCCCAAGGTCTCCCGATCTGACCACTTTAGACTTTTATCTTTGGGGTCATCTGAAGGCAATGGTCTATGCTGTGAAGATACGAGATGAGCAGCACCTGAAACTACTGATACTGGAAGACTGTGCTAGCATTTCTTCTGCGGTGTTGCTATCAGTGTGTGAAGAATGGGAGAAGAGGGTTGCATTGACAATCCAATACAATGGGCAGTACTTTGAACACGTTTTATAAGTGGTCAGAAACTTGTAAATAACTCATGAAAGAATAAAGTTACCTCAAAACCAAGCATTGTTTTTCTTGTGAAATTCTCAATAAGTTTGATGCGTCACACGACCCTCTTCCCATTGAAAAAAACTGAAGTTGGATCCAAAATGGCCGACTTCAAAATGGCCACCATGGTCACCACCCATCTTGAAAAGTTTTCCACCTCCCACATACTAATGTGCCACAAACATGAAGTTAATATCACCAACCATTCCCATTTTATTTGGGTGTATCCATATAAATGGCCCACCCTGTACATAACTTGCACATTACTTACAGAACAGTTACTAAATTCTTCATAGGAGTTACTGAATAAGCCTAAAGTTTAAGGGGTCAAAGCCACATTACGATGGGAAAAGACCACATCAGTGCTTTCCAAACTATGATACACCTCCAAAAGTAATACTTTCCAAAATAATGTTGCAAGTCTTGTCTTAGTCATTGCTTTTTCTTTCCACAGGGTGTTGAGAAGGAGAAAGGAAAAGAAGCATCCACTTACAGCCAGCACCTCTATGTTATTACTCTTGTTCTGCAAATTGCTACCAAGATTTTGCAATCTGGTTTGGATCTGGAAGAGGAGGAGAGACAGAAAGGAACAATTACTCCCATGATCACAGTGAACGTCAGAGGAAAACAAAAGATGTTTCATCCAGTTTAGCATAAGATCTGTGATGTTTCACTCTAATCCCAGCCAGGCCAGCAGAGGAACAGTGTCATGGGTGCCCCTGTTCCTCAACCACCTCCAAGCCACAAGAGGCTGCCATGCTAAATTACTCTTTAGTTCTGTTTAACCCTGATGTGGTTGGAGGGAAAATACTTTGAAAGCTGTGTTTAGTGTGAAGGCTGAGGGGAAATTTGTAAACTCCATGTTGCTAAGTCAGCTCACAGAAGAAAACCAGAAATCTTTGCCCCTTTTTGATCCTTAAATTGACCATTAATGTTTCACAGTAGACATGCCATAATATTACGAACAGTAATATGGACAAAAGTACAGTAGGTAGCCGAAACGAGCAGAAGAAGCCTTGAAGGTTGAATTTTGTCTGTACTTTTTGATAACAGTATGTCAAACAGTAAGAATGCTCGGCTAGAATAATAGAAACATGTTTGTGTTAGCAAATATGCTTCAGTTACAAAAAATAGTCAAAAAAAAGAAATACTTAGGCAGTGTTCAGTTTTTACTATCAAATTTTCATCAGTTTTGTTATTAATTTATGAATGTGAAAATGCAACTTGTCTGGTGGTTTGTTTAAAGGGGGAAATACATCAGGCAAGATGCCACTTGAGCCTCAGACTTTCCAGTTTTAGTGGCCATACTGATGTATGGACCACCAGGCAATAGGCAATGTCAAACCCCGGTCACAAATTTTCTAAGCAAGTAAATATGAGATTCTTAACAACTCAGTGAAAACGGTGACATACAGTATATTCCCAAAGGTATTCACTCACCCATCCAAATCATGGAATTCAGATGTTCCAATCACTTACATGGACACAGGTGTATAAAACCAAGAACCTAGGCCTGCAGACTGCTTCTACAAACATTTGTGATGTTTGGTACCGTGATAGCATACCACGTATACAACAAGTCCAGTAGTGAAATTTCCTAAATATTAAATATTCCACAGTCAACTGTCAGTGGTATTATAACAAAGTGGAAGCAATTGGGAACGACAGCAATTCAGCCATGATGTGTTCGGCCACGTAAAATGACAGAGTGGGGTCAGCGGATGCTGAGGCGCATGAGGTCGCCAACTTTCTGCAGTCAATCACTACAGACCTCCAAATTTCATGTCGCCTTCAAATTAGCACAAGAACAGCTTAGAAATAGCAGAAGAACATCTTAGAGAGGTTCATGAAAGCTGCCAGGAGAACAGTACTTGTCTCACTGCATTGTGCCAAGTGTAAAGTTTGGTGGAGGGGGGATTATGGTGTGGGGTTGTTTTTCATGAGTTGGGCTGGATGCCTTAGTTCCAATGTAAGGAACTCTTAATGCTTCAGCAGACCAAGAGATTTTGGACAATTTCATGCTCCCAACGTGGGAACAGTTTGGGGAAGGCCCCTTCCTGTTCCAACATGACTGCACACCAGTGCACAAATCAAGGTCCAAGAAGACATGGATGAGTGGGTTTGGTGTGGAAGAACTTGATTGGCCTGCACAGAGTTCTGACCTCAACCCGACAGCACACATTTGGGATGAATTAGAGACTGTGAGCCAGGCCTTCTCGTCCAACATCAGTGTCTGACCAAATGCACTTCTGGAAGATCGGTCAAAAATTCCCATAAACACACTCCTAAACCTTGTGGAATGCCTTTTGTTGAATCTGTTATAGCTGCAAATGGTGGGCTGACATCATAACCCTATGGATTAAGAATGGGATCTCACTCAATTTCATATGTGTGAAGGCAGATGAGCGAATACTTTTGGAAATATAGTGTATCTAATGTGTGGCACATATAATGTGGGCACACATTTTTTTCCCCCACAAGTGGTATGCAAAAAGCAACATGTACAGAAAAAACTGGAGAAAAACAATCAATTAAAAACTATTATACAAAAGTTCTGTTTTACTGATGAGTGTTTTTTCCTTTAAAAGCACCACTTAACAGAGAGTAGAATACAGTCAACTGGACTTGTTACTGCAATATAAAAGTGTATTTACACCACTTTTTTTTTTTTTTCCACACAGTGTAAGAGCCTCAGAGTGTATAACAATGACACACATAGGAAAAAATTACATGATTTTGCTGCAAAACAAACTGGTTGTCAAGTCACTAAGTTGATCAAAGTTGATCATAATCAGTACATAGATTGTAAAATAATCATTTTATAGAGCAGGCCAGAAAACTAAACACTAAAAATTAAGTGATTTTAATTTAGTATCTATTGGCAGAAGAGCACAGCAAAAGATCCAATCTGTGGCTGAATTATTTAGGAAAACCAAATATCGGATCTTTATCAGAAGATCCCTAATTGTAAACATGTTTGCTTACATTTTTCAACAGTGGCACCAATACACACCTGTGTCTCGTACCGACGGCGTGTGCTGGCAGAAACCTTCTCTGGCGTAACCAGGTTCACGTTCATGCCCATGGCAGCGCTGCCCCCGTGCTGCTCTGATGATCCTGCCAAACAGCAAAGCACACAAATCAGGAAAAAAAAAGCCTGACAAACTACTCAGAAGTATAAGTATCTAATGAATGTCTCCAATTTTCTTTTTGTGCTTTTTGCATAACTAACAAAACAGCATGTTTAGAATATGAGAAAAGTCTAAGTATCAGTAAAAGTGTAACATTCAATGTAATAATCTGATCACTTTAGGTCTAAAGTGGCCTTGCTGCTTTTAGAAAATTAATTTATATAAGTCCCTCAGCAAATGTGAAGACGTGAGAAGAGTCACATAATTTGGAGAGAACGAGGCTCAGCAGGAAAACACAGATCATCATGTTTCAGCAACAAAACCACACGACAGAGGATCATAAATTACGCTTTGTTTGTAGAAGATCTGCTGGGCCAATTGAGGTGCAACTCCAAAAACACAGTATATACACAGCACAAAAGTCCAGATAAATCCTACTTTTAAAAGATGAATATGTTTTGTTGGTTTGCAATCCATTAGCATTCTGAATTGTAAAAAGTGCTAAACTGAAGGAACAACTGACCAAAGTACTGCTAAACTCCAAACACTGTATGCCCTTGTGATGTCAGCACTCATCAGGGACAGCTGCAAAAGCTGAAATGTAGCTATATTGTTTACTAAGTTCAGGTTCATGCATTACTAAATCAAAACATGCTGCATCACACAAGCTTTTTTTATGTTAAGATTTTAGTAGTTAACACTTAATATGTACACTAAACCGTAGTCAGGTGTAAGCGTTGGGTTAGCCAAGAGCCACATAGAAAGCCCAAAAAAAGACAAATGAGACCAAATCAGAAAAACGGCAATTGCTAAATATTACTTATAGTTAAGATTAAGCTCACATCAAGAGAAACTTAAACCTGAATGAGACATGGCATATGCTTAAACTACTAGACCAAATCCTTAGGGATGCTGTGCAAAATGTGAAAAAAAACATAATGCAATGAACTGCAAATCATTTAAACCATGTACTTAATTGAAAATGCGGGCATTAAATTCAAAATTGGCATACATGTAAAAAAAAAAAAAAAAAAAAAAAAAAAAAAAAACCCTCTTAGCCAAGTCCAAGGTTAAGAACCTTGATTCACATTCAATTGTCATGAGGAAACATATACAAATTAAAAATATAAACAAATAAATAACTTTGCCTAATGGTATCAAGTCTTATTACATTTGACAGCAGAAACCTAACCATGTTCACATTGTTCTGTTCTTTACTGGATTTTTTTTTAATGGAAGCCAGTGCAAGCTTACCAGGTTTCCATGGCAGCGTGTTGAATTCAGTAGGATAGAAACTAGCAATAACTCAGAAATTAAGTTCTTATAACCATAGATATTACTTAAGTTATAGGAAACAAATTTCACATTTTCTGCAAATTTTAGTGCACAATGTCTATTTTTTTGCTGAGCTTAACACATTGAAAAAAATACTCTGGAAATATTCAACATACCATAACTTTAGATTCTTCCCAATATGTTAAATCCAGCAAGTAAACAGCAACTGAGCTTTTTGCACAATGTGCAGAAGTGTGTTCTCTGAAGAGGGTGTGCCTATTGTCACTCAGAAAATCAAAAAGATAGTAAACTGACCAGTCCTGTATTACTCAAAATTACAAAGAAGCCAATGTGTCAACAAATGTGACAATGTAAGTGTACAGCAGCATCTTAACTGATTCTCCTGAATGCAAGCAGAACTAAAGATTACCAACAACAGAAAAGGTCAAGTAAGAAATCTGATACCTGAATTTACCAGCAATGATCCCTTAGGATTCTGGAGAGAAGCTCCCTCTGATGTCTCTCTGGAAAGAACAATCAACAGAGAAAGTTAACTGTGTTAATTTTGCCTTCAGCACTACTGACACAGGGAAAAATGGTGCAATTGAGAGAAGTGTAAAGAATCAGAGGAGTGCTATTTACCGGCTCCTCTCCTCACAGATTTTGGTCCGGCATTTCTGGATGATGTGATCCACTAGATCAGACTCCGGGATCCTTTTTTCTGACTGACGGTCCTTCTCAAAAGATTTCACCTGGAGCAAAGTAAGAAATGCACATGTTTAAACTCATTTACAGGTGAACCACAGTGGTTTTGTCAACTAAAAAAGATGTAACACTGATCAACATTTTCATGTATTTAAAAAAAAAAAATGTAATTCTCACATGTAGGTTATACTCTGGTGGTGCACCAAGGTTTATGTACACTGGTCAAAGTTTATTTTGGCCATTTAAAAAAAATGTTGAGCATTTCTATTTATCTTTTTCAAGAAAACAACATACTTTGAACCTGACTGCTACACACACACACACAGTTCAGGTGAGGTCGAGGGAGGGAGAGTGAGAGCACAAGCTGCAAGACTTACATAAAAGTTATCTAGCCACTACACATAACTAGCAATGCTGTCCTGGCAGAATTTGCTTTCTCTTAGTTATAAACAATGAGTAGACACAGTTACACTTATGATTCTTCTGATTATTACTTGATACACACACACACACACACACACACACACTGTCTAAACCGCTTCTCCCTCAGGATCGCGGCGGGGTGCTGGAGCCTATCCCAGCGGTCATTGGGCAGAAGGCAGGATACAACCTGGACAGGTCTACTTAACAGACAAGTACTGAGAAATATTTTAATAAGAAGCTCGTAGCTCAGGAACTCTGATGTGTGCAAATTCTCAGGGTCAGATAAGTGATTTAGTCATTCAGCTACTTTAAACCTTACTGAAACACAGCTAAAAGAAATGGCTATATCTTAATTTTGGTCATTTTAAGTGCCAATATTTGATTAAATTTGATTGACGTTTTTGAGTCTAGCTTGTGTCTTCAAAGAGTTTAAGACATTCTGATGATTCTGATAATGATTTTTTTCTGTCAATCATAACACCTTGTCAGTTCTCAAGTTATTTTCCTGAGCTTATAAAAATGGCTGATGGGCTGTAGTGTGACGAATAGAAGGTAAAAGTACTTTGTTTTGTACCAGTGCAAAGAAGCTAGTTGTGCGTTCTTACAGCTTACCTTAAAATAGCTGCCTTCTTTGTCAGAGACAAGAACCATGAAGGTAATGCCATCGAGTCTGCACTGTTCCATAAGAGTCTCCTGCGACTGAAACATACACAAGAAAATTATGTCTCATTCACAAACCATTCTTAAGAAGAGATTTTTTCTTTAAACCCACTTATGCAGATTTCACTAAAATTCAGAGAGTCACTAATGTTTTCCTACTTGAAATTGGTTCTTTGGTACACACACAAGAGCACAAAGGAGTGAAAAATTCTGTTTAAGAATCCATCATAAATCTGATGCAGACTTTTTCTTATGACCTTTCTCAAGAACACATTTAAGAGGGAAATTAGGAAGATAGAGGAGAATGAGGCCCATTTATGTTCAGCTATTCAAAACAAGCAAAAGCGTGTACATGCAACAAATTCCCTCACACACCCACAACATCATCACATCATCCCATCTGTTGAATATTCAGGTGGTTGATGCAACCCTTAATTTGTGTTTGCAATGCAAGCAAATATTATGAAATGTTTCATTTTTCAAAAGGAACTACACACCAATTGGCCATTCATTAAGTGCACCTCCTTGTATACACACTCATTGTTGATTTCATCAGCTCCACTTCTTTATACATGCACTTTGTAGTCCATCTGTTTCTCTGCATATTGAGCTAAACCCCCTTTCACCCTGTTCAATGGTCAGGACACAGCAGGTATCATTTGAGCAGTGGATCAGTCTCAGCGCTGCATTTACACCAATGTGATGGTGGCGTGTTAATGCGTGTGTGTCCTGTGGGCAGCATCCTGTGACCACTGATAAAGAACTAGAGGATGACAAACACAAACTGTGCAGCAACAAATGAGCTATGGTCTAACTTTACATCTACAAGGTGGACCAACAAGGTATGAGTGTAGGGAAAGTAGACTGTGAGTGGACACAGTGTTGAAAAACTCCAGCAGCACTGTTATGTACCAGCTGGACAGTTTTACTGACAATACCCCTCGTGAGCCAGCAACCCAAGAGATCTTACTACATCATGATTAATCAGCATGTCATCATGATGCGTATGCACTGTACCAAGCCAAGCAACAAAATTCATCTGCTTAGTGAGGAGTCGAATAAGCCTACTATAAGAGCAAACTGTCTGGAGATTTTCCAACACTGTGATAAATGGAATCAATAACATCAAGGGTGGGGAACTCCAGGCACTGAAGGGCTGTATTTTTTTTTCTCCTTAAATACACCACATTCAACTCATCATAGGTTGAATGTTTAGGTTTAGTTGATGTGCTGGAGAAGCGTAATCAGCAAACTGTGTTGACCTTTGGCCCTCAGTTCACTACCACTGAATTTCTTAATCCTGGGGTCAAGCAATTGAAATGGTGATGTCTTGGTAAGACATTTTGCCTCGTCACACCACAGGACATGGTTCCAGTAATCCATGTTCTTGGACTGCTTATCTTCAGCGAACTGTTTCTAGGCTTTCTTGCGTGTCAGCTTCAGAAGACGCTTCCTTCTGGGATGACAGCCATGCAGACCATGCTGATGCATTGTGCAGCGTATGGTCTGAGGACCAACAGGCTGACCTCCCTCTTCTTCAAACTCATGCGTCTATTTTTTGGAGCCAACCTCTGGATATGACGCTGAACACGTGGACTCAACTTCTCTGGTCGACCCTGGCGAGGCCTGTTCCGAGCGGAACCTGTCCTGGAAAACCGCTGTATGACCTTGGCCACCATGCTATAGCTCAGTTTCAGGGTGTTAGCAAACTTCTCATAGCCTAAGCCATCTCTGTGGAGAACAATTCTATTTCTCACATCCTCAGAGAGTTTTTGCCATGTGGTGCCATGTTGAATATCCAGTAGTCAGTACGAGCAAATAGTACACAAAACACCAAATTTCACAGCCCTGCTCCATATTCACACCTGGAACCTTGTGACTCTTTAGTGTTACATGACACCAGAGAGGGACAACAACACAATTTGGACATGTTCACTGTGAGGTGTACTTACTTGTGTTACCAGCTATTTAGACATTAATGGCTGTGTGTTGAGCTATTTTTAATAGGACAGTAAATCTATACTGCTATACAAGCTGTACACTAAGTTATATCCAAGGTTCATTTATATAGTCTTGTCCCATGAAAAGATAAAAGATATAATTAAATATCTGCCGAAATGTGAGGGGTGTACTCACTTTTGTGAGATACTGTGTGTGTGTGTGTGTGTGTGTGTGTGTGTGTGTGTGTGTGTGTGTGTGTGTGTGTGTGTGTGTGTGTGTGTATATATATATATATATATATATATATATATATATATATATATATATATATATATATATATATATATATATATATAATCACAAATGAAGTACAAACGTTACTGGCACTACTGCATCATATCAGCAGATTTCTAAGAAACTATTATGGTGAATTTCCATGAGGGTGACAGAAGCATGTGCAATTCTAAGTGGGTTTCTGGGAGCAGAATTATCCTCATCACACCTGCTGTGTGACGTCTGCGTACAGCTCAGCAAACAATCTCTCTGCAACGCTTCTGTACTCAAGGACCTCGTCACTGCTCAGCCAACCCTGACAGATATTGTGAATAAACCTCAACACAGTTCCCCTCAAACACTTTCACATGTCCAGCAAGCTGTCGGACTTATAGGAAGGGAGAAGTGTGAATCAGAACTCGGCAAGACTTACAGGGACGCAAATGGTCTTAAGTACAGCACTACAGAGTATCATGGTTTTCTCTTCCAGAACAAGCTTACTGGTCTTCATTGTTGATGAATCTGGTGAATACTGAAGTGTACAAAAAACTCATCTTTCCATATCCACATGCTTCAAAACTCATTGCACAGAATTTCATATCGCAAAACACAATCACCCAAACCAACAGTGTACACAGAAAAATTAAACTGGCCAAGTCAAACCAACTGAGCATGCATGTTCACCGGCTAAAGAGGAAACTGAAGGCTACACAAGCACCAACTGAAAGAGTTGGGTATCTAATGCTGAATATAAACTTCACTGTCTTTTGCACTGAAAAACCAGTGAAAAGTACAATGGTTTTTAATACTGGCTTATAAGAAACATAAACTTACAGAAACACTCACCTACACTGTCCACTTTTCTTTTATCCCTCATCTACATGTAAGTCGCTGCTTGTAGGTCATTTGGTAATAATTTGTCTGATGCTCAGGGAGGTTACATGCAGAGAAAATCAAACTACAGTCATATGTCAGACTTTGGACCAGTATTTAATCTCTTTCCAGTGTACTAGATTACATTGAGATGAAGACAATCAAGCCATTGTTGTTTTGGGGCTCGGGGGTGTGGAGTTGGGCAATGTGAGGTTTAGAGTCAGGCCAAAATACACAGAAGGTCATACAATAAGAAAGACCAGATCAAATGGGCTTGTGGAGAGGAAAAAAGCAATGAAGCCCTAAATTGTGGAATAGTGACGGAAAAGAAAAATAATGAAAGTGGCTTTGCATGGGGGCAGGATGTTGGGAGAGACATGTCTCTGAAAAAAGTGAGACTCCTGCATTGTAAAAGCTCAGTGCATGGTAAGAGCATCAAGTGAGTAATGTGTGTGTGCAATGCTCAAGCAAAGCTCCCTGGTACTGATCTTACAAGCTGTGGATGTGCAGCGAGGGAGCTATCAGAGTGTATGCACTACGCTACTAGCACGAAAAACTACACAACTAAGCCACACTGGCACTATTTTAATGTCATGTAGTATTGGTGATAATAATAATAATAATAATAATAATAATAATAATAATAATAATAATAATAATAATAATAATAATAAGAGCTGCAAGTGGCAATACATGGGGTCCAGGCACCCATCCTCTCAATGAGGTCTAAATGCACCATAACAGGCTCTTCTAGCTGAGATAAGATAAATGACAGGGAGTCCGATTTTTTGATGAATATTGCTTTAGTATGAGCAAAAGAATCAGAACCACCCTGAATAATGTTCTTTATGCCTTATGATATAGGAAGTATGGGCAAAAGCATAAAGCACTAGTGCAAATGATTGATGTACATGATGCAACACATCAGGTGTAGCTAAAAGTTCAAACTTATCTCCAGCAAAATGGCTCAAATATCCTCTCTATCATTTTGTTGTTGTTGAAAGCTATTTTTCAAGCCAATGCCTTGGGGTTTTTTGCTTCAAATGCACAAACCCTGACCTGTGACATGTCATAGACCAAGTTAGCTGACACTCCGGCTGTCCATAGCTTCTGGGTAACTCCGATGGTTCTGCCCAATGAGGTGTGGCCTACTGGGACCACCAGCACGTCACAGGAGCTAACAGGGGGCTGCAGAGATAGAGAAGTTGTCCCTGGTCAGAGGAGCAGTGTAATACCAGCCAATCAGAAAGATATCAGAATCAGTATCTCACTCAGAGGGAAAAACATTTTCCAATCTTACTGGTTCTTCCATGGCTGCAACAGCAGTGCATATTTTATCCAGAGCTATGCTGGCCCCAACAGCTGAAGGCACAGGAGCAGTGGCTGCTGGGGCACGGAACTCTAGGATCTGAACAAGGCAAAAAAATAAATAAAAAATAAAATAAACATTGCTACTTCATCATCATTTAGGAAAAAACTACTACACTCCGATTTGCATGTACCATACCAGATGGTCATATCGTCCTCCTGCTGCCACTATATCAGGCACAGTGCGCTTGCGTTTCTTAAGAAAGGCCACAAACTGGAAGATGACCCCGCAGTGGTGTAGCACCTTGTAGACAAGCCCTAGATTGACCACCACCTACAACCCAAAAAGAATATTTTTTTGTTACCATCAAGACTGTCTGACATTCAATAGGAGAAAGAGTTAGGACAAAGGAGAGATCACATTCTCAAAAAACACAATATTTTATATATGAATCTGAACTGTATTGGGTTATTTTTGGTAAATATACAATTTCTGTTCGAAACAAAGAAAAACAAAATCTGTAAAAATCTACATCATTTGAGCTCAGCATCTGCCCTTTACATTGTGTGAATTTCTTTTGATAAATGGACCACAAGAAATACTCCAAAATTGCTCAGAACAAAAATTTTTCCATTACACTACACTGAAAGTAATGAACACTTTTTGCCCTCTCCTGGCAAGTTGCTATTGTGGAGATAACTGTTTCAGTGGACTGCCGACAATATGCTCATTACAAATTTTATGCTTGCAACATATTCCAACAAAGATGAGACAGGGGAATGTTTAACACCATTACATCAGTTTACCTTTTAAAAGTACTTAAACATTGGCAGACTGAAAGTTATTCAATAATACACTCTCCCCATGACAGATTGGCTTGATCTTTGGCCCAGAGAACACAACATCCATTATTTCCATTATTATAAACATCCTGATCGCTTAAGACAACACATGTCAACTTTGTCATTCATTGCATTTTAGATGAGCTCTAGCCCAAAGAAGTCGGCAGCGTTTCTGGAGGTTGACATGTGGGTGAAATACATAATATCCTTGCAAACATTTGTTGAGAAATATTCTTAACAGGTTATTTGCTGATGCGTTTTTTTTTTTTTGCTGAAGTGGCGAGTCTCCAATCATCTTTGGTCTTAAAGGACTTAGAACCTGGATGCTCTTTTCAGTTCACTGTTTTGATCACTGCTTTCTGTTTTCATTTGCATTTAACATAAAGTCCCAACTTATTTGAAATTAAGTTTGTAGATTAATACAGTATATCATCATTATCATTAACATTTTGTTTGACTAAAATATTAAATAAAAAAAAACTAAACATTTTGGCAAATAGTTTGTAATACTGATTCCAAGTGATTCCAAACTTGCTTTCCAAACTTGCATGATGGTGTACCTGTAGTTTGACTCCTAGTTTCTTGAGCAGGCCTGTAAGCTCCTCCAGGTCTTTCAGGCCTTGCTTGGCAAGCTGTGTGACCGCTGCAGTCTTCTGTTTGGTCAGCAAGTTGATAAGAGGAACAAGCTCATGCAGCTCTCCCTTCTGCTCAATAAACCTATACAACATCTGCAACTGCAGAGAAACAAACATGAGAATAAGTCTGTAATTGGATTTCACACAAATTTAGAAAGACTGTACAGACAAAACATTCTTCAAGTGGCATTCTCACTGTAGTCTCACAGATAACACTTGTGGAGAGACCATGAAAGTAGACAAAACAGATGCAAAACAACTGCTGTTTTGAGGAGCTATCAAGTTAAAGAACATCTTGTCCAAGAAGTGAATAAACAGCTCAATTGGTCACCAAACATTTACAGAAAATACATCCAGTCATCCACATTTTTTAACAGCTCAGCTACTGATAAATATTGGGTATTTTAACTAGCAAATGGTCAGATACATAAATCGTGCATCTAACACATCACCTGCCAGACCAGACACCTCTTCATGTAAGCACCCACCATGCCAGAAGCTCTTCTCATCTGCTGACAGAGCTCACCAAAACAAACAGGCTTTGAGCTCTCTGGTTTTAGCTCCATCCAACTCTGATTCATCATTGCCGTAGTTCACCATACCTGTACCAATAATTCTGAACTGAGCATTTTTTAACGTCATTTAAATTCTCTCACACATGATTTCTTCTGAAGGCACCTTTTAGCTTCATTGGCCACATGGAAAGAAGGGTGGTTTGTTGAGCTTGGAATCAAGGTGATGTAAATGCCTGGCATTAATGTCACTTAGACCATTATCATTTTTTAAATTATTGTCTCTGTATTAACCATTACTGTTCTTTTAAAAAGCTTTGTCTTTGGTCAAAGCTTCTGAACACACTTGAGTAGTCAAATTATCTAGGCCAGCCCACGGGCCTAGGTATGTACATTACATTACATGAGGTATTCGGTACATTTTCAGTGACTTACACTGTTGGTGGACAAGGACAGGTTGTAGAACTTGGCTTCCACCTCATGCTTTGTCAGCTTTTCACTCTAAGGAAGGAGAGAGAGAGAGAGAAAGAGAGAAAGAAAGAGAGAGAGAAAGAGAAAGAGAGAGAGAAAGAGAGAGAGAAAGAGAGAGAGAGAGAAAGAGAAAGAGAGAGAGAGAGATTCCAATTTATTTTACCAAATCTTTAGGGAAATTGAAATTTTGTTATCAAAACCTGAACTCCATGAACTTCAAACTGGGAACTAAAAGATCGCTGAGGGACAGTTACAGGGGTGTCAAATTATATTATAATGGCTGACTAATGGATATAGAGGACTAACAGAATCTTACACCTCACTGGCATGTGTATGTATAGTTGAGGCCCAAGGTTTGCATACACCTAGGCGGAACACAGTAAAACAAACTTTTTACCATACACTTTTTCGTGAAGTCAGTTAGGGTATTTAGTTTACAAACCACTCCAAGATGATGTATAACTCCCTGTCCTGTTAGAACAGACTCATAAGAACATTCCACATAAAAAGCCAACATACCTCTGATGTTCTATACATGTACTTTTTTTTCCTCAAACCTAAAGCATGCAACATGTTAGACTAGAAAATGGCTGCAAGCATGCAATTACTTCAGTGGGTCGCTCTTATTTACAAGTTACTGCATCATTGTGTAATGGAAACTAGCAGCTTGTGTTACTGTTGTAACAAGAAATATTAAAAGTAAAAATTGTAAATGAAAATGAAAAGAAATTTCCAAAGACATAGCAAACCCATTTAATGTCAGTCAATAGCCATCAAAGCGAGTGTATAATGAACAATGTGCACACAATGGTGTTTGTGTGTGTACGTGCTCACCATGGCATCACATAGTATATTGGAAGCCTGGTTCAATTTGTCTTCTGGCACTCCACTGTGCAGTAAAATGGCTCGCAGCAGGCTAGTGTGGTTCAGGTAGATAATGTAGTTCCTTTCCTGCAACCCAGCATGAGATACAAAATGTTAACAGACAATTTCCAACCATATTATACTCTGTTAAAAAGGACGTTTTTCCCGGAGACAACAACTAATATATATGGTATAATGACAGTTCATAGAAGCTGGCCATTTCCTTAGATATAATGCCATGCTGAAATAACAGGTCAGATGTTTTTTACAGCCTGTAAAAGGACAAGTCAATTTCTTAAAATTAGCAAGGCAACAAGCCATCAAAAGCTATTTTTTTCATTAAAACTAAGCAAACTGTTTAAAAATGAAAATGGGTAAAATAATATTAGCACTTTTGTTGTCCTGCAGCTTATTTAAATAAACCAGTTTTACGCAATGTCTTGCACTGTTGCAGAGGCTGCATTTAGATGGGAGAACATTCTGCAAATAAAACATAGGAATCTGTTTCTAAGTTTTGCAAACGTATAGTCTAAAGAAATAAGAACTCACAGAACTTCCTTTTGGAGCCGAGAAAGACCGGAAGCGAATTATTGTTTATTTTTGTTCTAAATATTTTTCACATTGCTAATACAAGCAAAACTGTGCTGTGCCACCTTAGTTTATCAATAATTCATGCATTTGCACACCTTTGGCTTCCCCGACTTCCCCATAACGTACTAGTGAGGACATTTTGTAAAGTTTCTGTTTTATTTATTTTTTATTTTTTACAACCCCCATCTCCAAATAAATTGGGACACTGTACAAAATGTAAAAACAGAACAATGATGTGCATATTATTTAAACCCTATATATAACTGAAAATAGTACAAAGACAACATATCAAATGTTGAAAGTTGAGATAATTTATTCTTACAAGTTTTTTGCCAATATACGCCAACTTTGAATTTGATACTGGCAACATGTTTTAAAAAAAGTTAGCACAGGCACAACAAAAGACAAAGATATGTGATGCTTAAAAAAACATGTTGGAAAAACTCACATGATCAAAAGGTTCACTGGCAAGAGGTCAGTAACATGATCTACGTTTACAGCATTTGGCTGACGCTCTTATCCAGAGCGACTTACAATTTGATCATTTTACACTGGTAGGCCAAGGTGGTGTTAGGAATCTTGCCCAAGGACTCTTATTGGTATAGTGTAGGGCGCTTACTCAGGTGGGGATTGAACCCCAGTCTACAGCGTGGAAGGCTGAGGTGTTAACCACTACACTACACCAACCACGATCTACATCATGATCTACATCATGACCATATCATATAAAGTAGACAACATCATTAAAAGACTAAGAGAATCTGAAGAAATCTCTAAATGTAAGGGGATAAGGCCAAAAAACAAACAATTGGTTGGCTGTGATCTTCGGGCCCTCAGGTAGCACTGCATTAAAAACACACTACTCTGCAGTGAAACATCACTGCATGGGCTCAGGAATACTTATGAAAAGCAATGGGCCTCATTCACCAACCATTGTTAAGAAGGAATTTCTTCTTAAAACCCACTGACGCAGTTTTTACGAAGCTTCCTACATTCACCAATGTTTTCTTATTTGGGATTTATTCTTAGATAAGAACATTCAAGAGCACAAAGGTGCAAACAAGTACAAGAGTTTGGGTGCTAAACTGGCCTGCCTGCAGTCAGACATTAAAAACATCTGGTGCCTTATGAAGAGAAAAAAATGCTGAACTGCTGAGCATCTGAAATCCTGTTTCAACTAAGAACGGGAAAACATTTCACTTTCAAAACTACAGCAATTGGTTTCCACAGTTCGCAAATGCTTACAGAGTGTCATTACAAGAAGAGATGATGAAGAGAAGAGGTAAACATGTCCCCTTCACAACTTTCTGGAAACATGTTTCTAGCATCAAATTAATCAATCATCGGCATATGTTTTTCAAAAAACAATAAAATTTCTCAGTTTCAACATTTGAGATTTTATCTTTATACTATTTTCAATTAAATGTAGGGTTAAATGATTTGCACATCATTATATTCTGCTTTTATTGACATTTTGTGCAGTGTTCCAACTTTTGATTTGGAAACAAGGTTGTATCTTACTTTAGGGACAGGATGTTCTTTAGTTTGATAAAAGCTGAAGAGCTGCTATTGCACCTCCTCTATAAGGCAGTTTTGCAAGTGTTATATCTTCTTTAATGGTCTCTCGCAGTTCAGCTAAACTTCCCCAATTTGCTTGTTTGCTGAAGAGAAAAGGTTTTGTCGACATTCAGAAAATATTACTCACTCACAACTGCTGTTTAAACAGTTAAAACAATTTTTCATTAAAAATTAAAAAATAAAATCCAATCTTATACCCAAAGGGCTGGAGAGGCTGCAGATTTTCACTCCTAACAAGCTGGATTATACCTGATTCTACCAGTTTAATCAGTTGCTCTTAGCCTTCAAACACCAGGTGATCTCTTGCTTTGTTGGAGTGAAAACCTGAAGCCACACTGGCCCTCTGCGGATAAGATTGGACGGCCCTGATGTAAAGCATCACCCAACTGAAGCACCCAAAACTACTCCAGAGCAGTGCTGCCATGACCAAGAAAAAAAAAGACTAGTTCCTTTTCATCACTAAAGCTTCTCGTAAAGTTCAAAAGAACTGTTTAATGAATTCCTTTAAAGTGTTTGCATTGTCTGCTTCTATGTCCTGCTGCTGCAGAAGCAGAATGGCTCAGATACCTGGAGAGCGCTGAACTCTTGAATGATCTCAGATATGGTATAAATGGTCTCAGCGTCAGGGAGCAGGCTGCCTGTCACAGGCACCACTATATCAAAAGCACACTCCAGCAGCTCTCGGGGGTGAGCCCTGTCCAGCTTCCGCGGCCTGAACACACGCTCGATACTGTACCTAAACAGGATTAGGTCTTATTATTAATGCCAAAGAGTGAATGTTATAACCATTCATTAATCAAGCTTATAAACTACATTGATAGTAAAAGAATTATACAACATTAATAAAGTGTGTTCACAGGGTTTCCCATTCATGTATTCAACAGTGGCAGGCCACCCTCAGACCACATTAGAGGGTCCAGAGACCACCCACCACAGCTTCTAAAATCCTGTGGGAAACACTGTTCTCAACGATCTACATACAGATGAGGTCAAAAGTTTACACACACCTAAGCTAAAAAATTTAATTCAACATCTTCACACATTTTATGTCAATATAAATGTGCTGAGTTAAGTCAATTAGATATGTACTTTATTTCTATAGAATATTTCATTTTGAAAATAAAAGCTAGAAGGGGTCAAACACTCAGCTCAGTAGCTCCTCACAATACTTTGCATTCCTACTGACATCATTAAGGCCAAACAGTTCATTTTTTGTTTTATCCGTCCAGAGAACACTCCTCCACAAGTCTGCTTGAATCTTCCACTTCCTTACTAGTTGTTTGTTTTGTTGATGTCTTAGGGTTCAGTTGAACCTTCAGTGTGTTCAGCCCTGGGAGCTCATTTGTGCCTCCTTTCCAAATGATGCAGTGTCTGTGTGGTCCCAAAATTTTTGTACAACTGTTTGTACAACTGTTTGTACAGCTGCTCATGGCATCTTCTGATTTTGGAAATAGCTTCTGAGAGGGTCTTGGCTGGATTTGCCAATTGTATGAAGGGCAAAAGAACTCTAGCTCAAAATGGAGGCCTTTAAATATAGCCACAAGCACACTCCAACTTCTAAGTATGACAACTGGCCAACTAGAAGCTTCTAAAAAAATCAGTACATCAATTTCTGGAATCTTGCAGACTTTTAAAGAGATAGTCAACATGTGAATAAGTGAATAGTAAATTAAAACAAATAAATGTCTCTCGTCATTTTAAAATTACCTCTAATGTGAACAAAGTAAATACCCTAACTGACCTCACAAAAAAAGTGTATGGTAAAAAGTGTGTGGAGTTGTGAAAAAAAATTGTTTTAATGTGTTTAGCCTAGGTGTATGCAAACCTTTGGCCTTAACTATACATACACATGCCAGTGAGTGTTTTCATCAACAACTTTTAAAAAGAAAAGTACCTTTTAACATGTGAAATGTTATTTCTGGCCGCAAATCTGGCAAATGACACCTGGCAAAAAAAAAACAAAGAGGAGAAGAAAGCATGAAAACTAATGACCACAAGTACACAAAGTTGGTCAGAATTTAATCTAGAATATGAGAGAAAGACAAAGTGTAGGTGAAGGGGACAGCACGTAGTCTTTACTTAGAGCACTATTTCCTAACACGAGAAAGCACCACTGCATGACGTATGTGGTTTTGTATCCTTTCAATAATAATTTGAATAAATTAACAGCTACGTGAACAAATATTGAACCAATAATACAATGTGTCCCTGCCTCACTTATGTTGGTGGCAATGACCTCTCACAGGGATAAGAAACCTAAACACTGCAACAGTCCTAAACTAATGGCCTCTCTGTTGGACTGGCAGGCATACATCCTGCTTTTTAATTGATGCTCTAGGGTCAGTTTGGGCATGCTCAGCACTTACCCGCAAGTCATAGGGCAGGGTGACCAGCATGCCACTGTGATCCATAAAGCATGCCAGCTCACATCCTTCATACAACTTCCTGTTTCTGGGCAAGAGTAGTGGGGTCTGTAGTCTTACTGCACCTGAGATAGAAAAAAAAATTACAAAACTTGTTAGATTAACTAACCAACATAACCAGTTAATAATAACTTGTCTCAAAGTATAATGGGATTATGTTACTTTGTTACTTTTATTACTTATTTTATTACTTCTGCTAGTAATAAATGTAGCAGTAATTGAAAACTGTGCAACAAAAAAGGCCTTCCAAATATGGAATTAAAAAAAAAAAAAAAAAAGTAATTCACAGTAAACAGAACATAAAAGCCATTATAATTAGTAACTTTTAACAAGACAAAGCCATTAGGTTGATGACAAACTGCAGATGCACTTTGAAACCTAAGAAAACAGCCAGCAGAAACAGCCCAAAAAGGCTGCATCAAAATAAAATCTCTCTGAATAAAATGTAATGCTTACAGGGCTGTTCCTGAATGAAAATCCAGTACAGCCTGTTTAGGTAAGCTTGGGGGCTTGGGGCTCTCGCTCTTTTTCAATATGGCATTTTTTTTCCCCCCATCAGTGATACAAGTGTAATCAGACTGATTGCCAGGTTTGTGCTGTGTCCTATGTTTGTGATGCTTATATTCACAAAGTCATGCAGTCAGCTGGTAGCATACATGTGCTCAAATTATCTACGAGGTCAGACAATCAATATCGGGGAAGTTTTTTTTAATCAATGCACTGCATGTTCTTCTCATAAAGATAAGTAATTCTTAGTCAGTAATATCATAAGAAATAAAACTGTAGAGTGTTATGCTATTCAAAGGACTGAACGATTTGGGAGGAAACACCTAATTTTGGACCAATATTTCAAAGGCAATCTAAATGCCATTATTTTCTATAAGTTAACTTTTCTTTCCTTCAAGAAGAGCAGCATGTGTATTTTTGGGCTTGAATGCTGAACATAGTGTGCCATAAACTCTGTATGTGGGATATAATTAAAGTAGCGTTATGTAAGAGTTTTGATCCGGCAGTGATGATAACGGCAACGGTAGATAATTCATTTTCATCCTCAGAAGACTCATCATTCACCAAGTTTTGACTGATCTCTTGCAATACTCATTGTGCTTGCAATCATCAGATCTATCCTCTCGGCGAAGGGGTTTGAAGCACAACTGATGTTCCAAAATGTTCTTGCGCATGTTGTGTCAAATGACATATTTCTACCAGAGAGGTCTCCAAATCCCCAACATTTAAATGATGCATCTTTAAACCTGCAGCTCTTGTGATTTGGAATTTACATTCCTTCAAATTCATAAACCAATTATTCACTGAGGTATACTACGGTGTCACAGAATGCATTACCCTGGGTAATTCACAGTGGATGACACAAGAAACAGAAAAGCTGAATGAGTTGAGTTTGTCACTTTTACAAGAAGAAAATGAGATACACAACATATCCAAAACACTAAAATTACAACCAACCCAAAGCATCGAGAACAGTACAGTCTGTCCTGTGTATGTGCACTTCCTAACACCTATATTTGATACAAAAAGGAACAAACTCTGTCAGAGAACTCGCAAACACTTCCCTCCGATTTCCTAGAACAACCAGCTGAGGAAAAACTCCCTTTTGCTCTGGGGAAAAGTGAGTTTGTAGTCAAAATAGAATTAATAGCAAATGGGTCAAACAGTGACACTGATATTAGGCAACATTAAAGCCTTTCATAATGGAGGGCAGATGGAGGTACACTGTGTACATAACACAAGAAGCGAAGCAAACACTGCACAAATAATATTTGCCAGTTTTACAAAAGTCTTATAAATGTAACCTACTGGCCAACATGAGCACTGTCGTGTGAGTACTGTCAACCATGATGGGCTATACAGGCCATACATTCCAACCTTTTCAGTATAATATCTTATAATTTACAAATATATATATATATATATATATATATATATATATATATATACACACACACACACACACACACACACACAAAACAATACCAGAGCTCTTTTTAACTCTTTTATTTAGCTCATAAAGTCCTAGAGCAACAAAACAGTCATCCTCTCAGTCGATGACCCTCGGCAACTGAAAACAGACAGTGGCATTTCCCTCATATGTCCTCCATTTACACTTGTGAGGCCTAATAGCTTACAGACAAGAACTCCATGGCCCAAAAGCCTGAGTCATAATAAACTACATACTAGAGAGCATTCAGAGCAATGCCAGAATGTACTGTGCTGTGGGATATTTTTTTTAATTAAAGTTGATTTTCCTCTCACATTCTTAAAACCCATTAAACAGACATATATCAGTGTTTCTCCTAGATTTGTTCAGGCTGGATGGCAGACACAATTCAGAAATCAACTGAACTGTCATGTATATAGTGACACCAAATACATGCTGGGCAATCAGTCCACTGTTTTCCACTATAGAAAAACTGCTAATGACTGCTTTACAGTTCAGACTGGCCAAAGAGTAATTCATATGTGTTTGTAAAAAGAGAAGAACAGGGTTCATAGCTCCCTAAACCATAATTAAATGTTTTTTATTACCAAAATATCTCAAACAGATCTGCTCTCGATTACTAGAGCTTGAAGAATGCTATAGGAATATGATTGCTCATGTCTGCAAGCATGCAGAAGGGGGGGGGGGGCTCCCACTGGTTTTATTTGCTACTAAAAAGGGAAAAATAAAACACCATACTTAAAAGTTTACATCTTGTATCTTGCCCCTTCAGGGGTACTACGGCAATAAAAAACCCAATCATACTTCAGTTTGCGGAAAAAAAATTATTTTAAAGACCAACAAAAGCTGTGATAATAGTTTAAAAAATATGATTTTCTACTTAATGCAATCAGCCAAGACATGTCTGGAGTCCAAAGTTTGCTGTTGTAGTTTAGAATTAGAGCTGCTAGGCTAACATTGCTAACAAATATGAAGTCATTGTCACCCAAACATTTGCCATAAATATATGCCCAAAACTACTTTCAACCTGACGAACCGCACTACAGTCTAAATCCAAGGTGCACAGATAAGTCGACACAAGTGTACTCAATCAATCAACACAGTAATAACCAATAATATAAATCAATGTAATGTCTGACCACAAACTTAAGGACTTTTTTTTTTTTTGGACAAATGAGCCTCAACATTTAACCTGTATACACATGAAGAAATGCACCCACCAGAGACTAGTACAACAGAAATCTAGTGGTGTAAGTGTCAATCGATGCCAAAGGGGTACAGTGTCTCTGCTTTTCATTTCTGTAGTTATATTTTCATCTGATATGCAACTTCTAACTGCCTTACAGTAAGTAAGCTTTAGCTATGAAGCAAATATAGATTTGGTGGAAACAGTCGGGGTGACTACTCATTTCCAGTGGTTGTTAGCACTGTTAGTCTCGTAGTTCCATTTCTAAACTAAAGAACCAAAATCCACCACTGTACACAAAGTGAGGTACACTGAGACATGGTCTTGACAAGGTGAACTGGATTAACTGGAAAACTGACTGCAGCTCAAGCAGTCACCAAAATTAGTGTCTAACCTCACAGAAGATATTTTGACAGAATGGGCACAATTCCTACACACTCCAAAATCTTGTGGAAAGCCTTCCCAGAAGGTATAAGGCACGGGGTGGACTTCAAAATGACATTGATGCCCATGTTTTTGGAATGGACTGTCCCACAAAATCATATAAATGTGATGACCTGGTGTCTACAAACTTTTGGTCATACAGTGTTTCAATGATCAGATTCACACTGGCCTTGGGATCTGAATTTAGTGCATCTTAACATGTGAAAATAGACAACAGTCTATTTATGGTAGGAATGCAAAAATCAAATAGCATTTGACACTGCAGAGAACAAGTTAAAGCTCCTTACAGAACAGGAGGCTGTATGCACTGACATGCCCAGGTAAAGGTCTAAATTAAATTTATATGCCTATAACATAACTCATGTTAGGTGACGACATGAGAAGCACGAATCAAAAAGGTCTAGCTTAAACGGGAAAGATTTTAGCATGGGTGGTCTAAAATTCAGCTTCAAAACAGTGTCCAAATCACTCACCATGTTTTTTGAAGACCCTTGTGATTGTCTCATACACATACTGCTGCAGTTTGGCACTGTTGAAATTAAAACTTCCCTGAGGCAAAGCAAAACAGAAAAAAAGTTAGTAAAACAGCATAGCAGGGATGGAGTTTAAACACAGCCTGTATTATGTGGACCAGATGATGAGGCCAGATGAGTGCAGCGCTGGGACCAAAACTGTACAGGCATACAGCGACATCTAGGGGTAAGGAAGGAATAACGCACTAAGGAGAGAGAGTCTGATATCGGACTCACTGACTACTTCACAAAATCTTCTTTAAATCTAAAATTTGTGTTTTAGTTGTCTACAAAATGGGTTTACAAAAAGGTAAAATGTCCAAATATTTTTTGATTCTACAGTAGCTGGTTTAGCTAGCTTAGCTGGCTGAATACAGCTGACAGGCTACAAAAATACAGACACTTGACTGAACTACCTTGTGGATGTCAATATCATATGTGTAGTCCATGACATGAGAGGGGTTCTGGGAGAACAGCTGGCTGACCATGGTGCGGTAGGCCTTGCCCATGACATTAGCCATGGTGTGTTGCAACACCTCGTGCAGCTCTGATTCCTCCATCTGAGGAGGGGGTAGGAGATCGCTCTTCAAAAGCTCCACTGCCGTGGGCCGCAGGGCAGGGTCATGGTTCAGCAGCCAGCAAATCACTTTCTTCTATATCCACAGAGTAGGGGGAGCAGAATTATTGGTTTTACATTTACATTTACAGCATTTAACAGACGCTCTTATCCAGAGCGACTTACAAGAAGTGCTTTGTCTATCTAGAGAAAGTATCTTTGCTTTTCGTTTTCTGGAGGATTCTTGATGTTGCAGGTTAACGAAAGAAGAACTGATTGTAAAACTCACCTGAGTTCCATTCTCATAGTCACCAAAGTCCTCAGGGAAGTCAATTGACTCCTGCAAAGGGAATGAAAACAAAGTGAATGCTTTAAATCATTACACATGATTAATTTCCCTCAAGGTCATTAATGTCATTTTACATGACGTAATTGAGAAATTTATGAAGATGTTAAAAGTATGTGGAGTGAGCTCACCTTTCTGAGCTGGCTGAGGACAGATATACGCTCAGAAGCTGTAGTCATTGGTCGGTAGGACATCTCAAACAAGATGATCCCCAAGCTGAAGAGATCTACTTTCTAGACAGAAACACACAAAGTATTTATATAAACACAAATGGTCTTGAGAAACATCTTAATGTATATATATAAAAAAATACTACAGCAATGAACACCAAGTAAATTCTACCTGATTGTAAGTGGCTTTAGTATTTCCTTGGACTTCTGGGCTGACATACAGCGCAGTACCAACCATGCCAGTCAAGTTACCTGGTCAAGAAATAAATCAGAAAAAAGTAGTGTTTACACCAATTTGTCAGCAAATCCATAACTCCTATATGAAGAATGAAGCCAAAAAATTCAAGGTGAAGGCCACTTTTTTCTTTACCTGTTGGATCTGATTTCAAGACCAGACCTGAACTATTATCCTCAATCTCCAGTTTGCCTGAAGCCTGTAAAAAGACAGACATCTTTGAAACAACACAGCACTGAAAAACTACAATATTAGACCTAACCAATTTATTTTGTGCTCCCTGAAGTTCTTTAATATTAACTGTTGTCTCAGAGTTGATATTTGTTTAACAGATAATGTAGCTACACAAGAATATTAAAGCTTGTCAAACCACTTTAATTTGGTTACAATACAACAAACAAAATGATGAAACTATTTCATTTTTTTAATATGTGAATGGAACTTGATGTACAAAGCCTTTGCACCAGTTTCAGATCCAAATTCAGATACACTGTGTCTGCATATTCTGTACGATTGAGCCTTAACACAGAGTTTCTGGGCTGTATGCATGGTAAAACACAGTTTCTGGGCTGTATGCATGGTAAAACAGAGAACGCACTTCACTCGTTTTCATATACAGAGATGCTGTTAGTGTTGCTGATTACATAATTTCACCGGATTTACTAAAGTTTAAGCAGTTCACGGCGGCCGATTAGACGCAGATTTCTCCATCTTGCAACCATGTTGCATTAGAGTCTCAAAAAGATGTTGCTAAAAGCAGGCACAGCCTAGAAAAAATCATTTTCCAACATAATAACATTATTTAAACACTGGGGATCAAGCGATTGTGTCTCTGAAACGATGTGTTATGATTTTCCCTCGTAGGTTGAAAATGTGTTATTATTAAGGACAGCTTTAACTCATTTGTTTTTGAATGTATTTTTACCTTAAAATATTTGACTAACATGAATATAACTAAAGAATAAGACAGGAAATAGAAAAACATTAAAACAATAAAAATGCCTTATGGCTAGTGAATACAGTAACTAACCCAAACCTAGGTTTAATTTAACTGAATTATGCCTCACTGAACCTTGCCAATACAGATCATTACAGATAATTATTGACTAAAAATCTAAAGGCCTAAATAACATACTGAAAACTCTAAGTAATTAGTATATTAATGTAATATAAGTGTACAGCCTCAAATGTTTTGGAAAAATGTCTATTTGGATTGTAGTAGCAACAAAATGCAACTTAAATTATATTGGAGTGACTGGATGCTAATGAAAAGCTATGAATGCTCCCTGTGATCTTTATAAAAGATTCCATAACTAAGTAAATAGCTAGCCTCTGTTTTGTTAGCTTAAATCAAACAATTGCTAATGAGAGATTAGAGGACTAAGGATAATGGGAAAAGTGTTGAAATCAGCCTGATCAGCTCAGTGCCAGACATTGGCAGTCTAGTCTTGCCACAACCCTATAGTTCAGCACATGGTTTGGCCTCATACTGCATACTGTACTGTATACTGCTGATTAGGAGTAGCATGCACAACATAGAATATACTGGTGCAGTGTACAGAACATAGTAGGCTGTTTCAAACACAGCCACTGTTGTGCATACAGACTTGCACTGTGGAGAAAAACTAACTACACAGCACTAGGTACCTTGAGCAACAGCCATAACAGACATAGAGCTGAATGATACATTTACATATTTATATCTTAGTGCAATGTAAGTAAAACAATTTTATATAGCCAAAACAGTTCCTAGCTTCCTGATTCTTTCACACTGAAAGGTGCAAAAATATTAATCTGTAGAAACATTTCCCATCTGAGATATAAACCAAAGCTGAAACATCAAACAGTGTCACATAAAACCAAACACTTTTATGGCAATTACAAATTGTGCATTATATATAGTACACGTAGTACCACATTAGATGGGTGGTCAGTAGCCAAGCCAAAGTCTCCTATCTTGACATGGTCATGAGAGTCCAGGAAGATGTTGACAGGTTTCAGATCTCTATGAATCATTCCCTGAGGAGAAACAAATAGGAAGATCATACAGCAAAACTCAGGATTTACAAATAAATGCAAGCTGAATAAAAAATAAAAAAAACCCATTTTAAAGAACAGCCGCTAAAGAATAGCATTTCAGTTTCCCTCATTACTTTTTTTATATTCTTTCTGATCTCATTCCAAACACTTCGGTTCACTCCCTCGGAGTCAAAGTCGAAAGAATATCAGCTTTTAGAGTTGCCTTCATTTCCACTTGTCACCTTATCAGTCTGGGCAGTTTTAAGGAACACTGTAGCTTGCTGTCAGTTTACATCTTTACATCTGAACAATAATATTTCTAGCAGGAATCATAACATAGTCCACTCTAGTATAAAGGTCCAAAGAGTGAAAAATTACATTTTCACCTTCACATTAAAAGCACTGCTGTATCTGTCTCTTATTTGATGGTTCTGGTTAAAAGCACTGTAGATGTCTCACTAAGACTGAACCGTCAGATTGGGCATGATTTCTTTTAGAGCTCTCTGTGCTTTTACATGTGGGGTACCTGTTCATGAATGTATGCCAGGCCATCCAGGATCTCCCTGAAGAGTCTCCAGAGGCGACTGCAGTCCTGGTGAAGGCCCTCGTCAATTGTGTCCCTCAAAGTGCTTTTTTCACAGTATTCCATCTGCAGACAAACATGCACATAATAGTCAGCTCATGAGAAAATGTTAAAATGGCCAATGATGGAAATGTATAATGCATAATGAAGCCCAGTAGCTTTTATTAACTATTCACAATATATATGATACGCATTGCCGGTTGTGTATTACGATATTATGCGTAAGGAAATAGAACGGAATAGAACAGAACAGAAACAGAAAACTCCAAAATTAGAATAAGAACTATAAGGGTGCTTACTGAAGGGATAACAGGCACAAGTCATCTTCTTAGAATACACAAAATGAATAAAAAAAAATTATATAAACAAAAGTGTAAAATATTGTACGTGTTATAACGGCTCATGAAAGTAAATAAAAAATATTGTGCACTGTAAGGCCACAACTCAAACAAAGTGAGTTTTACATCTTCATTTACAGTCAGATCTTGTGTTTCTATATTAAGTGTGTCTCTTTCTGGCTAAAATGAGTGAGTGGAATGTGGATTTTCTAACATGGCTCAATCACTCCACATAAACAATAGAATCTAGAACTCTACACAACAGAGAAGCCATCAGAAGCTCTAAATCATCCCTGTGGAGTTAATTTGTTTTGCCCGTTCAGAATCGGCATGTGGTGGCTGTTTGAATGCTGTGTGGAAAAGTAGCTGCTGTAACTTCTCTACATGACATTTAAAACAGCTTGTCTCATCAACATCGCAAGGTTAAAGTCAGCTTCTTCACCAACTTCTTATTCGAATATTCCTCAGGCGCCAGACTGTAACTGGTGGAATGGATAATTCGAAGCTGGCAAATTAGAAGATAATTTCAGCTTTGTCCAAGGTATACTAGGCAATGCTACATGATCTACAGGATAAACAGGATCCAGAAATGCCACCACCTCCTCTGGGCCCAAGCACCAACTGAGGCAATGTGGATTTTTTTTTTGAAAATCACTGACATCATATCCTCTGGCAAAAGGCACAGTTAAAAAAAAAAAAAACAGAATCCACAATGGTATGGGGGTGCATTAAGGCACATGGAATGGGTGAATTAATCACAAATGAAATATACAGGTCTTGACTACATATGCTGCCATCCAGATAATGTCCTTTTTAAAATGTTGTTTCACATTGTCTTGGTTATTTCACTATGTTAAACCACATTCTGCATGTATTACTACAGCAAATCCAAATAAAGCAAGAATAAGAAAATAATTTCACATTCAGAACTACGGCAACTGGTATTCTCAGTTTTCAGTTCCCAAATGCTTACAGACTGTTGTTAAAAGAAGAGGTGATACAACACAGCAGTAAACATGACCCTGTCCCAACGTTTTTGGAATGGGTTGCTCGTATCAAATTCAATATGGGCATATATTTTCCTAGAAACAATAAAATTCCTGTTTTAACATTTAATATATTGTCTCTGTACCATTCAATATAGGGTTTAAATGATTTGCATATGACCACACCCAATTTCTTTGAAAATGGGGTTGTAAATAAAATCATAGAAATTACTCATAATTTCTTCTTGTGCCCCCTGTATCAAAAAATGAACATGCGCATCCTGACACCTGTACTACTCAGTACTTATTATTTGGACATCCACATTTATCAATAGTACCTGATTTCTGTTGTCATATTTCAGCTGCTATACCTCATTTCAATGGCACTCACTTCACAGGATGTTCCTTTTGAACATTTTCTATATCTCATACAACAATCTTTCACTGGAACTGGAATCTCTATACCTGCATGCACTCACCTGTATGTACAGATAATGTGCAATTAGGGGAGGTTTTTCAGAGTCAGTGCTCTCTGTTGTGTCCACTCCTTTCCTTTTACTCAGTTCTTCCTGTAAAAGATGCATCAAAAACATACATCAACCCATGAAAGCACAAAAGACATACAGACAAGAATATGGGAAACTAAGTTCATCAATACTCTGTGCCAGAGACACACGAGCAGAATGCTAAATGTGCTGTTTATATAAATTTATATAAATCATTATATAAAATTAAATCAACACTCCATGTGCAATATATTTTAAAATATCTCTATAGTGTACATACTCTTGAGCTTTCTATTTATAATTGTTTATATTGTTGAGTCCTTACCATTCCATGTACAATATAAAAACAGTACTTCATGTGCAATACTCCATGTGAATTTCAGGCAAAGCAAATATCTCAGCTTTTTTATTTATTTACAATTCTTTATTTTTTATGAAGAATAGAGTTTATATTTATCTTATTTTTTGTTTAGTTTTAATATATATTGTCTATATAGTAACAAGTAACAAATTGTTGAAGTACTTGAAGTTAATTACTTGCTTGTTAATTCTCTTCTTGTTAATTGTTTTCGTTCTGTCTCTTTGCTGCTGTAACACTGAGAATTTCCCCACTGTGGGACTAATAAAAGATTATCTTATCTTAATTTTAGAAGACTTACGGACCTCCACAAGAAGGTCTCTGCTGGCATCGCCATTGTCGAAGATAATGTCACTTTCTGAGTCGCTGTCGGAGGGCCTGCAGCAAAAACACAGAATGAGATAGATAGATATCTATTGATTCAAGTATCAGTGAAGAACTAGATCTGTACAATGTTTAATCAAGCTAAATTTCATCACATCACAGCTCACAAGAAAGATGGACAGAACACATCCGCCTCCTCATCATCGTCGTCATCATCATCATCGCTGGAGTCAGCAACATTACACTTGGCGCTGGATGATCTCTCTAGAGAGGTGCTCCACTCCACTGAGCTGGCTAATGCTGGTGGAGGTGCATCATCCTCAATGTTGTCGAGGAGACCGAACTCATTGACGCGTCTTGCTAGAGCTGGCCCCTCAGGAGTGCTCTGAGGTTCAGAACTCTCATTGCTCAGCACACCTGTGGAGGGTGCCTCATGTCGCTCAATCCAGGCGTTGTAGTAACGGACAATGTTCTCATGGTTGAGGCGCGAGAGGAGGGTCACTTCACCCTTGATACGGCGGAACTGCTTACTGGCTGGATTAACCTGAATCCGTTTGACCGCATAGTAGCAGCCATCCAGCTTGTTTTGGACCTGTACAAGCATGAATGTCCATAAAACTCAGGCCCCCACACAAACAAATATGGACACAAAAATAGTGGACCATAAAGCATAAAGAGCAAACATCTTGTTCCCTTCCCCCACCAAAGGCAATTGAAAGCAATAAAGAAGAAGCAAAATAATCTTTGGCTCAAAAACAACTGAGCAAAGTAGCATAACAGATTGCTGGTCACCTTGATGACTGCTCCAAAAGCACCTTTTCCCAGCAGCTGCAGCTCCTCAAACTCAGTGAAGTAACGAGAAAACTGTTTCTGTACCACCGTACTGAAAGGGCCACCGAGAAGGGGACCACGCGGAATAACTGTAGATGCAAAATCCACACCCATGTCTGCAAAAGATTCAAAGCCATTATCAGTATATTACAGACCAATTCTCATGAGATGCTGTATGTGCATGCACACAAACGCGAGAAAGAGACAGACCTTCTGGGCTCAGCTCTTGACATGGAGGAAGGCTCTTAGGCGAGGGTGGTCGGAGGAAGGAGTGCTCCAACAGCTGCTGAGTGGTCCAGCGGTCAGCATCGTTGAGACACACACACCTACAAAACAGTCATGATTAGCGATGGCATGTTCTGTCTTTTTCTTTTTCAGTATTAATATTGAAACCTTTAGGCAATACCTAATCAATCCTTTTATCGCTAAGTTTCCTTTATTTTTAATTAAAGCATTTAACTAAAGAATGTGCGCTATTTAAGGCTATGTTTATTACAGTACTGAATTAGTCATTCTGATGATATTGGCCCAATCTTGATATTTATTGATATCCATGTACTATCTTAAGTCAAAAAACATACCTTCAGACATAATGCATTACCAAGTTCACTCTTTATCAGCTCCACAATTCAGCGAACATGGTTTCATGAATGGCAGGGACATAAATGGAGGGTTCAAGATTTTCAAACAGCAAAACTGCCACTTCTCTACTAAACTGTTTCTTAGTGAGTAATCAAAATGTCAAATAATTCAAACATTGTTGCCTGACAAGAGTGACATAAGTTCAGAAATGAAAAGTCAGCACAAAAGAATCTTGGTCCCCTATTCTCTTCTAGAAACAAACCTTTGGTTCCCTGCCCTACATTCCAAGTTAGAGTTGTGCTTAAAATATTAATTAATAATATATTGTGAACAAATTTGTGGCAGTGTGTAACTTTTACAGAAGAGAAATTGCTACTGCAGTCAATTCTCAGTTTGCAATATTTATAATAAATAAGCATATTGCATACCTACATTCTAATAGAAGAGATATATAGGTATTGATGGGTATTTGTACCAGTCCAGAATCAGCATTAAACACTGGTTGGGATATCAGAGGGGAAAAAATTGATCTGATCCAATACTGGCCTCTCCAGTAGAAATGTAGTTGAATGCAATTTGTGGAGAAACATTTTGTAAGGTGGGCTGTGTGTCAGACTACCACGAGTGGATGAACCTGATGTTTGCGAGTTTATTAAATAAACTCAATCAAAACTTAAATGACATGTCTTCTGAGCATGTAAGTGATTTATTAGCTATTATTATTGTTGTATCTTCATCTATATGTCAATTTTGCATTTGGGGTTGGAAAAAGTCCCACAAAATCTAATTCAACACTTGTGTGTTTCTTGCAGGTCTTTTTTTCCTTCTGACTCATTAATGCTACATTTTTCTGTTTTAACATCAAACTTTCATAGTGCTGCTTTAAGTGAAGTGTAATTAAAAATTAGCTCAAATTAAGGTAGCACTTTTTGAAGAAAATTTGTAAATTGTTTTCAAACTCATCATTTATCAAAAGGACATTGTTCTGAAGATTTGCAGGCTACTAGGCAGGACTGCAAGCATTGCATTGTATAGTAACTCAAAAAAGTGAGTAAACCCCTCAAATTTCTGCAAACATTTTATCTTTTCATGGGACAACACAATAGAAATGAAACTAACTTAAAGTAGTCAGTCTGCAGCTTGTACAGCAGTATAGATTTTCTGTCCTCTGAAAATAACTCAACACACAGTGATTAATATCTAAATAGCTGGCAACACAAGTGAGTACACCTCACAATGAACATGTCCAAATTGTGCCCAATTGTGTCGTTGTCCTTCCCTGGTGACATGTGACTCGTTAAGAGTTACAAGTTTTCAGGTGTGAATGGAGAGCAGGGCTGTTAAATTTGGTGTTTTGGGTACAATTCTCTCATGGATATTTAGCATGGCACCTCATGGCAAAGAACTCTCTGAGGATATGAAAAATAATTGTTGCTCCCCATAAAGATGGCCTAGGCTATAAGAAGACTGCTAACACCCTGAAATTGATTTCCAGGACAGGTTGTACTCGGAACAGGCCTCGCCAGGGTCGACCAAACAAGTCGAGTCCACGTGTTCAGCGTCAAATTCAGAAGTTGGCTTCAAAAAGCAAAAAGAGTGCTGTCAGCATTGCTGCAGAGGTTGAAGAAATGGGAGGTCAGTCTGTCAGTCCACAGACCATACGCCACACAATGCATCAATATGCTCTGCGTGGCCGTCATCCCAGAAGGAAGCCTCTTCTGAAGCAGACATACAAAAAACCCCGGAAACAGTCTGCTGAAGACAAGCAGTCCAAGAATTATGGATTACTGGAACCATGTCCTGTGGTCTAATGAGACCAAGATAAACATGTTTATCTCAGATGGTGTCCAGCACATGTGGTGGTGCCCTGGTGAGGAGTACCAAGACAACTGTCTCTTGCCTACAGTCAAGCATGGTGGTGGCAGCATCATGGTCTGGAGCTGCCCGAGTGCTGCCGGCACTGGGGAGCTGCAGTTCATTGAGGGGAAACATGAATTCCAGCATGTACTGTGTCATTCTGCAGCAGTGCATGATCCTCTCCCTTCAGAAAATGGCAGTTTTCCAACTCGATAACGACCCCAAACACACCTCCAAGATGACAACTGCCTTGCTGAAGGTAAAGGTGATGGACTGTCCAACTATATCTCCAAACCTAAACCCAATTGAGCACCAGAGGGTCTTCCTCAAGCGGAAGGAGGAGGAGTGCAAGTTGTCTAACATCCACCAGCTCTGTGATGTCATCATGGAGGACTGGAAGAGGATTCCAGTAGCAACCTGTGCAGCTCTGGTGAACTCCATGTCCAAGAGGGTTAAGGCAGTGCTAGATAATAATGGTGGTCACACAAAATATTGACACTTGGAGCACAATTTGGAGCACAAATTGTACTCACTTGTGTTGCCAGCTAACTAAACATTAATGGCTGTGTGTTGAGTTCTTTTCAGACAGAACAATAAATCTATACTACTATAAAAAATATTTGCATAAATGTGAGGGGTGCACTCACTTTTGTGAGATACTATATATCTTGTGTACTGTTCTACGTCCTGTGGTATTGCAAAACCTCTTGAACCATATTGTATCCTGTAGTTGCTGGAAACAACTCCTGAAGTTGTTGCCCCAGTACTAAATTCACCCAAAAATTTGGCTGAACCTGTGCTGACCTGTCTTTTAAAAGCCCTCCTGTTTGCATGATGTCTGATTGTTGCTTTAATGTGCCTCTGGGAGTAGCCCAGGGCAGAACAAACACATATACAAACCAGCCCTTTACCAAAAAACAGCACACTCAGCATCATTAAAGCAAACACACCTGCAGTGCAGCTCTCACTGAAGGGCAAAGCAAGAGTAAACGCATATTTACAGAAACAGACACAAACCACCTCTCTCTGCATTACAGTGTACAGCTTAGAAAAGCTGACATAAAAAGAAACACAGACTTCTAACGTCCAGCCATGCACTGCCTAGCAGACAGGACTAATACAGAACGTTCCAAAGCATGCCACTGACGGTTGTGCATCATATTGTTTTAATACCTGTAATACTGTAGTTTTGTCAAACAGCTGCAGCAAGAAGAGATTCTCTACATTTCTATCAGTAGAGGAGATATAATCAAACCTGCTCTGTGGTGTATAGATCTGTAGGCCTAGCTAGGAGGCTATGCATCTAAACACCACTGAACAGGCTTAATTTCAGCTGTGTTTCTCCAACCAGCCACTCGACTTCCTCACATCTGAACCATTATCATCTATACTTGCGTCAGAATAGCTTCTGTTAGTCAGAATAAAACCTGGTTTGTGGTGAAAAGAGCTGTTAACCGCTAAAGCTAACTAAATCCTCTCTTAGTCAGCAGCGCAGCAAAGCATTTAACAACTGTTGCTAGAAGTTTTCACATTTATCCACCTCCTGACAACAGAACCAACACTTAAGCACTTAAATCTATACCAAAAAAAAAAAAAAAAAAAATCACTCCCCCTTCCCTTCTACAGTTCAACTGAACCTGAGGGGGAAAATGACCCTGGTAAAACCCTTTGACATTACTAAACAGGGATACCAGCAATGATTTATCCATAAATCTTCCATCCAGGCCAGCACAGATACTCAAAAATCATTATTTAACACACTCAGAATTTACACCCTGAAGTAAACGAGACATTTCTGATAAGAAGTTAGCCAAGTCTAAATGCATCTTCAATTGAATACGAAGTCTAAGCACTGTTGCGTGTTCATCACTATAACTGTCAGCAATACAGGAGATCAAATTTTTTGTTCATAATTCAGTCAATTTTTGTTCATGTTACATGCTAAACTAGTAGTACGAATGGCCAGTCCAAGTCCCAGGCCAGGTAGAATGTTCCAAATTTAGGACCTACTTCTTGAGGAAGTCCTGAAGGTCAGTGGGAAGGCTGGAAGGGACAGTAACTGGGTATTCCTTGACCTCCCGTCCCTGACAAAGTGCCAAAAGAAGAAGACCAAGGCTCCAGATGTCCCCTTTCTTTCCCGTCCGTGTGGGTATTGCATCCTCACTGAAGCGAACGTGAGCCTGCTCGAAAACGTCCTCCTTGCAAACATCAGTTAACCGTTTGGTCAGGCTGTAGTCCGTCAGCCTGATGTTGCCCTGCGGATCCAGAAGCACGGATGAGGCTGTGAGCTGCTTGTGGACCACTGAGTTTGAGTGGAGGTAGTTAAAGGCAGCAACAAGCTGGGTGGCGTGGTGGCGAAGTTGATCTACAGGCACTGGAGTGCTGGTGGACAGGCTGTGGGCCAGGCTGCTGCCCGGCACATACTCAGCCAGGAGACTGACCACCAAGCAGTCTTCGCGCTCAGCACAGCTCAGGGCTTGGTAGCGTACCAGGTTGGGGTGGTCCAGCTTCAGCAGAGAGTTCAGCTCACTCTCAGCACCATGAATCTAAAAGGAATGGACAAAGGAAAAAAGGGCAGCAGGATGAAGTTTCTGACCATTTGCAAAATTCATAAACTCAGTTTAGTTACTGTTACTATTAGGGCTGTACGACAAATTGTATTTTTATCGTTATTTATAAATCGTTATCGTTATTTATAGTTTCCGCAATGAACACATGTTTGGGTCAGAATAGATCCAATTACCTCATACACACAGCGCCAGAGAGATGTCATTACATTACCAGCACAAACAGTTACAAATTTGCTTCTCTGCACTGGAACTGAACCCTGCTCTCCCACGTGCGAGATGAGTAAATTAACCATTCGGCCTAACCTGGCTTTAATCGAAATTCAAATCCAAATAGCATGCAGCAATTTGGTTCAGAGCTGCATGAAAAATAAACCTTTCAAATCGGATCTTCCTACAGGAGATTCAGGTCATCATCTAATGATGCTCTTGTGCAAGTTTTTCACTAGTGCAACGATGGACTGTCGTGCAAATATGATCTTTTTTGCAGTCCACAACCGCAGACATTTTTGATATGGAAAATGAGTGCAGTCAGGTTCTTTCAGGACAGATGTGTATTTACATTAATTACAGATATGGTTCACTACAAAAAGTAGTAGTGGTACAGTGGTTCATCCAGTGTACTGACAAAGTCTTCCTCAGGTATGAGTTTGTTAAACCAATTTGCCACAAATAACCACAGATTATGCAATGTACAAACAGTGCAGACCACGCCTGCATTAACATATATGACCAAGTGTCTGAGACATGAATGTTTGTCACGCATCAAACAAAAAGAAAAACACTGCAGTTCCTTGATCACCTCCCACTGCCTAATCCACTGCATCTGAAGCAGTCCACTTTGTTTTAGAATCAGAATCAGCGGGCATACAGCAAGAACCAGTCTTTTAGAGTTAGCTCTAGTTAACATGGACACCAGAGTCTTTCTGCTTACTCTAGTACTGTCTGACTTGATCAGCTGCATCAAACAGCATTCTTGAGGTTTGTGCGTGCAACAAGCTGCAGACTAGCTGGTATTGACAGTTTGAATGACTAATATTCCCTAAATTCCAGCAATGTGTGATGGACAGTGGATTAGTTTTTGCCATATCACCCACTACTAGCAACAAAGACTGAGCCATCAAGACAGAAATACCATATTTGAGAAAACCTCACCTCAGCCTGTGATGCAAGGATTTAGAATACAGCCTACACCTCACCTGCTTTTTGCACTTCTCGATCTTCTCCTTCTCCTGGCTGGTAAAGAACTTGCCAATCTTTTTGCTCCAGCGAAGAATCCACTCGTACACAACAGCAAACTCTCCAGATGCAGCATTGAGGGCATGATAAACACTCCGGCCCAGTCTCTCACTCTCACCTAAGACACAGAAATACATATGCACCTATGAATAAAACTCCGCAGTGATAGTTGCTCAGAGTGATTTTATTAGGACCACCATGGTCATTATGCTAATGATCAGTGTGATTTAGTGCATAGTATCGGTATTTGAATGAAAAACCTTACCTATACATCTCCCTCTGTGAACAATGACCTCTCCCATGGCAGTACTACTGAAGTGAAGGACTTCATGAAGACATGGGCTATCTTCACTGTAAGTGTCTCGCCTGACCAAAGAAGGGAAAAAAAGAGGCAATGTAGCTACCACATTACCAGAATCACTGCCCAGTGGATGCACAGATTTTACAAGGGGTTGTTCTTTTGATCTTTAGCTGCAGATCACACTATGAGCTAAATTAAATGCACTGATTAGAAACGAAGGATCACATTTCTAGTACTTTTTGCTAAAAAAAAAAAAAAAAAAAGAGCAACATGCAACAAATATAAATAGCAATATTACATGTTTAACAAGCAACAACAGAATAAAAAAAAAAAAACCCTCTTTGAATGACATAAAATTCAAAGAACGTTCTACATCGAAAGTAAGAGGTAACTGGATATTTTGGCAGCTTTCAAATACAGCACACATTTATTTAGCAAGCTTAAGCTACTTACATAATAAAATAGCACTACAGATCAGCCAAACTTAAAATAAATAAATATGAGCACTCTCAGATTTTACACTGGACGCATTAGGCATTAAATGGATTCATGTCTGTACCTGTGTCTGCTGTTGGACGTGGTCCGACGCCTGTTAGATACAACCTTTTTGTGCTCAAAACTCTCAATGGGAGGTCCAGGGGAAGTGGCACTGTTCATAGTTGGGCTTCCTACAGTAGGTTGCACCTCAGTCTCCAAACGTTCCTGCAACAGATTTAGTTTTTAGCATCATAAGCTTGTGTGAGTGATTATTTAAAGACCACAGGTCACTTCTTAGAGGATAGTTTTACAACAATTTATAAGAAATGTACAGAAAGATAAGCATGTAGTACCATCAGGTACACTATATAATGAATACAACATTTTGCCTTAAGCATACGTTTGAGAGCATGAAAGTACAAATCGGTTTAATGTGATCTGGCTGGTTTCAGACTACAATGGCTAAAGTACACCAAAATCACATGTATGGGTGGTTGTATATTGTTCAGAAGCAAGTAAACAAGTGATCTGTACCCTGACATTTGCAACCATGAACATAAGAAAACAGAAATACTTAAGATCTACATGTAGCACAAGCCCAGCAATAATAATGAGCATAAGTTGATATCTGCTTCTTTACAACTGAATGCAATTCATGTGCCAAAGTCAAACACCTACCCTTGCATTACAACATGCAGACCATGCTGAGAGTACAGCACTGATGTGCTTCAGTATGCTCTGAAGCACCAAATTTGGTTTGGACCATCATAAAAATGCGTTCCCGCCAGCAGCAAATAGAACTAGGGTAAAAACTGAAGTTTAACAGGTAGAAGTGAAAGCGTCCTTAAAGTTAGTGCATTCAGTTACTTTAAAGTTCCTGAAATCTGAACTTAATAACTTACTTCTGCCAGCTAGTCTGGCAGTCAGCAAGTCTGACACATCAAGTGTGACACTGCAAAACAGCGATTCTTGCTGGGAGAAACGGTCACACAATTAAAATAAAATTACACAACCTGTGTGAAGTAAGCTAACTTAATGATGGTCAATGTTTCGCACCCATTTTAACTTCTCTTTGACACATCTCCACTACAATTACTGTTTGTCACTTTACCACTTTTTGCTGAAAAATATTTTGACATTAGTAATCACCCCATTCAGAACCACACTGATTATCACAGTAAGGCGATAATCTACTTGCGGCCTGACTATCTAAGATGTTCTCACATTCCAAGCTCTGCAATGCTCTACAGCAAAATTTTTCAAATTCCAATTAACATAAGACGTAAAAGTAATAAGCAGTAAAAAGACACATAAAAACAGAACATCTTACCAGCTTGGCCATTTCTTTCTTCCTCCTCTCCTCTCGTCTCTCCTCTTCTCGTCTCTGGATTTCAGCAAGGATTTCATTTTGCTGTTCATATATTACAACAATGATTAGATAATGTGTTAATGCACAGTTACATTTCTTAGTAAAGCAGAAGACGTTCGATACCTGTGGACAAGCTTGCACTACAAAATTACTGTAAACAATATTCAGTAAAAAGACAATACCAAGTGTTTGACCTGCTATAACTTTTTGCAGTGCCCTTGTCAAAGGTATAATGCATAAAAATCCATGCATTAACATCACTGATGGAGCAATGATGTACCATCTGCTCCTCCTTTTTGCGGCGCTGGTCAATCCTCTGCTGCTCCTCCAAGGCCAGTCTCTCCTGCTGCCGCTGTTGATTCTTCAGCATCTCCTCATGGAAGGAGCGAGAAGGAGGAACATTGTGCTCTGTCAGAAAACCCTGCACAAAGTCTGCTAGCTCATAGATCATCACCTAGAAATGGAAAACAAGAAAGAGAGGCTTAAACTGCACCCAATGATGCCATGCACAAGAAACAAGCTACACAATTGAGCTATATGAAGTTTTGCTCATTTTCTTAGTTCGGAGCAAGTCAGACGGTGTCTTAAATCAAGTCTGTGCGACCTTCATGAAGACCTAGATGTAACAGGCAAAGCAGGTAAAGACAAGTTTTAAGGATAAAAGATTTGAGTACAAATTTACTCCATGAGTTTGGTAGTAAAGCTAGCCTCACAGCTCTAGCTCTGAACTGAGGACTCAAAATCTGGCTGATTGACAACATCTGAGATAAGCAGATTATTGCAGAACCATTCCTTTAATGGTTTGATTACGACAAGTGTTGCGACCTGCAACATAGCAAAAAAGTTGGGCCTCAAGAAATAGGTTGAGAACCAATACAGGTAAAACGGCAGAAGAGGAAACACATTTTGGAGGTTCAGCCTAACAATGCATGAAGGTGAATCTCAGATTCCACAGTGACCACACAGAACAGCCAGGGACCAGATTTGCAGTCTTGCCTTTGGGTGTGTACAACTCACCTCACCACATCTATCCAAGGCCAGTTTGGTGAGCTCAGTCTGGAGTTTCTGAAGCTTGTCATTGGAGAGACCTTTGGTGTTTTTCAGCTCAAGCTCTGGAGGCCTGCGGAAAAAAAGTGTATGGAAAGAAATTTTTGAAAAAATAAGTAGAAAATCACATGTTGAAGTATGAATGGGATAGCCCTTAATGCTCAAAATGCAATCTGTTCTATAGAAAGTCTTGCCCTTCAATAAAAACAACCAACTGCTCAGTTGGTGAAGGCATATGTGGAGAAATGTGCATGTGTAGTAGCCACAACCTGATAACAAAAGGACATATTTTGTGTATGTAGAGACAAATGCTACCAAATGATTGTAGGGGTTTCAAAGTTTTTTTTTACCTTTTTGAAATGTTGTAGTGGCTTTCAGTTTATAAGTAATGCATCATATTTGTAGGCTTATAGGTCATTCACCATTCAGGAAAATAGGAGGCTGGGACGGTAAATTTAGGACAATAGCTATTAAAGAACAACAGATCTGAAATTCATAATCTTATCCTAACTACAAATAAGCAGACATTATTACAGAAGCATCCTAAACATATAAAAATTCTTATATACGGTCCTAACTTCAAGACACCACTTGTGTCCTAACCTCTGTTTTAACAAAAAGAAGTAACATTCTTTAGCAAGCTGTCTAACAGTAAGTGCATTATTTTAACTGCCTGTTTACATTTCAGCTTCGCACCTCTCATCAGTTGCTTGGTAACAAACATGACAGTTGAATGTCAACTTGGATCGAGTAGGTTAAGATTTTGTAAGTGGGAATAAAATACTGTAAGGTATGATTCCTAGATTGAGATAAGATTTGCTTCAGTAAAACAAATTTGTGAAAAATGTTATGTTGACCTATCAGAAGTCAAAAAGATACGACTTTACTGTAATACTCAAAAAATACTTTTGCTTTTGCAGGCATATCGACAATTAGCAACAGAGAATTGTAAATAAACACACTTTTATGTTATGTTTTAAGTTATGTTCAATACTGTGAACACCTTTAGAAACTTTTTTGTATTCTTTTTCTGCAGTTACAGGTCAACATTTAGAAAAGATGGACAGAGGTGGGTTAAAAATATAAAACTTCTGCTCAAGTACATTTCTAGCAAAAGCTCTACTTTTTACTCAGCTATTGGAGCCACACCGTCTAACTAAATTATTATGCCATTATTTTGAACGTCTAGCTTTTTCAAACAGTACTGCTTCTGTTCCAAATTGCTAGCTCAAAAAAATTGTAATACTGTAATATGTATTGTGCAGTGAAGAAAAAAACAAAACAAAAAAAAGTATTACATTTTGCCATATCAATGTGGTGGTGGTGTGTTGCGCTGGTATCAGTGGATCAGACACAGCAGTCTTGTTGGAGTTTTAAACACTGTGTCCACTCACTGTCCACACTATTAGACACTCCTACTTTGTCAGTCCAATTGCAGATGTAAAGTCAGAGACGATAGCTCATCTGCTGCTGCAATTTGTGTTGCTCATCCTCAAGTCCTTCATCAGCAGTCACAGGACGCTGTTGGCTGGATATTTTTGGTTGGTGGACTATTCTCAGTCCAACTGTGACATTGAGGTGTTTAAAACTCCAGCAGCACTGCTGTGTCTGATCCACTCAGGCCAGCACAACACACACTAACACACCACCACCACATCAGTGTTACTGCAGATCTGAGAATGATCCACCACCCAAACAGTACCAGATCTGGGAGGGTCCATGGGGGTCCTGACCACGGAAGAACAGGGTAAAAGGGAGCTAACAAAGCAGAGAAACAGATGGACTACAGTCTGTAACTGTACAACTACAAAATGCACCTATGTAGTAAGTGGAGCTGATAAAATGAGTGTAGAAACAAGGTCATAATGTTATGCCTGACTGCGTACAATACGTTAGAATTATCCAAGGAGAAGACTACTAGTATTGACACTGCAGACAGGAGACAAACTGAATGAAAAATTCTACAAATAAGCGGAAAAATGATGTTACGATGAAACAATCCAAACTGGATTGGAGTATTTATTGCAGGATGCAAACACTGGATGGTTTAAAGGGTATGAAAATGACACACATCACATGCTACGCCCTTCACAGTCACCAGATCTCAAATCAGTTGAACACCTACCAAAATTTCAACTGAGGGACAATCTTTTTTGAAAGAATGTTGTTCAATCTCTACAGTACACTTGTGGAGACTCATACAATCTAGATCAATGTGTTCCGGCTGCTCATCGTGGCAACTTACTAGAACACATTATGTTGGTTTTTCATCGGTCACCTGTCTGCATATGACAGAGGCTTAATGGCAACAACAGACAGAACCTAGAAAACAAAGCACAAACTACAGCTACGTAACAAGGGAGACATTTAAGAGTAAAAACAGACTTGTGCATCATGATCTGTGATCAACACTACTACTAACTACCTGACGTGCAGAAGATGTAGCTCATGAAACTTACACATCAGGATATGTTGGTGGACATTTGACCTGCAAGTCCACGGTCACGTAACACTCTTGGCCATAACTCAGCCCTTTGGGTCTCAAATACAGGTACATCTCCGGAGGACATTTAATCTGCAAGTGGAAGGAAAAAGTTAAATGTAGTTAAACGAAAGGAGAACAGAGTCCAATCTGCGACTAGCTAACGTTAGCGTGCTATCTGACACTACCGTCAGTCTGCTAAAGCTTGGCCTTCTTAGTCCCACCTTCCACGGATGTTGAGGCCGGATGTCCTTAAAATCATCTCCGAATATTGAGGCAAGCGCTTCGAGCTCGTTTTCCTGCTGGATGAAGTAGTCTTCGTTTCCATGTGGAGAGTCAGGAGCAGCGCTCATTCTGCTGCAGAGCACTCATAGCATATCTCCCCTCACACCCCTCTCAAAACAAACCGGCGGAGGCAAAGTTTTCACTCCAAGCTCTGCTGTGTATTACTGTATTCGTAAGCTAACCTCTTCTTCAACAAAAGGACACGTGAAACATTTGATATACAGCCGCATATCGGCTTTAAATCTAGTCAAATGAAACTTATGGAGAAGCGACTCGCGGCCACAACAAACCCCCCGCACGCTGGAGATCAGCAAGTCGCCATGTCAGCCCGTCTCAGTGATGACGTAGGAGAGTACGTTTTCATGCGCCTCTACGTAAAGAAGTGCACTTCTACCGAAAATTAAAGCCTCCAGATAATTTTAGAGATTAAAGATTAAAATTAGTAAGATTAAAGATTAGTCCGTGTTATCTTCAGCTCCTCCATGTACAGTGGACTCGGTTCAGTAAGAAGAGGCTGAAGTCAGCTTCGTAGTCGCCAGCTTTCTACCTCGAATTTTCCCGTTCCACCTTAAAAGGACCCCCAGGCTCTGCTGGACAACCTAATGGTGCCCAAAAGTAACTTCGGCACCATTTAAGGTGGAACGGGAAGATTAGAAACGAGGCTGGCGAATAGGCAGACTTTCGGCTTCGTTTCAGTGAGTGAATCTGATGTTGGAACTTACGGTATTGAAGGGGAGACCAGCTCAAAACACCGATCAGAAAGAGGAATACGGCGGCTCTTTGTTCTTTTTAGTGTTTGTTTATTTATTTATTTGCTAAACAACAAATTTGATCCTTGCTTTTCAATTTTAGATGTATATTGTTTGTCACAATGTTTTTGAATATATCCGTTTTTTTTTCTTTGCATGATTTTTTGTCAGTGGTGTTACAGATCAGGAAAGTACATATTTATTTAAAAAAGTAGTCAAATAAATACACAACAAAGGCAACCAGTGACAAATCCATGGTTAGTGAAGTGACTTTTCGTTCTCTCATGAATTTGGCTAAACACTGTCAGCTTCAAGTGTCGCAAAACAGTTGTGTCAGTGGTGTCACTCATGAAATACTGTGATTTCCAAATCGGGGGTGGGGGGGGGGGTATGACTGTAATATTTGTAATTTTCTATAATGTGACGTTGAAACTAGGTGGCAGTGGATTTTAGAAAATGAATGATTTTAGTCATTTTATCATTAGCGTTACAGTCAGCTGTAACCCCATTTGGTCCACAATGGCAGAATGACCATTCTCTTAGTCCACCAGTTGTTCAAAAGTTTTGCTTAATTCCATCATTGCGATACAAACAAAGTCATTAATAGTGGTTTGATGTAAAATGGTTTGCTGTGGAGAAACTTATAGACTCAGTCTCCTTTACAGTGGTGGTGATAGGAACCTGGTGTCACCATGTCTACAGCACAAGTATAGCCATTATATTTTCTATCCAAAACCACCAGTGAACCTATCCATGTCTTCTGAGTGTATATTTGTAATGCTGATGAAGGTAAAATAATGTGGAAATTTGAGAAAATACATTTTCTTTAAGGACTATTTTGCCTCACAATGCCCTGCATGTAACCCCCAGCATGAATGGATTAAAATAAAAAGGATTAACATGACGTTTTAGGTCAAAGCTTGATCACAGACCTATCATAAAACAATGTCTCAGGCATCAGTCAACACATTCATAACCCTTTAATGTAATTACTTTCTGCAAAAGAGCTTTTAAAAGCATTGAACTCTTTAGATGTCTGATTCCTATCACCACCACTGTGAACAATTCAGACTCAGGCAGTTTCTCTAGGATCAGAGCATTTCACATCAGACCAGTCTGAACAGCTTTGTTTATGTCTTAATCATTTCATTATTTAGAAATCTTGAAAATTTGGTGGAGCTCCCCTTTAGCAACTCAGGTTGAAATAAAAGTAGCATTGTAAGAAACAATGTAAGTAAAAAAGGATCAAGTCAAAAATTGAAAAAAGCACTGAGCAATAGAACTACAACTGCTTATTTCAGCATCTATCAGCAAAGCAACTAGAATTTGTTGCCTCTGTTCTTTTTTTGTGTGAGATACTTTTGGTCTCCCCAAAAGGAGAAGCACGACCATAAAAAAGTCACTTAGTCTCCAGGGTCGTGGGGGTGCTGGAGCCTATTACAGAGCTCATTGGGTGGAAGGCAGACAGGTCATCAGTCCATCACTGGGCAGACACACAAACATACATATTCACACCTAGGGGCAATTTAGGAAGTCCAGTTGGCCTGACCACCTGTCTTTGGACTGTCCCACATGTGTGAAGAGCATACAAATTCCACACAGAATGAACCCAGGTCACCCAGCTGGGGGATAGAACCCAGACCCTTCTTGCTTTGAGGTGGCAGCAATACCAAGCACACCACTGCACCATCTACCTAATACACTAGGATAAGTAAACGTGTAGTAGTTTGAAAAAGCTCAGAGAGGGTACACATCAGTTAAACTAAGTACATGTAACTGATTTCTCTTTTTGAGTCTTGAGGCTTTAATGTTCCTCTCACTGTTGCGTCCTCTGGACTGTAAGGGTTTTTTTGCCACTAGTTTGTCTCTCAGCTAAATTATTTTTCTTTTCATAAAGATTTTTAGTCAATGTTCAACCATTATAATAGCGTTATTAGAACGTTTCTAAATCACACTTTTTGCCTTGTTATGTTTTCTTCTACTACTTTTTTCTTTTCTTCCTTCTTCTCTCAAAGTGTTTGATGTATTCTGTGTTACTGGATGAATCTGTGCTCTTTTTCTTTTTTTTCAGGTCTAATAAAACGTATAGTAAAGACTTTCTGCAGATTGCAGTGTAGTCTTTCAGTAGAAAATCCATATTTGTAGCGTGCATTCAAATTGCTTCAAGGTGGTACAAATGTAAGTAAATGTAGTACAATAGTACTGACACTAAGTGGCACTCATCCCCAATACAAATGGTCCAGGGTTTATGACCAAGAATGGCTGACCAGACAAGATATTCAAGTAGCTCATTCAAGTACATATTAGCCATATTATAAGCACTAACACTTCCACTCAGATGTTTAACGTGTTAAATCCATAATTAGCCTCAGGACCATCAGCAGTCAACAGTGTAGGTGTCCTGAGAGCCACAAGGGGCCTCACAAGGGGCTATGTAGTTTTCTTGTTGCGTGTTTGTGAATCAGGATACTCAAAGAAAAGTATCTTATGAAGATATCACTGCTGACTTTGTGTGCAAATGAATCAGGAAAGTAAAACTGATACCACTAAAACACATAATGTTGGTTATTTTATTTGTATTTATTAGATTGTTTTATTTATATAGACAATTTCATTGCTTAAGGATTATATTTCTATATAATACAGATTATATAGTTGTTTATTGTGTTCATCTGTCTTATTTAGGTACTATGTTTATTTAGGTATTTAAATCTTACCTGATTTATTTATTCATTTTGGTTATTTGTTTAGCTATCTAGATGCTTTGTTCGTTGTTTTCAGCATGAATTCAATGTTTTACCTAGTGGGTGTGTCACAAAGCAGGAATTCTCAGTCTCGCCAGATAACTTAAGCCTGAAGTCAAGACTGTCCAATAGAACAGAACTGAGGGAGGTTCTGGTTGGACAGCCCTCGGCTGTGGGCTGGCTCAGAAATCGTGCTTTGTGAAATACCCTCATGATCTTTTTATCTACTTATTTTTTTCTTTACTTGTATAGTTTTGCTCTGTTTATCATTTATCAAACTTTTTCAGGCAAAATTAATCAAGTCTTAATTCTGTGTTTTCCATGCATTAAAATGATATGATTGAGGTTACTTAGATCCCCTGAAAAGTTAAAAAGAGACACATAACAGTTCACTTTACGCTGGCAAAGCACAGGCTATTCACCCTGTTATTTTCTTCTAGGGTTTTTGCTCAGCTAATGATCTCATGTCGAGCAGCAGATAGCACATTTAACAGCATCTTTCAATCGATCGATAGATAGATAGATTGTTTAGCATTTAGCACAGACAAAATCACTTACCATAATAACGCTTCTTGTTATTTTATATACAATATTAGTTAAATTAAACACAATGTGAATTCAAAAGTTACAGACTATTCACCTAAAGGTATTTTTCAATGGAAACAAGAATGTACTAAATTATTCTATTCTCTGATTATCTATTTTGAGTTACTTATTTACCAAGAAATCTGATCTTTTAAATACAATGAATTTTGAACATTCATTTTATTGTAACGTTGTTATGCTACACAGCTTTCCTGCTCATTTTAGAATCCTGTATGGCTTTTTTTTCAAACCTACAGCTTACTTTCTTCCTACTAATGAGTAAAAGCTGCACAAGACACTTGTCTTAATCCAGATTGGTTTTATGTTATTGAAAACATTGGTACTCGTTCACTAACCGCTCTAGAGAAGAAATTTCTCCTTTTAACCTGCTTACATAGTTTTCATGAAGACTCTGACATTCCAATATTTTCTTGTTTGGCATTTGTTCTTAGGTCACAGAGAACAGAGAACAGAATCTACACACACTCCAGAGCACAAAGGTGCAAACAATTCTGCAGTTTAAGAACACGTCATGAATCTGATATAAATATTTTCTTAGGACTTTTCGCAGAAACACATTTAAGAAAAAAAGTTTGGGAAGATATTACAGAATGGGGCTCATTCCAAACTTTTAAATGGCAGTGAATATTAGGGAAAACTACAGACATACACAGAGCTTACATGATATACAGTTGACCTTAACAACTTTACTGTTGTGTGGTTGAATGTGCACATGTATATTATGTATTCCTGTAATGTTCCAGCTGTTCTACAATGGTAGCATAACAACACTAATATAACTAGAGTAAATTAAGGTGTTTGTAGATTACTATTAACCAATAAAGTGCCTTTCCTGCACAGCTCAAAAGCAGTCCATGTGAAGGAGGTCTATACATCCCTGGTTGACTGACCGACTCAAGATAGAGCTTAATGGCTTTGGCAGGATCATATTTATCAGACCATCACAGAGCCTCTACTGACAGTAGAAACCTGAAATGTCCTTGTAGGGGAGCTGAATTAAATGTTGTAAGGGTCGACACTAATAAGGAGGCCTGTTCTCACACTCATTTCTACGCTACATTAAGTGTGTGCACATTTACAACACCTGTTTCCCACTATGACCCTACAAGGAGAGAATTCAGCCAATCAAGATCTAGCTACTGTTACAGCCCAGCCAGTCAGGAATCAGGGAGAGGGGAGGGAGCTAAGCTGGTGTTTTACTCTCCCCCATCCCTCACAGCCCACGCTTTTCTCCATGTTTAGGGCTCCAGCCCACATGCCAGTAAGTTGGCCTACTGACATATACAGTATACCGTCTGAGTATGGGGTCTTGAATGTCTCTCTCCTTATGCACTTAGCACAGAGAAAGTAGATTGTCATTTCATGTGGCCCTGCCCTGATAACAGAGTGGTGAACCTTCTCTATTCATGTCAAGGCCCATATCCATGAGTGTCCATTTAAGGAGAAATCATTTAATAATGCTGTTCACTATCTGAATTACATCTTAATTCTGCTATATGGTGCAGCCCAAAGGAGAATAGATTCCTTTTGAGTCTTGGTTCAGCTCCAGGTTTCTTCTTCATGCCTCTTAGGAAGTTTGTCTCGCACTGTGGTCTTTGGCTTACATATTAGGCCTCTGGATTTCTACAAATCAATTTCAGGCAAAAAAAAGAGCCAAACAAAATGAAATGGATTGAATTAAATGCACTTTTTTGCATGGGGTGGTGGAATTCTGTTTCACAGAACAAATCCTGAACTGTAACCAAGCAGAATAACACCCCTTTATTCAATACGTGAAGAAACTGGTTGCACTAGAACCTCTGCATTAAAATTAGGTAAGGTTGTATGTGAAAACATGCACTGTACACATCACGGTGGCACCATAAAATCTCACGAACATTAAGCTAAGCTAAGTAAAGCACTTGGCATCCAATTAGATTTTTATTACTGGGGGAGCTGCTATTTCCAAGGAAGTGCAGCTCCATTTTGGAAGGATCCAATTGCTTCAGCCCATCAAGAGAGAAACATTGCGGGTGGGTTTTTATCTCTTTTTTCGAGTGCTCTTATTTGGGCTTCTGTGAACTCAATGCTCCGCCCCAGCCCCCTTAGCCAGAGTCTTATTTAAGGAGAAGTCTTCCCTCCACCACTTCGTCCCAGTGGAAGCATCAGTCGTGCGATACAACTTGGTGAGTGTATACTACTATTGTTTCCTATGGAAGAAAGCATGGAGGTTGGTAAGGTCCTCAGATGAATTTTTACTTGGGACTAATAGGACTGCTGAGATGAGATGACTAGTTTTTGCCTGTTCTGTGAAAGAACAAGTCGGGGCATTTGGAATGGCATAGATCTGAAGCATCAGTGACAAGTTTCTTCGCTTGCTGTTGGTATTATCTCGTCCAGAGGAAGGGCTACTATACTTTCAGTAGGACTTCAACAAGGATGACTTTGGAAGACTAAGATGTAGCCATCGTCTCTGAGTTCATGCTTATTGGTTATGCTAAAAGCAGACAGGAACTAGATAGGTTGTACTAACATTACATATTTACTTAGTACATCACAGCATCTCATGAATGAAGCTGGTATGAGTTAGAGGGCAAGAAGCCATGCTGTAAACTGAGGTGTTGCAATGTGACAGCAGCTGCAACCTGAACTGATCCTGGACAGGGCCCAAGCTCCGATAGAGGGTAATGAGAAATAAGAACCCATATGGGCTTCTAACAGCAGGAGGTAAGGGACTTAAAATAGACCACCAGGCTAAACTGTAGCCCCTTTTTTGGCTCTACATTAACAGGCTGGAGGTCTCTTGAAACACTTTGCCAATGGAGATACAGTTTCAGTAACCTTTAGGGAGGCTTGAGGCATTCAAGAGGAGTATAAGGAGTATATCTTGTGCATCTGCAGTGTGACATAGAACAGCAACAAGAAATCTAAATGAGATATAAGACTGTTAAATAAGACATAAGTAAGATATAGAAATAAGATGTAAGCACAAGTGAGATGAGTGCAGCATTTTAAGAATTTAATTGTTGCCAGTTATGCATGCAATACACAAAAACCTTCTATTTGCACCACCACCTGGATGTGTCAATCTTTTTTAACAACCATGTGATTTCCACCACTCCAGACCATCACAGAAACCAACCATGTGTGACGACGAGGAGACCACCGCCCTTGTGTGCGACAACGGCTCTGGCTTGGTCAAGGCTGGATTTGCCGGAGATGACGCTCCACGTGCTGTCTTCCCTTCCATTGTTGGAAGGCCCCGCCACCAGGTGTGCCAACCTCAGTGATATAAGCCTTCCACAACGGCTAGAAGATTAAAAAAAAAAATTTATGCATACAGCATTAATGAAAAGTTTGGACTACTATGTTATGTTAATAAATGCTACTATTTTATTTACTAGAAACTTAGTAATAATAGAGTGTTAATTGAAATACTACAAGCTAGACATCAAAAGGTTATAGAAAAGTTAAAAATTCTGGATATTAATTAGTATAACTTCCTTCTCAGTGTTATACAGTTTTCTCAGCCATTGTGAAATCATCTACAGCTCTGTTCATCATTCTGGACACATCTAACGTTTCATTTTTTACAGCTTTATACAACTAACTTGAAACCAAAGCTATAGGGTGATAGCATCACAACATATTCACTTTATTCAACATATTCACTTCATATTTATCTGCAGTAAAATTGCTTTCAAACTTTAAAATGGTGACCAAACTTTTGAATGGTAGTGTATGACTGCATTCAGAGTTGGGAAGTAATGGAATATAGTAACTTCATAAGTAAACTTAACTATAGTCTTCAAGTATCTCCAGTTGATTACCCTTTCTAAAGGCTTCTGACTTTCATTCACTCCATTATAGAGCCAGCTCTATATTTCGTATAAAAAGCTAATTGACACATCAGTTGATGCGTTTATCTGCAATTTTTATATAGATGAATAAAGTATTTTACATGAGTGATGAATTTATATACTTCTTTCAACTCTGACTGCACTAATAATAAATAACAAAGTACTTCATTTGTGTTAAGAATAAAAACAATAGACCAAAATGCCTCTGTGTAGTGCACCCCTGAAGGTCATTTTTGATTACAGACGTAGTCTCGCTTTAACATTAGTTCTCTTTCTCTCACAGGGTGTGATGGTGGGTATGGGTCAGAAAGACAGCTACGTCGGTGATGAGGCCCAGAGCAAGAGGGGTATCCTGACTCTGAAGTACCCCGTCGAGCACGGCATCATCACCAACTGGGACGACATGGAGAAGGTGTGTAAACAGATCCCTCTTTCACTTTACTATGCACTGTTATAGCTCAACTCTTATATAAGTTATAGGTTAAGAGTGAAGGGAAATATCAAATTTATTCTAAGCAAGTATAATACAATAATACACTTTCATATACAGACCCTTTAATGGACTTGCTTAATATTTCCCTTCAGATTTGGCACCACACCTTTTACAATGAGCTCCGTGTGGCCCCCGAGGAGCACCCCACTCTGCTCACTGAGGCTCCCCTCAACCCCAAGGCCAACAGGGAGAAGATGACCCAGGTACTCAGACCTCCAAGACCCCTTTGCACTCTGTTACTCTTTGTCCCTTAATGGCCTCTGAGGTATTACCTCAGTTGCACTAACAACACTAACATCATCTAATCTCCTCTTGCAGATCATGTTCGAGACCTTCAACGTCCCTGCCATGTATGTGGCCATCCAGGCTGTCCTGTCCCTGTACGCCTCCGGCCGTACCACTGGTCAGTATTATCACTAATGCATCTTCAGATTGACATACTACATAAATCGATCGAATTATATATATTATACAGTTATACAGTACTGTGCGAAAGTCTTAGGCACCCAAGACACATTTTTAAAATCTTTTTATTTGTGTAGTTTGTGTTTATTTGCTAAGAAAATTGTTAATATTTGAATAAGCAAAATTTATAGAAAATTAATGATTAATGAATGATTAATGAATTGATGATATTAACAAGTCTCTGTGGTGGCTGTGAAGGTGTCAAGGAAAATATGGATCCAAGAAATTCTTGTTACTCTTTATTGTTTTATGTTTATTTGAATTATGAATATGACTTTATTCTAATGTATATTGTGATAAACTCACTGCTGAGGTTGATTGTTTTAAAAGTTTGCTTAGATGCCTAAAACTCTCGCACAGTACATATATATATATATATATAAATAGTAATATATATTTTTAGAATTTATCCTAAAATTAAGTGAGTCAGGTCAAGGAATACTGGTAGGTCATAGTGGCATATATTCCTTCAATAACTGAAAGCAATGTGAAGCTACACCACATACTATATTGGGAAGGTTGCATATATGTGTTAGAATCCAATTCCATATGTGCTATAGAGCATCCAGGGAAATACGTTTTAGCATCCAGAGAAACTGAGAACATTTTAGGTCCTGAGGAAACTGAAAACTCTCTGTTGAGTTATACATAGCCCAATCAAGCATGCAATGCAGTTTATTTGCCAGGCAGCAAGATAAACACCTGGTACATTGTTGTGGATTAGCAGTAATCGCTAACTTGCTGAGGTAAACACTCCACCTATGGCCACTGATGTCATCAGCATCGTTCATTTACGACGTGCCACATATTCTGAGAGACTTTTAAATTGCAACAGACGTTTCTGACTGAAGACTGCCCTCTGCAGGTATTGTGCTGGACTCCGGTGATGGTGTGACCCACAACGTCCCCATCTATGAGGGTTATGCTCTTCCCCACGCCATCATGCGTCTGGATCTGGCTGGTCGTGACCTGACTGACTACCTGATGAAGATCCTGACTGAGAGAGGCTACTCTTTCGTCACAACCGGTAAGTCATTATACCAAAACAAAGACAGTTAGCAGACTCCCTTAGAGACTGTACATCTGTATGTCTCTGGGGTGGTACCCTCAAGAGTACATCTTCAGTACCTTTAGTTAGGGTAATTAATTGTACCATAATCCATTGTGATTATGTATTTTTAAGTTATATTGACTCCACACACCCTGCCTTGTCTCTAGCCTTTTTTATTGATACAAGTACGTACATTTACCCTGGTAAAAATATTTATTTTAGGTAAATAATTGGGCCTTAAAACCTTTGTTGTACCTTTGAGGGCACAATCTTTTTTTCTGACAGTGTACCCCATTAAGTGCATAGATCAAGGGAATAATGGCATTAGTATTATTACTCAGCTGAAACAGGTTCTTAGCCCACTGGACTACCCACAGAGCAACAGTTTAAGTTACCACAATGCTGTGTTGGGAATGTTTTGAAGGTTTTCCCACAGTACATTTGTTTCACATATTCTCTCAAACTTGCTCCTCTTAGCTGAGCGTGAGATTGTGCGTGACATCAAGGAGAAGCTGTGCTATGTGGCTCTGGACTTCGAGAACGAGATGGCCACTGCTGCCTCCTCCTCCTCCCTGGAGAAGAGCTATGAGCTTCCCGATGGCCAGGTGATCACCATTGGTAACGAGCGTTTCCGCTGCCCCGAGACCCTCTTCCAGCCTTCCTTCATTGGTGAGCCACAACTCTCAGTTAAATACACAAGAAATAATCTGCAAATTGAGGAATTGCGTGCCAACTAGTACGAAGATGGTGATGGTCACCATCCATCACGTCTAGTCGTATATTCTTGCTCCACGCTTCTTGACTCAATTCTCCTCAAACCTCAGGTATGGAGTCTGCTGGCATCCATGAGACTGCCTACAACAGCATCATGAAGTGTGACATTGACATCCGCAAGGACCTGTACGCCAACAACGTCCTCTCTGGAGGTACCACCATGTACCCTGGTATTGCTGACCGTATGCAGAAGGAGATCACAGCTCTGGCTCCCAGCACCATGAAAATCAAGGTAAGGGCCTTAGTTTGATATCATGTTGGCAAATTAGTCCAGTCATTAAGGGCATATTTCATACTAAAGTGCTAGTGTGGCAAGCAATAAATATGCTATCATGCTTATAATACTAACTAGTGATGCTAGTCAGCTTATGCTAACTAGCCCATTAACTGAGTGAGAGAAAAGAGATTATTACACCCATCAAATCAGAGCCAGTGGAGGACAGTAACAAAGTAAATGTAATTAGTTACTGTACTTAACTAGTTTTTTCATGTATCTGTACTTTACTGAAGTACTTCCATTTGGGCAACTTTTTACTTTCACTCCACTACATTTCAAAGTCAAATATCTTATTTTTTTACTCCACTAAATCTGCACACATTTTGTTGTGATTTTGTCTTTTTTCTGAATTTATACAAACACTTTCATTTTATAGTAAATTCATTTTGGCTAGTTTATGGTTAGGAACAGAGACCTACAGATGCAATAGAGTAAAGGAAAACTCATATGTTTTTATTAAACTTAAACTTGTAATTAAGTTGCAAGTAAATCTTAAACTGAAACTTCGATTGTTTGTAAAAAGTCATTTCATGGCCACTTGGTTCTACGTAATGGAAATTGCTTGTCTTCAGTGTTTTATGCCTATGATAATTTTGATAGACATCAGTGTCACTAATTAATGACATTCTATTAAAAGACTGAGTGACACTGGAGTATTTTCACCTAAAATGATGCAACAGTCTTCTTATAAAAATGGTAATAGGACATTAGAGTCATAATTAATCTTTTAGTACTTTTACCTTCGATACTTAAGTACATTTGAAGGCAAGTATTTTTGTACTTTTACTGAAGTGGAGGTCTAAAGGGAGGAACTTCTGCTTTTACTGGAGTAATATTTTACCCTGGTATCTCTACTTTAACTCATGTACATGACTTGTGTACTTCATCCACCACTGATCATTGCTGAAGTGTGTCATTTATCCACAATATCTGAAACCAACAAAACCTTCTTTTCCCCCAGATCATTGCTCCCCCTGAGCGTAAGTACTCCGTCTGGATCGGTGGCTCTATCCTGGCCTCTCTGTCCACCTTCCAGCAGATGTGGATCACCAAGCAAGAGTATGATGAGGCAGGCCCCTCTATTGTCCACAGGAAGTGCTTCTAAGCCAGCAAACCTCCTTTCAATCATACATTTGTATTGTCTTTTAATGTATATACATGTCCTGTTGTAATAAAAGTGGATCATTATAATAGCAGGTGTCATTTTCTTTTTTTTTTTTGCTTGTTCTTTGGTTAAACAACTAATATTTCTTGAACGTGATACAGCAAATTGTGAATTTTAACATTGGACTTAACGCCATATAGGATATGTTTCAGCATGACCTCATTTTCCTGGGTACAATGAAACAGGAACCCATGACCACATTCCAGTTTGAATACAACATCTGTCTATATTATAATGGCAAGGAAAAAGGTGGATAGACCAAAAGTAAAAAATCCCTAGTGTGATTTATCAAACTAATTCAGCTACATTTTATCATCTGTAGTATTACAAAGTTAGTCTTTACTGAAGAGGTATTATAAACAAAATAAAAAAATGGAAGTAACTTTGCATTAGTGAACCACTGCAGGTGTACAGAACCTTCCTGTTTACACTGTGCAATGTTCAGCAGTACAACTACAAGGCAAGAGGAAAGAGAAATACTATTCAGGGAAACCTGCAATAGTATGGGTTTCTCACCAACATTTGCCAGTAAATGGCAGAATAAATTGTTACCAGTTCTGCATAGACATTCTACATAAAAAGAAAGGGTACAAGAATCTGGTTAATGTAGATCATAGGCATTTGGGCAATTGTGTTATCTTCATGGTCTTTTCAAATCATTGAGAGAGTAAAGTCTACATCTGAGATGATGGTATGGGAACCATTTAGCTCAGAACCTCCAGAGCCCCCTCATTTAAAATTTCTACATCTGGAGTATAAAAACTCTTTCTCTTAAAGCATTTTATGCTATTACCTTACAGCGAGATATTCTCTGAAGACCACTGTTTATTGTGTTGCAAAGATATCTGCCATTAAAACTGCATAAACTCAAGTGCACAAGATAGCTGAAGTTTTATTTATTTATTTAAAATATATTTTCTACCAATGTGGCTGTTTTAGCTTCCAAACTGGTCTTTCCTGTAACATTTTCAACTTTTTTATTAGTCAAATGTGCTTATCTTAAATTGTTTAATTGTTCAACTGTTCAAATGAATAAAATAACATTTGTATTGTAATTGTTATACAATCTATTTAAATAACTTCACTTTATATATTTATTTGATCTACATGCACAAAGCACAACATAAAAGCGGCCTGGACTGCTGTATGTTATGTTATATGTTATTGCTTAACACCTAATTTCTACAGTTTTCAAAATGAAATTTGGAAAGGCAGGATTATGCTTAGTTTCTTGTTGTATTTTGAATGAATGAAAATGAATCTTGTTTTTATAGGTAGTGAGATAGAATTGCGAGGCCACACAAAGCCATGGTAGTATCTTATAAAGCTTACTATTGATAGCAATAAAGGGACAGTGGGGACAGTAGCTACCAGTGTTGTAGTCAAGACCACTAGAGATGAGTCTGAGTCAAGACTAAAACCAGGAGTGGCAAGATCAAGACAAGATGAAGATTTTTTTCAGAATATAAATATAAAATATAGTTTATATGTAGAATATAGTTCACTGAATATTCTTTATCATTCATAATATATATATATATATATATTCAAAAATAATATTTTGTTTTATGATACATTTTGCAAAATACAATATTGAATAATATAAAGTCTAAAATTCTAAAATGTTATTTTTAATATTATATTATACCCTTAGTCAAACTTTGCTTTGTTACGTCTGGAAAAAAAAAAAGATGGGGAGGTTATTCTCAATCAGAAATAACAAACAATGCCCAGTTAAGCCGACATAGAAAGAATCAATTAGATCCTCAGTTTCCAATTACATCAGATAAGGGCATTACAATTACCTGTTCTTGAGAGCAAAGTCCACCATAACAAGACCAGACTTGAGTACTAAGCTAATTTTACAGTAATAATTTTGTAGTAGTATACTACACCACATACATACCCTACTAAGTAGTATCACTGTTAGTATGTTCAGTGCAAGGATACAGTGCAACAATATGACTATACAGTCCTAATAACAGAATGATGTATGTTGTAAAACGCAGTTGAATCTATGATAATTAATATGTAAAGAGAGGTTATGTGCATAGCAACGCACAAAGTATTCATAGTGGGTATTGGGACAGGGAGGTTCACCTTCAATCACTTTCTTTAAGTGTAGACACTGCTTTGCTGGTACTCTTGATATTCTTCACCATGGCTCTATTGATGTGAAGCCCTGGTCTACCTGAAATGTACCTTTTCCATTTTTCTTTAATCACTCTACCCTACAGTTTAACAACTGGAAATATACTTAGATTTTGAACGGGACATCAAATTTACTGTCTTAGTTTTGTATTTTCCCTTTGAATAAATGATTAAATCCACTATTTAAATCAATGGTTCTAAATCCTGGTCCTGGACCACCAAGCCCTGCATGTTTGTAGCATACCTGCTCTAATTCATCTAGTTCACCTCAGGAAGGGCCTGTTCATTCATTCATTAGTTGCATCGGGTGTGTTGGTGATACACAGTTTCTAATATGCTACCATGCAGAAAAACAGCACTTCCTCTAATGCATGCTGGTCTAAACTGGTTTATGCTGGTCTAGCTGGAGACCGAGTATGGTCACACTTGACATCTCATGCTACTAGCATGTTAGTCTAGCATGTCACACTAATATTTCTCAGAATCAATATTCAGAGTATACAGGAGTTTTCAATCACAGTATGCCTATTTATTTGTACCTCAAATCATATCAGCATGCCTGCAGCTGACCTCAGGAGACTCACACACAGTGGCATCCTGTGTCCAGTTGGGCCTCCTCAGCCTTTCTCTTCTCTTTCCTCTCTAGCTGCTTCAGCTACATTCTGCTCAGCTTGCTTGTGTGTGTCTGGATGCAGCTGGAGCAGCTGCTGAAACGTTACGGAAAAAAAGAAAAGCGTAACTGTAAATGTAAGCTTCCTATTTCCATTGTTCGCCTCCTTTTACTCGTTCTTCTTTTGTTTCTCACCTGTCTTTCCACTCACATCTGTCCCTCTTCATTCACTCCTCTTTCTCCTACCTTTTGTGGACTCCACTTTTCTTTCTCTATTTTTTCTATTTTAGTGCTCACTTGCTCATTCTGCCTCCCTTCTTCCTCTTCCAACTTGTTTCTCTTCTCCTCCTCTCTTTCTCCAGATGACTCATTACTTTTTCCCCATCTCTCAAAATCTTCTGTCATTCTCCTCTGTTTAGCTTCCATCCTTCCCCTCTCTAGCAGTGCTGGTTGTCCTCCCTCAGGGATTGTCACATCCCTTCAGTAAGCTGTATAAACAATCATTATAATAGACTAGAAGCTTATTATTAATTGGGGAATTTTAGGTAATTATGTAAACAGAGCATTCCAAACCATTACTACCACTCTGTCTTGTGCAATTATGTTTCCATCATAACACCTTTTTGGATTAAGCTACAGTGGCTGCTACAAAAAACCTTATTGAATGTACAAATTATTTTGTACATTTCTGTCCACCTTTGTTCTAAAACTTTATGTTCAGAGTATGGAGCTGGACTTCATGTTACTTGTGCTTAAGAAAAACAAGGCACCAGAAATATATGTTTAGTCATTTCTGTAACCTTTGTTAAAAACTACATGCATATAAGTGACCCTTATTAGTCCCACAATGGGGAAATTTCACTTCCATATTTAACCCATCCGTGAAGTGAAACACCACATATACCCTAGTGAGCACACACACACACACACACACACACACACTAGGGGGCAGTGAGCACATTTGCACGGAGCAGTGGGCAGCCCAATCCGGAGCACCCAGGGAGCAGTTGGGTGTTAGGTGTCTTGCTCAAGGACACCTCAGTCATGTGCTGTCGGCTCTGGGGATCGAACCAGCGACCTTCTGTTTCACGAGGCTGGTTCCCTAACCTCCAGCCCATGACTGCCCCTATTCTCAAACAAATAAATGCATTTTAAAATGTACATAACAAATATATTTTTGGGCCCTTTTCAAATTTTGCAAATATATATTTGATAAATACATTTGGAATATATTTTTTTGCACATGGGAAAGTTTCACTTGAAAAAATATTTTTAAAATACGAATAAAATTCTTTTTTTTTTTTATCCAGTGTGTCACATCCCGTGCTGATACATCCTGTCCAGTTAAACAGGACTAAGTGACACATGCAGATGGTCAGTGCTTTTACGTACTGCAGCATCAATCATAGGCTCAGAAATGCATACTGTAAGATAACGTGACATAATTTATCACAGTAACAACAAATATCATCATATTTTCTGTCTTGAATTATGGGAGCTTAGGTGATATGGGGAAGTGTTTATTATTACAGTAATACTGGACACGGTGTTATATATTAACATGGGCCGCGCGTGATGGAGGCCCTGGATAACAAAGCCATTCTTTAACACAGTCGCCCATTAAATTACTTTTGTGGCTGATTTTTCGGACTAAAACTTTGCAGTGCTTGTTTTTTTCTCGTTTAGGAAAGAATACAATAAGAATGGTCAGCTTAGACTAGAGTAAACGTGCCTTTATTCTAGTATGTCCTAGTACCTGAAAATCACTGTACAGACTTTCCCTCTGTATTTCCACAGACCGCTGTCACGTGACTGGCGTAACCAATCACAGGGCGCGACAAACAGTGGTGACGCAGGCGCTGAGAAATTTGAACAGGCTGCAGCCAATCAGAGCGCCGGAGAGGAGCAGCGCTGCCGTTTGAAAGACGTTTACAGAGAAGGAAGGCGACGGAGAAAGCAGGGAGGTGTGCTGTATATGGAGTGCATTTAATTCAGGTTTTTGAACAGTTTGCGTCGCAGGAATGTTAAGTTTGTCAAAACGCTGGACAGATGGGTAACTGGGTATCTCTTAATGCGCCTTTTACTTGACCTAAACCTAAGTAGCTAAGCTGGCTAATGGTAACAGCCAAACTTCGGGGCTAGCGAAAGACCTAACAGTTAGCTAGTTATGCTAAAAGATAAAAATAGCAACTCCGGGCTTAATATTCTGAACTGAGTAGACATAGTACAGATAGTAAGACCTTACACTATTCCCTACGAATCTGGAGTTGTTCGTTTACCGTATACGGTTTGCGTTAGAGCCGAAGATCAAGTTGACTGGCTTTGTTAAGGTTAAACCTTTCTCGGCATTTGTTTTCAGAGTGACTGTAGCGTTACTGAATAGGCTCCTCTGCCTCGTCACGTCTGCTTTCTTCTTTGTAAATTAGTCCTGCTAAGTTAGTAATCTTCCACGAGAGTCGAGAAACTACGAGGCAGAATGAAAACCGTGGAAAGAAACGTCGTGCGCTTGGCGGTGGTGCAGCACCTTCGTGCAACGTATGGAATAAAGACTAAGAACTGGAACAAATGCAAAACGAGCAGCAGCAGCAAGCTGACAGCAGGCAATTCGGTAAGTGAAGCCAAACTCCCTGATTCTGCTAACTTCTATGTAATGTAATCTACACACGTTTAAGGCATTCATTAAAGTCAGCAAAACAAATTTGACTGTTTCTAAAGTAACCGGGTGTTTTTGTGTGTTTAGTGCGTAAGTTGCACTTGTGAAGTGAACTTTGATTATTTAGCAAGCCATCAGGTCATTGTCACTAAAGTTACTGTCACAGTGAAAAGTGAAGTTACACAATTTCCTCTTGGGTGTAGGCAGATGCACATCAGAAAGGCTGTTACCCCCAGTCATAAGATGAAGCACATGAATGCCTGGGTTGTGAATTGTACCATTGTGATCCATTAGTTATATTTATACAGGTAAATACATGCAGTTTAAAACTGATTGCATCACATCAAACAAAAATAAACTGATCCGCCAATATGTGTATCCTTCGAACATAAGAACCGAACCAGCTAGAACCAACTATCGTTAGCGAGTCGCGATAGCAAGTGGGGTCATTCTCTTGTAACCCCATCACCCTTTTCAGGACTGTATTTTTACTTTTACATTTACTTGTATACAATGTAAAAGTGAATCATTTAATATGCACTTTGGGTTTTAAAGATATTTTTCATTATGTAGGTGTAAAACGTAATAAATTGCTGTTTTAGGGTATTCTTTAGTTCAATCATTCATAATTTACACAAAGCAGCTGCGTTTTACTTTCTGCTGGTAGTCAGTTAAGTAGCTAATTGAATTTTAAGGGCAGTTTTCAGTGTTGTTGCTTTTCAAATGAACAGTGTAGTGCTTGTTCACCTTTTTTTTTTTTTTTTCTGAGAAATGTCTCAGGAATGTTAATTCGCTTCACTGACTTGAGCCTCTGATCAGGTTAGATTCCAAATGTGCCTTACAGCTATGGAACATTGCTCATAAACATCCGGCTTGGCTTGACATTTTCCTCTTGTGTAGGCTTGTCGAAAAAAAGCATCAGAAGATTTGCAGATGCTTCTTTCAAAGCATTGGCTAACTTGAAAAGAAGTAGAAACGTAATTCTTTTTGTAAACTGATGTTATGCTTGATTTTTAGGTCAAGGTTTTTGGAGTTGCTTTAGAAAGTCTGCCACATTGTCATGTGCTAGATTATGGAGCTATACCCTGGTAAGAATTCATTCCCTTATAATGAAATGTCTACCCTGATTAGTTTTTTTCTTTTATGCCTTATGTAGTACACAAATTAAAATACAAAAGTAATCAAATCACCAGTATCTTAACTTACTATTAACCTTGTCATTGAGATCTAGCACTCTTTCCTAAGTAACATTCTTTCTCTCATAGTTACATAACTTATGCATTTTGTTAGCTATGAATAATTTATACTATCTCCTGAATAATAACCTTGTGTTTAAAGGGTAAAGAAAGGTTTAAAACTGAACTTTTGAAATATAGCAGTTTGCTGTGGATTAGTGATTTTAAAAAAAGAGAGAGCGAGAGAAAACACTGCACCATAGTCCATCAACAGCTCTAACATCTGCCGTCCTTGTGCAGCTTCCTTGTGGATGTCTGTACATGCCTTATGTTGCATTTGGACACAGAGGGCCTGTTTAGAAAATCAGGTTCCATTGTTCGAGTGAAGGCGCTTAGGGTGAGTGATGACCTATCTTACCCTGTGGCCTCCTTTAAGGCCTGACTATGTTTGTTCTATGTACCTCATTATTTGTAAGTCGCTTTGGATAAAAGCGTCTGCTAAATGTAATGTAATGTAATCTTGACTTTCTAACTTTTCATGGAGAGGCCCTGGCTGGAACCCCTGTTAAACAGTGGCTATATTGTTTTGACTCTGTAGGCAAAGTTAGATCAGGCTGAAGAGTGTCTGTCCACTGCCCTTCCATTGGACATTGCTGGACTTTTGAAACAGTTCTTTAGGGAGCTGCCTGAGCCAATCCTGCCAACAGACCTGCACAATGCATTTCTGAAAGCCCAGGAACTACCCACCGTGGAAGAGCGAACCTCAGCCACCATCCTGCTGTCCTGTGTACTACCTCATGGGAATTTAAACACACTGCGCTACTTCTTCAGTTTTCTAAAGAGGGTCTCTCAGAGGTGAGGTGCAAAAAATCTTTGTCATAATATATTTGCTTATTATCCAGTGGTGTGTAGTCAAAAGCTGGTCTTAGGTTGCTTACTTAAACATTTTAGTTTGCTTCATTGGGTCCTAAAAGGGTCATATGAAAAGTTGGGCAAAGTATTGTTAAAATTGCCTTGACAGCAACGCCAATACCAGTACCTTGATTTAGATACTGATTCTGAACAATGCTCTGCAGGAAGTGTGTATTTACAGACAGTAACAAAATGCAGCCTAATCAAGAAGCCCTGGTGGTAACATGCTTAATTACACACTGTGCAACATATCTGTGCAACTGTTACTGTAATGACACTTTCACTATGCATTCTACACTACAATATTGATGACTCAGTTAGTCATGTCTATAATGTGTGCTGTTAGACTACCTCATACCACTCAGTGCCTGCTGTCTTGTAAATGCAGTGAATCTGTCTCATATGCTATGTAAATAGATATACTTTTATACTATATTTTATTTCTCTTGTACTTTAATTTATGTCTAGATTTATTATTTGCATAGTTTATGTAAGTTTATTTGTAATTATGTCTTCTTTATCGCTCTGTCTCTTTATCGCTCTGTCTCTTTATCGCTCTGTCTCTTTATCGCTCTGTCTCTTTATCTATACCTACCTATCAGAATGTTTTCATCAGACAGTCGGAAGTCTAGAATTTAGAGCAAGCATGCTTATTGACTCTCAGATGTTGAGACCAACAACTTCTAGCTATTGAAATTTGGTACTGAATGCCAATGATTTGGTGCTTGGTTATGCCAGAGTAATTATAGCAGTGACATTTGTACAAAGTTTCTAATTTTGCAAATTAAAAACAAATAGATTGCATGGTAGGTAAAGCTCCAGTTGTTTTATTGATAGAACATGCTTTCATTTATTGACCTTTTTTGTGCACCGAAAGGCTAAGGAATAGTCAGCATTCCGTGAACAGCTTTTTCTAAAAAGCCAAAAAATATGTCCAGAATAAATATGTGCAGGAACATTTGATAGTAAGTCAGATTATTTAAAGACACCAGGAAGAATCAGTAGTTTTGTGATAAATGAATCAGAGGCTACATCTTCAGAAGAGAGCTGCAACTACAGCTAACTGGTATAACGCGGGGTGCTGATGAGGACTCGTCTTGTACAAGGTCTTTTATCCTCAGTACACGATGTGCCAACTGATTTTTGGAGCAATATTCACTTTTTTGGACCTAGCTAGCCTAGTTGGCAATAAAACTATGCTGTCTCTGCCTTACTTTAATGCACTCACTTTAAGGTACTCAAGGTTTCTTTCATTCAGTTATTGGGTTGTATGTTTTTTTTTTTTTTGTTTGTTTGTTTTTTATTCTTCCTCTGTTTTCCTGGGCTGAAACAGAATGACTACCCAGATTTTGATTTCAGTGCTTCAAGGGGTAACCAGAGTTCTGGAGTATCTGTGTGGATCCCTTGTATTTTATACTTGTGTTTATGCCTTATATTTATTGTGCTTATGCACATTAATTTGCCCAGCGTCCTGGAGAAACATCCCTGAGGTATAATGCAAAATCTGACCTTTTTATTTTCCAGTTGTGCTGAGAACAAAATGGACAGCAGCAACCTTTCGGTTATTTTCGCTCCAAACCTCCTCCATTGTGGAGAAGGGACAGAGAAAATGAGTGCCAGCACTGAGAAGAAACTAAAACTTCAAGCTGCTGTTGTGCAGTGCCTCATTGATAATGCTGAAGGCCTGGGTATCACATCAAATGATTACAGATTTAGATCAAAAGGCAGACAAATATTACAAAATTTGTTCTTGTGATGTAAATATTAAATTTATGTTGTGTGTCTGTATTTGTCTCCAGGAGTGGTGCCAGAGTTTCTTATGGCCGGAGTTCCCGCAATGCTAGGTTGTGAGTCTGGACTATTTTCCCCATCAGATGCTGTGGAGGAGGGAAACACACCCTCAGGGTCAAAGAGATGCAGACGTAGTTTAGGAGGTGAGATCTGTGTGTGTGAGTTGAAAATAATCTTTTTCCCATTAAATAAACCTACAGTTTGTTTACAGGTTACTTGTTGTATAGTGGGAACTGAATGGAATGGAACACAATTTTTTTTTAAAAGTATTTAAAAACTGTAGGCTTTTACAGATGAGTGGCTTTGTCTTGCATTCCAGATGTGGTAAATGGAGCTCTCAGTAAATTAAAAAGTAATAGAACCCCTTCACATACACCTCAGCCTGATGGAACAGGTGGGTATAGAATATGCTCAGGTTAGCCTTGGCTGCCCAGCTATTGAAAGCATGAGGGTTGTGGTACCTCAGTAGCTGAAATAGATTTGTCATGAGGTAGTAAATCTTTTCTTATGAAAAATCTGCTTGCCATAGAGTTTGCCAAATTATTGAAAGAAATATCGTCGGAGCATTTGTGCTTTATGGTGCATCTGTTGTAGGCTTGCTTGCCCTGCTTTAAATAAATGCCTAGATTTGGCTGTTTGCTTGTTCTTGCTTAGACCCTGTCTTTAAGTGTTTATAGAAATTATACACCATCTTACGTTGAATGATCGTCCTTACTTAAATTAGTCCCAGTGGCATGATTTAAACTGAATGTATCTGAATGATTATTCCATTCCTTTCACTGAAGGGGTAGCTTATATATATATATGTGTGTGTGTGTGTGTGTGTATATGTGTGTTTAATTTCTTTTCTTTAATTCCTTGAGCCCAATGTTTCTCAACCACTGCTCCCTGGCACTATAGGATTTTGACGGATACATGACATGAACACTGGTTTGGAGAACAAAACTTAATGTCTGTATCTGCCCAGTGTTAATTTTACTGACAATTTTCATGTTTCTGCACATTGAGCTATGACTTTAAGCTTCACAGAATCTATTCCTGCTAGGTAGTTATATAAACGTGTGTGTGTGTGTGTGTGTGTGTGTGTGTGTGTGTGTGTGTGTGTGTGTGTGGTATTAGGTCAAAATACTAAGTGTAAGCAGTGTGTCTTGAAACTTCATATACTTAAGTGTGCTGTGGGTGAAATGGTTGGGAAATGTTGACCTACTGAGCAAGCGCTTTTGCAAGCATTCTTCTGTTCATGCTTCAAATCAAGGTAACCTTGATGTTTTAAATTGCTGCCTTTTTGATTATTTTTCATTTCTTAATTTAGTCCTCTCCACTGCCACCCCTGTTGTCATTACACCTAAGCGCAAACTTCCCATGGAATCCGGACAGAGTTATGGATTCTCCAACAAGAAGCGTAGATCCATCAAGAAGAATCTTGGCCTGGAATTGTTCCCCAGTGTCTTGTTTGGTGGAGGATCCACACCTGGATCAGGTGCAATTTTTAAAGGATTCTCCAGACGATGTATCAGTGATAATTGACATTATACAGAAGTATACAGTACAAAAACAAGATTTTTACTGTATCAATTTTAATGTTTCTAACAAAATATTTATTCTCAAATTGATACCTGCATCTCGTTCCAGAGAAGTTAAGAAAATGGCAATTTAAGACTAGGAATGTTGTGAAATGTTTGCGTCACAAAGGAACCTCTAGAAAAGGCTTAGGCCTTTATGAGCAAGTATGGGTGGAATCTTGCCACTTAAGCAAAAAATCCTGCAGTTTAAAAATAACGTACCCCAGCAAGCCAAAGCAAGGATTTTAGGTATTGTAACCATCTTGGAAACACATGGGTTTAGGAGAATTTTTGAAAAAACATTATCAAACACCATCCATTGCTGCATCCACAAAACATAAAGTAAAGACGTACCGATACCAACGTCCATGTGTCAGTGTAGTGTCTGCTGCCACGCTTATGTACAAACACCTCGTGCTGCCAGTGAAGGAGTCTGCTTTTATAGTGAATTGTTGCTGATGCCATGTAAGTCAAATGCAATGACACTGATCACATTAACGCTCTAAACCATATTGCTGCCAGGTATACACTGTGCAGCTGTAGTATTTTAAAACGTGCACAAACACAATCAAAATCACTTCCCCAGTATGGATGGAGACATGTAAGTCAAAGGAAAAAAAACTTGAGCGATAATAATACTAATAAAATCACTGTTGTTATTATTATTATTATTATTATTATTATTATTATTATTATTATTATTATTATTATTTTAACAAATTGTCTTTGTAAAATATGCTGTCAAGAGACCCTTCTCATGTACATTATTAGCTAGTTTCAGTGCACGGTGTTGCACAAGTTAGCAGTGCTGCTGTAGTGGTTTCATACAGGCAAACATACAGGCAGTTGAGATCCTGCTGGTGTTGGTTTCCTCTTTTATAGTGATGCACACAAGACTTGAATACTAATTACTCCCCCTTGTGGAGAATGTTCAGACTGCTAAACACTTAATGACTTGTTACCCTGTTTATGATTCAGATTACAAACTAATTGCTACGCTGACTAATCAAGAACAGAAATTTGTCAATTGGTTTTTGTATTTAAGCAAATGATTTTAATCAGATCGTCACAGCTTTGCAATACTTACACATTGCAGATTGTATAAACTAGATGTTTTTAGATGTTTTGTTAATGAGTCCTTTCAGTGAAAAAACATTAACTGTTATTAACCATGTTTTCCTTAGCTTATGTTTTGTTCTGCTTTGTTTTGTACAGCCTTTTATATTAAAAGGTCAAATTATGCTTTTTAGTGACATCTTTTATTTTAAATATAGGGAAGATGGATGGATCGGTCTTGCATGATGCTGTACCGTGGTGGTTTTAACAAAAGTCACATTCTGTTTTTTGTTGCAGGGGCCCAAACATTTCAAAGATTGAGTTTTATTCTTAAATTATGAGCTAATTTTTTTCCTGTAAATGAGTTTTAAATATAAACTTTCCTATAAAAATCAGTGTACATATTTGCTTTTCCATATAATAGACATGTCTTTGAATTATGCTTCGTGATTTTAAATCTTTAAATCCTAGAAGAATGCATTCTAGAAAATTTTTTTTTTCTTTTTCCACATTTTGTGATTCTTTCAGTGCACAGCGCCTCAGGAACACTAGACTCTTCTCAGAGTGCCTTATCCTCTGTGGGCAGATGTAGCCGACTGTCTGCAAGCTCTGCACGGAGGAAGAGCAAAAGACTGAGCCGCCGAAATATTAACAGGCATGTTCTGATTGAAAATAAAGAAAGTTATATCTCAGACTTGTTACATTAAGCAGCTGTTAGAAACAGGATCAGGTGTCACATAATTATATAAACAAAGAATTTACTTGGGAGGTTCCAAAATGATTTCTTCCCAAAGTGTGCTGCCAAGAACTGCAATTGCTATTGTGTTTCTTAAGGGTATAAAATTAAAATGTACTTGAGTCTTGTATAAGTAATATCCATACTTTCCACAAGTTGCAAACTAATGATTTATTGCTAAGGTAGCAATAAAAATGGTTAAGTTATAATGTTAATGTGGCTTGGAAATTTTGGTTTCGCTGAAATATTTTATGTAGGTAAAATAAATTTGTATGCCTAAAAGCAGTTATTAAGGAGAAAATGCTAAATTTCCATCTAGAGTTTCATTGTATGCTTGGCATGCATGAAAACAGAATACTCAAGATCCTTTCCTTGTACATTGTTTTGTACAATATGGTTTATTTTTCAGAGCCGAGTCAGGGAAAGCTGGCTGCTTTTCTCCAAGAGTGACAAAAAAAGAGGCAATGAGGAAGTCCTTGCGTCTGCGCTTTAGCCTCGGAAAAACAAACCGAGATTGTGTAAGTCCATCTCCTTAAACTGCCTCAAGAAACTGCACAATCCAACTTAATCAACCTCCTCATTCGCCTTGTTTTGCCAGTACTGTAAAAATTTGCATGTTTGTATGTCTGAGCAGTTTTGTCTTCTTTAACTGTTGGATGTAATTTCCCTTCAATTTATAATGTATTTCAGCACAAAGCTTATTAGTAGACAGATTGGTGTTTCTGACATTCGCTTGTTTATTTGCATCGGTTATTTTCACTTCTGTCTGTTTTATTCTGGGTATTTTGTTGACTAATGTCTTTTCCTTTTTGGTGACAGTATGACACGGGTATGTCATACCAGTGTTTGCATATAAGAACAGAGATGTGCTCTTAGAGCTCAGTGGTCTGCATAGGCAGAATTACTAATGCGTACTAAAAGTAGCTGGACAATGATCAGGTCTGGGATCCAGGTCTGATGCAGAAAGGTGCTGAAGTGGTGCCTGTGTTCATGGTACATATTAGTGGCTTCCAGATGATGTATCAGTAAATTTGTCTCAGACTATCTTTATAAATATCTTTTTTTACTTTTTTAGCTAATACTAGAATTTTGTCCTTAAATACAATCAGGCAATATTTAATATGCAGTAAGACAACAGAAAAACAAGAGAATTACAGCTCTTAAGAGCAGCATATAACTGGAGATGAGGAAACATGGTACATTTAACCAGAACACTTGTTAATTTTTTTTACAAAAAGGAAACTGACATGCAAAATGGTTATTCACAGATTTTGCACTTATTTGCAATTATTTATCTCTGCTACATTTTTTTTGTTTGTTTGTTTCTGTAAGTATAAGGCTTGAATCAGCTGTCTTAATTCTTACCATGACCTGGGCCTTTGTGAAAATAAATTTTTCAATTTTTTTTAACTGTTAAAACACTAATCTGAATTGTTCCGTCACTTTTATTTGTATGTCGGTGACTTTGCTTAACTTTGCACATCTTATGATTTATATATTAAGAAAAGAAAAAAAGTCTGTATTTTACTTTTATCTAACCTATAATCTATGAATACTGAATGTTTTTATGATAATAAAATATTTTAAGAAAGAAAAGCACTTAATATATTAACATGTAACTTTTTTTTTTAACATTTTTTCCATTTGTGAATGGTAGTGTGGGTTTCTTTACATCTAAGAAATACTTTGATATTTTGATGCGATATACTGAATTGTTTGTTTGCTCTAAAATAAATATACATTGGCCAACACAACCATTACTGGTATTTCTTTGAGATAATTGCATCCTGAAATTCCCTACTACCCTAAAAGGTCTCATAGCAGTTAACATATGTGACATAGAATCAGGAGTAAAAAGAAGGTGCCTTTATTCCAACAGAGTGTCCTTTCACATTCTCTACCGGTGCCAAAGGGGTCAGAGGCCATTGGTTGGCGCCTTGCGACACAAGAGAGTGTCACCAGCTTTCACTTTACCAAAGACACCACGTTTAGTCCGTCTGTTTTGAGAAACGGCGCTTCAACAGGTCAGTGTTTGATTTACATTTCATTTTTATTTTCATTTTTTTATTAGCTTTTCTTATATATTAAACTATACAGTTTGTTTAATTTACTGAGTTTAGCAAATTGGAAAATAGCAAATGTGCTAGAACCCCCCCAAACTACAGTGGTAAATTCTGCAAATAAATTGTAATTATGCATTAAATGTGCGCATGTTCTCGGTTATATACTTAATTTTATCCAGGCTATTAATAAAATTTTCTCAAATTTCATAGTTTTCCACAGATTCCGCTAAGCTCTGACTGAGAATGTACAGGCCGTAAGACAGGGGTGGGGAAAAGAGGGCCAGCACAGTTTGGTGACTTTCTCTAGCACATCAACCAAAGTTTATTAGCTGAAGGAAAAATCAAGCTGTGCAGGAGTCCGGCCCTCCAGGATTGGAGTTTCCCACCCCTGTCCTAAGATCTGGCCGTTTGCGGTTGGAATTTTAAACCAGGCTAGTTTGCACTGTAGTGTGATGCTACATTTTTGGTGTGTATATGTGGGTCTGTGTTTCTCTGTTTTGTGAGTGAAAGCAATACCATGCTGTCGCCAAATCTGCTTCACAGGCTCCAAGTACATCAGTAAGTCTGAAGACAACCTTCTGACCCCATGTGGCACTAAGGAACCTGCAACCTCTTGGAGTGCAGAGACTCCAGATGGAACCCAAGCCTACACAGGAAGCTCCTTCTCAGACACTCCAATGAGCGCATGCCTCAAGACCACCTACCACTCAGAACCTATCATTATTGTCAGCAAGCCACCTTTAGTTGGTAACATCCAAAAGAGCCTTTGCTGTGCTACCAGTGCTGAGAGCCTGGCTAGTTCTGAGTCTTTTGGTGAGGAACGCTCTCAGGCAGGTCCTACTCTTGTGAGGATCAGAGGGGCTTCGGATGAACCTGTTAGTACCCTCTGTACTACTGATGAGGACTACAAAGAGGAGCCCAAAGAGAAAACAGAAGAAAATGCTAATGATAGCCCTGGTTCATCTGAGCCCTCTATACCTTCAGAAAACTCACCTGTATCTTCTGAAGTGAAGAGAAATTCCTCTCTCAAAGTGTCTCAAAGCTTCATGGAAGATCAGAATGTCACATTTGGACAAATAGAGTTAGTTCCCTTGTCTCCTTTGCACATAGACAGTGTACTGTTTGATACTGAAACTGCAGAAAGCTCAGTGATGGTTAAGAACACCCAGGAGAGTTCTGTGAGTGGTGAGAGCACCTGCTTGATTGTGGACAGCTCAACATGTTCTGCAAACTGCAGCCGGCTGATCGATGCTCTTGACATCCAAAGTCCTGTGGCTTTCAGACTTAACAGTTCCATCATGGTTCAGTCCACTCCGTTTGTAGCAAGAGAGAGAACCAGGGAACTCAAGACCTTGCAGCCTGAGGAGTTTAAAAAGCCATTGCCGGTTGAATCGTCTTCGGAATCTTTAAATCAGCATGAGACCCAACACCAAGAGCCCTCTTTGGATCCAGTGCAAACACGCCGAACGAAAGTGGCTGATCATATACAGCGTTTCAACATGCTGACTCTCACTTCACCCAAAAGCAAAGTGATCCGGTCTCCTTTGAAGTTTCAGCGGACTCCTGTGCGGCAGTCGGTCAGAAGGATTAATTCCCTGCTCAACCAGAGGAAAGACGTCCGGACTGGGTGGTGTGCTGCCAGTCGAGGATCCTCTGGCAGGAAAGCGCTGAGTTTAGAAAGTGGCCTTTTTGACAATGTATCACAGCAAGGTCAGGCCGCAGAGGTCCCTAGTGAGACTCCTGTTGATGAGAGAGTTTCCCCAAAACTAAAGCCACCAGAGCCCCCAATAAAGTCAGCCACCTGCTGCACCATTAGGCATTGTGCCTTAGGAGATGTAACCAACACAATGGCACCCAAGGCGAAGGGTGATCTCTTCTCAGCTAAAAGTGTCCCATCTGAGTTTCCAAAGTCTGTCCTGCTTGAGGCAGCTGGGGGACACATGGGTCACTACAGAGGCTCGCCAAAGAACCCACTTACACAGGTCAAACTGCTCTCTGCTATGAAACCCATAGACCTTTAAGACTGCAATACATCTCAAGTGCGATCTGCTTCATCAGCTTGACCGCTTCGGCCTGTTTCTGCATCTTGTCTATTCAGGGGTCTTAATTTATTTACAAGTTTGCAAGTTTGAGATGTTCTTTGTTGATTATTTTAGGCTCATGTTGATGGTTTTTTTTCATGTTTGCTTTTTAAACTTTGTCTGATCTGGTTATGATATTGGTTATATCGATTCTGAGGGTTATTGTGGTTTTGTTAATGTGACAACAGGCCAACCTGTTGGTGTACTTGAAAAACCAACCTTCTGCTTTATGCCTGTTTTTTGTACTGCAGGGTAAAACCCAATTCACATTTATAAGATTTTAGCTTTGATCTCTTTATCAAACTCCTGCTATTCTAAGGATTTGTGTAGGCTAACTTCGAATTAGATCCTTTTTGATGGAATATCGGTGAGGACGTTCTGCTAATTTGGCAGAAGCACAGCAACCCTATGCCATCAGGATAAGTCTTGTGACTAAGATGTGAAAGCTTGAAGTTAGCAAGTGCAGCTGTGAGCCAGAGAAGGTGAAAAGAGTGATTGATCTTAGTTGTTGCTGTCTGTATTGAGAGTGACTGTATGTCTGTGTGATCTGGATGGAAAGATTTTAGATGGTGACCTTATTTACCTTGTATTTATTTTCCAAGCTTAATGGTTAAAGTCTTAAGCAGCGATGTCAATGAAGAAGTGGGTTTTAAAAAATTCTGATGTACCTCATCTGATGTTTGTAAGAATGAAACAGTATTACAAATTTAAATATTTGAGCTTTCTTTAATTTTGCCAATCTGCTTTGTATCCAGTGTCTTGGAGCTTCGTTTATGAGCATAAAGTTGCCACTTCACAACGTGTTTTGAGTTTTCTTTGAAGTTCCTTTTTGTACCACAAGGTGGCGCCTAACGTTTCACAATCTCTAAACTCGAGTGATTTCAAGCAAGACTGCGTGTGAAACCAAAGACTGGGTCAAGTGAATACAATCGGGAGTGAGGTTAGGGTGACCACTTAGCCTCAGCATTTACATTTTAAAACTGTTAGTTAATCTAAACCTTATTAATATTGTCGTTTATAGAATGGATATAATGGGCACCACGTCCCTCTCTGACCTCCTGGTCATTTCAAATGTACGAGTTAGGCTCTTATTGCCTTCAGCATCTGCTCTCTGAATAAGGACGAGGTGTTTTTGACTAAAAATATTCTGTGCTACTTTAAATATGAGAAATACTGTGCAGTCTTGCTATTAAGGATGTCCACCAAGCGTCCTACCTGCCCAACAGCTGTTCTGCAGGTTTAATGTTTTATTAACACGAGCTACTGAGATATTTGTGCTCTTTCGCTCCTCGTGTCAGAGTAATGCTGACTGGCTTTAAACAAGCGCGGTGTGAAATGATAGCTGTCCGGCCAAGCCTGTAGGCTAATTCCCCCTGGAAGTGGACGCACACAGGCCTGACCACATCCGCCGTGTCTAATGGAGCGCAGTAGTCGAATTAAAGCACTGAAGACGGTGACACTGTGGATGGGTTCACTCCCATTAGAGGGGATTTGTGTGGAGTTTGGCTCTGATCTGTCTGCTGAAGGAGGACAGCAGTATTCAGCTCCGTGATGAGAGACAGCTTGTGGGACGGCTGGAGTTTATTTTAGTGGTCTATCTGTTAGTTTAGCCACATTTCTTTTCTCCTCACACGTCTCTGGAGTTCTGTGCACAGGCGTGTTAATGTTCTCTGTGTATTTATTCCTGCGGCCCGTTGTTTAGAAAGGCAGCTGCTATAATTAAAGCACAAGGGAGCAGAAGTTGGAGGTTTCTGAGCGATGTAGTGAATCGGCTGTATGGAAGTGTTAAAGCATAGTCCTAAAAACTGCCTTTAAACTGACCCTTATAATGATGACGACATTAAAATGCCACGATAAACTGCATGCAAGGCATGTTCGATGAAATTCAGTACCACTGTTGGATTAGAGGAGAGTTGACGTGGAGTTATTGCGCATGTGTTGCGTGGAAGTGACGCGTATTCGTTTAGAACTAATTAGTGCTTTCTGATTACACTTGGTGAGTTCTCGGATGAAATGTTTTTTTTGTTTTTTGTTTACGGGTTATTTTGTTTCATTGGGGCAGCAGGTCGAACTTTTTCCAGACTGTTTTGACTGGTGAGCATCGCTCGTGTTTCTGTAAGTTCAGCTGGACAGAAAGGGGCACTTTTAGTAGTTACCAGTTCATCGTGGGTGTTTTGCTTGTGTGGCCGTCATTTTTGGCATCCTGTTGCTCCCTCGAGCTCAAGACCTTCATCACTCCATCATCGTCCTCCTCTTAGCGGCTTCTCTCGGCTGTGTGGTGAAGAGCAGAGGGGGCGGTAAGTTTGTACTGAGCCAATAACGTGGAGGGGAGCGCAGCGTCCGGCTCAGCTGGCAGACATTTAAAAAGGAGCCAGCCAGGCGCTGCTGCAGTTTGGATTAAAAGCCCACCGCTGCCTCTCTTTCTTTCTCTGTCTCTGTAAGCCGTACTGGCTCTTCTCTCTCTCCTGCTGACCCCATTTACCTTGCCCAGCCTCTTTTCTCTCCTCGGAGCCCTCCAGGAAGGCCACTTGGCTTCGCCCTCGTCGTCCCGGGACACTGACAGGTGAGAGGTCCGAGTGGAGTTCAGTGATGCACAGGCTCTACTTTCCCCGGCTCGGTGAGCTGGTGGTCCAGGAGCAGGTGTCCTTCAGCTTTAGACGCAGGACGCTTTAAGCCGGTGATAACTCTTTGTTAGGGGGTTTATTTAACACTGAAGGTCTTAGCTCAGCACTGGGAGGTCTTTCTGTGTAGCGATGGTTCTAAAGGGGCTGATGGACTCCTGCGTTTTAGTGTTTGCACTCGGTGGATCATCTTGGTAAACGGCTCTCGAGTCTTTCGACGTAAATCCTGAGCATTTTTTTCTCAAATCTAGAACAGATCTGCTCCCGTCTCACCCTGTTGAAAACGATGGATTTAGGTCATTTTTGTGCTCTTTTAATAGCACTTTTTTATAGTCTCGTGGCCAGTTGGACGTGGACATGCTGGATTACTTACTTTGATTTGCTGCCCGGTATAAACTTTTCCGTAACCCATTAATGTCCAGAAGTGACCTTTAATTCCACGTGTTCTCTGAGCACAACCTGGAAGGTTCGTTTCAATTCGATCAAACCACGTGGCTAAAAAATGAGGTTTATCACGTCTATCAGTTTTTAAAATTGAACTAATCAACCGAATCGCCATTTCATTAGAAATTCGATCATATCATCGAAATAACATCCACATAAGTGTCATTAGATGTTCGTCTAAGGTGCAGCTACACCAAACCTGGCGCCAGTGCTTTGATAATGAACAGCAAGCAGTTGGCCATCGTTTCATTTAAGAGACCAAGGCGTTGTTTCCCACAAGCACATAAAAGCTTACAGTGCAGTAAAAGCCTGATGTGCAGAGCATATTTTGAAGTATTGCAGATTAATTCATTTTCTTTTGGTCCATCATTGGCATTTTTCCCTACAGCTGGGCTGCGGCTGTCCAGCATGTTAAACTGTTATTCAAACATGTTTAAAGTAGCATGAGTGGTGTTATAATGCATTACTGCACTTGCAAAGGTTTTATATGCATGTGACTTCATTTTACAGCCTTGCATGTACAGAGTATTAGCAAAAAGCGTTGGAGTTCATGCAACAAAACATTTTCTTTTTCCAGGGTGGCACTTTTCCACGTCGGACATCAGAAATTTGGCAGTAATGCATATCAATCAAATAAAAAGTGACTCCAGTTTATACACAATTTGTGAAGCACATGACTTGCATGTGTGATGGAACATTTCCCACATTTGGCTTTTGTCTAAAAGTTCTACAAGTGGTATAATTTAAGCCACTGAAATCACTTTTAAATCTTATCTATTGAGCTTTACCCCAAATCCTATCGATCAGCCAAGACATTCAGCCTCAAGTTTGCTTCTCTAGTTTTGCACTGGACCTAAAAGGCTAATGTAGCCAACAATTAATGGAAGTAATGGAATGGATGGTGGGCTGAGTAGCATCTTGCAAGTCTGCAACAGCTGCCAAATCACCACAGACTGGCTTCAATCTGCAGTGAGTTGTTAAGCACTCTCTCGAACAGATGTCCTTGTGTCAGGACTGTGACTGTATCTGCAGACTATACTGTTATCTTTAGACATGAGCAGGCAATACAGACAAAATTCAGGCTTCAAGATGTTCCGATACCATAAAGTGCCCACCACTTCTTAGCTAGTTTGGTCTTGATTAGTCTTGCAGTTAAAGTGCAAAGCTCAAGAAGCAAATTCAGACCAAGCACATCTCGACTGATCAGCTGCATGTGGGAGGCGGAAAACTGCTGATTTTATTTTTTGATCAACTTGAACTTCCTTCAAGCGTTTTTCATGTGCAGCTGTATTCTCAATCCAGACTCCGTAAAGATACTAATCCAACTTTTAAGCCTCATTTTCATTTTTTTTTCATGATGGTAATTTTCCATGTTGAGCTGAAGCGGCTTTAATAATGTCACCAGTGTACAAAGTGACATGAACTGACATGGCAGTTTTGGGAGTTTTGAAGGCCTTACATGCACAGTTGCATTCTCAGTAGCTTTACAAAGTCTGGAATGATACTATTCCATGCTTGTTGGCTGTCTAAACTTAGTTTAAGTAGCGTTTGCACTAGTGCTTTTTGTAACACTAGTTTTACGGCATCATTTGAGGCAATAAGTCGTTTCTTTTAATTACATCAGTTATTTTTTGGCTGTTATGGAGTGTTTTTTTTCTGATTTATGATCACTTTTTCCCTTTTAAGCTTTTTTTTTTTTTTAAAGTGTCCATAAATTCTTGTGCATTCAAATTCATACATAAAGTTCTGTCAAATGAGCTTATAGGGCTTCATATAAGAGCTCTGAAGTCTGCATGCATATCAAGTCCACTATGATACCATATCGAATTGGGTAGCTGTCTAAACGTCGCTTAAGTGCCATTTGCCTTAATCACCCTAGGGCATCATGTCATTTCTCTCATTCCCAATCCGACGTTTATAGCACAGTATGGAGCATTTTTTCTAGCGTATGATGCCCTTTCTTCCCAACTGAGCTTCAATAAAAGTGTCTCAGTGCTTTAGCAGCGCACAGCACAGTTCCTCTGCGAACTAAATCATCTTCCACAAAGTTCCGTGCGCTGATTTGTGCGGCGTCATATGACGGAGCTCTGAAGCCTCTGCATGCAGTTACGTTCTCAGTCGCGTCAGCAGCTGATTTGTCCCCTGCGGCCACTGACCGCTTCTGTGTCCTGTCCTCAGGATGGCGGATGTCTCGCGCCTCCTCTGCGCCCTGCTGATGCTGGCCTCTGCGCTGGTGTGGCGCGCGGCGGACGCGAAGGGGAACCGCGGCTCTCAGGGCGCCATTCCTCACCCGGCCAAGAGCAGCGCCAACGAGTCCGAGCGCCGCCGCGCATCCTCACCTTCCTCCTCCTCCGCCACCTCCGCCTCCGCCTCCTCCGCCGAGGAGGTACTGGAGTCGAGCCAGGAGGCGCTGCACGTGACGGAGCGGCGCTACCTGAAGCGCGACTGGTGCAAGACGCAGCCGCTGAAGCAGACGCTGCACGAGGAGGGCTGCGCGAGCCTCACCATCATCAACCGCTTCTGCTACGGCCAGTGCAACTCCTTCTACATCCCGCGGCACGTGCGCGCCGAGGAGGAGGGCGCTTTCCAGTCCTGCTCGTTCTGCAAGCCGCGCCGCTTCACCACCATGACCTACACGCTCAACTGCCCCGACCTGCAGCCGCCCACCAAGAAGAAGCGCGTGCAGCGCGTCAAGCAGTGCCGCTGCATCTCCATAGACCTGGACTGAGAGTAGACTTGTTGGGGGTGGGGGGTCCGAACCGAAGCCATTTCCCAGGAAACCACGGCGACGGCGCGAGCTCCAGTTTTATTGTAACGAGGCTGAAGTCAGATTCTTGCTCTCCAGCTTCTTGTTCGAATTTTCTAATTCCGCCTTAAACGCCGTAGAAGTGGGAACAGAATATAACTACTGCGCCGTTTAAGCTGCACCCTTTAAGGTGGAACGGAGAAATGAAGAAGCTGACTTCAGCCTCGTTTTAATTTTGCTGGAAAGCGGCAGAGGAGACTGACTGGGCTGTGTCTCAAATCGACCACTCGTCCCGTGCGTAGTGAGCTAACAGGAGCTCTAAGGGTAAGATTCACTGGAACATTCGGGACGCTGCACCTCTGTAGCGCAAACGAGGCCACCTCTAAGACTTCAGAGTCCAAAAGCCCTGTTCCAAAGTCCACACCTAGGTGACCTATAACTGACACACTTGTTTCAGCCACAGGTGTGTGAATAAGTACTAACACGAACAAAAATGGATAATATAAAAAGGTTTTAGTGGAACAGCAGCTGGCTTTCCCTCCGTGACAAGACAACAAACTAAAACCAAGTTAGTAGTAAATACAGCCTGTCATGACTACAATAACGGCTCAAAACACATTTTCACCAACAGCGTCAGCGTTTCACTGAGGCTCAGATAGCTAGCGTTAGCGAGCTAGTACACTTCACACAATGTGATAACCGGTGGGACTAAGTGGATAAATATTAGTTTATTCCTCACAGGAGAGACAGTTACCGTGTCAGTGAGTTGCAGCGGCCCCGTCACGCGAAAATAATCCCCTTACACTTCACTCTTTGTGAGAAGCCCCGCCCCTCAGCGGACACGGAGATTTCCACGGGCTCTGCTGCTGCTAGACAGGATATCACCCTGCAGCCTTTAAGGCGTACCCACAGATTATTATATTAAGGCCACGAATTACTGCACTGAGGCCAAAATTACTATATTCACGCCACGAATTAATATATACGGACGCCACGAGATATGAGAAACGTTACTCATGGCCTTAATATAGTAAAAGTGCCATGCTTTGATAGAAAAATAATCATCTTGTCACTTTAGGGTGAGATGAGATGTGGCATATAAGGGGAAAAGGTGTGTTGGAGGGCGCGCGGGGGGTGGGGGGGTGGTCTTGTGCACTTTTACACGTTGAGGGATGGGACACATTTGGTTACCATAAAACTTATGAATGCGGACCCAAGTGTGAACTTTGGGACACGAGGCTTCTGCTAAGTGACTGTTAACAAACAACCCAACTGCTAAGATCCGCATTTATCATTTGAGAAAGTGTAAACTGTTGAAAGACCAGCAGTGACTTGTATATACATATTATTTTCAGAGTGGCTGGAGATTTGGCCACCATGTTGAATTCATCTGATGTGGATTTGTTGTTCACCGTCTCGCACGCCGGTTAGGGCACACGGAGGTTCCCTGCATGTTAAGGCGACGACTGAATGCTTAGTTAGTTCACTATAGACGGAAAAGAGCGGTTAATTTGAAGACTGGTCAGACTGAAGGCTCCTCCGCTGTCCAGCGTGTGTGTGTGTGTGTGTGTGTGAAAGCAGACCCTCTGCGGCTTTTGGTGGAGCAGGTTGCCTGTAAGCGCTCAATCCAGCACAGAGTTTGGGAGAGTGCTGGAAAAGGGGTTTCCACCGTGTGGAAATATACTGACCTTTAAAAAGAGAGAAATAATAAGACACTTATTTAATTGGACCGGACGGGACGCAGGAGCAGGTATTATTTTATTGTATAGTCCGTTTGCTGTGAACGTGCTTTGGTCGCAGGAGCGAAAGGAAATGTTGGTGTGCTAACAGATGCTCGTTGTTATAGATATTCACGATAACCAGAAGCATCAGAAATGATTTATTACGGTTCGTTTTTCTTTTTTTATTTGAAATAAAGCTTTTGATCCTGAAGTGGTACAGAACTTGTTTATAATGTAAGTATCCGGGTTTATTCTGTTTACTGTTTTTATCCATGTGTTGTTTTGAGTCTGTGTAAGGAGAGCGCTGCTTTCTCTCGACTGCAGGCCTCTCTAAAGTACTAATAAAAAGGAAAATCCCTCTGTTTTAAGGACATTTCTGGTCTGTGTCGTCTGAAGAAACTAGCAGCGATGCGCAGAAACCGAAGATGAATTATTCCTCTGAAAGCCGCGAGCAGCTCTGTATGGCTCTGTATGTGTTTCTCAGGTGAAGTGTCTACAGGGACTCTTTACAGCAGCTGACAGAAAACCCATTTTAGAATCGCATATTTCTTCACAGTTACAGGCTGTAGTAGGCTTGATCTTCACAAAAAGAAGATTAAAGGATAAAAATCCACCGATTTTTCAAAATGTCTGCACATTTCAGGACTTGAACAAAGTGGTTTGCTGTTAAATGGCTCATGTACACAACCCAAAAGCACCAGTCAACCTTTTTATATGGAATGTAAATCAGATTTTTCTTTAATTTTGCCATAGAATAACCTTCACGTATCCCTCCGCCAGGCACAGATTAAAGTAATTTAGGGACAAAACAATCACAAGCATATCGAAAAGCAATGTCTCAGACATCAGGCTGAGTATTCATAACCATCTCTGGTAATAACTTTCTGGGAGGGAGCTTTTAGAGGTGGATGTCTGGTTCCTATCACCACTACTTTGAGCAATTCTGACTGGGCAAGTTTCTCTAAAACACATCAAATCACTATAAATGATTTTGTTGACACCTAAACCATTTAATCATATAGAATTTTAGGAACATTGGTGGCGTTCCCCTTTAACTAGTGATGTAACCAAATACATATGAGCACTTGCGTAACACATTTGAAGTATTCACCTGAAGTTATGGCTTTAGGTATACATTTAAAATTTGGAACTGTCAAAAAATATTGTGATTAATACCAAAATACACACCACAGAGGTTGACTTTGATTCAGCTGAAAGGGAATTCCACCACATTTTGAAAATGTCTGCATAATTAAATGCTTGAGATGTAAACAAAGTCATTCGGAGTGGTCAGAAGTGTGCACTGTGGTGGTGATGGGAACCAGACCCTGAAGAGTTCAATGCCTTTAAAAGATCTGCCACAGAAATTTATTATATGAAATTTTATGAAGTTTATATGCACATGCTGTCTGATGCATTGCTTTATAGTAGTTCTGAGAGTTTATAGTAGTTCTGGTCTAAAACTTAAAAAAATGATGGTATACAAATATACATTTTAAATCCATTCATAGTGGAGGGGTACATGCAGGGCGTCGTGAGGCAAAATAGCCCCCTAAGAGAACACACTTTATTTTACCTTTACTCACATATAAAAACCCTGAAGACGTGTTTTATTAGTCATTTTAAACAGTAAATAAAATGGCTATGTTTGTGTTGTAGACATGGCAACCCCTGTTTCCTATCATCAGTACTGTAAAGAAATCTCAGTAAGTTTCACTACAAAGACCCATTCCACATCAGACCGCTCTGAATGACTGTGTACAGCTCCACCACTGAATTATGCATACATTTAGAAAAATCTGAATTCCTCAAGGAAAAACATAAGGCCTAAATTCATTTATGGTGTTTTTGCATGGGAAGCCTGCACACCGCATTCAGGAGTAGGCGATAAGTCAAGCTATTTAAAAACAGTACTGCTGAGTGTTTCTGAGCTCTGCTCAAATATAGCTAAAATTGTCACTACAGAAACAGTCACTACTGAAACATTTGGTTTAGTAGTGCTATAAGTGTTTTGTTTGTGACAAAATGGACGGTTTAATCATTCATCAGGTATAGGGTCACTCAAAGGATTTTAGTCTAAAGCCTAATATGTGTTTTCAGCTCTGACTTCAAACCAATTCACTAGAATCATCCATATATGGTCAGGAGTACTGAGTAAGGCAGCTACTCAGATTTTCTCATTATCCACAAAAAAATGGTTTTGTGTGAAGCTGTACGCAACAGAAAATAAACCTGACTCACACAATAAGTGTCACTGCAATGTGAGTGTGGATGGTATCAGGTGTGAGCTTTGCTACTCTTTTGTTCATCCCCTCCCATTTTTCCATTCTTTCACTCGTTGACACTGTTTTCAATGCTTTAGAAAGAAAGAGCCCAAAGGCAACAAGGCATGGTTAAAGTTTATGTCTATGGAAAGGCAGAAAGGGCTGCTTAAAACCAGTGTATATTGCACTTTGAAAGCCATGATCACTGTGGCAGTTCTACTAAACGAGTATTTCCAGGCTAAAGTGACTGGCTATTTCTACAGACAATTCTGATAAACAGGAATTCATGTCAGATTTCAACAGCATCTTCACCAAACACTTAAGTATGCATTTTGATGTAAAAAAAAAATAGTGTTTACAGAATTAAAATCTAGATATGAATAAACTTTTCCCCGTCAGTTTTACGAAGCATTTTTTTTTGCCTTCGACTGAGCAAGTCTATCCAAGACAGCAAAAATCACAGATTAGGCCAGCTTAGGTTTTGGTAATGACAAGAAATTCACTTAAGGCATTAATGAGTTCACACATTTCTAATTTTACATTGTATGTGTATCGATCGCTGCTGTCGGAACAAAACCTTGTATCCCCACTTTTGTCATTTTTTCACTTTCTGTCATAATTTGAAAGTATCGGCTGCCCTTTGGATTGCGTGTAAATTTCATGATGAACAGGCCTCCTGTTACCACTTTGGAGGTTTTGGTCCGACAGCAGCGAGATATATGTATATATACATATTTAGATAACTCTAGCCACAACTGTTAGTTCACCAATATTCTATCAAAATAAATATATTTTGTTTTATATGGACAATATGGAAAAGGAGACTGCATAGAAATTGCAAATGAGGTGTAGAAGAGTTACAGTACACAGGAATAAGTACTGTTTGGAAAAGGGAAACAGTAACATAATGGCTGCTGCAAGCAAGAAAGTGCATGGAAACTGCAAAAACATTATGCAGTTAAGTACTACCAAAACAATATTAGTCACTAAACAAACAAAAACAAGAAAAACATGCTGACTGATTTTTGCGTTGCGGTTGGTCACTTGAGGTTTGTGAGGGAGGTTTTTACTGCTAATGATATTTGTCTGTCTCCCATTTTGTCTGCTGAGATGAAAAAAGGGGAAACAAATCAACAAATGTGTCAATTTTGTTTGCCCTAAACTAAACAAGCTGAAACAGCAGTGATCTCTTGTGTGTGTTGTAAAAGGGATTTAATATACTATTCATTCATTAAGCCTTATAACGGTCTGTCTGCATATTGCTTCACCAGTGCCCTCTTTTTGGAGCTAAACCTGTCTAACTTTGTGAGGCTTACTTTAAACATTTGGTTTAATTAAAAAATATGCTGGAATTGCAAGTGTTTGCTACAGTGTTTGCTTAATTAACCCATTAAGCCCCCCGTAGCACCTTTAGACGGCCCTACTGCAGAAGCAAAGGGTCACTGCTCACGATATGTTAGTTCTTTGTGTGGAGATGAAGAGAGCCATGAGAAATCCATCAGCATCTTCAGTTCTTCTCTAAAAGCTTTTCAACTCTATCTAGGTCCCACACTGAACACTGAACATGAGCAGTCCCACCACCACTGATTGCACATTCGCAATAGAGAAAATGTCATGTCTCAGATCTTTGTTATGGCTTTCACATTAAAGAAGTCTGGAGTGGGTTATGGTGAACGGCTCCTTTGGAAACAGTTCTCTCTCTTAGAGTAGATGTTGGAAAGGATGGAAAGCTCTCGTTCTTGCCTTTCTCCTTTTATCTTCAGCTGGAGGACACACTTGCTTCTTTCTGCCTCAGCCTCTCTTTCTGTAAAAAAAAGATATACATATTCATTTTTAATATAAATTTCTCAATAAACTCTCCACAGAGGAGTTGAGGGCTGATGCAGGTGTGTGTGCATTTGTGTGTGGCTCTTGCTCTCACCAGACTGTTGGCATTGACCTTCTTTATCTCCACCTTCTTCTCAGCTGTGATCTTCTGGACATTCAGTTGAGCTTCTTTTAGTCTTAAAAAAAGCATCAAAACAATAATAATTGCAAATACCTTTCATCGTTCATTGAAACATCTCATTATGTACCTGAACAAAAAAAAGTGGTCATGTGTGTTATGAACAAAACCTTGTAAAGCCTATAAATCAAGGCTCCAGACTAATGGCATCCCGTTGTCCTGGGAGCAATAAAAACAGCATAAGAGACCATGTTTAAATCATTTTGGGATGCTTCAAGGACAACTTGGGTGCTTTGGACTTACTATTTAATGTGTAAAATATAGTAATAACATTTATACAGGTGTCTATTTATGCTCACACTAAATATAGCAATGTTTGCTTCATAAGTAGCACTGTTCCTCACATTTCTACTGCTATCATAATGCTAATTTCCATTAACCCACTAATGGGACTTCCTTTGTAACATTAACATCAAGCCAATGTGTCTATTCATAATTTTTAGCACATACTACCTTAACATGGCCAATAAAGGCTTGCATCAGACATTGAAGTAAGATGTTTTGTTTTGCATGCTGGAACATCACAGTTTCTTTGTAGTCTTGTCAAATATGGTAGCACTATTCCAGGACGCAAAAATATTTTCTATTTTCTAACCATGTTCTTAATTTACAGGCAACCACAAATGATGATGAATCAAATGTTATAATTACTGTTTTTTTTCCACTGTCCACTACAATCAAAGCTGGTTCTGAAGAGCAACGTTACAGTTTCATTGGAATTATTTTAAGAGTAACTGCAAGAAAATCTGAACACAATCTGAATTTACAGAGTTTTGATTGCCATTTCAGGAATGCAGTTTAGAATAGGTGTAATACAATTAAATTGGAAACATTACATATTTGGTTACAGATCTTTTGATACACACAATCACAAACATATGCACATAAATGTATTTATTGACCATAGCTGGGTCCGTGTGCATTGTGTTTGTGAGGTTGTGTGCACAGATGTGTACTAAGCATGTATTCTGTGTATTGCTTTCTGACATTTGTAATTTTTGTGAATCCGTAATACTGGAGTACAAAAATTTAGTTTAATATTCTTGATGGTCAATTTTCACTTTGCAATGACTGAAGATGATTCTGAAAAAGTTAGAATGTAGCCCTGTTATGAATTAACACTTCATTTTCTGAATTTTGCACATTAAGTGTAAAGATAAAGCAGCAAAGTTAATCGCTTGTGTAATTCCACTCCCTGCTCCCCAATTTTCTACCACTGAGTCTAAACAGAATAAAGGTCTACGCTTGGTTTTATGAGCTTGTAACCAGCATTTAAGATAACAGCAGCAGTAGATCAGCAAAATCTGTCAGGCGTAATGTGGGACATCACTGCTCAGTAAACAACTAGTTTATGATGGCAAGAAAACCCATGCACATGCCTGAAATTGTTAAACTGCTCCACACAACAGTGCAGCTACCTTTTTATCTTTAGCAGTCTTTTAGGAAGCCACACTCATTTGGTTACGTCATCTTTTTGTGTCTGTGTATAGTATATATATATATATTTTTTTTTTTTTTATTTTGTGCAAACCTGGGCATTTGAATTATTTTTGTGAGAGGTCTGCTCTAACACAGAAATTAATAAAATAATGGGTCTAGTACACTATCCCATTAAGTTTGATATATTTTAGTAAAAAATACTTTGATAAATCTGCATTAAACCACAAGCTCCATTTCAAATGTCAATTACTTCATGTCAAATGCATCATGTTAAGACTTAGTTAAAAATGATCTGAGATACTAACATTAAAAAGTATCAGAATTAACCATATATTTCTTTTTCCAAAAGACCGATACTCTACATTATGTCCTTTCTTCAAAAAGCTGTGCTGCAGTTCAAAATATTGTCTAAGCTGGACAAGAAAATGATATATCTGTTATCCCTTTAAACACTAACACTAGCAAAACATTAGACATTACATATCACACACATACATTAAGCTTATCTTTAAGCACCTCCTTCATATCGGCTCATGCAATTAAAGGAGAACTGCATTGATTATTCTGCATAATTTAGCTGTTGAGACATAAACAAAGTCATTCATAGTGGTCTGATGCAAACTGTAGAGAAACAGATTTCTTTACAGTGAGTGACAGCAACAAGTTTACAATGATGATGTTTACAATGCAAGTATACACATTTTATTGGTAGTCCAAAACAAGCAGTAGACCTCTATGTTTCATCTGAGTTTTTCCATATTGATAATGGCAAAATAGTGGTAAATCTGAAAAAATAACTTCTATGGATGCTACTTTGCCTTAAAATATTCTGTATGTACCTCTCTGAGATCTGTATGAAATTTTAAAAATACATTTTAGGCCAAAAGCTTATCTTACTGTAAAACAATGTCACAGGCGTGATGCAAAATACTTGTTACCATTTAATGCTATATCATCCTGTTAGGAAACATTAGAGACATTAAACACTTTGAATGTCTGATTCCTATGAGCACTGCTGTGAACAATTCTGACTGAGTCTCTAGAATAGAGCATTTCACATCAAACCACAATGACCTTGTTTACCTTTTAACCACTTAATTTTGCAGAAACTTGGAAAAATCTGTGAAATTCTTCATTAAATGTGAACTGTAAAATGTAGGAAATGTAATAGGATGAGGCTTGGGAACAGGACCTGAAGCTCAGTTTGGATGTTAGCAGTCTGGTGGAACATGCGCCAGAAGCTGTAAAGCGTCTTCAAACTGACAGTAACCTTGCTCGTACCGTTCCATGCACTCCCTTTAACAGCCTCCCATATTACACTAGTAAAGCCAGGGGGCCGCAGAGAGAGGTGCTGTGCCCCCAGTGGGATGTCCCCCTAAGTGGACGCCACAGGTCAGGGGCAAGGTTGTAAATCTAAGTTGCTTGACACTGTACTAGGCTGCGGGCTGAGACTGCCGCCGTCGGCTTTGATGCCCCTCGGGCCTTAAAAACCAAAAGCACTTTATTTTTATTTGTCCTTACAGAATTCATACTGGCTCCATAGGCATGGTAGGGACCAGGAGGTGCAATAGAAGACAGGTTGAGAGTCTGGCATGTGTTAAGGCCTCCAATGCTTTGTTGACTAATTGAAAGGCAGTAACAGAAGGTGCTACAAAGATAGAGAGTGTGAAAGCTTAAATTACACTAACGACTCAGAGTTGAAGTTAACAGTGTACAGAGACATCAGGCAGCAATACAGTGATTTAGATATTCTTTCATAGAACATGTTGTTTCACAATTCAGTGTGTCCAGTTTTTAAGAAACACGTCATTCAAAAGTTATAACATGGTTATTAATGAATAACAATGAATGGACCCGCTAGCATGATTTATAAATATTTATATCTTTATGAAAGCTTGTAATCATTAACAAAATCAGAATTTCTGGGTAAATATTAGCTAACAATATTGTTGGGTATCTCAAAATTGAGGTTTACATAATATTTGTAAATAGACAAATTGACGTTGATTGATTCACAACCATGAACTCCAGAGCATGAAATTAAGGGATTTTAAGACCTTTTTGCTGCCTTATGTATGAAAAATCTTGAAAATTACTCAGTCACTCAGTTCCTTTCACCATGGTCTGATGACTCATCACTAGATTAACACCTTATTGAATTAATTTCTATTCAATCTTCTGCACTTCATTTCTTAGTATTCACCTTTTAAAAAAAAAAAACAATAAATAAAATTTATTTATTTACCCAATTCAAGCTATGGTACAGCTCGATATAGTGTTATAGCATCTCTAGGTACTTTGTATTGCTTTAACCTTTACTGGCTGCACCCTTATAAAACCCTGGTCTACACAGATACAAAAGTGCTGTCGTGTCACACCTCTTTGTGGTGGATTAATACTCAGCAGTTAAGAAGAAAGTCCAGAAAATACTGACTGGCCAATTTGATATTTGTGGACTCTAGAGATGAAATAAGAATGTTCATATTTTTCCAGTGATTATAGACATACAGGCATGAGTGACAGTGAATGGAATGATTACAGCTTGACATTGCTATGCTTGCCTTTGGGTAGAAATATGTTTTTAAAACCATATAGCATTGCTTTTATTTTTCTTTCTACCCTGTAAGAACAGAAACACTCATAGACTGTGACAGGACTGTACTCCTACTAACCTCTCTTTGGAGATGTTCTTACTCTCACGTTTCCATGTGTTTTTGAAGTCGTTGCAGAACTCAAACCAGAGCATGAAAACGTAGTTGGGAGCAACCTCTTTTTCTCCAGATTTGGGCTTGATCCCAAAGTAGGCCACCATGTCCTGAAAGCTAAGAAAGGAGGATGAGGGTGGGGGTGAATGAAAAGAGACAGAGAGTCAGGGAAGACCAAGGCAACACTGGCTGGACAAAACATTTAACTACTTGCTATAGCTCCACTAATCTTCCTGACATCTCCACTCTGGGGAGGACAAGACTGAGGGGAAAAGATCTGAGAGAGAGAGACCAAAGAGTGAGAGGGCAATTCATGTCAGTTCGTCAAAAGCTCCATTTTTTTAAGACATTATATATTCCACAAAAAAGAGATCTAAACTGGGACAATTTAGCTCCTGAAACAAATTGAAGTACTGAGGTCCAAAACCCTAATAACACAGCATACGGCATAATAAATAACAGGGCATGCTTGTAATTGGATAAAGCAAGAGCAGTCGTAAAGGAGCATTTCATAGCTCGCAAGACTCTCCAAGTAGCCCTCAGAGTATTCGCAAACTCTATGTTCTGCAGATCCAGAGGCTAATTCAATTGTAACCAAACCTGAAGTCTTCCCAGCGTTCACAGCAGTGTTCCACAAGCTGCAGACGCTACATACTGCTCTGCAGCCTGCTTCCATTCAGAGATTAAAGGCCCTCTCCTACTGCCGCTGTCATGCTTGTCTCATGGCCAGCCGTGACTCCGAAGGATGCACGGGGGTCGACAATCCTCCCGTGACCCCCAGACGAATGGGGCCTAGCGCTATGCTAATAGGAGACATGCTGCGGGGCAGATGGCGCCATGCCAGTGCCAAGATGCTTCCCATTTTCTGGTCATCTTTCTGGCTGCTACAGAGGATGGAATCATAGATCATTCATTCTCCAGGGCCTTTCCACAGCCTATGGAGCTCTAATAATGTAGAAGAACTTTTGATTCTTTCTACTTTTCTTCTCTAGAGATGACAAGACCTGAGGTGCTCTTTGAAATTCTGAGCTCACTGGACGGTTTTCTCATTGGAGCCTTTCATGACCTGGACTAGGAGTGAACACAAATCAACGAGGGCTGCGAACAAAGCTTCTCGTCATAATGGCACCACCTGCTGTGAGATTGGTTGTGCTGTACACACATTCTCTGCATTCCCCTTGAATGGCAGGAAAAAAGGCAATAACACCGAAGATTTCCTTGTAGCACACTACAAAGTATGTAAACCTTTCCAAGTATCCTTTAAGAAAATGATAAGTTCTGGTACCCAGAAATTTTAGACTCAGAATAGATCAGTTACACAACCTGGCTCAAAAAACCTACTTCACAATGGCCTTGTCTTAGAACACTGTTTTAAAAAATGTGAGATGATCAAGTGACCACCATCAGAATAAGGTCAGTCACAATATTTATTCAACATTAAGCTTAAACCATAGAAGGTCAGTGTCCAATGTACTAAGCCTTTCGAGCCAGTTTCAAGAATTCTGCTCCCGTGTTATGCAAGTAACAGGCAGCGCACATGGTAAAATGCAAAATGTGCTTCTCTTTTTTGAGCATATCCATTTGAGGAAGGGCAGTGGAAAAACGTACAAGAATGGCATAAAAAGTACATGGAGATATTTCACATGTCTGATTGCACATTCTGCTCAGTGTATTAAAGTTTGAGGAACCTGTGGCAGCCCTTTTCGCATTACGTTTTCCTCTGTCATTTAAAACCAGACACACATTTGTATTAGACATGTTGTTAGACTTTCCTCAACAATGACAGCAGACACAGTGGTTAGACAGAGGTATGATCCCCAGACATGTGCTGAAATATTGTCACAATAATGCTGCTGAAACTCTTGAGACCAAATGTACTGATGTGAGAAGATGCCGTGCAAAATATGCCTTGATGCCGCTGCAATATGTGGACGCTGTCCGTATTACTGTTTTACGAACACTTTTTGTTGGAATAAAGTGATCCCTCTGGAGAGTGTTCTGATGGAAACAAACTTATTTATTAACACTGCTATCTTATCATTGAACTTTCATCTTCAGGTTGGTCACATTCCATTATTTCACTGCTTTTTAAGCTAGGGAAAGTAGGGGCTGTAGTCAAACAGTTTGGTCATTTCCCTGCCCTAGCACAGCAACTAAACCTGATTTATATGATGAGTTGCATCAGGTGTGCTTGAGCAGAAAAATCAGCAAACTGTGCAGGAATCTGACCCTTCAGGATAGAGGCTCTCCACCCCTAGTTTAAACCCTGCCCCTTATGAGTGAGAAGTTAGTGGGCACGTCTATTCACAGTCTGCATAATAAGCTGCGTTTTTAGACAAGTAAACTGAACTGTGGGACTAGGCTTTGTTCAGAGTACCTGTGTTAAGTACAGGAAACCAATCTGCGATCTCCAGCAGAAACTCACTGCTGGCCTGCAGAACATGCTCAGTGGCCACAAGTCAAGTGGAACAGTGTGACTAATGGGCACCTGTATAGCAGCTTACCCATATCACAAACAGGAGGGAAACTCAATGAGCCGTTTAAACATGGACATGCCCTAAAAGCCCTGTAAAACAAACCTAAAGTTTGCTGTGCATTTCGACCCCTCCTGCTTAATCTGATCTGTGACTTGTTGAAAAGGTTACAGCAGCTCACTTCATCTCCACCACAACATTTTCTTTAAATCATTTTGTGTGTTTTGGTTTCAGAATCCTGGAAGACAACGGAATGTCAAGGACATTTTTCAGCTTTCTGGGTATGATGCTTAGTGTAAGTCACAAATGCATAAGATTAATCATACTAGCTAAACTTAAAGACAGTCTGGGATATGATAACTGGGAAAGCAATGATGTTCCTTCCAGTTATTAGAATAACCAATACAATATCACAGCCAACACGACCACTTATGAAGTCTGAATGTTCAGAACTAAAAGCCTCTGCCTTTATTGCCTAGATGTTAATAGACACATTTCATTTGAAATTAAGGGGTTATCCTATTGTCACTGGCTGCAGTTGTTTGACTAACTGATCACAGTTAGAGCTGCTGTATCTGGATTTTAGGGAAATGTGGCAACTTGCTAACTTTCTAAGTTATCAATCCTTAGAATTGTATATTTTCCTCGGAACTAAATATCGTGATCCATGCAATGTATCATGAAAATGTATTAAAGTATGATAATCTGACGTGTTGCTAATTCCTACCTATTATAATCGTGAGTCTCTCCTGACAGTAGTAAGAATCTGAGAGTTTACAAACTACATATGCTTTCTCTGAAACCCCTGCATCTTTCAGAGCCACCAACAACTCAGCACTCGACAGCGATTTAATTTGTTTGATAACTCTATGGTTTCATCCCAAGTATTGCGCCATATAATCTTCCCTGTTTCTGAAGCTGCAGCTCAAAGTTTGTCTTGCAGGATGTGTTTTTGCCAGAGAGCTTCCCTAATACTACCTAAATAAATAAAAGTGAATAGACTCTATTTAACCTCTTCTGGGCTTTTGAAACATTTGGCTATGCTAAGAGATTAGCAGAAAGCTGAAAAAATATTATTTTTCTTATTCAAAAATAAAGTTAAACGGTGCTTCTCTCTCTTGCTTCAGTCAGACTGAGGTACTAAACTATTAAATGTGAATATTTGATAATGATTGCATTTAACAACAAAAACATAAAAAGAAACAATAAAATAATACTGAAACAATGGTGTAGACTAAAGTGCAGTCTAGGCTATTTACTTATGTAGATATCCCAGGAGTTCCCATGATCAAGTGTGTGTAAGGCCTCAGAGTCTTTTCTTCTAGTCTTTGATGTTTGCTATATGCCTCCAGGAATGCTTCTCTGCACAATAGCTAGCGCATTTTGATTAGAACCATCTTTGCACTTGAGCACTTGATCTGCATAATTTGAGTGATGTGGACAGTTTGAAAAACATGCATAAGCCTTGCTGCCCTGTCTGTGGGTGATACGGTAAGTCATAGTAACCCTAATTGTGGATGGTCAGCATGCTTTTGACAATAAATAAAAGTAAAATTAAAACACCACCAGCATTTATGAACTTGCATATCATTCCAGATTTAAGGTCTCTTTTCACATGTACTGGAGCTCAGTTTTTTATAGGAGCTCAATTTAAAATTGGGGAATTTAAGGTAAAGAAAAATACAATAAACTAACACAAAAAGCTAATGCAAATAATACTTCTGCACCCAAAACTGTATGTATTGTAAAAATACATGAAATGTATGAGTCTCCCAGAAAAGTAAAAGCTTTACTCCCTCACAGCAACCAAACCACTTAATAGCCCTACTGTAACTGCAAAATGGAATGACACACTTCACAAATCTTTCAAAGACATACATTTGTTTACATTACACTGCTGAATGTATAGAAGAGACTGCTTCAGCAGCTTTTACTACTGCGTAGCTGAACAGAGTAAATGGGCGATTTGCACGGAATTAAGATGGAATGCATGAAATGTACACAGAGTAATTTGTGTCGGCCTCTGACCGCCTGCCAGAACATTAAATAAACAGGAGATAAGAGAAATACAGAGAACAAGAAGGAAGGATTTTATTTGATCGAAAGCGAGCTCAGTAAATCAGTCTCCTCTTTCTATCCCTTTTTTTAATGGAATGGAACTGACCAGTGTGGCCTAAATGTGCAATGCTAAGGTGCAGACACCCTTTCTGCTTATAGTAGAGTCTTCAAATGAAGGTTCTGCTTACATGAACACTTCGTAACACACACATAACCACTGAATAATATAGAATTTTTAAACAGCTTACTCATTAAGTAAATGACAGCATCAACTAAAGTGATGGACATTTGTTCCATTTATAACATATTTATGCAAGTTTAAGACCCAGTGAGCAACATTACATACAGTATCAGAATTAATACAGTACGTGATTTTGTAACTAAGCTTAATGGATATACAATCCATTAATAATGGTTCATAAGAGTTTTGTTATATATATATATATATATATATATATATATATATATATATATATATATATATATATATATATATATAATTTAGTTTAAGGGTCCTAATGTCAATACAATTTTAATTATTTAATAAAAAAATCCTATGTCATCTTGCAAATACTGACATAAGCTGTTCATAAATACGTGGGTATTGCTTTTGAAATGCATTATCCAGTGCTTATGCATGAGTTATTAAGCCCCTATATAGGAGCCATTAAACATTCAACACTACATTCTCAGAAAAACAGGGGGTGGTACCCCCAAAGGTATGTCTTCAGTACCTAATTACACTATAATGCATTGCAATTATATTTTGTGAAGTTGTATTCACTCCACACGCCCTGTCCTGCCTCCAGCCTTTTTTATTATTATTTTTTTTTATTTCTTATTTTTATTGCTCTGTTTTAAAACAATGGGTTATGAAAATGTATAAATGTGTACTTTTTTCCATTGGGAAAAACATTTATAGTACACAGTCGAAACCCTTGAGGATACATTTACATTGTACCTTGATGAACAGAAAAGTACCATCACAGTATATTATTTTCTTACTGTGTATGTAGGTGCTGTTCAACTGCTACTTAATCCTTTTTTCACCTGAGGGTACTCGTTCTCCAACCCAAGTGGTACCAAAATGTACTCAACAGAATCTGATTGCAATAATACCCAAAAAATCCCAATGAAATTAAGAAGATATATCCTTCATCATAAATTCCTTCTTTCTTTTTTAAACAAATGCTTCCCCTTTAAATGCTAACACTGATAAAGCGAGCTAGTTAGGACCAGTTAGCATTATGCACTATGGGTTCAACTGTTGCTAAGCTGCATTACCAATTTAGAGGAAATAGTCCTTTAATGATCAAAGGTGTGGCTGTGTTGAGGAGTCTGGCCACCATGCAGGCCACAGAGTCCAAAACAGCAAAGGTGGATTCTCTTCAGATTTGGACACATGTGGGCGCCCACCCAGCTCCAGGAGGCTGGTCATATCCATCACCAGCAAGTCACTTTAATGAGGTGTGTTCATGGGAACATGGGTCAACACCCCGTCTCCACCACCATCCATTCTTTCCCCTTTGGAGTGGCCACTGCCTTGGCCGCTTCTGCTGACCAAATTAACAACGAATAAAAAAGGTTTTCTACCCGCCAGGCCCTTTTGATCAATATTAGTCAATTCAGCACCTTTTTCGAGAAGCAGAGTCGAGGAGGCGCTGAGGTTTCTGTTCTGCAACAAATTAAAGTTTTGGTTTGGAGGTGCGGAGCTAAATTCACTGTGTTTGCGTTGGACAAGAAAAATGAGGAACCAGCCGTGCAGGTTGACAGGACGGTCTGCAACCATCAGCTCTGAACTGTCCAAAATTTCTGATTTGCTGAGGTTCGAAACTATGCTGTTTTTGCCATGTACGCACTCTTTGTTATTATAATTTATACACTGATTCTGATTCCATTTCGTTTCAGCAGACATGCCAAAAAGCTCTCAACTCTAGCCAAACAAGGAAAAATAATCAATTTGCTTTGTTTGTCATTTCAAGAGTTTTTTTTTTCTCTCTATGAAAAGTTCCAGATATACTCGCTGTTGTTTGGCATCTGCGAGTAGTAAGTTTCAGAATAAATCACCCAAAACAGTGGACTGCTGTTGGAACAAGGTTACGCATGGGAGTCTGATGCAATTAGTCATGATAAGGCTACATGATAAGCAGTGGAACCTCTGTGTGTGTTTGTGTGTGAAGGAAAAAAAAGAAACATTTCTAGGCATGCCTCCAGCTCCCTGGGTAACAGCTAGGGATGTCATGAACATCAAGTCTTGCACTGATTTTGGGAGAAGGAAGTCATTGGTAAATGACAGCTGACCACAGCATTACTCAGCAAGCCAAGCAGACCACCGTTCACCCTCTCTTTCTTGTTCTCACATAGCTGAGGGATTCCTTATCAGCTGACGCTAATTGCTACAGACAACTTTACAAATGACAAACATTACTGCTATCTGATGTTGAGAGGATGTGGTCTCTGCTTATCTGTACCCAACATGCTGAATAACTAAAGACGGTTCTCTAACGTCTCTCATAAATCTCACTTGGCTGAGTTCCCCAGTGGATGTCACATACTTTCATGCATGCCTCATGTAGTCTTATAGAAATGTACATTTTCTTGTGTAAACTGATAAAAAAAATATGGCATAGTAGGTACGTTTACCTTTTCTGGGCAGCATTCAGGCTGTCATCTTCAGCTGCATACTCTGCTTGCGCTGCAGAAGAACAGAAAACAGCAATTGTCATTACATATTAGAATATACTGGTGTTGAGGTAGTTAATCAAAAAAGTGATCCATTACAAATTACTATACTTCTCCTAAACTAGAATTGAATTACTTTACTTACTACTTGCCAAGGTACTACTCACGACTTTACTTCTACATTATTTAAAAGGCCTATCACTATCCCTGAACAAGATGCTGGCAGTTAAGCTTGATTAAATTTATTAACAGCTGATGAATGATGTTTAAGAATTCAGAAACTTGCCACACTGTAAAAAAGGACAAGTTATCTCAACTTAAAATTATGAGGTAACTGATTACACTTCTTTTATTGAGTTAACTCAACTTGAGGACACTAGAGCTCCCTCAACTGCATAGACGAGTTATTTAATTTTTTTTAGTTCTGCATCTCAGGTAAACCAAAAACAATTTGCATTTTTACTTGCACAACTGCTCTTCTTGGACTTCCAGATATGGACAGCTGTGGCTTTGCTGGGATTCAAACTCACAAACTCCTGATGCTGGGATGAATGATAAAAAAGCTGCACCATGTGACCATTCTACTTTTTAATAAACATTTTCTATGGTGTATTAAACATTTATGGACATAAAACGTGACTAACTTCCTGCATAGTGCTATCATCCTAAAAGGAGTTTGAAACCCAACAGCACCATGGCAATTTATAAGTGAAAACCCAACAGGAGAACAGTCCCAGCTACTGAAGAAATGGGGAATAAAAGTAAAAATAAACAAATTCTACTTAATTTAACAAACTGAGACACAGAACTAAAAAAATTGAGAACTTTTGATTCATTTAAGAAGTTTGAGATGGAGGAATTCAAGTGTAATTAAGTACACTCAAGTAAGTAGTCATTTACTTTATACTTTTAAGTTGAGCTTACTTTTACTTTTAATAATGCAGTAGAAACAGTTCAACAACTTTTTGCCTAGGAATAAAATCTATTAACGAAATGCAAAGCTCATAGAGCAGATTCTCAATGAAAACTGAGTCTGGTCTGTTGGGGCACTCTCTTCTGCAGCACATGGATTTTATTCCATCATTGTTTATATTAATGTGATTAGATGCTTTGACAGATCAGCCACTGAATTTATGTTCTGCACTGCTTGCGCTAACTTCACAACTGTTGGCGTTTTTACAGGTAATGTGCACAATAATTCTGTAATGTGATTACAAGAAAGGTAATACTTTACTACAGGACAGAGTTCATAAGGCTACAAGACACCTACATAAGCTGGCAATGACAATGGATTTAAATGTACATAAACATTTATGAAGGCTTACTCCAATGTTGTCTGTCATAAAAGCTTTGACAACTCTAACATAATGTTGACTTAACACCTATGTTAAGGGACACTGATTTTTTCTGACATTGGGTCCTTGTGCCACATTTTCAAGTGAATTGACATAGCATACTATAACAACTGACTTTGCAGCTCAGTATATATCCCAGTGACATTCTCCTGATGATGTGAAATACGCTGTCAAATTCAATTAGTTGACTTTACTTTAAAAATTAAGCTACTTAATAGCTTCAGTCTTAAATAACTTTAGTTTTGAGTTATAGTTACTTTCTATTTTTCAGTTATCTATACTTCTACAACAAGAGAAGTTAACTCACACAGCCCAATAACTAAATCTTTTAAAGTATCTGGAAGAACTTTTTTGTGTTCCAATTGCTTTCAAATTAGGTAGCTTTACCTCTTAGTTAGTTGCACTTTGCTATGTATAATGCATTATACATATATGATGCATAAAATGCATCAAAAACAACTCCATTGTTTTACATTGACTGTTTCATACAGTAATGAACAAATGGCTACATGTTGTCTTATCTACTTCTTCATGCAGTAATGAAGAAATGGATAACCCAAGAGTGATTTCAAGCAATTTTGCTCTGAAACTGCTTGTCGTCTGGTATTCACCAGCTGTCAGTAGTCATGGGTTCAGAGCAAAATGATAAACCTGAGTACTAAACATCATGGTGAGAATAACAAATACATTTAAAATTAATCCAGCCATTGCATTTTACAATGATAACTGATAATTAGAAAAATAAGAATGATATAATACTATGACACAAAAATAGCATTATCCAAAGAGAACTAATGAAAAATTAAGAGTTAATGTCTGCTCAATGTTCTTAATTTATTTTTCACTTTTACAATGGCTAAAGTGCCAATCAGGCAATGTACCACAACAATGCTACAAGACTGAGCTGGATGTTCTTGGCATATGTGAGAAGTTGTTGAGGTTCAAAACAGTCAAGGCACATTAGTGTCCTGTGATTGTGTGTGTGTTTGTGTCTATGTAGCAGAAGCAAGGAGTAAAGATTGGGAACTGGAGGCTCCTGTGGAGCAGGGCCATGTAAAAGTGTCTAAATGCAAGGCAGATGTGTACGGTGGGCCAGGCCGAGGTGCAAGAATTTATCTAGGGCCAGAGAGAGCCTGTGATCTCAGATTTATTGCATTTTTCCAGATTCATCCTTTTTTAAACTTTGATGGGGGGGACCTTTCCCACTCCAAAGATTTAAGAGGGGGAAGTCTCCAAAAAATTGTTCAAAGGCAGGTTTTGGGGTCTTTGGTGGGGAGGGTTTGGGTGGGGGGCACTATAGAGGGAGTGTAAGCAGCAAAACACCCCTTTCCACTGGGAGTGTTTGTGCGTGTGCGTGAATGTGTGTGGCTGATTATCTGAGGTGAGTCTAATGATGGGAGAGGGGCACTGTGGTGGGGTAATGGACAGAAAGGGGCGGGCCATGACCAATGGCATTGGTCTCAGCATGGGGTGGACTGGCGCCGGAGGTCCCTCTCGCTCACCCTCTATGTGTGTGTGTATTTGTAGGTGTGTGTGGAGGTGGCAGGGCCACTCCTGAGACCGGCATGGAGGGAGAGAGAGAGAGGATGTGTGAATTTTCTCTACCCCCAAGCTCCCTCTGTAAACATGAAACCAGTAGTGGCTAACTAGAAAGTTATGGGACTCGCACGCTGAGAGGTACAATAAATTAAGGCTTTAAAAGCTCAACTCACTTCTTCGAACCACCGCTCTCTCCACACCTCCTGTAACTGCAGTATCCAAATTCAGCGATAATTATGAAGCGCTCTAACCGCATCTGATATGCTAAACGTTTACAAGACTATATACATTTGCCAAGAATCTATTCATCATTATTTTTCTATAATGTTAATATATACATGTATTATTTAAAATCAATTCATATAACATTGGAATAAATGTAAGTAATCATAAACACATTAAAAAGGAAGATTTTTTCCCGAAAAGTAGTTGATATCTTTTGAGTTACTCTGAAGAATGAAATCTGCATCCGCATGTCTCCTTAATGCCATCAGCAGTTGCACAGATTTGGTTAATTCCATCACCGCCACACTTGATTTAACATTTGAAGCACTGATGTGCCAAACCTAGTAATAGATGATAACTACAATTACTACTGGGTTACCACAAGAGCACTGGAAATAGTTAAATGAACACATTTTACATGTAAAACTATAATGTATTAATATTACTTTTCATTTATTCTAATATGATTTTTTTTTCTAAGTAAACAAAAAAATACCTTTGCTGTAAACACTGTAAAAATATTTAAACAACTAGGCAGACATTTAGCTCTAATTTCATGCTACTGTTTAAAATATCAAAGATCTCTGTTGATTTTCTCCAATAAATCTAAAGGAAGATGCAAATATAGTTATTGAGTATCCACTATACATGATCTATATTGATGTACTATATGGGAAATATGAGAAAAATCTAGCCTTTCAGTGAAGTTAAATATTAAAAGAAAAAAATAAACAAAAAAGCAGCCATTAAAACTTACATTTCACAGTTTAAAGTATCTACATTTAAAGAAAGTAATTCACATTCTACGTAAAAAGCTATACCTGCAATAAAAAAAAAACAGTAAAATAAATAAATATTTTATTGAATAGTTGAATGGACACCCCCAACACACACACACAGTCAACTCCAAAAAATCTTGGCACTCTCTATAGACACTGAGATAAAATCAATATGTTAACTATACGACATATGTAATGAGTGATATTCTGGGCCTAAGCAAATAGGTAATCTGCATATTTCTTATTTTTATACTGTGTTTTGGAATCAAAAGCATGTTCTTCAGTTAACACAATTAATTACACAATCTTTTTACACACACAGGTTTCACTGGCACCCCCCAAACATTAATAATTTGGGAAGCCTCCCCTGGTGAGAAAAACTGCTCCACAGTGGAGAACCCTTGATGAGGGCTCTTGGACCATTCTTCCATGCAGAACATTTCCAGTTCCTTGATATTCTTGGGTCTTCTCTTTTGGACAGCACTCTTTAATACACACCACAAGGTGAAAATCTGCAGAATTAAAGGGCCTTCAATGATCCACCATTTGACTGTGGGCATCAAGTTTTTTCATTGTATGCAGTCTCTTTTCTTGCCTGAAAAGAGTTATTATTTTCAGATCACATTAATCAATTCCAATGATATTTTGCAAAGTTTACGTGCTCCATTCTGTGGCTTGCTTTTATGACAGGCTTCATTCATGGAATTCTTCGTAAATAGCTTTTGGTCATGGAAGTTAAAATGAAACTTTATCCTCTTTTCGTCCTCTTCCTGCCAAATTTTTAACTGTTTCATGCTTTCAAACTTTTTTTTATCACCCTGATTTTGCTTATGCAGTAATTTCAATTGACTGATTTTTATAACCTTTATATCTCATCTGTGCAGTTTCACAATGTTCTGTCTCATTTGATAAGTGATACTTTTTTTGATCCCACAACCAGGGAAATTCCACCTCTGCATTTAACCCATCCGGGAAGTGAAACACCACATACACACTAGTGAATACACACACACTAGGGGGCAGTGAGCACACTTGCCCAGAGCGGTGGGCAGCCCTATCCACGGCGGCCGGGGAGCAGTTGGGGGTTGGGTGTCTTGCTCAAGGACACCTCAGTCATGGACTGTCGGCCCTGGGGATCGAACCAGCAACCTTCCGGTCACAGGGCCAGATCCCTAACCTCCAGCCCACGACTGCCCCCAAGTAGAGTTGACACCACGAAGGGATTTTGATTGTGTGTCACCTTGTATGAATACCTCAGGGAAACGGAATGGTCACAGAGTTAATGGAGACCAGAATCAACTGATTTTTTTCTTCTCCAAAGATTTTTTTTAAATATAAAATATTCGTTAGGGGTGCCAATAATTTTACATCAGGCATCTGAGAGAATACATTATTCTCCAAAATGGTCTCCAAACATTTTGGAGGACCATTTGAAACATTGTATGATATAAACCCCAGATTACACTATGATGAATAAGCCTGGTTTTGGTCTATGATTTTAATTTGTGGAATACACTAACAAGGACCTCTGCAACAAAATGCAATCCTAAAGTGCATTTTTAAAGAAAATGACAGGTGTTTAATAAATCTTCTAATATATTGATCTAGATTAGTTTGCTTAACGACATGAATGGCACAGCTGAATTAAAGGATGAATGTACGAACAAACAAATTAATAAATAAATGAAAGAATTAATAAACGAATAAACAAATAAATAAATGAACAAATTAATGAATAAATGAACGAATGAATAAATGAATAAATGAATGCATAAATGACTGAATGAATGAATTAACGAAAAGGAATATAATTAGGGGTTATGGAAGACAAGGGCTTTGTGTGGCTAAGGGAAAGAAATAACTACATTAGAAGAGAATGACTAATTGAATGAGAAAATTAATGGAACATTAGCTCTCCTATGAAGGCAGCGGCAGGGGAGGTCCGTTAAAGGGGACGAAAGGGGAGGGAGGTCGCAGAGGTGGGAGGGGGAGAGGTAAATGGATTACAGCAAAATGGATGAATGAGTTTTGAAGATGTAAAAGCTGCTCAGATCACAGGCGGGTTTAAGAGTCTGTGTGCAGGTCGTTCGAGTTCACCTGCAGCCCCCGCTGAGAGAGACGCTGTCACTGAGACTGGACCGTAAAGCATTCACATGTGAGTTATGGATTGTTGCCCTGTATACGCACATGTATACACATACGCACACACCACACCAAACACACGTACGTTCAAGTAATCAGGGCAAATAGCACTGCAGCAGATTGTGTCAAACTTAAATTGGGATTTGTTTTCTTACGGCTTAAGCTGATATAAATTAATGTAAATTAATGTAATAACACCTGCGGTGATTCAACTGCATGGAGAGTTAAAATCCATGGTCAGCCTAACTGGTACTAGTAACATTAAATAAAGTATGCACAAATGTTTAAACACTAAGCTATTTTGCAGTAGTCAGAAAACATTCTCAATTTGTTTAGTTTTCATTTGAAACAGCCAGTTGAAAGTACAAGTTATTAATTTTTCTCCAGCAGGAAAAAAGCAGAGGGCATATTTAACAAAAAATGACAGAGAAGCCTCAGGACCTATGTATAATACCATTTAGATACAGAGTACATCGCTGGTTAGCCTTCTAAACTAGCAGACAACTTGGACCAGAACAAATTTAAATAACTAGATATGGATCAAATTTACTGATGGATTTCTAGTAAAGGTAAATCTAAATAAAAAGCAACAGTGTTACCTTATTATTTCACTATTGTATATCTCATCACTACAGGCTTATGCAGGTTTAATTCTTTTATCATGGTATGTTATTGCGCTTGTTGATGAAAAGAACGGAATGTTAAGCAAAGTGGGCTGAAAGCTGGGCTCTTTTTTTTTTATCTTCCCCCAAATATATCCCTAAAGTTGTCATTGCCAATTCCACCTGCTAACCAGGTTTGCCCCTATCACACTTATTAGATAGAGAATACTATCTGCCAATTCTATCATACTTGTTTTTGTTAGCTAACAAACACTCAGGCTGTATTGTCCTGAGTGACCGGGGGAGGGTGGACATCCTATCCACATATAGAAAGCTAAATCAATCATGCTCTCTTGGATGCTTGGACCCAGATGATCAGATTTCTTGAGAAAGCTTAGAGAGTTGGAGACATGGAGGCCCCAAGACTGTCTCTCTTCATGAGAGTGTTTGTTATATGTTATTAATTAAATGAAGTTTCACACTCACATTCAATTTGCCCTTCTTTCCTTTGTAAGCCCCTGCTCCCCAAAATGTCACCATACAGGACTGTTGTGGGGACAGACATTTACATTCCTAGCAAGAGCAAATCTCATAAAAATGAAGCAGTGGGCTTCCTTCACAGGCTGATGTTCTGCTCCAGTAGAGTGTGAAAAAAGTGTGGCTCACAGTCAGCACTTCCCACATCAACATCTTCAAGCCTGTGCCACCTTGCCCTTCTCAGAGTGCTCCAAACTCTGAAATGCATAATCCCTCATAGAAGCTTCCCTGGATTACTGAGGCATTGAAGCAGAATCAAAAATACCTGTTGCCCTCTCTCTCTTCCCTAAGAGCTCTGACCCAAAAACCCTCTTCTCTGAAAAAAGCCTGCACAATCTCTCGTTCCTTTTTCATGCTTTAATCTTTATTTGTTTTGTGTATTGAAGCCATGGAATCAGCCCTTGAGAAGGCTAATGTCATTGCTGAGCTCCTAGTGCTTCAAAAAGCAGAAACAGGGAGACGGCCAAAGGAATTCTGTTTATAAAGTGAGCTTTACAAGTATCCTACTGGAAAGTTTGCACTCAAAGATGTGGCTCTGTTAAGTTAGACAGTACTGTAGCCAGTGGCAATAGACTTGCTTTTAAAGACTGCTTTGAGGTCTGGTGATGACCTATGGACACGGATATCTTCACATTCAATTATTACATGCAATTAATAGTTTGTTCTAACACTAGTTCCAAGGCTACAAAACCACTGATTCAAACTGTTAGATGTGACTCTCCAAGGTAGAATTCAAATATAAAATATGTACATACATATATTATCTTTAATATCGTGTATTGTGTAAGTCATTGTAGAGGCATTTTATTCCAAGTGATTTCAGTGCATGTCAATTGGTCCATTCATCATGAAATGTTCACACACTGCAATGTACACGATGGCTGCTGTGTTTAAATGATGCAGAAAACTAAAAACTGAAAAAATGGAGACGTTTTTGTGGATAGTGACGGTTTATCGGAAAGATGCATTTTGGATATATGGCTAAATTATCAGTAGTGAGGCGAACAAACAGTTTATAAAAATGTTGGTACAGGATAACTATTATGATAAAATATTATATCTCTGGAAAAACTTGCCTTTGAGTTATGTTTTGACATTTAACTTCTGTCAAAATGATCATTAAACACAAGCAATTCGTTTTTCAGCATTTGGAAAAAAACAGAAGACATATTTAACAGAAAATTACAGGGAAGATGTATTTCATTATTTAATGTGTTTTTTTCCATTCCTTCTTTCAGAAGGCTTTCTTTCAGGTTTCCAGAGCAATTCCCAGGGATATTTTCCTCAACTCCAAAGTTCAGTAAGTTGGTTTCAATTTCTCCTTTTCGCCATCCAAGTAACCCCAAACTCATTCAGTAATCTTAAGTTCTGGGCTCTGGAGTGGCCGATCCATTGTTGATTGCTGATCTGTGGATTTTGTTAGACTTAAAGCAAAAGTGGAGCTCAATTTTCTCTCAAAGACAAAAGCTTTAAGTACTGTTTATCTGAAGATGACAGCTTTGGGGGGTTACCAGGTCTTGCATGGTTATTAGTAGTCCCATTTTCTCTGTATCTTTTTTATAATTTTTTGTACTCCCATTTTGATTATCTTCTATCTAATTTCCTCTGAAATATCTGCAAAAAGATTAAAAACACTTAATAGCTGTTTTGAAATTAAATAAATGAAGGCTTGTCTCTAACTTTAGCACAGTGCTGTTTATAAGGATCTATGGATATATGTGAGTCAATCAAAACTAATCAACCTCCATATATAATGAGGCGGCTTTTAGTCAATCAATATATTTGAAAGGTCAGTTAAGATCAGTGAGGAAGTGCAAAGTAGCATCTGCACTGATCCTCTAGAACATAAACCATCAGAGGGGTAGGAGTGTTATGACGTCCCCTGCCATGGTGGTCCCCCAAACTGTCCCTGCTGAGTTTGGCCAGGCTTTACGAGAGTCAAGTCAGAGATGTCCTGCCAGCTTTATAGCAGGACTGAGTACATACGGCCAGTTTAGGGCAACCTGATCCCTCAAACCCAACCCCTCAAGCTGGCGTACAGTGGAGCTTTACTAGCATTGCATAAACCAGTGGACAGTTTCTGAGCCCCAGCTGATCTGAAACCAACTGAAAGGAAAGGTCAGACCTCAAGCACAGGGCAGAGAGCAGGTCAGAAAGGGCATATCAACAAATGCTGAAAAAGGGAATGTTTTTAATATACTTGATTCAAGTGTGTTCATCATTTTGGCATGAATAAAATGGTATTTGAATGAAAGCCATATTTCTGTCAGGAAGCGGAGGTAAAAATACTTTCCTGATTCTGGTTCAAATTATGACTTATCTCAACTTATTTCTTGAGATTTTGAGTTGAAAAATTTTTTTTTATTGCTCTTCAAGATGGTACTAAGGTGGTTGTCTGACAACTATAAGCCATTATTTTGAGAAAATAAGGCATTGAAAATAAGACATTACAACTTAAAAAAAAAACAATAAAATAAGTAATTATTTTTTACTTTTGTTTTGATACATTTATGTTTGCTTAAAGGGATGGGCTGACTTTGATTTTAATGCTGAGTGCATTTGCAAACTCTGCGTTACTGTAATGTTACTGTAAAATTCCTGTTAAATTGCAGTGATCACTGATCATATAGGACTGTATGATTTTAAATTTGTGATGAGCGTAGCATCTTGGCTTCGTCAAAGTTCTTGTGCAGAGTGGGTCTGTAACACTTCTGCTATAGACGGAATGTATGGAATGTATGCCACAAAGTAAGAAGTAGCTTTAGCAATGCAGGACTGCACAGCCAAAAGAAATCCAACATGAGCTTTTTTTTTTAAAAGAAAACTGTCATCATTATTTAGGCAAAACCTAGTCTTAAGACACTTCAGTAGTGTTGTAAAATATGCCTGCAGTATTAGGAAATACAGTTTAATCATTGCTTTTCTAAAATGAGTTTGAAGTTTTATATGTCCTTCCCCAAATTAAAAATAATGTGACGTGGCAGGCATTCACAAATGTCCTTTTCCATTGAAAATAAATCAATGTGTTCAAAAACCTCTCACACTTCTTTGTCACCGAGCACAAGCAATGGCAGCTATGTTAACACTAAAAATCAGACTTTTATTAGGCGCTTAATTGCACAGAGTCAGCATTATTATTATCAGCCTTGGTAAATCAGAATAGCTGGTTCATTGTAATAATCTTCTCCCAGTATTTTGTGATTGGAGATGGAAAATCCTATAATTGCATATACAATGAGGTAACAGAGAGCACCCCTTTGGTCTTAATTTTATTTTTAATAAAAAGTGAACAAAGAATATTGGTGTGTCTTATATTGTTGCAATTAGGAAAAACAGTCATATTGGTCTGTTTGGAAGCAGCATGAACAAAGCCAACATCTTTGAGAATGCTAATTTGTTCTAGAGCCAGCACAACAATATGCAAACCGACCATAGGCAGTCAGTTTACAAGCTTCCCCACTGTGGATCAAACAAGAAACCACAAACAATTTTCTGGCCAAGATACAGACAATACACAAACCCATCTCTGCCTACATGCTGTGATTAGAATGAGGCAATTCACATTATTGTTGCCCAGTCTGTAGCCCTACTGGTTTTGCTCCCTTTGCTGTTGACTCACCAGTAGCGATGAAAGCCTCCATCTTGTGTTTGAATGGCTGAAGATGATCCTCTGAGGAGTTGGCACACACCTTTTGCACGTTCTTTTCAGAGGCTGCAGGGGGGAAACAAACATAACCAGTTCAACATTTGACATCACTACATTTAGCACAGTCTGGACTAGGCATTCATCCCTAGTCCAGACTGTGCTGGACTATTGTGGGAAAGAGAAAGGGTAAGAGGATGGGGAGCAAATAAGCTATAGAAGAACCAATTTTGACTCTATCTGCAAGCTTATCAGATGTCATTCCATAGGAGGAATATAATTTTTTTAAAATATGGAAATACTGTTAATTAATGCAATCAAATAAAACATACCTTTTTCCCACTACCTCTGTTATCAGATGAACTAGAACACTGTTTGCTCTCTTTATGTGAAATGATTTGACGCTTTTTTGACCTGTAATGATCAATGCAGGGTGAAAGAGGTGGGGTGAAAACCCCCCTCTGTATAAACTATTCCATAAAGGCAGCTGTGTATAGATAAAATGGACAAAACAACTGCAGATTTCACGATATAAAAAATCAGGTAAAACTACCCACAATAAAATATAGCATTTAAACGCAATATCACGTGCATGTTGACTTGCTTGCTCACCTTGCCAACTTTTATTTTTAAAAGTGTAGAAGCACACAGGCACCACACTGCAGTGCAAAATAGACATTTGTTTCACTTTGTCCAAGATTCATTATTCAGAAGTAGCATAGCTTTGATTTCCCGATATCTTTACTGGCTAGACAGTAACAACCATGAAATTTGAGTAAGGGTTGGGGGAGTGTGTTAAAGATTTCGCTATTCTCTGCTAGCAAATTAAGGACTTAAGCTACAGCCTTATTTTGTGTGACCAATCAATCTATCCACAGAACCTGCACTGAATGCAGATGTCAGTGGGAAACTCCTTACAGCTGGCATCATCAAGGGCATACGAGTTTGCACATTTCATTACCAACGCTTTCATAATTAAGTTAAACAGGGTCTTGTGAGGAAAACAGATGAGGAGTAACAGAGTGTGAATGTGCACAAAGGCATCCTGAACATATGGCTATTAAAAATTCTTGGGCCAAGTTCAGAATGTAACAAGAGAAACAATGCTTTTCATTATCAAACCAGTCTCCTGTAATCAAAAGCACTGCTTTTCACATTTTCAGCGGCATTTTATGGCGGTGCAACTTAAAAGTAAAAATTTTTTTCATCAACACTTTTTGCATATAGCGATGACATGAGTCTGCGGTTCAGTATCCGTTATGAGATCCCTTTCATATGGCAGTGGTTGTTATTAATCCCAGTCCTGGGGACCCCATGCATAGCCTGTTTTTGTGTTTTCCCTGCTTTAAGACACCTGACTTAACTTATCAGATAATTATTAAGCCTTTCAGAAGTGTAGTCAGCTTTCTAGCCAATACATGAACTCTATTTTTAACTTATAGGTCATACCACTTACCTAGGCTGTGTCCAGTCATGTCATGAATTTTCATGAAAAAAATCTTTTAATTCATGCAACCATGAAAAATTTCAAAGCTGTGCTTCAATAAGTGTTTAAAATGTGAATTTTTAAACTTTGCCCAGTCTAAAGTTCTAAATTGCATAAGTATTTTTAAGTTTAACTTCTTACAGAATGATTAAACTGAGCTGAAATATTAACACAAAAATACATCCTCCAATTAATTAGCACTATAAGAGAATGTATTAACACTAAACAAGATGATTTAAAGTGAAATAGTGTTGCAGTGCCCAGTAGATATGAACTATATTGCCAAAAGTATTTGGTCATCTGCCTTCACACACATATGAACATGAGTGACATCCCATTCGTAATCATAGGGTTTAATATGATGTTGGCTCACGCTTTGCAGCTATAACAGCTTCAACTTTTCTGGTAAGGCTATCTACAAGCTTAAGGAGTGTTATAGGAGTTTTTGACCATTCTTCCAGAAGCGCATTTGTGAGGTCAGACACTGATGTTGGATGAGAAGGCCTGGCTCTACTCTACTTCGTCCCAAAGGTGTTCTACTGGGTTGAGGTCAGGACTCTGTGCAGGCCAGTCAGGCTCTTCCACACCAAGCTCGCTCATTCATGTCTTTATGGACCTTGCTTTGTACACTGGTGTGCAGTCATGTTGGAACAGGAAGGCGCCATCCCCAAATTATTCCCACAAAGTTGGGAGCATGAAATTGTCCAAAATCTCTTGGTCTGCTGAAGCATTAAAAGTTCCTTTGGAACTGGAACTAAAAGGGGCTGCATAATGCAGTCAGACAAGTACCATTCTCCTGGCAACCGCCAAACCCAGACCCGTCCATCAGATTGCCAGACGAAGAAGCGTGATTTGTCACTCCAGAGAAAGACATCTTCACTGGTCATTTGATGCTTTGCATTGCGCTTGGTGATGTCAGGCTTGGATGCAGCCATGGAAACCCATTCCATGAAGCTCTCTACGCTGTTTTTGAGCTAATCTGAAGGCCACATGAAATTTGGAGGCCTGTAGCGATTGACTCTGCAGAAAGTTTCTGACCTCTGCGCACTATGCGCCTCAGCATCCAGTGACCTTGCTATAATTTTACATGGCCGACCACTTTGTGGCTGAGTTGCTGTCATTCCCAGTCACTTCCACTTTGTCATAATACTACTGACAGTTGACTGTGGAATATTTAGTAGCAAGGAAATTTCATGACCGGACTTCTTGTACAGGTGGCATCCTATCACGGTACCACGCTGGAATTCCCTGAGCTCCTGAGAGCGACTCATTCTTTTACAAATGTTTGTAGAAGCAGTCTGCAGGCCTAGGTGCTTGGTTTTATACATATGTGGCCATGGAAGTGATTGGAACACCTGAAATCAATTATTTGGATGGGTGAGTGGATACCTTTGGCAATATAGTTTATGTTGCATATTGAGAGTTGGCTGGGAATGACCTTTATAACAATGAGTGGAAATAACAGGTAATGTAAATGTATGCATGCATAAATAAACAAATGTAAGTTTTGAGTTTTAAGATTTTGTAATGCACATTACTATGCAAAAGTCAGAGACCACCCTTCACCCTATTTAACTGCTAGTCAAAATGGCTATTTACAAGTTATTCATTTTTCAAGAGATTCTGAGAACATAATATAGTCAATTTTGATATGAAAAGGAAAAGTCAAAGGAAAATAAGTGAAAAATAGGAGTTTCCAAAACTAGAGTTAAAGAAATGACAGACTGCCAAATGGACACCATCAGATAAACATCTCTTAAAGATTTCATCTTGGACACAGAGGAGAAAAAAAAGCTCTACTCTTGCTTCTAATCTGAACAAATCAACAGGTGTTTAGGTTCATTCTTCCACTATAAGAAAACTCATGCTCTGAATCAGAAAGGATGTGTAGCTGCAAAGAAGCTGTTACTGAGAAAAAGAAATCGACACAAAAGCTGCTGGTGTCTCATAACAATGGACTGGCCACCCCAGAGGCCAGACATCAACATTAATGAATGCGTTTGGGATTACTTGAATTGTGAGAAGTAGAAAATCTACTGTAGTACAGACTGCACAAAAGCTGTAATAAAGACAAAGCGAGGACACTTTATTACAGCTTTTATGCAGTCTTTACTTTACAATACTGAAAATATTGATATATTTAGATGTTGAGGAGTGGTCTCTGTGCCTATTGCACAGTATTGTATGTCTATGTTTTAGTTGTGTTAAAAAGGGAATCACTAAAAAGCTTGTGCACAATTATATATACAAAATAACTGAAAATACATTTAGCCTTAGGTTCCACACATACCTCTAGTAGAATGCACTGTAGCTGTAATGAAATTACACATCGCACACGGCTGGGTTCATATTTATCAAACGTATCATAGTTAAAGTGTTGATCTAATATCAGTTTACATCCTAATGAGAACGATTATATGGACAAGGGTGATTTCATCTGAGATCATCACATTTAGTCGAAGACTCTTGATCAGTCCATGCACCATATGGTGAATTGGGTTTGACCCATTCTGAGTCTGGGACACATGTTTGTGTTGTTTGTGCTAAAGCTTGGCTTTGTTGTCCTGCCAAACAACTGCTCTCACACACACTCAGTGACTTGGCACATGCTAACGTTTGTTGTTTTTTTTTTTTTTCCTTTCAAACAAGCTTTCTTAGGTTTCAATATATAAGAACAGCTTTTGTGATTTTTATCACCTGTTAGTCATTAATCAGGCCCATAAATACTTAAAGTCCACAAGCGCTGTGCTGCTAAATAAGCACCACAACACAACATGAATTGGGCTTTCGCTGCTGTGTAGAAGCTGCCAGTAGTCTTTATACAGGGCAGGGGCCTGGGGTGGGGGATCTGTAGATTTGATCTCAATTAGTTCAAATAATATTAGACATTTTATATCTCCAGTTAACAAGCACAAATAGACACCATCAGTTGTTGGTATTATTATTATTTTTAGAGATGTGTATTCTGACTAATTTAAATTTTTGAGTATCCACAGAAGTTGATGAACTTGGTTAAAGAGCATATTTATACCTTATACTCATGTTACATAACACATAAACATAAATAGATGTATTAGGGCTAGCACCATCTAGCACATTTGAAAACATATCTTATAATCCAAAAATCACCCTGGGAAATGTTTGCCTTAAATATGATAAGATTTTTTAGACCACAGGATGATATGCCAACATGGTAGTTAACACTAAGAAGAAAAAATCTCTTTTTTCATTATGTCTCATGGCAGCTAGAGTAGTTAGCTTTCTTGCAGGTTCATTGTCTCTGCATTTTTAATCATCCCCCTTAAAAATGCATCTGTGGAAATTCATTCACACTAAGGCACTGAGCAAAGCATAATAACTTGCTTAATCTAAAACAGGAGTAAACTGTTACACTTCACAGTCATATTATAACATAAAAATTCACTGGACTGTTTTCTATATTTTCTCTCTTTCTGGGCTGTAGTGTAACAAAAACAGTGATTTCTGTAGGTGAATACTGGCAACTAGAAGGTTAACCGAATGTTACAGAACACAAGAGCATCCATAGTAAGTTTGTCCCTTTTTCATTTAGTCAAAGTCAATGGTCCAGTCTGAAATTCTTTTCAATCCTCTCCTTCTTTATTTATTTATCTTCTCTGATACCCTTTTCTACTATCTATCTTATAGCTTTAACTGATTATAACAGCTAGGAGAAAGCATCATTTGATTTCTTGTCTACCTTTCATTTCTCTCTGTTATTAGTCATTTTTATTGGCTTAATTATATATCTGCTGTTTTTTGTTATTAAAAATTAATGAAATAATAAAATAACTGGTCATATAGTAACTACACAACTGCTAAGCATCCATTTGAACAAGAAATTCAGTTTTTTTTTAACACCAATTAAATTGGGTATCAAAATCTAGCACAGTAAGAGTGACTTTTGAAGTAGAACATATGTAAAGCTCCATGTAAAAGTTCTCTTTCTTTGTGTGAGACACAGCTGATCCCTTTCTCCACTCTCCTCGACCTCAACACTTTTCTCAACACACTGTGTACCACAAATGGCCCCAGGTGATTCAGCACAAAATATTATATATTGTGAAACCTCTGACTCTCTATGGAGGAATCAACACAGAAACGGCAAAAGAACCCCTTATTCAATTCTGGGGCCCTGTTTCTTCGTAGTGGTCCAGACATAGCGCAGCCACAAGAAGGAAGCCTCAAGAACAACAAAGCTTAAAAAAACAAACCAAAACCAGAAACTCATTGTTTGCGGCCGTCGTCATGCGACGTCGTGCAGTGCAGAGCTCAAGCCGAAAGCACATGGGATGTTTCAGTGTGTGCCAATGTGGTATCTCATCAGCATTTCTCAAAGTTCCATGCAGTTCTTCAGTTCCTGGTTAGAGTGATCTTCCCACAGGCAAATAGCTCCATTAGACGGAATAAGAGCCATGCTGCTCTTAAATTAAGTGGCTAGTGCTGGCCAACACCACCAAACCAACATCACTTAACCAGTTGTACCAGCCCATTAAGACTTTAACACAATAATGTGAAAAAACAAAGCAAAAGTTTATCAAACTGTGGTGGGTACTATTAAAATTAGCAAAAGGCAGAAATAACACTGCCTAATATGTTCAGATAAAACAGAGAATGCACAAACTAAACTTATCAAGTATTATAAATAACTACGATGATCTCACCTTTGTTGCCTTCTGCTCTAATTCACCATCCCACAACTACCAGTGTAACAAGGCAAAGAGTTCATATTGTCAAAAATAAATGAGTAATCAGGTGCACTGAACAATGAGCAGACCAGTGTAGTTATCCTGGCCATTAAGTTTTCAACAGACATAAAGAACCAACCTGACCCGTATAGTTATGTCAGTCTTTCATTCCTTTCTTTTTCTCTCCCGCCCCCCCACTTAAAAATCTCTTTTTAAACCTAAGTTGATTTTAAAGGTTTTAAAGATGCACAATGTATGATAATGCATAGACATACACGCTCACAACTGAGTGCTTCAACCTATCTATTCAGTTACTACATTACATAAAAAGTAAGTTGGTTACTTATGAAAGATCTAAGGCTTGCTGCTCAGCATGGTGCTCGGTGAGCAGTAAAAATGATTTGTGATCTGGAACATGCTTTTCGTTCTCAAATTCTCTGAATCAGATTCTAGTCTCATACTGTAAAAATACAAGGAAAAAATTCAAGCCAAACTTCACAAGGTCCAATACACACTGTCTGAGCCAAAAATGTAAAACAGGAGGACAACCAACTCCAAATCCAACATTCTAAGTACAGGATATCCAGATAACAGAAGACAAAAAGTGTTAGACCAGACTGAGAGCAATAAGAGCTCACAAAGGGCTAATATGACAAAGTTGGATCCATAGTTATGATTGGAGTGAATGCATAACAGGTGTGTGTGTGTGTGTGTGTGTGTGTGTGTGTGTGTGTGTGTGTGTGTGTGTGTGTCTGTGTGCATGACTGGTGTTGGTGATCAGAGGGTCAGAGAAGTTGAGTGTCGATGGTTCGACACAAACTAAAAGTCGATTTTAGTGACCGTTGAGTTTGTCTAGCAAGTGGATGGAGGGTTGCATATTAGGAGGCATCTTTCTTTGCTGTGTAAGACGATGCTACCGACTGAGGAAGAAGAATGTAATGGAAGAAAAACAGCGAGAGCTCGTTTAGCGTTCAGAGTGGGTTAGTGTTTCAGAAAAGGGCCTGAGTGAGGTTAAAGCACCTATCACTGGCAAATCAGACACTGGACTCCTGGTTTAAACAGTCCTAAATGTCAAAAGCTGGCTGGGCCTATAAGCGTGAGGGCCCTTTTACAGTGGAGCTAGTGGAGCAGCCACAGTCCCCACCACGCCATGTGTTCAGACAGGACCTGTGAACAGGGCGCCAGGGATAAAGTACTTTTTCCTTTTTGTGCCTAGAATTTATATGTTTTGGTAGTGGTCATCTGTCAGTAAGAGAAGTCACTTTCTTTGCGTCTCTCTCTCAATCCATCTCACTTACTTTAACTCAAGTACTATTTTCTGCTAAAAGTGAAGTTGTGCATCTGTTGGCATGCGTTCTTAATGGCTACCAAATTCAACATTCAGTTGAACAGTTCAAAGTACAAATTACAAATGAAAAATACAGTTCTCCATAAATTCTTGCTTACAATTTGGAAAAATTGTAGTACAGGCAGGAAGGAATACCTAATGGTCTTCTACCTCTTCAGAGAAGGTCTGGTGATTAATGGGATCTAAAAAAACACCTACAATTTTTATTTCATTTCTTAATATCAGAAAATCTGGATTTTCTTGTATTTAAATTTTGTAGGTATTGTAGTAATAAGTTAATAAGTCATTATTGAAATCTGTTTTTTAAGATCTTGAAATGCCCAACTGAAAACTGCCCAATCAGGAATTTCCCCCAATGGTTTGTACGTAGATAAAGCCAAGCAACATAAATAGGAATGGCAGTGGAATCAACCCATCACAATTTTTTTACACTTACTGTTGACTGGGGCAGATCTAGGACAGAACTTACACAAGCTGACAAACTGACTTGTGGCAATGGTGACATCCTATGACAGTGGAGCATTTAAAGTAAGTGAGGTAGCAACGAGTGTGGTTAAAACATCTGAAAGGTGCTAGTAAATGGTGGTTGAGGACCAAATTCTGACAAACGTTTGCAAATAGGCAATGCTACAAATGGTAGCTTTAGCAACCCACTGCTATGGGCAATGTGGTACAGATAGCTGACTGTGCAGTGGGGAAGAAAGGGACTGAGAGCTGATTTATGTAGGCAAGTGGGCCTCGGCCAGCCTGCAGGTAATAGCTGGGATTTATACGGAGCTCTGACAGCGCTCTGGGGTTGTATATAATTGTGGATTATCTGCTAAAATTCTTCGGCTTCACTGTGATGGAAATGATCCACTGCCTGGTATATAAATAACCATGGAGTGCCTGGCCAGACAAAAGTCTCCTCTCCTGAAAGATTTTCCAAAACATGACATCTAAAGCTGTGTGTGTGCGTCAGTGCATGTTTGTGTGTGTGTGTGTGCTTTCACTCATTTCACGCTTTCATCATCAAGGACTGTAGAGGATTGGGAAAAAAGGGAATTTTTATGTCTTAGCATGAGGGCTCAACTGATGTTTGTCTTGTATTGTTATTCCAAAGAAATGCCCAGCAACCTACTGGCTGGAATAATATAGCATTGTCTCCAAACTTACTGACAAGAGGATGGAGAAAGGAGGGCAGCATTTATGATGCCATTAAAGATCTGCACAACCATTAAAGAGACGAGACTGATTGAATGGCACCATGGAGGATCAGGCTGAGCTCTTTTCCATTCACCTGCTTTGAATGTGTAGTATGATCTGGCAGAATACTGAGAAGAGAAATTTAACCCCTTAACCACATGAACCTGACTAATTCATTACTATAAGTTTTCCTATTCAAAATGGCTGTTTGTGACACAACCTCAATAAAACTTTTAAAATTCAGCTTTGTTAGATCCTGTTCTTTACATACCAAATAAACACAACAGCATTTGCAGAATTGCATTATAAAAAACAACTGATAAAGTAGCAAAAATATCTATGCGAGGGCCTGTAGTGTAGTCTTAGTGTAGGTTTACACCTGAATTATTCACTCTTATTACTATATAATTTACACACTAGTGTCCTAGTAATTATGAAATACTTTATAACAGTTAATGAAGGTCTCTTAAGATTTATAACTGAACTGTTTTGCCTGAAAGTCTATCCCACATTGGCACTCACACAGTAACATCAGCCATGGGCTAGGTATTCTGTCTCACTGATGCAGAGACACCTCTCTACAAGTGCTTCATCTAGAAACAACCCGCCATCCTCAATCCAAAGCCTGTAATTCTCTGATAGCCATTACTCATCCGTTCATGTTTGTCTCTGGTCGTCAGTTACATAAAAGAAATGGAAAACTGCTTTAGCTCTGCTGGTCTTAGTGTTTTCTTCATTTGACTTGCTTTTCATTAATTAATTAAGATTCTGAGGTCCTGAATTGTCCACTTTATGAAGTCAGTTCAGTAGATTAAGAGTTTGCGGCCTTGCTTCCCATGGTAATTACATGCCTCATAAGCAGCACAATCAAAAGGGCTGACGAGTCTGGCCAGTGAAGGAAAAAAACAACATGGGAGCAACATGAGGCTGTTACATATGTTGTTATGCTCTCTTCTTACCATGATTAATGCTTGGCTGTCCATGAAAGACCTGTCCTATTCACAGTAAACACAGAATTGACCGCTTTTGTTTTGTCCCATTGTTCTGAAGCAGAAAGCACTCCCTGAGGCTTTGGGACTGGAGCTGCTCGCTTCTGGTGTGGCTTAGATGGGATTGTGCAAGGAAGCTGAGAGGTCCCAATGTTGGTAAATACAGCATAGGAATTAAGTAAATAAGCATAGGTCCAGTTCTGTTCTCTTTTCCGTTCCTTACAATAGCCACATTTACAAACAGCCTAATAATCTGTTAACAATCTGACTAACAGCTCAATCGGAATAGAACACGTCCATGTAAACACTTCAATTGGAATAGTCTAGTCCAATTGAGTCCATTCGGAATACAATTTCTATCCGATTGAATGAGGTAGATAACCTTCTAAATAATCTGTTAAATAGAAGAATAATATCCATGTAAGTGCCTGTATCCGATTATATTTCTAATCGGAACGTTTAAGCATGTTCTGCACATGTGCGTCGCATCATAGCAAAAGTTTATAACGTTCATCATGGCGGAAGCAGAAACTGGTTTGCAGGGGGGGGGGGGGGGGGGGGTGCGAAATTTACGCTTTGAACTTCAATAGACGGCGGTGGGACGGGCGTCCAGCTTACGTGTCTCAGAACAGGACACCTTCCTCTCACTCCTTTTTTTTTCTCGCTGCTTCTTTAATAAGTACATGTAAGGTACATTTTTCTGAGTCTGACATATTTTTAAAGCAATTAAAAACACAAGCGCACCAACTGGAAACTCATCTCACTCTGATCATTTTGGAGCGGATTACTTGTATTGAGCATGTAAATGCAGATTTTCCTTTGGAAGAGTCAGCATATAAACACCTCAGTCTTAATCTGTAATCTGAATGTATTCAAACGGTTTGGCAAAAATCTTTTTTTTTTTGGCAAAAGAGTTTTTAGATCCTCATTTAGATCATCCAGTATATCCTTAGAAAGAAATTATATTGAAGTCATAGGCAAACTTCACAAGCACTTTTGGAATTAAATTAAAACCTGAACCCTCTGGTGTAAAGCCAAGCCAACTGTCCACTCTGCTAGACTAAAACCTCTATATTATTCTATTACAGTGGTTCTAAGTGGATCTTTGTCCTGAATTACAAAAGGAAAGAATTCCATAACTCCTTTTCCCTTACCAATGGCTTTAAGTTGGCTTTTTGAGGAATTTGTGCAAATTAACCTTCCTCAAATCTTATTTAGCTGTGTTAGCACAAATATAGCAATCCTCTCACTGTAATCTTTGCTTTGTGTTAATAAATAGTGAGTTATATACAGTAGTGTGCACAAATCTGAGACTACTATTTAAAATCTGAGACTAATATTTAATGTCTAATCACCAAAAGTGCTTTGCATTTACTACAGCTTTCATTCTTTTCCAGAAACTTGGTTTCAGTTTTCAACAAAATCTGCAGAAAAATTTTTCCACACCTCCAAAGTTCAGTCTTAGAAGTTGGTTGCATTTTCTGTTTCACATTTAAATATATTGAGGACTGGGTCCTGGGGTAGCCAGCCAATTGTTGTGAGAACACCGACAGCTTCTTTGTTTAACTTAAACAGCTTCTTGAAAGCTACACATCCTTTCAGACCCTTAGCTGAGCTGTGGATTCTGTTAGATCTGAAGCAAATGTAGAGTTAGATTTTCTATCTTTCAAAGATAAAAGCTCTAAAGTACTGTTAGTCTGATGGTGAAAGTTTTGGTGGTCTACCAGGTTTTGCACAGTTGTTAAAAGCCCCATTTTCTCTATAAATGTTAATAATTTTTTCATTTTTTAATCATGTTTTTTCACTGACCTTCCACCTCACCCCCCTAGGAAATCGTAAGTAGACCAAATGACCTCATGTTTCAGCTGAAATAATGGAAAGCAACTGAGAAGAAAGCTTAAAGGGGCAGTTGGGGGTCTCAGGGCCAGTGGGTCCTGACTCAGTCTCACGAATCAGACGCCTTCTCCACCCCTACAGGTTCTGTGGCACCTGAGGCTAACCCCATGCCCTGGCCCATGTTCCACACCACGGGTACTGGAAAAGACCCGCAAGTCCCTAAACATACAGACAGCTTTTTCTCATCCTGTTTCTTTGCCCCTCTTTTCCTCCTGTTCCCTCCTCTCTTTTTTATTCCTCCCCTATGCACTGTCATAAAGTCAAATGAATTCCACCAACAAAGCTGTATAAACAATTATGTGTGAATAAGGTTACAATAGGGAGTATGGTTTAAATAATTTGTTTTCTTTCAATTTTTTAAATGCATCATATTTAAAACTTTTCAACTAGCTCATTTAAAGACAATCACATTTACAGTTTCTAAGGGATTCAAGATGCATTCAGGGAGAAGCAATCAGCTGCAGAAAGATTTTTAACTGATACAAACTGTTTTCTTTATAAGAGCTACTTTTAATGTGATGTCATTTTTGCTATTTATATGAATTTCAAATAATTTTCACATTTACACATACATTTTTTCCAAGACCACAGTATGCCAATGGCACATTAGATTATAACATTATTAAATATTTAATATAAATCGAATTACTTAATTAATTACTTAATTGATTAAGTAATTAAATAAATGAATTATCAATTAAATCATCAAAATAGCACAAAACCACAGAAAAGGCTCTTGAAAGTTCCTGAATGTCTTCTTTCTATTGTGTCTCAAAAAGCAGTCAATGCTAAAAAAATCCTTATAATTTCACTCACATAATCAGCTTAATTTAATTTATGTGGACTGTATAAGGAAGAAAATAATACATTTAGAAATTTTAACAATGTTTACATACTACATCAAACTTGTTTATTTAAGAAAAAACAAAGAAATTCTATTGTCCATGATACAGGCTCTTTAATCATAATTTTTTCTGTCTCTTTTTTCTAGGAGTGAGAGAAGCACTTTGTGAACCTTTTGCTGAACCATGACGAGATATCAAAGCTCAAGGAAACACACCACCAGGTCATACTAAACTACTGCCCTAACAAGAAGCAACACAGAAAGGGCCTTCTTCCACATGTGTAACTCATGCACTAACTCTTTTTCAGTACCAGAATCTCAGGGCTGTATTACCAGTGGTATAATTAAAACCACTTGCTTTCTTTAGGGTGGTTCATGATAGCACAGCATAAATATTTATCTCACACAGCTCATGGTGGGAATAAAAAATAAATATGTTGAAGGTTCTCCTTCCAAAGCACTGCAATTTCTGCCTTACGATTTGGTGCCAGTACCCTGAGGACTCAAAGGCGAGACGTTTAAAGTTTTTTGTTGCGGTCCAGATCAAATGCTAAGGCCCTTATGTTGTATTTATTGTCTCCTAGTCTTCCATTTTTTCCTAATAAATGACTGACAGACAGCTTGAGGTGGGTAGGCAACTCTTTTGTAGATTGCTTTGTGTCCCCCCCCCCACCCGGGTCAGTGAGGATCAGGGTTTTTTAACTGTGATTTGTGAACGGAGGAGAGAGGAAAGAGAACGTATCTAATTGGTTTCATATGTCGTATTATTGGTTCATTTAAATAATCACAGACACCAAGGGCTGAGAGCATGACCCTCAACCTCCTGGCTGCTTATAGAGGAGCATGTTGAACATCAGAGACCCCTACAAACACCTTCACTACTTACACTGGCCCTAGTAAATGCAATCTCATCGATATGTTTAGGGGCATAGTGAAAAGTTCATAACCAAGCACTAGAAATGATAAGAAAGCAATAGCATTAGAAGAACATCAAAAGGTACTACAGCCAGTGTTGTTAGACAAAACCTTTTCCAAAGCTGTATTATCCCCTTCTACATACTATACGTTTTGCTATGCTTTAGAAAGAGTTCCACAGATAAACCCCCCACCCCCTTTTAGAAAGAGTATTACAAAAGGACCCCCCCCTCCCCCCCCCCACAAGTTCCATACCTGTGAGATCCCTCTTTAGCTTTCGGAGGTCCTTTGAGAGGTCATCAAACTTGACTTGTGCAGCCAGGAACAAATCCTGAGACTCAGGCAGTGGGAAAACACTCTTATCTGTTCCTGCATTCTGACACAAACAAAAAACTCTGGGTTATTTCAAAGCCAGAGAGAAAAAATGCTACTGAGCACTCACTAGCTAGCATTTACTAACAAGTAATACTCAACCTCATCTATGTTTCGTAGGTAGTATGACACCACATAATCCACCAGACTGATCCGGTTGTCCTATGAATAGAAATAACCAACAGTTAAAGTAAACTGTACAATATAATTGAACTGAGTACTGCTTCATTCTTACCACTGAACTGCATTAAAAAATGTACTGCTTCTCTGGACATTAAAGTGACACCCATATACGAGTTGTGCAAAAATATCAGCCAGTACTGACTCAACTGAAGGTTTTTTTGACACTGATCAAAATATCAATGATTTTCAACATGTTGGATTGCAGCATCACCAGGAATCAAACTTGCAATCTCTGGCAACAGCACAAAACCTTGTGGTCGTGCCACTGGGGAACCCAGTATGACTCATCACTGTGTAGCTACCTCACAGTCATACAGACTGAACTGTTGAATTTGAACACAAAACACCATCAGGAGGAAAAAAAACATGTACGATGTATTCAAACCCAACAATCTGCAAGAGAAACCATTTTGGGTTTCTGCTATGTGTTTCTGTTTGAGTTTGTGTGAAAGTTAAGAACTGTCAATCATATCTGTCAATAAAGTTAAATCTACTGGAGTATAAAATTAAACTCTATATTAAAATCAGTATCTCTATTGATCACACAATTTTCATATAGGGCAACATCATGCCCTATTTCATGTCAGGCCCTACTAGACTATTTACATCCTATTAATGACTGAAGCTACAATTCACTATCTACAATACTTTTACTAGCTTGGGGAAGATTTCAAGCAAATCTGTCATAAATTCTTTTAGGAGCACGGAGGTACTCTTTATAGTACTGTAGTGAGTAAGTACCCTGCTCTTGACATCCTTCAATTTAGGAAGAATTTCTAAACCGAATCCATCAGCCTGCCCTCTGGTCCTGTTCCCACCGTTCATATAGTTCCCAAAGGCTAGGACCAGGCCTATCACTTCTTTAAGAGTGCTGCTCTCCAGGAGTGCCTGCAAAAAATATATAAGCACACAAACAAATACACAAAATTACAACAAAATTACATACAAATACATTCTATACTCTAAACTGCTATCCTGCTTTAGCTGCTTATAACTGGGTAAATCTTTGTATTAAGAAAGCAAATTATGGCACATCTGCCTGATCATACCTTGCATACTCTGGAGATGATCTCTACTTTGCGATGAATGGAGGATATAGCGTCCTGAAACACTGACCGGAATATGATGCAGTGAGCGCGGCCAGCAAAATCCGGAATCTGAGAAAGCTCATAAAGAAACCTTTACAGAGAAGATAAGAAATCAAGTGAAAGGAAGGAACAGGCACTATCCCAAAGAACTTAGTGACAGGCTACTTCTGTTCAATTTAGACGCTAACTTGAAATACATCAATAGAGACCTGCTTTTTGTGCCAAACTGCAAAATCTGTATGTAACTAAGTGTAATTAAGCGCAATTAAATTGAGGATCAAAGATATGAGACAGTATGTGCACAGTTTCAGGGAAAGACTCAATGACTCAGTAAAAGCTAACAAGTACCCTACTCCTGACTCATTCAACTGAATATGCTTTGTTCCACTGTAAGGCTCAGTAATTACTGCTAGTCACATTCACAGATTCAGACTCAAAGGCCTTGTTGGTGAATGTGTTGTAGACTGAATCGCAAAAAATTATTTTGGAATATAAATATTCCAAATATCAAACATTTGTGTATAACTCTTGTTATAGATTACTTGATTATTTGAAAGCTGCTAAATCAGCCTCTGTGTCTAGTAATGTGAATTATAACATAATCAACATATAAATCTCTAAATGCAAATGACATGGTAGAGTGAGTAATGAGAAAATATTTTATACACCTTTGATATAACACCACAAGCTCCTACTTGCACATACCCTATGTTGCTAATAACATTTTGCCTCCCTATTTCATACCAATAAACTTGAGGAACTGAAACTTTTTACAAAATGAATCTCATGAGCAGCTTCATCAAGAAATAAGGCTTAATATGTCTTACTGCTCAGGCTTGTCCAATAGCTTGACTTCATCTTCTTTCGATGTCTCATAATGTTTTTTGATCTTCTCCAGTTCATCACTCTGAGCTCTCTGTAATCAATTCAGAACAGTTACTGACAAAACACAACACAACCAATGAGGACCGCTAATAAAGACAGAAGTAAAATCATAAAGACATTGAGACAACAAGGGATATCTAGTGAAGCAATGCATGCTGTAGTAATCACACATATATACTGCAACACAATGCTGCAACAATAATATTTATTAAGACATTTGTGCTATACATCAAAACAATACATTTTTTATTTAGTTTTGACTGAAGTTAAAGCAGAAAAAAGTCTCAGGGTACCACTTTTTTAAAAAGATAGCAATGCACCAAAAATTCAATCACTGAAAATATTCTGAGAATGGAATTCATTTTTTCCCTTAATAAGATCAAACAGGGCTAAAACAAAGAGTAAGAATTGAATGTGCAGTTGGTCAGCGTTCTTTAAGTACTGACAATATATATGCACAATATGCTCAGAAAAAATTATTGTAAAGTAATATGATGCAGTTTATCATAATAAAGATAAATATTGTTATATTGCCCACCCCTTGAATGGAGGTAGGCCTCATAAAGTAGCCAGTGAGTGGTAGTAAGTAAAAGGTAGGTGACTACTAATACAGTGAATGGTGGGTTTATATCAACAAACAAACTTAAAAAATAGATAAATAAATCAATGTCCTTCAATAAAAAAGGCAGTAGGTGGTAAACATGAGATATTTCACATGTATATTTTACCTTTTGTATTTTATGTTTAGATAAAATATATGATGCTATTGACTAAATGTACCAAATAAACTGAAGAAAACAGTAGGCCTGCATGAATTTTTGACAGCTATTCAATTACAAAGCCCCAAACCTACTCACATTTTCATATAAAGCTTCAATGGTCTCCAGATCCACCACGGAGTTGTCCACGGTAAGAACAGCTGCAACAGTAAATCAGCTTATTAGCAGCTCTTGTACCCAGACAAAAAGAAAAAAAACCCTAGCAAACACGCTGTACTCGTTAGCGTTAGCTCTTGTTTTGGAACGCGTGCATATTTTCCCCTGAAAACCTAAGACATTTACATGCTATACTGTTTCATGAGCCTGTTTGTACCTGGGTTTATTGGATGGCAGTGCCTCCAATACTTAGTCTTGGAAACACAATACTAATTAACTCATAGCACTGCTGCAACACCTTAAAAAGTTGATTTTCAATATGATGTTGCATTAGATATATATACATATTTAGATATATACATATTTATGTTGGTGGACACATAGCACTACACTTCATTTCTGAGTTATAAAGTGGAAATAGAACCTTACATAGAACATTTCCTGAAAAATAACATAAGGACGTAGGGAAGAGTGGAGAACAAACTTGGGGTTAAATATAAAGTATATATGTAGCTAAACGTGTTTGAGTAGGATGTGTTTTTAGTCATGCTCTTGTGCTCCCATAGCAACGTTGCCAGTAAATTCCAAAGCAATCTGACACATATGAACTCATATATTTTGCATATATGTACAGTTTACCAGACTTTTTAACAACGGTTACAATTATTCCTTCAGGTTATAACTAACCCATCTAAGGAGTTGCTCTTTTCTTACGCTTTTGGTTGAATTGTGTGTAATTAACTTTAGATGCTGGAAACAAAGTTGTGCAGATTGACTGTATAAAAATAATCATAAAATAAACTGTATTATCAATAATCAAATACTTTAAAAGCATGTGATTAATGTGCATTGTTGAGAACTAAAGCTAGGACTGTACTAACAGGATAACCGGGTATTCTTCATCTGATGCCTCTTTGTTCCGCACATACACACACACAGAAACACACACGTAGGGGACTAAGCCTGTAGGCCACGGGTCATGGCAAAAAGCCTGTACTTGCTTAACCTCAGGACCCACACATTGAGAACTACCACAGCTCTGCAATCACCAGCCGTAGAAGAGAAGAGAAGAGACCCTCTTGCCTGCCTATGTACATTATATCATGCTTCCACAGCCTAAGAACAATGAGGCCAAAAGGTTGCACTGTGATTTTATGCAGAGACATTTCAGTGGGCTGAAAGGGCTTTCTGGCTTCTCTCTGCATACGCCAGTGTCTTCCAAATAAGACTTGGACTATCTGTTTTTCTCTGCTGAGCTTGTTAGTTGCCAGCAGTCCTGGTGACGGATTAGAGGAGTACTTCTGGATCAAGCTCTTTCCAAGTGGTGTTAAAAACGAACTTTTGCAAAGCATGTAGGGCATCTGATCAATCACGTAAAGGTGAAGGCTGGAGTTGTGTGCTTTTTTGTGTGTGTGTGTGTTCAAAGATATGACGTGTTCTGGAAATTTCTCCACACCCTCAGATCAAAGGCCACCAGCAACCGCCACCTTGCTTGGTTTCCCTCTATTAGCCCTCACTGAGTGAAGAATAAGAGATTGTGTGTGTGGGTGGGTTACAGAGTTCACAGTGGTTAGCGTGGTGATTAGAGCAGCCAAGACCCAACTCAAGTAAAAGTGTTAATTCAGCGAAATAATGGCTTATGTAGAGTTGTACAATGTATCAAAAGGTCAACATTTGTTTCAATACTGCAGTGTGGCATATAATTGAATACTCTGACTTCCAATACTTTCAATTCTTTATTAACACCAGGCTGACATTTATTTTAGCCTACATTCCTAAAAAATAAAGGTGCCAAAATGGGTATGTAATTTCCATTTAGCAAATTCAAGCACAGGGTGATGTGCTAAAGGTTATATTGCATTTCTTCATCTCACTGTTGATCTTCCCTTAAGAATAAACTGAATCAAGATTAGGCTGGTGCCTAGGACACCTTTTTGACATAGTATTGTTGGGAATTATGCATTGTGTTACAACACTTGGTATCACTATCAAAATCAGAACCTCAAAAAACTTGAGTAGTGAGTTCTCTATTGATGGGCAGTCAAACTTACTAAAACATCCACCACAGTATAGAACACATATCAAGCCTAATATAGTTTTAAAATGTTCATTACTTTTTAGTTTAGTTTTGGGTAATTTTAAGAGTGCATTAATATATTTTTTCCAAAAAGGAAGAATTTTAGTTATGATGAATAGTTTGAAAAAACAGAGGCCAAACTGAAATCTATCCAGGATGACTTTAGCACCGCACTTTCCCCTGCTTGCTGCTGAGAGTCTGCCCTCAATAACACAGTATAGGACAGCAGTTGACTACTGAAATTTTATTCTTATCACAGTTAACAAGCACATTTTTGTTAACGGTAATAACCCTTTTATGAACTGCCATTTTCCCCTTTTGGAGATCCTAAAACTCCAAAATCAGAGGTGTATAGCTTTATGTATAGCATTAGTAAAGCTGTTCAGGAGAACAGAACAGACTGATTTTAACTGATTTACAACATAGGAATTCAAAGGGAATGACTAAAGTGAAACAGAGAAAAAAGTAGATTACTTTTCTTTTAAATATATTTAAGTATAAGACCCATCAAAATGTAAGTACATGTAGCTGAATAAACGTTCTTAGCCATACCCACTTCTGCTTTTTAATTACTCTCTGTTTCTCTCTCTCTCTCTCTTTCTCTCACCCCATCCCAGTCGCCTTTCCCCAAGTGGCTGTAATTGCATTACATGTACCATGGCTTTTAATTTGCCAACAAAGAGGCGAATGGCTCTGGGAGCTGGCAGCCCCTCAGAAGCGCTTATTAAGAGTCTCTCCTCTACTGTGACACTCAAAGACTCTGCACTTCTACCAAACCTGTGATTAAGAGGTCCACAAATGCTGAGAGAGAGTGAGAGAAGGAGAGAGAAAGAATATAACAGCAACAGCCTGCCAGACCCAATGTGCCAGGAGTATGTGTGTATGTATTTTGTGCTGGTGGATTTATACACACTCAGATCATTAGCAGATTGCACGCATTAGGGATGTGGAGAGTGTCACCAGCTCAAATAAACAGATTGGAGGTAGCCACATGCACAGACAGGCAGGCACTGGCTACACTGTTGCTGTCTCCAACCAATCTAAACACAGCATTCAACATCAACTTGACATACGTTTTTCAATTGTACATGTTACAGCATAATAGCTGGTTTTTCTGGGTCTACTAAAAATGAAGCACGCAGCTAAAAATAGTGGTGTTTGGGACCATTTTTTTAGGATAATGACAGCATAACCACAATGATGTACCATATTGAAACACAAACATCCACAAGCAAAAAGACAGACAACTATTTCTCTGTGCTGTGATGCACAGCACTGTGAAGAATCACACAAGTGCTCAAAAAAGAATGTGGGGGATGGCAACGCCTTTTGAGAGCTACCAAGGTACACTGAGAAAAAGTTAACCCTGATCATAGCTTTTATGTTTGTTTTAACACATGCTAGTAATCAATGTTAAAGGACTTAGAATAGAACTTTCTATTCTATGGTAAAGAACTTTCAACCATTCATTACGTATCCCAGCTATTTTACCAACTTTTTTGTTTGTTTTCAGATGGTCATAAATATAGTATAGCTGCCTGTATCTGGGTATAAACAAAACTAGTTTTTTACATAGGATATGTTTAATACCGTTCTGGGACTTTTAGTCCATTTACATGGTGAAGCTTGATCTCACCTATCAGTACTACAATCCACTGTCAATATAAGGAACACTTTTAATATTGATGCTTTAATACAGAATTCAGTTTTTGTGAAGAGGTGTGTGCATATCAAGTATTTCACAATGCTTCTAACATAGCTCAGTCAATCAGATTTCAGTTTATAATCTGTATTTGATGGGTTACGTTCTTCATTTTAGGCTTGTCAGTTAACAGGTAATCAGCAACTAACGACAGTCAGTTATCGGTCAAAACAATCTGCCAAAATTCGCATCCCTATTTAATCTCTTTACTGTTATGCACCTTTGGCTCCTACATGCATAAACTCATTCTGGCTGTGTTTCTTGAGTCAAACGGGAGAAATTCCCTGCCTCTGAACTCCAACAAGAATAGGAAATGAATAAAGGACAGTCTTTAACATAATTCTTATGATGCATGTTAACTTAGTCACCAAAGCCCCACAAACACACACACACACACACACACACACACACACACACACACACACACACTCATACGCACACATGCTCCACTCAAACACCAGCATTCTTCAGCACAAACTCAGGAAATTCGTAAAAAGCCCAACTGGAAGCAAATCAAGAGATGTCGGTGAAAGAGAGAGAAAATTACAGTTGCGCATTGCTCACATATTCTCCCACTAAAAATAACTGAGCCCATCTGTGAGTTATCAAGCGCACCAAGAACGATTTAAGTCTATCCGTGTGCAATTAAATGAGGGAGGGGGGCACTTAAGAAAGCCGGGAAATGGTTGAAGAGGAGGGGCAAGGGAGCAAGCGTTGTTCTCACCTTGCTGAATATCCTTCATCTCCAGGTGAAGGCTGGATATTAGGATTCCCACTGCCTGAGAACGCTTCCCGTCCAACAGTTTGATAATCTGAAAGGAGTTCAAGCAGATAAAACGGTACTTTTAGTGTTTTAGTCATCTTCCACATCTTCACACCTGCACAAAATGAAAACTAAAAACAAACTTTTTGCCAACAGGAACACAGCATATTTTATGAGCATTACATCAAGGATATACTGCTCAGGATCGATCAAACGTATTGCTAAAAATACCACTAAAACTGAAAATTGATTGGTATTTTAAATTGGTATCACTGTATTTTAAATGTGCTCTCACTGGCCACTTTATTAGGTAAAGTTTTCAACCAGCAATGATTGAGCCTCAGATTGACCTCACAGGCTATGATATTGCTTCTGCCACGTTATTAGAAATGCCAGTCTTGTAGGTTTTTGTTTTCTTTAATTGCACATACTGCACACGTTATGAGACTGTCACTGCTGCATTGAAACCAGTCCACCACTCAAATAATATCTAGTTAATAGCAGTCCTGTGGTCAGAAACTGACCCATGATTAATGGGATAGTGGCTAATAAATGCATCACAATAGATAAGCTACAGTCTGTAACTACACCCATTTAGTCAAGTCATAAAGAGATCAGTCAGTAGAAGTACAAGGCAGGTTTTCCTATTAAAGTAGATGGTGGGTTGATGGTGGGTATATACAAAATACACAAAGACCCTAATTTAATTGAATTGAAGTGAACTGATGTTGTTTCTGTATCATCGCTGTCAGATTAAAACCTTCCCCAACTCAGCAACTTAACAGGAGAAGGAAGAAAAAGTTCTTAAATTTTAATTTATCGAATATAATGATATTTTTTTCAAGTAATTTGTTTTATAAACAATGTAAAGTGCAACTGGTGTTTGAAATTATACAAAAAAAATTGAAAACAACAAATGAGGAGGTTTTGTTTGACACTGACGATATACGATGTAGCCTAACTAGCTTATGGTGATTTATGATATTATCACTGATAGTACAAAAAAAGCCTTAATTGAGTCGTATCTCATACAAACCTAACTAGGATGCAGCTGTGAATAAAAATTGAGAAAAATGGAACCATAAAAGGACATATTTTGGTCCTGGACGAGCAGGCTAACAGATTTTATAACAAACTATAAATTCACAGGATTTTTATTTGCACCTACACATGGTCACAATTACATATGGCTAAATATCCCCATAAAGGGCAAAACAGTTTTTGGCAAGTTAAAGCCCAGCTCTAAAAGTTAATGTCTCGGACTTCTTCATTAGGTAGCCATTGAGCGCCCTTATAGGCGTTGAGCTACCGAGGTGTTCAGTGGGAACCGGTGCGAGGGCTCTTTAGAAGTGAGTATTGCATTACAGCCAGCAAAGTGGGCATGCTGCTTCTACATTCATTATTAATGTCACTGGGGATCTCCCCTGGCCTCCCCTCCCACAGACACTACAAGAGAGGGAGAGCCTCTCTTAACACCTCTAATGAACTGCGGCGTTAAAGCTAACCAGCCTTAAAACTTCTCCAGTGTACGACGGCTGACTGGGGCCACCAATTAGCACCGGTGCCTAACAAAGCTAATGCATCGATGGCAAACACAGGACTGTGGCATGCTACAGCTGTTTAAATATAAAAGGATAGATCATTTTAGATCTGTATCAATTAGAAAATGTGGATGGATCCAGTTAGAAAATCTGCTTCCCTATTTCCCTTACACTGCGACAATGTGACACTCTGAAGCAATATGTCTCTCTAATAGCTAATAAAAGCTGACATATTCAGAGAAAAAAGTGGATAAATGGATGGAATGAAGTCTGTGCTCTTATATACAACATATTGCCAGTTAAAATAGCAACATCTTCAACAGTGCTGGGATAATCTAATGTTTGCAGATAACAGAATGCAAAAGAATCAAGTAAAAGAAAGTTAAAAATGATGATAATATTGAGGGTGTCTGTCTATTTTGTGTAAAATACCACTAATTTAGATGCATTACAAAGTGTATCACTTTACAAAAACACAAAGCAAGCAAGGACTTTATGAGAGAAGAAGGGCAATCAAGCATACACTTAATTTAATGAATCGAAGACTTCATTCAGAGGCAAAGCATAAAAGAAGATAAAGATAACGTCATTACTTGGTTGCAGGCTCAACGGTTATTGTGTGTCAGTAAAAATTCTAGTTTGATTCTTTTTTATTTGCTTTCCTTCAGGAGAGGTCTAGGTACAGATGTACTACAGGTCCAAAATGACAAAACAACCAAATTACCAGAAATCAAAGTTGGTATTTGTTACTTTTTCCTTCTTATTCACCTTGTGATCTTTAATCCAAATAACATACTTGCAAGTAAGCAATACAAAGTACAAAAGTAAGTTTTCACTGTTCCAGTGCTTATGGCCAGTTCAACCTGATAAAATAGCCCAACTTAGCTGTGTCTGTATTTTTAATACTGTGACTATTGCACAGTAGATTTTTGGGAAATACTGAGGCCTAGATTCTTCATAGAAACACACAACAAAAATATGACTCAGGAATTTATGATGGAGAGCGCTATGACCCAGGTCTACCCAGGCTAAAATATCTTAAACCGACTCTTAGGCGTCAAACCACGTCCTAAAATAGCCGCTTGGTAAACACAAGGTGCTGGGGCCTGTAAGTCATTCCAGAACTTCTGAGTCAGGACCAATTAAAATGTCAGTTTGTTTGAGCAGTATTACCGCTGTACAAACTGCGTATTTAATGTGATTCATCTGGCGACTGAAATCGCTGTATGATGTTTATGCATTAGGCCACATATTATAGCGCTGTGCTGCAGGGAGACACAGAGCGACAGAGCGGGATGTATTTTTTTTAACATTGTGTAGTGTATCTCATCATCTTTAACAATGTTGAGACATACCACAATGCCAAAGGAAATGGCATCGGCCTTCCGCCTTAAACAACAGCTGTGGACATCCCCTGGACCAGTGCTTGAAGTGGACTTGTACTTACCAATTTGTAATACCAGCAGTACTATACTTTGTTCTGTAGAGTACTGCAAGTTTTGGCACTGACTAAAGAATGGTGTAGTAAATACTCTATGGGTCGGTTTAGTCTTTGACTACACCACATTATGAATGGAGATTCTTCACTGTAAGGAACTAGGGTTAAGCCCTGTCTATGAAAAAGACCCTAAATGTCCAAAGGTTTATAGACAACTGCTCATCCAACATTTCTTCTAAAACCAATGGTGTTAACAGAAAGTTTAACAGAAAGCCTCTACACTTCTGGATTTATACTATATGTTGGGACACTGAGGTGAGGATTTGATTGGATTCAGTTCATTAGCATTCATTCATTTGTATGGTCAGGTACTTGATGGTTAATTCTGGATCATAAACACCATGCCAACACATCCCAAAGGTATTCAATGTTGCGCCATCACTTCAGAGAGTGCTCCACAGACCATATCTGAGGGACTTCATAGACCTCAAGCCAACACTTGACACTCCTCCAATCAGTCCTATTCTACTTTTGTATAATCTATGGAAAGGGACCACCACTACAAGTGTGACATCAGATAAAATTGCTATAGTTGCCCTTAATACCATTAATGTAAGTATATAAGTAGTGTAAGTTACTACTGACGAACAGTCCAAATGTTTGAAAAAGGGGCAACTGCCATACTAGCATTATAGCACCAGCACATATTTTTTCCCTTTCAAGCAGTGCCCCAGACCCAAGACCCAAGCGGAGCCACATGCCTGCAATTAGGTTTTAGTCCACTAATCTGACTGAGATGACAGAGTCTCCATTTGCTTCATGTCATCTCCTTTTCTTTCATATGATAATCAGGACTGGGAGAGAAGACCTCAAGAACACACATAGTGTGGATCAGGACATATGATACAAATTAGCCCCCCTGCACCACTACCTTATGTAATTGTGTACAGAGATGAGACGACTAGCTCTGTTTTAAACATTTTGAGGGTGATTTCAATAATAACCTCTTAGACCCAAGGCTTATTATTAAGTTAGTTATTTATGGTTCATTTATTCCATATATACTATGAATTATTTAATACCTACTACAAAACTACAATATGATGTGGGTGATTGCACAATTAGGGTGACATTTACCCTGTGTAACTCATAAAATTATGCTTTATTTTTTACATAACTCAACACATGCATTAGAAAAAGATGCATTTAAGGACATTCTGATTATTTAGGTTATCAAGAAGGAAACTATATATGTTTAAAATGTCTTTAGAAGGTGGCACGGTGGCGTGGTGGGTAGTAGCGCTGTCGCCTCACAGCGAGGAGGGCCTGGGTTCGATTCCCCGGCTGGGCGGCCAGGACCCTCTCTGTGTGGAGTTTGCATGTTCTCCCCGTGTCTGTGTGGGTTTCCTCCGGGTTCTCCAGTTTCCTCCCACAGTCCAAAAGACATGCAGTCAGGCCAATTGGACATGCTACGTTGAGTGTGTGAGTGACTGTCTGTGTCTGTCTGTCTGTCTGTCTGCCCTGCGATGGACTGGCGACCGATCCAGGGTGTATCCTGCCTTTCGCCCGAAGACTGCTGGGATAGGCTCCAGCATCCCCCCGTGACCCTGACGGAGAAGCGGCTTAGAAAAGTGGATGGATGGATGGATGTCTTTAGAAATATAAATGTTATTTCAGTGGAGCACATACGGCATCCCAATCACTGAATTGCCCTTGCAGTTTTAGTCTATGTATTGTCCTTAACATGGTTAAACTAGTGCACATGGCCTCAAGGAACTGTAAACGCAGTGTAGATAGTGGAAGACATAAACACATGCGCAATAGCACTTGCACGTGAAGATTCAATAACGCACACACACACCTCATCTCCATAATGCCAGTGCAGATCAAAACACATACTTTCCCCAAACACCTACAGACTCCAACCATTTCCTCACCTCTTCCAAAACAGCCACACACCCCAAGGCGACAGGCCCAATCTGGCAACACTTTGAGAGGAGGCACGCACAAGCACACCCACACGTCTGCACTGTCATCACTCTCTGCTGGCCAATTGAGCCGCGGCCTTCATCGATTAGGTCCAGACTCACCTGACCACTATCGGAGGGCCAGAGCTACTGCTATTGGCTTGTCAGTTTCCTATATTGCACTGTAAGGAAGGCCAGTTTAGGAAAAATGGACAAAAGTCCACGTCTGGCTGACAGGCTGGGCCTGCTACCCCTCCTCCTGAATTCCTCCACGCAACTGCCCAAAATCCCTTTCTTTCCTGGCCTTCGCCAGCGAGCATGACTTCTCAGAAGGATGATTCAGGAAAAGCGTTCGTACCTTGGAGAGTAAACAGGCGCAGATAAAAGATGAAGATGTAAACATGTTACTTTTGTTTAGCTGACCTTCTGGAAATTGTGCCGCTTTGCCAAGACGCCTATGCCAATAACCATCTGTCTTCTCACTTTTACCGGACACAATGTTGAAACTTAATAATGGTGTCATCAAAATTTTCATGGCCTAAATTTCTCTCTCCGCAGTGCCTGGGGAGCAGTTGGGGGCGAGATGCCTTGCTCAAGGACACCTCAGGCATATACTGTCGGCTCTGGGGATCAAACCACCGACCTTACGGTCACAAGGCTGGTTCCTTAACCTCCAGCCTATGACTGCCCCTAGATATGCAGACTGGGTAAATAAGCTATCCAGACACATTTAGTGGTGCTTGTTTTGGGTTACATTACAACCAAAGAGAGAAAATGATAATGAAATTTTACACATTCTGATGTTGGCAAAGCTGTCAAATGTTTGCATTACCTCATTCAATTCCACCAAATAAAATTTAAATATTAAAAGATTTGTACAAGGGCTTGAGTTCTACCCTCTTTGCATCTACACTTAGGTCAAATTATGGGATCTTAAAAAGATCAATGATTAAAAAATCTTATAAGCTTAATGGGCCCCACACAGAAATATTACTTTTAATTAAAGGTGCAGTGTGTAAGATTTAAAGTGATCTATTAGTAGAGTTGGAATATACTACACAAAACCATGTTTTCATTAGTGTATAATCACCTGTAACTATGAAATGCTGTGTTTTATTAGTCCTTTAAATCTACATAGGGAGTACTTCCTTTTCCTAGTGTTTCTACAGTGGCCCTTAATGAACACACCAAACACTGGCTCTACATAGTGCCTTTCAAGTTTTTCCATTGAAATGACAGCTTGAATTTGGTGCCATAGCACCAGTTGTAAGCAGGGTTGAAAGAGCAACCAAAATGGCAGAATCGCAGGAGCTGTAATTTTGTAAAATTATATTCTGCAGCTGCTTTTCATTATGTGTTGTTGTATGAATAATTTAGTCTGTAGGAGAATTTCAGGATATCAAGATTTAAATGTCAGAAAATGTGCTGTCCATGGCTTTAAGATGCAGAAGTACCCACTTTTGTCTTGATCTTTGTTTTTTTTAATTGGTAGTACACATGCACATTTGTGGTTACATAAAACAGCCCATCACTGTTAATAATAATAATGATAGTAATAATAATAATAAGCTACAATAACAGTAGCCTAGAGTAGGACTAAGAGTAGCTGATTTAACCTCAAAATGTAAGTGCATTTGCACTTGTAATTAAATACTTTATTATCAATAACATTGTCCTGAGTTTTAAGAGGGGAAATTTAGCTTAATAACACAGAGCTTCTGAAATGCTTGTAGATAAGTTTGACCAATGAAAGGCAACCAAACAACCATCTACAACTTACTGGCTGTCTGGCACACTACATTCTGGGCTCAGGCCTCAAGCCAAAAAAGTGAATAATCTGGTCTTCTTGACAAAAAAAACTGGTCTGAACCTTTTTAGTTTACAAAAATGTACACAAATGTACAAAAATTAATCACAAAATAAAAGGTAGCTGCAATAATAGGCATTATAATAATAGTAAACATTTTGTATTGGGAGAAGTTTGACGACCCAAATTTTGACAAATGGAGAATCATACTCATTATTTAGCACAAGAAAAAGTTAGGGAGGCTGAATCCTCATGATGGCCACTGCAGGTTCTACTATACGCTTGAAAAGGGAGGGGTGATGGATGGGTATTCAGTTGGTTGCAATCTGCAACCTCACAACTAGATACCATGAAATCTTACATACTGCACCTTTCATAAAAAAGATGACTATGTAATTTGCTAATTTATTTGCTATTGTTATATCTCAAACAAGCTGATTCTCCCAAGACATTCAACTCAACTCACTACCATTTCTTTTATATTAGACTAGATCTATTTAATACTTAAACTAAACTAAAACTAAGAATACTATGTATCAAATAAATAAGTTGTAAGGGATCTGTTTGAAAATGATTGTCATGGATGAGATGCTTAATAACAAGGACATAAGGCTGTGTGTATAGTGTTCATAGAAGATAACTGGTGAGGTATGTTAAGATATTAGATGTTTCGGTGAATCACAAATGTACAGTTTTGGCAGTATCTATATATGGAGCCCAATAAACATTTTTCTTTTCTTCTGTTAGGACTGCTGCCACATTCTGGTCTTTTGCTCAGGCGTCGTAAAGATGTAGTCAGAGAATTACAAAAACATTCACATCTACAAGTGTTTGGTTGTACATGAAAACCCATTCTAATTATAATTAGGCTAAGGTTGCACTCAATTCTAAACACTGGCAGAATCTCTTTTTATAGGTATATTATGAAAAAGCTGACCTTACCCTGAATTGTTTTAAATAACTGTTACAACTTATTGTCTAAATGAGATGTTAAACAAAAAAATGTTTCTTTTCCTATTAGTCATTCCTTGAACAACTAAACTGACTCAGTGGTTGGTATAGTGTAGCGGTTAACATCTAAGACTATAACACTATACCAATAAGAGTCCATGGGCAAGACTTCTAACACCACCTTGGCCTACCTGTGTAAAATGATCAACCTGTAAGTTGTTCTGGATAAGAGTGTCAGCCAAAGGCCATAAATAAACTAATCGCTGGACGATGAAACTTATGTTTTACAGTTCAGCACTGGAATATTAAACACTGAAGTTTCACACCAGTGGAGGTTTTGTTCAAAAAGAGCCCACAGAGCTCAGGATTAGCTTACTTCAGATAGATCTATCTGACTGGTACTAAAACGTTATTTGAAAGCTATGTAAGAAAAGGTATCATAGGATTATTACAGTATAAAAAAGCCAGTATAAATGCTCCATTTCAGTCACTTTGCAATTCTAGTGTGTACTGAAATTTCAACTGAATTATAAAGTGATGAGCTGGGCTTGCAGTTTACGGAGACGCAAGGCAACAGACAGCTGGCAAGGCCATTCCCAGTGGCCATTTGAAATCAGATCAGACGAGGCCGACTCTGAGGCCAGAGTGACCAGACATGCACACACTGGCGACTTGGTGTCCTAACTGATTGATCAGTGGGGGGCTGTGTATGGATTTGAAGGAAGGCTAGACAGCCAATTGGACCAGTGGCTGACTTTTGAACTGCCTGGACGCCAGAACAAAGTGCTGACTTGCCGAACAGGACCATTATCGTCAAAGCTGTGCCTCGATAGCTAACAATACCATGATGTCAAATATTTGTAGCAGTACCACATAAGAATTGTGGAACCTATACATTTAGAAATTCATAAACCATTCACATAGAAGGAAAAGTTGTCATATCCTAAAAAAACAGTTAAATTAAAAAGAGGAGGTGCATCTTATCTATATCTGAGCGAAAAAGATTAAGGCTCTAGCTATCTTTTTCCTATGTGAAACAGGTGATGGCATGAGTCAGTGGTGTTATGGTTATATGGCAAAAAGGTGCTTCTGCAGAGAAATGCAAAAATATGCAGTTTAGATGTGGTGTTTGTATATCCAGCATACCACTGCACAAATCTAGGAAGCTACAATTGTTATAAGAGATAGTCCTCTTGTCTAAGGTCACAGAGCATGTTGACACACATGGGAAATTAAGGGCAACTCTTAATCTTATTCTAGATAACACATTCTGCATGAAATAGTTTGTATATAACAATATTGCAAACAACATGACAAACTACATAGACAAAGCCAATAATAAAGAACTTGGCCACTCTACTTCTAAAATGTCACTAGCAGCTCATGAAATGCTTGCAACAACCTGTAGAGACACCCTTCCAAGAAAACAATCTCAAGAACCAAATGAAAAGTAGGATGTTGCCAAAGCATGAGCTATAGTGTGCCTCAAACGTCCTCTAGTGGTAGCAGTGGGTGCTCCCCTATCAACGCATAACGATTCCATAGAAGAGACGACAATAGTGTTAATAAACGGACTATAGTGTAAATGTACGTAACTTACAGTTAAGAAAACCACAAGGCGCTCACAAGCATGCTGACACAAAGGGTCATTTGAAATGGTCAAGCAAATATAGTGAGCCCTCGGAATGATTTGCTATTACATGGCGAAAGAGGATATTTTAGCCCACTAATTTGGCACAGATGTGCTGCTGTTTTAGGATGGCAGCATGAAGGAATGATACATACCTTCTTAGCTTTCGTCTTCTTCTCATAGGTGTCAGAAAGAGGCTTCTTCTTGGGCTGCAATGAGGCTTTGGAGAAAAGATCTTCAAACTCCTTTGTATCAATTATGTCTGGCTCTTCCAAAGAACCCCACAGCGTGCTATTACTGGAAAAGAGACACATTAACTGTACCAGTGCACAATTAATGCGCATGCAGTATTTCAGATGCCATTAGAACAGCCAGTGACAGAATAAGGGAGGATTATATAAAGTGGAAAAAGCACCTCTGGAAATACCAAGGCAAACTGTTCTCTCTCAGTTGTAAAAATTACTTTTATTTTCCTTAATGTTTACCTCAGCTGTGCCAACACTTTTATTTACACTTTTGGAAGTGAGATGAGACATTTTTTTACTGATAGTGAGCCCACAGAGACAGAGTCCGCTAGAAAGCAGAATTTGTCCCAGTTGCGTCGGCAAAACTCTGCAATCTCTACTTGAGTTTTCTTCCAGAATCGAAACGACTGTCTCCTGCAGAACTACTGCGTCATTAAGGATGAAAGGTATTTGATTTCGGGTGTTGCTGAGTAACATGGACAATACAAACAGGCTGTCTAGTCATGAGCGAGGGAGGCTAACAGTGACTTGTGTGACTCCCTTTGCTACCTTTCTTTTTCCACTCTTTCTTCCTCAGATTATACAGCAGCTTTACTCCAAATGATAACACATAAAAAATTATAAAAGTGGTGGGATTTATAAATTATAAATATAACTTAATCTTCTAACTTCAGTTTAGCAAAACCTTTAGGATTTTGGTAAGCATCATTTTAACAAGGGTGAATGAAGCATTGTCAAATGGATCTGGTGGGTTCCCATAAATGTCCATAAACATCTCCTTGTGCTTGAAAGACTTCTGTGCACTGCACGTCTTGCATTTTTTAAGCAATAGAGAATAGTGTTTCATGCAGCAGCATGAAACACTACTCTGTACTGCTTAAAATTCAGACCCTTTCGTCATGTCTTATTCTAATCTTGGGCCCTCTGTCAGTGAAGTATTCTGAATATAATTCACCAAACATAATGAGCAGCCTAGACATTAACCAGAAATCTGGCAGGGTGCATTGGATTCAGTGAAGGATTTTACAAGCAAGAAATAACGTTTCTCAGAAAAACAAAAAGGAGCATTTGGTCATGGATACAATAACGCAGCAATCAACTGTGTTGCCAGTGATTCAATTAAGGACAAGTGAGTCTAATCTTAAGCATTTGGGAGCCCCATATTGCAAGTGTTGCTCTCCCTAAAATGGATATGATGTGCACTGATTTGCCTGACATTTAGCTCTAATAGCTCTAATGGAACTTACTGTCCTTTCCACAAATAGTTGCAATAAAACAGGTGAAAGTGTGTTGGTGGAGACCAGCCAATGGTCACTCATTGTTTAGCATTTTCCCTTTCTAGGATACATTGTGATTGCCACTGTTATGACTTTATACCATTAAACCAAAATACAAGACTAGATACTGGAAGTATAAAAGATACGGTTAAAATTCTTTTGTCATTATTTTGAACTCATTGACTGTACTTTTAATCCATTTAGAAGAAAATGTGTGGCTAAAAATTAAACACATAGGGGGTCTCAAATTTGCAGCACAGACATACAGCCTTGTGGCTTTAGCTTGGTTTTAACACTTTTACTGTAGCACTGATGGCTAACATGAAAACTTCAATTATCCCCAAGGCTCCTGGAGTGAGTGAAGACTCTGAAGCACCACTGTACATCCTTTCCTAATCCCCCTTACAGTAATACAAGGCCATAAAGTTCCTGGGCTGGCACTCCAAGCTCTTCAGCTGTATAAACCACAGGCACTTTAAAACAAGCAGCTCGCACTCCATTTCCCCCATAACCTCTAGCACTAGGTGTGGAGAACAGCATGCACACTGTGATGTGAGTGTGTGTGGGTTTTTATGACTGATTGAGCTGTAGTGCATGTTCACATTACCATGCAGAAAACTGATGTTTTCAGAGTGGTGTGGAATCACAAATCTGATCTATCTGAATCAGAGCATAACCTCTTTCATGTGTGGTCGTAGATACATACCCAAATCGTGGTCATGTGACCTCACTGAGATCTGACCTGAGCGAAAAATCAAAACTAAGCAATATGGAGTGTAACGTGAACGTATAGATTAGGGCAAAAGTGGCGCAAATCAAATTTTATGCATAAATATGGCACAGATCTGATTTTGTCTGAGCTGTGTAAACAGAAACATTGGGCAAGTATTTTTAAACTGCATTTGAGTGACTTTCAGATACATATCCTAGATCAAATACAAAGAATATAGGAAAATAGAACAGATTGGGATTCATCTGTTTTTTAGATGCAAAGTACCAAGTTCACTTACACTTACTCACTATGAGCACTCAGATAGCTTTTGGTGCTTTGCATCAATGAAACTGGATATCCTTGTTTTTTTTGTTTGTTTTTTTCTTTCATCATTCTTTTCTTTCAGCACTCTACTTGTATATATCACTGTTGTCATCAACCACTGTTGAAAGCACATCAGCAGTGGCTAACTTGATGATCAAATGTCAGCATGCGGGTCCTTTAGGGCAGAAGTCACAGATACGGCTCATTTATGAACACAAACGTGAACCATTTTTTACAGAAAGATTGACTAAGAAAACATGTAGGCTAATAAAGCACTAAGGCCTGTAAAGAGAAGGTAGACTGTATAAATCAGAGGGTGCTTACTTGTTATCATGAATCTGAATCCTAGTCCAGTAGAGGGGCTTCATTGGACAGGTGGGCTCTAGAGCTGGCTTCCGGGGGGGTTTATCTGTGGCTTGGCCAAAGCCAAAGCCACCAAAGGCAGGTGGAGGGGGTGGGGGGCCACACCCAGGCATGGGTGGGGGTGGAGGAGGGACACCAGGCATGCCAGGTGGAGGGGGTGGAGGAGGCAGTGGAGCTCCAGGGAGGAGTGGAGGTGGAGGTGGTGCAGATCCAAGTCCAGGCAAAGGGGGTGGAGGAGGTGGTGCTACGGATCCAGGGTGCAGTAGAGGTGGTGCTATGGATCCAGGGAGTGGCGGAGGTGGTGGTGGTGGTGGTGGAGGCGGTGGTGCAGGCAGAGCTGCTGAGCCATGTGACTGGCCTGGCAGAGGAGGAGGTGGCGGAGGTGGAGGTCCTGGGGTCACACCCAAGGTCATGGTAATAGAGTCTAGGTCGAGTTTTTTGGGGAGGCTGAGACTGGGGCTCGGGGTCAACTTGGATCCCTCCTCCTCTGGCGGCGTCTTGATAAAGGTCTCACGGTCAGTCTGGATGCAGACAGTGCGGTACGTTTTGGGGGGTATATCGTCTTCAGTGGAGACACAGGCCTCCCGCAGGCTCCCCCGGTCCTGCAACGAGCCGTTCTGCATCCGCTGCATTTCGGCAATGACTCCCTCCAGCCGGGACACTGCCACAGCATGCTCTCCCCGCAACTGGAAGACCTGGAGCTCAAAGTCGGCCTGGATTTACCCACATGTGAAAATGACAGACATTTCGGTTACATGGGGCCACAATGATGCAGAAAAGAAGCTTTGTAGAACGTATTTATAAAATGCAGTTTTTTTCATGAAACTATATCTTGTCACACTTCAACAGCTTTAAAAGAAAAAAACAAGAATTAAGTTATGTAAAGCTTAAAAATAGGTTTACTCTCTCACTAGGTGACCACTGAGTTTATGGTAACTTTCTAGAGGCTAAATCAAAAGTCCTCATAGCTGAACTTTAGCCCAGACTGATGTAGACTGACAATGTCAAGACATTTATCACATTCATGAAACCAGCTAATAGTGGCTTGATATAGTTAGTCAATGCACATAAGAACAAGCTTGTCACATTTACCAAGATTGTGCTAAAATTGAGCATTTTCAGCCCTAAAAGTCAAACTCAAGATATTTTTGGTTTGGCTGAAATGCAAAGGAAACCATCTTGACAAACTTCCCATTATGTAATTTGGAGATGTGCTTACAAACACACTCCAAAGTGAGACTGAAAAGAAAAGCATTTTGCAATGAAACCTCCACATGTTTCTTGTTATAATGTGGTTCACACAGGACTGAGCAAGGCACGCTGTCTACTCCCATACGCTGCCACTCCTTGTCAGCACTAAACATCCCCTGTCCATTTTGCCTTAACTTGAATGTGTGTGACAAACACGACACTAAGTCGCAGTCAATTAACAACACATTACATGACTTTACTGCGTATAAAAACATTAATCATTCTCCAGAAGACATCAGGATTTTCTAAGACTGAAATAAATTATGCAACATAAATGATGTATGCCACATAATTTGACATCTCTCTAATGGTTTATGGCCCACACATTTAAATCATGTCTTAAAGAGGCTCATTATGCCGTTAACAGCTTGTATGTTTATAACAGTGTATGCATGTGAACACTGATGGCCAATTTTATGGATGCAAATTATGACTTCTCAGTAGAATTTGTGGCTACATCAAGAAAGTAAACTTAGTTCAGTCACAACAAGGGCTGAAATTCTCTTACAATTTCGAACTAACCTATTTAGATGACAATGTGTAGCAGAAAACTGTATTGTTGCAACGCCGGTTCTGTGTCTCACATAGATTGAAAGGGATTTTCAAAAAAGAAGGGCCATTGACTGTGTAATTAAGTTCAAGACCAGACTAATTTTGCCTAATCTAGGCCTAATCTATGCCTGTGCCTCTAAAAAGCTATGTCCTATCATTGTATTGTATGTATGTATCTATGTACTATCATTACATCAGCGCACCCATTACAGAACAGAGAGATAAAAAATAAATTAATTTGTGCCAAATGTATCCTCTCCCCTAAGAAGTGTGTGAAAATGCTTTCGAAGAGTCTCTTTAGATGCCACAGTCTTGCCAGCCACAGCTCAACTGCATAAACATTAGACCTTTTCTATCAGCAGACAAATCAGCATGGAACAAGCAGGGCATTCAAACCAATACTTTAGCGAAGCCACATAAATAAATGAAATAAATATACGAGGAAAAGTTTCCTGAAGGACAGAGACAGTTTGACCACACGTTTTTAACGAATGAGAGGCCGGGACGCGTCCAGCTTGTAGACCATGATCTTATTTCATAGGAGGAGCTGGCAGGAGGTAGACCTCCATCTGGAATCCATCACCCCATTATGCCTTCTTCACTCACTTCTGCCCTCATATCCAACTATGCTGTTTACAGTCAGAGCGCACCACGTTCAGCCTGTGACAACGTGTTAGCATTTGCCACCTCACAATGAGTTATCAAAAGCCTTTTTCCACAGATTCACTTTTGTCTCTTAAACCTTAATGTCTAAAACACATATTTTAATGTGAATCTTTAATCTCTTTCACAACATGATTATTATGCAGTTATCATTATTATTAATTGTATACGTTTTTTTTTATTACTAAATATCATTTAAAATCGAATGACACGCCAACTACTATGAAACTAGTATGCAAGTTACGTAGTTATGAATAATGAGGAACTGAAGTCTGGATTCAAATATGGGCCCTCATAGTGTAAGAGTCAATTTTGTTGAGCTAATAAAAGCATCGTATGCACAAACAAGTTCCACTCATTCCTGTAACATGTTTTTATTAGACCTTTGTCTGTATTAATCCAGGCCTAAACTGATCTCTTGGCCTAGTTTCAATCACTCTTCACCATGCCTGAACTGTGAAAGGTAACCTGGAAACATCCCCTAATGTCTGATAACTGGACCTTAATGAGCAGAAACAGTCTAAATCTTGGAACAACAGGCTTCATACATCATGAAAGGCTTTCAGTGCAGACCATAAGCCATGATATCTGGGCTTCCTTCCTGTCTTGTGGGACTTGTCAAACCTTTGATAGATAACATGTTTCACACATTAATAATGTGAATACTGTACAGTACTCTTTCATTACATTGGTATTTGTTTCTCTACGTAGTTTTTGGAAGCTTTGTCTTTTCCAGTCCTGCGATGGACTGGCGTCCAGGGTGTATCCTGTTTTAATGTTCTTAAAATGTTAAAAATGAATAAATTACAGATGGTTTAGGTGAATGCATCATAAATTAATTCCAGGCAAATTGCACTGGTTTCCACATAAAAAACAGAAATGCCTAAAGATGCTCATGTATGAATTATCTTGAAATTATGGATGATAACAAAAATGCTTAGTGCAAACTTTACAATAAAATGTTGTTATACCATGGAGGTATGGAACCATCTCAAATATATATACAGAATATAGAAATCCTAAAACATTACATACAAAAAAAAGCTGTCATAGAATAAAAAGTGTGAATTTAAACCTGCATGAATGTGTGAAAATGATCTGAGCTGTAAAAGAAATATCTGTATGAATTAGCCAAAAAGAAACATAAAGTGGTAGCATGCAAATAAACGCACAGTAAGGTAGCAGAATAACCTGGAGTTGTCCTAGATTTGGATATACCTTCATCTATAGGCACATAAAAGCCTCAAAGCTGTGTATATATTATACTTCAATGCATTTTTGCTACCTCAAGCATCTATTCATGCTTCTTTACTTGGTCTTTTCTGGAATTCTGTGAAGCTGCTTTGTGACAACATCAGTTGTAAAAAGCGCTACACAAATAAATTTGATTTGATTTGACTTTACAGCTAAACACACAGCAAATTTCTGCTGACGCCATCTTTGCTGACTTTATTTGCCTATGCTGACATCTAGTGCATCTTGAGGGAACTGCAATATCTAAGAGCAAATGCCACTGACTTACATGCAGCTTTTCCACCTCCTCTTTGCATTCTCTCTTCAGCTGAAGCAGGGCAGCCTGGTGCTCTAGAAACAAACAATATCAAGTCATGATTCCAAGTAGAAGTACTGGTCTCAGTACTTTGCCCTGTACAAATTCTTACCGAAACACATAACAGTATTTTCTTCTGGCAATTCAATTAGAATTCAGTGTATTCTGATTCTCCTGAACAGATGGCATTGAGTAAATCTTAAAATGCATAGATAGGAAAACTCTTCTCAGCTCTTCTTTGATGATGACTAAATGCACCTCCAGCTTTTCAGGATCTTCTTCTCAAAGCTTTATTTAACAGAGTATAACTGCTTACATAGCCCCACCTTGTGGGTAAACATTAAAACCAATACAGTTCAGTGTAATGTTATTTCTGTTCTCTGCATTTGCACACATAATGTCCTACACTTGGTCACATTATTTAAATATCTGTAATATGCACAACAGGAGGTTGCTATTACTAAAATATTATATTATGTATCTTCATAGAAGCACAGTGTTAACAAAGGCTTTTTTTTCTTAATTCTGGATTGTCATATTTTCACACAGGGAAGGCTGAATAACAATAGTTCCCAATCTTGATCCTGGCATACCCCTGCAATGAAAACAGATCTTAGTTTTCTTCCCCGTTCCCAACACCAACTCAATCCATTAGTGAAGTTACAAGCCCTTCATTAGCTTAGAATGACAGAGCAGGTTAAAAACACAAAATTGTGCAGTACACTGGTACTCCCAAGCTAAGATTTGGAATCTATACAATAGACAACAGGTAAATAATACATAAACCACTCTGTTTTCATTACCACATACATTTATAAATCATCATGTAAAGTAGCTAGTTTAAAATAACTTTTAAGTTTAATCAACTCAAACCATTTGAAGAAAGTTGTTGTCTCAAATTATTTAAGTGTGAAACCGTATTTATTGTGTTGAATACATACAAGCCTTCAAGTTTAACAGACATAAGGTATGTACCGCTGAAATAATATACTTTCACTGACCTTTTTTTTTTTTTACATCTACATTGTATATACATGCATTTTTCCATTTTGTGAAGTCCATTTTGCAGTCCCACACTTACAGACTGCAGTTCACTTTCATCTCTTTTAATTTGTTAGCCCCTTCTACTGTGTTCACCAGCAGCCAATGGGTGGTGGATCATTCTCATACTGACACTGACATGATACAAGCACGTTACTGTGTGTGTGTGTGTGTGTGTGTGTGTGTGTGTGTGTGTGTGTGTGTGTGTGTGTGTGTGTGTGTGTGTGTATGTGTGTGTGTGTGTGTGCTGGATCACACACAGTGGTGTTGCTGGAGTCATTGCGAGACTGAGAATAGCCCACCATCCAATAACACCCAGCCAGCAACATCCTTTGGCCAGAGCCTGTCCACTCATGAAGGACTAGAGGATGACTAACACAAACTGTACAGCAATCTGCACAGCAGATACATTTTCGTCTAACATTACATTTAAGAGATGAGCCAACATGCTAGGTGTTTCTATTATGCAAACAGTTTTTAAGAACTCCAGTAACATTGTCTGGTCTATTCGTACCAGTTAGGCCTGTCACAATCATGAAATTTTAGCTGGCAATTAGTTGTTGTATAAATAACTGTGAATAGCCATTTAATGGTCTGTTTTATTCAATAAAGACAATAAATAACATAAAGCAGCTAAGCTGACTTATTAGCTGTCTTGCTTAGGTAGCTCTTCACTTTGTAGCTAACCAGAGAGCTATGATACACAAGCATAACAAATGTTTGGCTAAAGCTAACTACTGAAAGTGTATCCACCTCAGATTGTGCGGGTTGTGAAACAATGACTGCAAAATCTAATGAATGAAAACAAATCTGGACAGATTAAATAATTGCGATTATCTCAAATAATTGCAATCAGATGACTATGTAATAGTTATGACAAGCCTAGTACGCTCACTAACAGGTCACTAGCATGTACAATTTAGTACCATGATTCACCACCCAAATAATACCTGTACAGTGGAGGTCCAGTGAGCATAGTGACCATTGACAAAAATGGGGTAAAATAAAGCAAACAAATTATGTAGAGAAACAGATGGACTACAGTATATAATTGCAGAATTACAAGCTACACCTTTTATATACACTGGAGTGGAACTGATAAAATGGTATCTAATGAAGTGGCCAACTTGAGTTCTTCAGTAAAAGTAAGTACTATGCAACAGTAGCAGATTTCATTGTTTAAATTTATAACACTGATAATATAAACATTGTCTCTTTTATAACGGTTTGTACATTTTACTCATTTATGCTAAAATGACTCTTCCTTTGCACACAGATGAAATGATCACAAGTTCAAAATATTTAAAGTGCATCCAAACCCATATTTAACCCATAGATAACAAGAGAAGATGTTGTTTGTGTGAAAACAACACCTGAAGTAAAAACATGAATTTTCAACCAGACCGTACAAACAAGCCTTTGTTAAGTAATAACAACTAGTTGTGAGAAATAAATACAAACAATGTCAGAGTTTTCCGTGCACTTGAGCATGTTAGTTCCAGACGGCCATCAACTTTTTCCCCTTTCCTAGTTTTAACTTATGTTAAGAGATTCGAGTTACTGCCTTAGGCAAAGTACAAATGTACACTGTTCCAATGTTTGTTGGAAGAGGAGATATAAGTCCGGTTTCCAGCTAATGTGTATTACTTTATATTCATGCCAACTAGCCCAGACTAAGGAAATGTTACAGAATGCTAATTCTCAGACAACAAGCATAAAGTTACAAACTAATAGCAGGGTGTACAAACTGCTGAAATGTATTTTCTCTTGATACAAACTAATATTAAAATAATTAAAGGAAATAAACTCTTCACTGTAATTACTGAAATTTCAACAAAATCTTATTTATGGAATAATCATTGAGGAGAATGAAGCATTTTTTTTTTTTTTTTAATTGAAGTCAGATGAGAAAAATGAAAGCTCTATGGCCTAAATCCACGCTCCTACTTGTAAGCCCTGCAGGTATTTTGGAGGGCTGTCAATGAGTAATGTGGTAGGCTATTTCTATCCCAAAGTACAACTTTACTGCTCTCAGCTCTGCTTTGTACTTCTGACTGCACGAGACACAAACAGGGATATCATGGCCAGGAACAGCTTAACATGCATTCCTCTTTTAAATGGAGTTAAAAGACAGAACACCCGTGGCTCTAATGACCATCACAAAGCCATAGTTGCTTCTCTTGTTTGTAGCACCTTAGAATTAGATTAAGATGTAAGAAAAGTTTTGAAAGGAGGAAGTCTGTTCCAAGAGAGGGTGGAGAAGTGTATATTTCTGTACTGGGACAGATGCCTGTATGAAACTTGTTTATTAAAAAAAGACTACCTGCTTCAGTATATCGAAGTCCCACTTTCTCCTCCTCATCCTTAGGTTTGGGCGGGGGCCAGATTGCTTGAAGGCGCCCAGGTGTCCTGTCTTCGCTGTCAGTTGGGGAGGAGACCTCAGACTGGGAATTAAAGAGAGAGCGAAAACCAAAAATTTTTCAAAGTATTTGAAAGACCACCATTAACACATCATCAAACTATGTTGTCACATCCATAAATTTTTAAAGTAATTTAATTGCAGAAGCAAAAGAATCATTAAATCTAAACTAAAAATAATTGGATACGAAATGATTCCAACATTACATTTAAAGACAAAAGCTGCAATTAGCCTAAACTGCACCCGGGAGAGCTGATCTAGTCAAATTTCAAGAGCATTTCTTTAAAGGTGTAGCAAGAACTTTATGCTTAAAATTTCTACAGGTAAATGCTGTTTGAGAGATACATACTTTGACCTCTGTTGTGTTCTTGTCACTAACAGGCGATTTGCTCGCAGATCTCTCAAAGATAGCCTTAAGCAACTCTTTTTCGTTCTTTCTTTTCCTCTTGATAGCCTCTAGGTCCACTGACACATCTGCAGGATCCTTCTTATGGGGCTTAGGACTGAAGAAAAACTTGAAGGCATCAAATGCACTATCTGTGCCTTTACTGCTGTCATTTGGCTCAATGTCATCCTGTGCAACATTCCCTGCTAAGACCTCTTCCTCTGCTTTGAGGTCTACGATGTCCTTGAACTCTTTATCTTTACTGTCCTCATTCTTGGCATCATCAAAAGTTAGGAGCCGCCACAACCGGTTCTTGGGCTCAGAAACATCTTTGGGTACAGCTTTCTTTTTGGGGGAAGAGGTACTAGCTAGTTGCTGTTCAAACTTAGCTTTGTTGACATGCTGTTTTAGGCTCAGCAATGCTCGGTCAGCGTCCCTTTGCTTGATCTCAGACACAGTTTCTCTCTCTTCCCCCACAGCACCCTTCTTCAGCACTCGTAATCCACTGAACAAGGCTGGCAGCTGGAAGGGCTCCCTGGGTGTGGATGTAGCAAGCGATCTGGGAGGGTCCGTGGTGGTCCTCTTGGTTGCAGGCGTACTCTGTCTCCTGCCTTGTGAAGGAGGAGAAATAGCACTTGGCACAGAGTCAGTTGGGGACTCTTCCTGGTATGTACATGAATGGCTCTTTGTCACACTGCTCCCCGGCTGAGGAGCTGAGTCTGTAGAGGTAGGGCTTGTGCAGTCGTAGGACTCTATTGAACTGGTGCCACTGATTTCTTCAACCGAAACAGATGTAGGTGGTTGAGCTGTTCTCCAGCCCCTTTGATGAGGAGAAATTAGATCCTCTGAGAGCAATGAAGAGTCCGAGCAATTTCCACTCGAAGAGGGCATATGAAGAGAGTCCTCAGTCATATATGATGAAGAAATTTCTTCATGGTCACTCGAGTCTACAGGCACATCTGGATAGGTATAGCTCCTTGCAGTAGAACTACAGGCAGCTGACACATTTGAGCCCATATCTACAGCTTTGTCACCTAGGCTGCCAAGATCTGCACACTCCCAAGAGCTCTCGGACAGAATTTTTTGCTTCGAATTGCCTGACTGGAGAGAAGAGCAGTCTAGCTGCCTGTCGAGCCGTCCATTATAACATGACTTCTTTAGAACAGAGATGTCTTTCAGAGATCGCTCCAAAATACTTTTGGCTGTGAAGTCTGCCGTAGACATATCACTCCCCCTATCAAGCCAGAGCACCTGATCCGAGTTACAATCTGTCTCTTTACCCTTATGAAGCGAGAAGGATGTCTCAGTGGGCTCCTGTTCATCAGACCGGCCAAGGATGCTATCATTTTCTTCTTCATTTTCTGTGTCACTGTAAGTCTCCACTCTGGTTACCTGCACCAAATCTGAGTCTGCCACAACAGGGGAAGAAGTGGAAAAAGGCCTTCTCCAAGATGAAAAGGGGGAGCATATCAGAACTTCCTCCTTACAGGATTCAATCTCCCAAGATTCAACTGTTCCCTCAAAAGTACTGCTGGCATCATGTTTAAGTGCTGTTCCTGGAGGATCTATGCCGACAACACTATTACAGCTTTTCTTAAGTTTACCATTGTTTACAGGGTGTAAACATGACTCTTCCTCAGGCAGTGTTCGGAATGACTTAAGCACTGCATTTTCCCCTGCTTGCCGCTCAGAGTCTGCCCTCAAAAACATAGTGTAGGACAGCAGATTGCCCCGGGTTGGATGGTAGAGTAACCCAGTGGATTCTTCTCCTGAATGTCAGGATAAGTGTTAACACATTCTGTAATTAGGGATCATTTAACAGATTTCCCTAAACCACTTCCCCAAACCATTTCAAATCCAACTGGCCGGGTAAATTCCACAAATCACTAAGGTGTATCCAGTTAGTGTCACAAAATACCCTTTTTTCCACCTGTATGTGCTACAGTTCCATTTGGTTGAGTACACAAAAGCCTTTTGTGAGGGCAAATACTTTGGTTCCTCTCACCCACACCAGCAGTGCTTCAATTACTGCCTTGTAAAAGACCCTCTTATCTTCCTTTCTTTTGGTACGGAAAGCTGCATTGCAGCTGTACTCTGTTCTCACAGCAAAAACTTCAGGCTTTTCCACAACATTATTTTGGATCCTTCAGCCAAAGAAAAAAATAATCCAGTGCTTCCAAGATTCATCTGACAATCCTAGCCACAACAAATTTCTTGTGATTAAAATACAGTCCCCATTTTTATAATCTCTCTGGATAGCTAGGAATTTGAAGTTGCTTAGTAACACACACTGCGAACACTGTGAAAGAAAAAGCTACACGTCATTCCAGTTGCAAGCAAGCAGGGTGGTCCAGAAATCTCCTCAGCGTAGTCTTTCAGTCTGCAGTTCAAGCTAGCCTCCTTTCTGCTCCTTGAGAATGTAAGAGTTTGTCTGTCCAACGGAGAAAGTTCCTTGCTGCTTATGAGAAAGCCACTCAGGCTTGGTGTGTCACACTCGTTTACCTATGCTTCTGTTTCTCCCTCCCTTATTTTCCCCTGCCTACTTCCTGGGAAAGAACTTTAGCAGCAGGTGTCCTATTACTTAAACATACTTCCTTATAATGGCGTCGGGTACAGCCTCCCTTCCTCCCTTCCTCTCTCTCCTCACCTCCCTCTCCCTCGCTCCCTCTCTCTCTGTCTTTCTTTCTGCTCCCCCTCCTCTCTCTCTCTTAAGCTCTCTGAGTTGCTAATCTCCTTCAGAGTCAGGTGGAGTAGGCAATGCTGCTTCACTCTGCACACAATATTACAACACCGGCATTAAGCTGCTCTGGTTAAGCCACTAAGACCACGCCTCTGCTTTTCTACACTGCCACATCAACAAACTGGCTAGCCTGTTAGCCAAAGCTTTAGTATGTTTCTGATGTTTTGAAGAGCACAATTTTTTGAGAAAGGAGTCTAGAGGTCTTGTTTCAAGTGGCTATGTAAAAGAAAGTCTAATATACCTGCACAGAAAAAGGCAAATCAATTTAATTGCAAATTAGCACTGGAGGATTTTATTTACTGTAGTCTAATACCTTTCTTTAAATACTAGGCTTTGAAAAGGGTTCTATTTAGCACCAAAAAGGTTTTTTTTTTTTGCCATCAAGTTTGTAACAATGGACAAACCCTTTTTGGTGCTATTTAGAATTTTTAAGTCTGTAAGAAAAATATAGAGCTAACATCATAAGATAACAATGTCAGTGTGCGTGAGACTTCAGTAACAATGTTACATGATTGGATCGTATTAATTCTTTTTGATGTCTGATATACAGTATTTTCTGTCTGTATCAGCCCAATGTCTATATACCAATCAATGCCATCTCTTTTTCATGGTGTCACGGTGTACATGCATATTTTGTGTATTCATTCAATTTCATTCTAACAGAACTTAGACAAAACATCATAAGCTGAAAGTCCTGTCATATTGGGACTGCTTGATCATTTCTCATGTCTGTACTGTTGGCATTTCAAGGTTTTTTAAGGGCATTGCTGTTCTAATTGTACCACATTCCATGCAGGAACTCTAGAGCTTAGGGCTCTAACATGGTTTCCAAGGAGATCTGGCAAGCTATATTTAAAGCTGGTGAGTCGTGTTTTGCAGGTCTTAAAAGGTAACCTGTTAAGGTCTTTATGATTGTTTTCACTAGCCTGACATTCAGCAAAATTAAAATTTTAATCTAAGAAACGGCTATTTTGTTGTGCTGCCACGTTCATGGAACTCAAAGAGGGTTAAAACAGAGAAACAGAGAAAAAAAAAGTGATATATGCCTAATATCATTAGCATTTTGATAAGAAATGTCACAAATTGACACTGGATAAAAGGCTTAAGCCTTGCAACATATACTTAATTCCTAGGCTTATACTGAGGTGATGTGTGGATCAAAAGCAACCTAATCCTCAAAGCAGACCCACTTGCCGCTCTTACATAAGAATAGTGTTGTAGTTTCGCCTAGGTTTTTCTTTTGACTTCAAAAAGCACTACTCTCTTGGTACTACTGTACATCTCTGAAAGGCTTTGACCGAGACGCACCGTCCAATATGCATCTGAAATCTAGGTGTGTCTGTCTGTCTGAGAAAGAGCCTGCAATGCTCATACCTTTTGAAAGGTCATATCTAAATGGCTGACATTTAGGTTAAGGGTCCTATTAAGAATGAATGTGAAACAACCGCAACAGAAAAATAAACATTATGATAACCAACAAGTCTTTCAGCAGAAACAAGTGAATTGACAATCAATCATTTCAGTGGAATAAAGCTAAAACTGTTTCTTCTGAAGATATTTGATCTACTCTACTGACCACACCTTCTCTATCTTTTTGCTAGGATCAGAGCTAAGCTGCATTCTCTTGTTTTGTCAAGAATATGCTGGTGCTGTGTTGGGAGTGTACCGTTTTGATTGCATGGGGTGTGTGTGGACACGCACACACGCACTTAAGAGAACAGGGCTGAGCTTGTGCTAAACAGTGTTAAGCACATGAGGAGCTTTAGTGGACACTGTCGGCAAGGCTGAGAGAACTCCTCATTAAATTGAAATTCCATCGATTAGTTTTCATCGTTTAGATGTAAACAATGTCATTCAGGTTTGATGTGAGATGCATAATTCTAGAGAAACTTGCTGAGTCTGAAATTAGACATCTGAAGCACATAATGCCTCCAAAAGCTGCATCACAGTAAATTATAATACAAAATAGTTATGAATACGCTGCAGGGTGCCTGCGACATTTTTGATATAGTTTTGCCCTAAAATGTTTCAATTTAAAATCCCTTCATAGCAGAGAGGCATGTGCAGGGCATTTAAGGTACAATGGACCTCAAAGAAAAAGTTTCTTTCCAAATTGAATGCTATTTTATTATCATTACATTTAAAACTCAGTACACATGTGTAGGTTCTACATATATATATATATATATATATATATATATATATATATATATATATATATATATATATATATATATATAAATATATATACATACATACATAAATATAGAAATAAAACAGCTACATTTGCATTGTAAACATTGCTACCCCTGGTTCATTTTACCACCATTATGAAGAAAATAGTAAGTTTCTTGACAGTGCACTACTTCACATCAAATCAAACTGACTTTGTTTACATCCCAACAGCTGAATTATGCAGAAAGTTTGCCTGAAATTGAGAAATACCATCAACACTTTGAAAGACATCATGAATGATGAGTGTGTATGCAGGATAAACACTTGGGCCCACTGAAAAAGCAGCATCTCTCTTTCTAACATGATTCAGCTCTTAAAACAGAATCCTTACACAGCTGATCTCAGTCTAAAAAGAGACTTCTTTTTCCATAACTGTAGCAAGTCTCCAGGCACGCATAGATAAGCGTGTTTATGAGTTTTTGGGTGTAACATACACACCCACAGAAAATATTATTTTGTTCTACTGGTTTGGAAGAATGCAAATGAACCACTGTCTGCAAGCAAATAAATAATAAAAAAAATATATTATATCACAGACAGAACAAATCAAAGTTAGCTAGTTGTTTTGAAGTTTGTTTCACCTACTAGGAATTGTATCTATCTATCTATCTATCTCTCTATGTATAAATATATATATATATATATATATATATATATATATATATATATAATAATCATAAACATCCACTTTAAACACTAGTTAATTACTACTTTAGATTATATATTAGTAAACATAAAAATTAAATGAGTATTTTGGGTTTTTTTTCCTTTTTTTTTTTGGTGAAACATCACCATACCTCAAACCATACCATTATTACAAATGAAAGCGTTTAGTTTTTATACATGAAGGAGTCATGAAGTAGTCATGACCACCCATGTTAACATAAGGAACTTTTCTTTCAGGAATGCATTCATTTAATAATTGATCATTCTATATGCCATGTCAGCATACACTTTATATACTCCTAAATCTAGCATCAGCATAAAGAAAAGTGGGGGTGGGATTCTACACGACTGCATGATTGTGGAGGTACTGTACCCAGCCACACTAAAACACATGACAAAGATGAGCTTAGGGGTTTGAGTATGTGCGTATGAGTGTATAACTTCATGTCAGGTTTCTTTCTTCCGCCGTGTTTCTTTTCTTCCATATCTCCAGCCATGATTCTTGTTTCACTTACTGTAAGCTCAGGTTTCGGGTGATATGGTGTGTCTCCAATGATATCATCCTCTGGCGGTGTGATCCTCAGAAAGTCAAGGCGGTCAGGTCTGGTCGCTCGACATAGGGGCTCGTGGGAAACTGAGTCGTCACCTTCTAACAACCAGACGTCATCTTGTCTCAAAAGGTGGTCCTCTATAGGAAACAAAGACAAACACAGCATCAAAATGAAGCAAAATGCAATCCGTTTTTGGTGATTTGCTTTTAAAAATATATGATTTTAGAAAACTTTTATAGACATTATCTTTTATGCCTTCTAAATATTTTTAGAATGGAACAATTTGATCATCACACTTGCAGTAACACTGCTTATACTGCCAGTCTTTTAATGGACAGTTCTGGTATAGAAGTACATCATTTTGTATATAGAGGACAATCCCCACACTTCATAGGCAGAATATTCTGCATAAAAATTATATCCAAATCATGCGCATCAGAGTTTGTACTATTACAGCATATTTTCTGTACACTCCACAAATATTCCTTTCTGAAGAAATCGAACATTACTTGTTAATAAACAGTTTTTTAATCATTTTGGCTAACACCTTCCAATAGTTCTTACATAAAAGACCACAGAGATTAGCAGAGGTTCTGTGATTCTGTGTCATTTCACAACTGGCTCCTTACAATTAAATGTCATTTATGTTTTATAACATTTTAGTGTTTGCCCCAAATAAACAGACCTTGATGGTATTTTAAAGAACACTGTAATCTTGTAACAAGAAGTATTGGAATATGAGTAAATTCTTGAAATATAGATCAAACTTAAATTACAACTTAAAAGTGATTGAGCACAGTCATTTAACGCCACAGTCACTGAGTCAAAACACTGAATCCAAAAAGAAGGAATACACTGATAATATTTCAGCAATATAAACAGGGTTAACTTGCAAATGCATGGTTGACTAGCCACTTTTAAATAATGTCAGCGAGCTAGTTGGCTATATGCACCTCAGTACATGAACATTTCTGAGAAAGTAACGTTATACATTAACAAATCAAGGTATAATCAAACTTATAAACGAGACATTACAATAAACCGTGAAAGCCAAAGCAAAAAAAGCTCTCAAGCCATTATGCTAACTAGTTGGCTAATAGCATGTTTACAAATAAGGCTAACCTAGCTTTCCTAGCTAAATTAACACTGTGGCTGCATATATGAGTTAATAACTGTTACCGTGCAACATTTATACTGAACTATATTATACAGCTATCGTTTGGAACCTGTCTGAATTTACTACAGAGGTACATTATTAAGTAGCTTCGCTCCCTCATCAGCACGGCGCTGTTTCTCTCACCAGCCGTGCAGTTTAATGTGACGGTTAAAGGGTTAAATGCAGCGCCTGCTTGTAACTAAGACATAAACTCCAGCGGTGGGAACCTAAAGCTGAACTCGGGTTCACGGCATGCTGGGTGCGGGTGATGGTGGGGAGTCGACTCCAAAAGAATCGATTCTTCGACTCAACACGGCTGGGAGACGGTGTCGACTCTTGGCCAATGACTCCAAGAGTCAAAATGCTTGGTGTCAACCAACTCTTCGACTCCGTTTTTCACCTTTTTATTGTAGGCTAAACTTTTTATTGTTGGCAAAACATATAACACACCATCAGAAAAGACGCATATAAAAATATGCATATTACAATGTCCATATCTATAAAAAACTGCTAGGATGACATGCATCGCTGCATAACAAACATGCTTTAAGTGTGCTTAAAGCTTCTTATCGCCATTTTTAAAATGTAATTGGCGCGAGGGGCGTTTTGACGGAGGCGAGTGTAAACGCAGGAAAGAGTGAACGTGACTAGCGTGCGTTTGTTTTCCAACCCGACTTTGAGCGACGCCATGGCCGCTCGCCGGCCGCTGTGAGCACCAGACATGTTTTCGACGTGCTGCACTGCAGCTGTACATTTCTCATGATCTGGGTTGAAATAAACAGTGATTAGAAACACCACAAGGAACGAAGGATAAAACCGAAAACACGGAACACAGTGGAAAATAGGAGGAAGCTGAGATTTCCTTCGTTTTCACAGCCTCCTTTTAAAATTTACGCTCCACTTTAAACAGCGCTGCTGCGTCTCTCAAGTGAAGCGCCGCGGTAAATTCGGCCCCCTCACTGCGCATGTCGAGATCATGACGTCTTCAGTTGCCGCTGCTCTACGGCGCTTAGATCGGCTTCCCTCGGTTATGTTTGTACCGCTATTCGGTCCGATTCCTCGCGGTTAACGGATTATCACGTTGTTTGTAAAATGGCTTGTAGTTAAACACGTTTTAAAGTGTAAAATGTGATGTTAGCAGATGTTTAATGCTCAAACACTGCAGGGGCTTCATTGCTAATGCTAGCTTTGCCTCCGTTTTTAACTCCTCCGAATAACAGATTTATTTCTGATTTAATTAATTGAATTAGTGATTTTTAAGGTGCATTTATGTCCCGTATCCTCATCAGTCTGGCTAAGCTGTTAGACTGCGCATCTCAGCGCACCGAGGAGGTTAGTTTCCCTGTAGTCTCTGAATGAAGTCTTACTGTTATGGTACTAATGTAACTTGTCTTTACAGTAACTTATTCATATTACATCACCTTTACACTGAGAAAACAGGGGGAACATCTTTAACTAGAGTACTTTTGGCGAAGAGGTCACTAAAATAAACAACAGACCTCATTTAATATCTATAATATACAGAGTGAAACAGTTAGTAGTTACAGACTAGCTACCCACCTACAATATGGATATGAGGCAAATTATGGTCAGTATAGCTGGCTATTTGGGTATTTGCCACACATTGTTATTGTCAGTGAAAAGACCATATAGTGTTGATCATAATACTGTTTTACATCCCTCAGTTCTTCAACCTGTAGATGGAAATTCAGGGGCAGGTGTCCCGTTGAAGGCCAGTCAGATGAGAAGATTTTTACCAGTTAAAAATCTAATTGAATTGATTGATTGATCTCTCATTATTTCATTGGGTTCTTGCAAATCTGAGTTCAGTGAAAATAATGTGCTGCTAAACACAGGAATGAAAGGATAGCTGAGTAAACTGAGAAGACTGAAGGAGCAGATCTGATTTAGGTTAGTCATCAAGAAGAAAGCAAGGGAGAGTTGTATAGACTTTCAGTTCAAATTAATACTGAATTTAATTGAACTAAATTGAGAAAGTAACCTTGAAATTCTGTCACCTATCTTATTGAACATGCTTCCAGAGCAGAATCGCACAATTTATGATGGATACAACTGAGACAGAACTGATATATAATCTGTGTGTTTTAATAATATATTTAGGACCTTGCAGTTTATCTTAGGGAGAGGAGATAGCATTGCATAGTAGTTACGTCATATTAGCTCTGTGTTTAGTACAAACTACAAAGAGACAGATCTACTGTGTGCCATTCAGATCATTTAGCCATTTGTGGCACTTTTTCTGGCTGTTGCTCTTTTAAAAGGTCTTGATAAACAGACATTTTGGGACAATTAAAAAATACAGCCCATGACATGCGAGTTGCCATGTTAAATAGAGTCCTCCTCTGTGTTTATAGCATGTAGACTGGCATATAGGCCAGTGACATGCGGGTTGCCATGTTAAATAGAGTCCTCCTCTGTGTTTATAGTATGTAGACTGGCATACAGGCCAGTGACATGCAGGTTGCCATGTTCAATAGAGTCCTCCTCTGTGTTTGTAGTATGTATTCCCTGTGGAATCCAGTTTTAGCTGGTGCATATTCTGTGCATACTGACACATTTAATCAACACATTTGTGGGAAATTGCATTGTCTTTAGTGTTTTGGTGTAATCATCGCTGTGTGAACAGATAAAACCTTGTCTAACATTTTTTCTGTAAAACTAACTGTATGGGATGCTACGTGCAACAATCTTTCTTTAAACCCTTCTTCATTCAAAAATTTCCATTGGTTTATTCTCAGTTTTGACATGTGTGTTTGGTTAGAATAAGACAATGCATTGTACATATACAACGACACACTGTGTATGAACTTGAGATTCTCATAAATGCAGACCGACATCCTTATTTATGTATAGTAAAAATGAATACACACATATTTGAACAAATTAAGCTGTTTATTTAGAATTTTTTGAGGCTGTCATTATCTGTGACAGCTGCGGCCACCATGGTGGACAAGGTGAGTAACACGAGAAAAGTAGATGACAAATGTGCTTAAAAGCTGTCAAATACATAACGATAAACATAATGGCACTTTATATTGATCCTCTTGTAGCCTACCTTTAGCAATTCTTGGAAACCAGAAAGATAATACATATATTTTTGCATTCTCCTGCATTCACGTTTAGGCCTTGTCCTGACAACTAACCTGGTTGGCCTTCTTTCTCTCTATGTATTGTAAATGAGCTCTGAGTGGAGCTCTCTGTAGATTTGTTTTGCATATTGACTGTACACAGTGCCAGTTTAAACCTTACATTTTTAGTAAAATGTACACAAATCTTTAATGTCAACATTTCCTCCTATGTTGACAAACATATTTCATATGTACAAAAAAAAAAGAGATTTCTCACCAGGAATCAACGAAATGTGGATGAGGGTTTGAAAAGGGGAAGGTGAAGTGAATGATAGTTGGCGCTATAGCTGGGAGTTGATTCCAAAAAGAGTGGATTCTCTGATTCCAGGAGTTTAGGACATTTCACACATCTTTGGATTTAATTCCACACTTGTTTATTTACACTCAACTATGCATTCCTACTGGCTGGACCGACTCCCAGTATGGTTATGGTGTTATGTTAAATGCTTTATTATTGGTCTAATACAAATGTATGTAAAACTACTTCTACATGCCTAAAATAGCATTACTCTATCTGATATAAAGCCTAAAACATGTAATGTTTGATCTCTTTCACTATTAATGTAACTTTGCAGACAACAAAATAAAAGTGAAAAACATGCCTGGATAACTGACAATGTGGCATGATGAAACTTTCTCAATTTCTCAAGAGAATTTCTCAAAAAAGGCTTTTGATAATAAAAAAAATAAACGAATAAGAGTGCCTTTGTTGATCGAGGCTTAATGATTTATTTAATTTAATTAAATAATATGAAAATTGTTTCTGATCAAAATGTGAGAATAAAAATGTCTGCATCACTGATATGCATTGGCCTAAAAATTGCAGAGTTCAGCTGTCCTTTTCCCATGTAAAAAGTGGGAGATTTTAAGCAAACTATGGGGTGGGGATTTTTTTGGACCTAGCAAACTTGCTGAAACAGAAAAAGAAGAAAAGATGAACCTTTTACTGTGTTGTTTTGTCTGTACCAGTGGCCTTTGCCAACTCTTAAAGTCAGTTCATTTTCAAGAAGTCCGCTTTTTTGCGAAGTGGAAAAATATCCAGTTTTTTCTTTGGGGGCAAACACAGCTTGTTTGAATGTATTCTTAAGCAATCGTTTTCCTAAGGGCTTACAGTGAATAAAGGATCTTCTAGGAAAGCACTGGCCCATATTAATACTAAACAGACTTTCCTGGGAGCACAGAGAATATGTCTATTTATAACCTGTTCTCTGCTGTCTCTGTCTGGAATCAGCAGGCTAACTCTGATCCAATAAAGCCATGCACCAAAATGTGAGCGGTCCAACAAAGCAAGGCCTGAACTCGACAGATTTATATGTCTGACCTGCTTCATGCAAAATGACAGCTTGATGCATTACTTATAGCATATGGCATATGCCTCAGTAAAACGGCCAGCCTCAAGCACAGGGACGCACTTCACTCAGCAACATCTGCAGTGATGCAGAGTAATGTTAGCATGGAGGCTAAAGGTGGAGGGAAACAGCATGGGATGCGAATCTTGAAACCATCAATTGCTCTGGCTTTAATGAAGAACATGTTCAAGAGGAAAAGAGCCTGTCTAGTGTTATTCATCACATAAGATAAAGATGTAGAGGAAAAGGTACCATGCATCAAGGGCAAATCACTTTACCAATTTCCTGCGGACTAAGAGGAAAAAATCTCCCAATGTTCGAGTGTTATTCGTCTGGTTAAGAAGCTGTTGATGGAATGATCTGTGCAGGGTTAGAGATGACTATATTGCTATAATATACAAGACTGCATTGCTATTTAATGAGCTATTGAATGAAAAACAAAAGCAGTCATACACTCTAAATACACTCAGTGACCAAAATATAATGGCCCAAATCTGTTATAATGCACAAATTGTCAGCCACCTTCTACCTCATTCGCCATCGTTTACTTTCTGACTACAGGAGCACTGATCACCAGATAGTATTAGAGTGGTGGATGGTTCTCAACACAGCAGCAACACTGATGTAGAAATGTGTGGCAGTGGTATAAGTGTATCAAGTGTAGTGATATTACTGGTTGAGGGTGGTTCACTGCCCAAGAGCAGCTCACTGGGCAGAAACTGACAAAATTGGTTGAGTCAAGGTGTACCTACAAGGTAGGTGGTCCTAATAAAGTGCCTTGTGAATTGATATAGTTGCAATGAAAAGAGCACTACAAGCAGCTACAAGTATTAATTAGTGGGCCTAGAGTCCTGTGCAAAAAGCAGAGAACACCTTTGGATTTCCAGCCAAAACAGCAATTAAGTGTAGTTTATTCGTTTTTCAGTGTCAAGAAAAAAGCAGAAAACATATTTAACAAAAATATTCATCAATGTAATATCAGTGATGTTTAGTATTTAGTATGTCCACTTTTTGGCTTTATAAGAGTTTCCTTTCTCTTTGAAAGTTCTGCAGCCACACCTCCAAAGTTCAGTCTTAGAAGATGGTTACATTTTCTGCTTCTAAGAATCAAAGTAATCCCCAAAACATTCAGTGATGTTGAGGTTCTGGGCTCTGGGGTGGTCAGTCCATGTGAAAATGATAGTGCATTCCATTAGAATGCATAATTAAACCAATTAATCTTTAATCTATAATGGACTTCAGTCTGTTTAGAAAATATCCAGTTCTGAGAAACACCAGCTTTTTTTCGTTTTTAAATGTATTTTCCCAGTAACAGCTTCCTGACAGCTACACATCCTTTCAGACCCACAGCACAGTTGTCTTCTCACAGTGGAAGGATGGATGGAAACACCTTTGGTAAAAGTAGAGCTTATTTTCTTCTCTCTCTCTGTAAGATGAAAGCTTTAAGTACTGTTTATGTGATGGTGTCAGTTTTGTTGCTCTACCAGGTCCAGTTGTTAGAAGTGACATTTTTTCTATATCTTTTAATTAATTTTTGAACTCCTGTTTTTTTTTCACTTATTTTTGTATGACACTGCTCTTTATAATGCAAATGAATTATTTTATGTCTAACCTACTCAGAATTGTCTATTGCATAACACCCAATAGTCATTTTGATTGGAAATTAAATAAATGAAGGGTGACTTTCATACAGTGCTGTATGTGAGAATGACTGTATTTTTAAATGCCTAGTTTAACCAATTAATCATTAATCCATAATGGGTTTTAGTCTGTTTAGAAAATATCGTCACCTACTCACGTACCAAGTATAAGAACACCTGCATCAGTGTGAGTGTATAGAACAGCTTATGAATATTTCATTGACATGTTCTGCTGTTGCTTGGTATGAACCCTTGAGGCACAGTGATGGCATTAAGCACTCTCTTCTGCACTCACAGTGAGCATTGTGGCTAAATGGCCATGGCTCTTCTCACCCTGGACTTCATCTTCACACTACACATCATCCTTCTCCCAGTGAAGTGCTCTGTATATCACTTGGTATAACATTCACATAAGACATATGTGCACTATTGCATAGACGTGCTGCAGTCTTTTACAAAATTACATCACACACCTCTCCCCTCCGAATTTATCTCACTTTTTTATAATAAATCTGTTTCATTTAATACATTGTTCTTTTCTATCTGTGCATTTTTCATACACGTGGGTCATAGCTAGGACCTTGTGGGCCCAGTGCACAATAAAATTAATGGCTCCCTTACAAAAACAAATGTTTTTACAAAAGTGACCTTCAATTAATAAAAAACTGACAGTGTAATTGCAACGTGACAAGACAGTGCAAGATGCCATACAGTTAATTAAGTGAAAAGTCATTGAGACCTTGAGGGCATGGGGCCTAATTTTATCCACACACCAGTGCGAATGCCCTGGCTCTGTCATACACCGTATGCATGCAATGTTACATACAGTAGTTTTTCCAGTGTTCAGAAAAGTGAAAATGTGTGTGTGATTGGTGAGGAGGGGGCATATATATATGTGTGTGTGTGTGTGTGTGTGTGTGTGTGTGTGTGTGAGTACAGTGGACTGAATTCATGTTGTGAGTTTGCTATATGCCTTCTTTTAATGCAGAATTACTCAGCATTGTCAGAAAACATTGTGTCTCAAAAAACTTTACAGTACAATGTAATTTTCCATTCGTCATGAACCTTTGACACAATGTAAAGGGCAGCTGTCATTTTCAAAAGTTATGTAAAACCACACACACACACACACACACACACACACACACACACACACATTTTCTAAGCTGCTTATCCTTCTGGGTCGTGGGAGGAGCTGGAGCCTATTCCAGCAGTAACTGGGTGAAAGGCAGGAAACACCCTGGACATACTGCCTGTCCATCACAGGGTGTAAAAAAATACAATAAAAAGGAACATATAAGGTTTTGTCCCAACAGCAGTTTTATATCACTCACAATGTGTGAGACACCAGAGATTTGATGTATTATGTGACCTTGCACCTTTTACACACTAATTTAAAAAGGCTAAACCTGCAGCGAATGTGAAAAAAATATGTACCTAATGCGCTTCTATTAGATCTATGTGCTTTTTAACACAGCAACTAAAAAGCAGGATTGTATTCTCCAGACCTCTGTGATTTTTTCTGTGTGGTGGGCGTATCTATGATCGAGCACCTGAAAGGAGTGAAGTCTGTGTTTACCAGTTAACCGTTTGGTACATACAACTTTCTGATGAGTACAACTTAAGTTGAGCTAACTCAAAAAAGCAGTAAAAGTGCTGTCCTATTATAAGCTGAAATTGTTTTTGTTGGATCTTTATTCAGTGTCTTCCTCTTCCTCAAAATAATTTATTGCTAATCCCCCTGCATTGGGTAAGACTTCCTTATGTCCGTAAGTTGGGGAGGAGGCACTTTTTACTCTGAAAATCCTGATCATGGAGGGCAGCGGCGACACTAGCATTCGAACATGTTCTTATGACTGGGCATTTAGGCTATGTTTACACAGCAGGTAAAAATGGCCTGAATCTGATTTTCTCACCAAATCCGATTTGTTTGTTTGGCTGTTCACACTATCTTCTAAATGTGATCTGTAACAATGCTTCACAAGGCTCGTCCAGAGGTAAACAGTCATGACGGCCAGTGAACGCCTGTCGCTCCCTGAGCTTTCAGTGTCGTCTTTCCCAGCATCACATGAGAAATTATAAAGTTCCAGTGGTTGACAGCTGGGCTCACCACCCACGTTGTATTTGAGTTCTCCGTGAAAAGGGCACGGTCACGGCCACTTCTTCGGTTCGTGTCCTCCGGCCGCGCCATTTCATTCGAAACCTCTTCAAACTCGGAGCGGCTGCGATGAGTTTCTTCTATTTTTGGTACAGAAACATCAGCCTGAATATTTATGAGCCTCAGCAGCACGAAATTATGACGAATGTCAAAAAGTCGCATGAATTCCGATCTGGCTGTTCAGACTGAGGCGCATTGCTGCAGAACGGATACGGATCGGATTTCAGTACCACATATGACATCGGAAGTGAAAACGTCAGATTCAGTGCGGTTTTTGCTGTTCACACTGCCACACAAATGACACATCCGTGTCACATGAGGAAAAAGATTTGAGCCACTTTTAGGCTTCGTTTACACAGCAGGTAGTGGCCGGAATCTTATCATTTTCCTCATGTGACACAGATGTGTTATGTGTGTTGCAGTGTGAGCGGCAAAAAACGCATTGAATCTGATTTTCAATTCCCATTTGAGACGATTTCATACGTGGTACTGAAATCCGATCTGCAGCAGCGCGACTCAGTCTGAACCGCCAGATCGGAATTCATGCGACTTTTACGTCAATCCAACTCGACATTCGTCATGTTTGAAGAGGATTCGGACGACACGCCGAGCGCGGCCGGAGGAGCCCAAGGCTGCAGATTCAGAGAACAGTTTAAAGAGGACACGAACTGAAGAAGTGGCCCTTTTCACGGCGAACTCGAGCACATTCTGGGTGATGAGCCCCGCTGTCAACCATCAGAACTTAATAATCGCTCCTGCGATGCTGGCGAAGCGAACCTGAAAGCTCCTGAAGCCACAGGCTCCTGACTGTTTACCTCTGGACGAGCACGTCACGTGAAGCACTGTTCTTCTGCGTATGCGGGTCGGTTTAGGAGCTGATCTGTTCAGACTGATGTCGCATACGGATCACTTTTGATGTGGATTTGGTGAGAAAATCAGATTCGGGCCACTTTTACCTGCTGTGTAAACACAGATCCACCACTTTAAAGTTGTAAAAGTCAAAACATCTCTTTGTCTCCAATGATTGCAAAGGTAAAAATGAGAAGTGGTGCAACTATCTAACCACCCAGTCATCAGGCCACAGGAGGTCATGAGTTCAAACCCCAGTAAAGCCCTGCACAATTGACTGTCTGATAGTAGGAAGCACTGTTCTCAAAAGTGACAACTTCTAACAAAGACTAAGTAGATTTAACTAAAAAAAAAAATCAATATTATTATTTTATAATTTAATATTTTATTTACACTATATTTATGCTCCAATTGCAAATCAGTATTCATAATTAAACAGAGACTCTGCTGTGTGGAGAAAGCCTGACTGGATTTAATAATGTTTCATTATGATAATGCATCTCTGGCCTGAGCTGGCCAGACCTTGAGATGCTGACTGTACTTTTGGTACTGTTCCAAATGCAAAGTCGAGCCTTTTCTAGACTGATTGCCTTTCTCCTTCTCACTCTGTGGCAAGTCACTCACAAACTCAAGCTCTTCATGAGCAGTTTAGGCCTTTTTCAGATTCACAGGTCCTTTAGCCCCTGACAAAAGCAACATCTCTTCAGCCATGCAGTGCAACCAGAGGTGTAACTGAAAGATTGAATTTGCAAACAAGATAAAAAGAGAACGCACTCCTTTTACCTTTATGTCAGTCAAGCAGTTCTATTCTGTCAGTGGACTCACCATTGGAAGTTATAGAGGGTCAAACAGTGCCACCTTTTGGACTGGAAGAGGTATGTTCACATAAACGTCAGTGATCCTGGAGTTGTGACTAAAGGCTCAATGTAGGCCACTGTTTCCCAGACCAACTTTTATGATACTTCAGTATTATATTGCATTGTTTAGCAAAAGAAGGGCTTGATAAGTGGTTGTTGAATTAAATCAGGTACTCTGAGACAAGCACACATTGCTAGAAACAGCACTGGGAAATGGTGATGTAGCCTAAAAACGTCTGAATCTGACGTAACACTTAATAAATAAACAGGACTAACTAATATCTGAGTCTATGTGTGCAGTGGGGCCATATTTTATATTGCTTGCTTGTTTATTGCAAGATGCAATTTCTTATTAAAAAAGAACAAGGCTAGCCTAATTTAATACAGAATCTACAGGATAAATCACTGATGTGTCTGCAGACTTTCATTTTAATGAGCAAACAGTAGTTGTAGAAAAATGCTTCTACAGCAGTGACTTGCCATCTCAGTTCTAGGAACTATGGAGCTGATAACTGATAAAATCGGTTATTGCTTTTTTAACTTGCCTTGCCCTCGCGATGATAGTAAATAAAGAAAAATAAATAAAACCAAATGAATAAAAATTGGTCTGTGCAAAACTATGGCAGCTTTTCTATTTTAGGTTAATTTCTTTGGGTTAATTAATGTTATTTTAATATAAATCAACAAAACTTGTTATTTGACAGGGGTGTTCACATTTTAACATATGACTGTAGACAACAGTAAAGATTACTCTACTCTCCATCACCAACTAAGGAACTATACACATACTACTAAGGATTATACAGATTTTGATTCTAGCATAGATTTACCACAGCTTTATCAGTTTCAAGATTTCATACAAAAAAGTAGTGTAGGTTCATTGTTGGTTTTGGACAGTACATCAAATTTGTGTTGTAGACATCTCAACCCCTTGCTGATAAGTTTCTTGGTGCATTTAACATTAATCCACTTTGTTTACATTCTCAACAATTGAATTGCACGAACATTTTAAAAATGAATTAAATGCCTGTTTAACATCCAGTTGTTGTCCACGTTTGTTTGGTTGGAAATCACTCACATTGCCAAACTGGTGCATTATAAACAGGGACATGGAAAGTGCTTTCAGGACTGCAACTGTTAAAAATAATATTAATAATAAAACATTTTGAACTGAAACCGAATAATTAGGAGAAGACCCATATGTGCTTGTTTAAGAGCGGAGTTTGTGTTGTTATAATTTCAAAATCTGCGCTAGTATCTGTGCACGTTTATTAATTGCAGTGCACCAGAAACTGTTGGCCACCTTAGGGGCGTCCCTAAAACTCATGCAGGTGGAGGTGCAAAGAGAGAAAGTCTAGGCAGAGTTACAGGCCAGTTGCAAAGCAGCCTAATAATGCCTTTTTAAATGTAAAAATAATCAACTATCATGTAAATTGTTTTTATGAACCTTTATATCTCCCACTCAGAGTGTGTTTAGTGTTAAATCTAGGTGTGTGACTGTGGGCGTGACAAAATCTGTTACTGCTCCACATATTAACAGTCTGATTGTTGAGTCACCTCTCAGCGAATTTGCATAAAGTTTGGCTAGAATGAGCAGAAAGAGGATGTGAGCCAGTGTCTAACGTGTCAGTTATATGTGTATGTCTCTCGTCTCATTGTAGTAACGTATGACAATTTTTTTAAAAAATCACATAAAAAAAGGAAATAATTGTGTATGACCTCATCACTCAAGTCACATATACGCTAAAATTTCTGCACCCCAAACTTAAAACACCTTCCTGAATCCCTGATTATAAAGGATGAAGTAACATTAGGAACTATCCCTGATGGTAATTACATTAGTAAGGCTCTGTAGCTCTCACATATGGTACTTCAAAACTGAATCTGGATCCCAAGTATATCATTTCATTCATTTTCCCCTCACTAACCCACTTGACTCACCTCATCAGCAAATTATCAAGCAGTTTATGAGATGGGTCAAGTGTGTTTGAGCAGAAAAACAAAAAGATTTTCAAAACACGAGGTCTTGGGAACTTTTATACTGAAGTGTATTCACTGTGTATGAGTATGATTGGAATAAACTGGCTCTGATATGGAGAGTATTAGCAGAAATCTTCCTTATTTGAGTCACATGCCAGCTAGTTCAAAGCTAGCATTATTCAGAGGGCCTCTTGATTGTTGCTCTGTAGTTCCTGAGCATTCTGGGTAGTTACAGAGCTTGTACAGAGATCCCTCAGATATTAACCCTTGACAATTGCTGGCCATTTTGAATCTCTTGCAGTCACCTTTAATATCTTCCAATAACAGCAATATCTTTTAACAATTCCAGCAGTAGATGAAGTACAATAATTCGGTACTTGTATTAAAGTAGTTGTACCTTTGGTAAATACTACTAGAGTGAAAGTACAATCATCCTATCTATATTTCCTTTCAAGTAAAAGTTCAAAAGCATTGCTTGTGTATGTACTTAAGTCTCTAAAGTAAAAGTACTTTGTTCTTTGAGTTATATTTTGATGAACAAGTTCTACTAAGGACAATTGTATGACTGCACCCATGAGCAAGATTTTTATCTGTGGAGTTTTCCTTAATAGAATTTGTCCATCAAAATGAAATTATACAAGATCTATAATAAATCAATGTGCTTTTACTTTAGATGCTTTAGGAAATTCACAAGGAAGTACTACTCAGGCAGAAGTGACATTCTATAATTCTATAATGTATGTATGTATTGTTTGTAACAGTTCTGGAAATAACAATTTTTTGAATTGAAAAAATTGGATGACTTGTAATAGAAAACCCATTTTAATTTCTCTTATAAAGGTTGTATTAATCATCATTTGTGCTATATCTTACTTCACCTTTATACCTAAACTTCACCTGTATATGAGCTTGTTGGACAAGCAAACCATGGGCATAAATGTAGAGTTGCACCTCCCCCTTTGCAGCTATAACAGCCTCCACTCTTCTGGGAAGGCTTGCAAAAACATACATTCATTCAGTCAACAGAGCATTTGTGAGGTCAGACACTGATGTTGAACAATAAGGTCTGGCTCACAGTTGGGCCTTCCTTTGTGCCCAGGGGGTCTTCCCTAAACTGTTGCCACAAAGCTAAAATGTCTTTGTGTACTGTACAACTAACACTACTCTTGACTGAAAGGGACTGAGCCCAAACCCTGAAAAACAGCTCCAGACCATTATCCCTCCTTTACTCTTGGCAATATGTATTGAGGTAGGTAGCATTCTCTTGACACGAGCCAAACCCAGATTTGTCCATCAGACTACCAGATAGTGAAGTCTGATTCATTAATCTAGAGAACACGCTTCCACTGCTCTACAGTGGAAGCATGCTTTACACCACTCTAGCAGATCTGAGTTCTTGTGCTGATGTTGGCAGCCTGAAACTCTATAGTGAGAGAAGCAACAGAGGATAGGTGATTTTATGTGCTACATGCTTCATGTTTCAGTCTTATTCTGTGAGTTTTGCATGGTCTGTCACTTCATGGATGAGGTGTTGTTACTCCTAGACTCTTCCATTTGATGATAATAGCACTTGTGGTTGACCAGGGCAGATCTAGCCAGACAGAAATTTCACACCCTGACTTGTGGCAGGTATGACCCATTCTACTGCCTAACTATGTCTATGAAGACTGCATTGTTATATGCCTGATCATATGCACTTATTAGTGATGGTTGTGGCTGAAACACATGAACTTAATAATTAGGAGGGGTGCCCGCATATTTTTGGACATAACATTGATATTTCTTGTATGTGTAAAGCCTACTCCCAGCAACGTCCTGAAAAAAAGGCAACATTTGTGAAAGTGGTCTATAATACTTTTAGAACTAAAGCCTTTAAATATAGACAGAATGCTTTTTAGACTTTTACTCAAGCAATTTTTTACCAAGAGTACTACTTTTACTCAAGCGCTGAAGTGTTGTACTTATTTCACCCCTGAATGTTTTCTCCTAATAACGCAAACATAAATTTAAATAGCCAGTTACAGGCTGTAATTTGTTAAATACTCAATCTCAAATGTCATGATTGAAACTTGTAACATGATTGAAACTTGTCATTTCCACTATACGTGTTGTTTACTATCACCACTAATTCACAGTATTAGCTGTGTAGCTGTGGGGAAACTATACACAATTAAAGCGTGCAATTTACAAAATGCTATGGTCAACTAACTATACTTTGGGAAGGCAGCACATAATGTAAATGTGATTTTGATAATACTATGCCTTCATTTATTCAAGGTACTATCACTGTACCATATGGTGCTGATTTTTGGAACAGATTAATTAAAATGAAACAATAAAAAGATTTGACCTAAAAAAGTAATATTCTGTTGGCAACATACCTAAGCAGAATGCCTAAACAGATTTGTTTTGGGCCTTAAAAGAGATATTCTATGCCTAATTATAATGCCTAAGACTAATAACACTAAGCTTGAGCAGAGATCTGGTGAAATGTAATTCATTTAAGAGCTGCAGGCCTCCTGCTTTTAAGATAATGACAGCACATTATTAGAGCGAGGTTAAGGCAGAACTATGAGGAAACTCCGTGCACACACACATTGCGGTTGAGGCAGAGTTCAGTAGCACGGCGGAAAGCTGCTGTCTAATCTCTTGAAGCGGTCTCATAGATAATTAGCTCTGTTCATTAAAAACAGCCGTCTTTAATTACTCATATCGAGATGCTTTTTCTCTCTCTGAGTGCTTTTGTGTTTTCCCCCAGCTCTCTTTGCATTGCTCTGTTTGAGGCTGAATGCAACAAAATGGCCATGTATGTGTGTGCGTTACTTTCTGTCTGATTGGCATGTCCTAAATTGAACTTGTCCTCAGAAAACATCACACTGCTGCACTATTTGCAGGAAATTGCCTCCCCAGCCAGATACATGTAACAAATGCTGTGGATTCAAGTTCACTCACTATAGGAGAAACCAAATACACTTGCTGTCCTCGTAGACGATCTGCAGTGGCATAATGTTTCACACTGTCTTGCTCTGCATGCTGCACTAAATGCTACACACTGCAGCAGCCGTGTGTAAAAGCAATATGCTCAGAGTGTACGTTCCCAGAAGACGTATTTACAAGTGACCAGGATCATAAAAATGAGTCTTCTAAAATTACTAAAATGACTTCTTCTTCTTCTTTCGGCTGATCCCTTTAGGGATCGCCACAGCGGATCATGTCTAAAATTGACTAAAATGACTGATTTCTTCTAATAATGGCCAAAAAAGTGTGAATAGTGTAACTCCAAGAATGTGTCAAAATTGCATAATTCAGTGTCTAAGATGTGAACAAAGTCATTCAAAAGGGTTTGAAATAGTTCATTGTAGAGAAACTTACCCATTTAAATTTTCTTAACAGTGGTGGTGAGAGGATCCAGGGTTCAGAATGTCTACAACTGAAACATAGCCATGTTATTTACTATCCAAACCACCAGTGAACCTACATGTCTCCTTAGCTTTTATATGTAATGTTAATAATAGGAAAATAGAAGTATTGACATTTAAACAAAGTCAAGTATAAAATATAAAGTTTTAATAAATAAAGATTTGCTTAGTTTGGCTGTGTTTGGAGGGGTTAATAGTCATTGATGCTAGTTCTCGCAGAAAGGCATAGTAGTGGACAGTTGAATTCAGTTGGATGTTTAATAAAAAAACAATAAATTAATGTATGCTGAAATGCAACTAATTGGCAAGAGAAAAATCTCTTGGACTTTGGGATTTGTATCAAGTACTTTAAAGTTCTAAGCACTGAATAATGTAAAGAGTAAAAAGTATGTTTTTTTTCTCTTGTAAATGTAATTGAGTAAAAGTGCTTAATTTCAATAATACTTAAGTAAAGTACATGTCTACCCCCTCCCCCATCCAAAAAACACTTAATTGCAGTACCCAAGTACAATTAGTCAAATGCATCCTACTCCCAGCATTAATGAATGGGGAAAAAAAAGGTTTTAGGCCAAAACCTCATTGTAAAACAATCTGACAGAAAGTAACCACATTCTGTGAAGCAGCTTTTAGAGGCATTCAACACTTTGGACATCCGGCACCCATCACAGTTCTGACTCTGTTTCTATGGAATCAACCAAATCAACCAGATCAACCAAATCTGAATCGCTTTGTTTACATCTTAACCATTTAGTGAAGCAGAAATATTAAAAGTCAGCAGATTTTCCCTTCAAATGCCTGAATGAAGTGCTTTTAATGTTTGTATTTTGGGTGTTAATTTTCACCACTTGTTAACAATACTAACCTATTAGCTGTGATGAAAATATGAACTTGCAAAATGCTTTGGTCAACCAGCCATTTTGTGGTAAATGCAGTGCAATGATTGCATGCTTTATATGAGACCAACGTACAGTCATCAGCATGGTGTTGATGGACAAGGCTGTGATATGAAGAGGTAAACCAGAGAGTGAGAACAGAGTAGCTGGCAGTGTGTATTGGGGAGGGGGGGGGGGGGTATGGGGGGTTGTGGGGGCTAGAAACAGGGCTTGTATTATGTGATATTCTAGAAGAGAGAGGTCGTGTGTTAGTTGTCCCTAGCTGGCATCTGCTAGACCCATTTATTATGCTTGTGCTGATGTACACAATCACTGTTGACATTAGTTCATCATCATATCATCATGTAGTGCATGAGGGCAAATATCAAACCCTGTGCTCTAAATAGGTCAGCCTCGGCACTGGAGCATAACATAGCTGAAATAGCTTAGGAAGAATCTTCCAGACTGAAAAGCCTTATATATAACCATATACACACACACACACACACACACACACACACACACACACACTGGAAGATATACTCCTCCAGATGCACTTGAGTAATGAGTCACCTTGTAATGCATATTTCTGAAGCTTTGTAACCCACTTACTCTGTAACTCACACAGAAAAACACCAACCCTAAGAAGTACTGTACATTTATACCTTATTAGCTAGAGAAATCAGGAGGTCCATATTATAGGAAATCAAAGTTTTCTCATTTTTATAATGTTTGTTGGAATATGTAAACATTGCTAAAGTTTTTAAATGTAATTCACTCCACAGTGTATACAGTCCACATATGGTAACTAAGCCAAGGAAACAGCCTGTTTCGAATTTGTTTTTTAAGGTCATGAAAAGCCCTTCATTTTCATACACTACATGACCAAAAGTACATGGACATCCTTCCAAATGACTGATTTCAGGTGTGTCAGCTACACTGAAAGTCCATAAACAAACACTGGCAATAGAACGGGTCATATCGAAGAGCTCAGTGATTTTAAATATGGCACTGTCATAGGAGGTTAGATCTGCCCTGGTCAGTTGTAAGTGCTGTTATTGTGAAATGGAAGTGTCTAGGAGCAACAACACCACGGTCACAAAGAGTCCACACTCTCACAGAGCGGGGCTGCGGAGTACTGAAGCCAGCAGGATGTATGAATCACTATAGTTACGTCACTCACTGTAAAGTTCCACTGCCTCTGGAACATTAACACAAGTTAACTTCTCATCCAACATCAGTGCCTGAGCTCACAGAAGCTCTTTTGACTGAATGGGAACATAATCCCAAATCTTGTGAAAAGCCTCCTCAGAAGAATGGAGGTTGTTATAGTCACAAAGTTGGGCCAACTCCATGTTAATGCCCATGGTGTTGGAATGCATCCGCCAAGCTGTGTGATGGTCAGGTCATGTGTCCACATGATTTTGAACATGTAGCCCACCCATTCACATTACAATTCACATTAAGAATGTTTCAGCCCAGACTGCTTGTTGAAGACAACCAATTAGAACACAGCTGATAGTATAACTTCCTTAAAGTACAGTAACAAAAACAACATGTAATTCTAAGCCATAAGGACAGATTGGAAAATGGTAAAATATAAAAATTATTTTTGGTACATAAAACCAGACAAAAGTTGACCTCAGTGGGTAAAACAAAAATACACGGCAAATGTAGAATACAGGGCGTTTATATTGAATGTCTATATAGTTTACATCACATTAATCTAGCTTAGCCCTAGAAACAAACATCTACAGTACACATAGCCTCCACACTCTCCCTCTCTAGTTTATCCTCCTCTTTTATTGTCCTAATGCTGTTATAGAGTCTGGAGCATAATCCCTTTGTGCTGTTCTCATCTGAAAGCCCATAATTCCAGTTAAATGAGTCTTTGAAAGAGAGGACACAGCATGCTCACATAAGCCCACTGATATTGAGAATCACACAGCAAGAAATATCTAAATATTCGTATCCTGAAATAAGCAGAGGATAGGCCACGCTGGTTGCTGTCATATTCAAATCTAGACAAGAACAACGATGTTAAATGAAAGTTATGTGAGTAGTTACTCATGGATGGGGAGCTTAGCCTTTACTACAGGGGTCTTTGGGTATGTTCCTTAGGGGAAATTGTAAAAAAATTAGCAAAGAAGTGTTTGTGATACATTTTTTAGTAGCAGCAGGTGTAAAATCAATCAAAAACAAAGTTAATTGATATATGGTATAAATAAGTTGGCACACAGTAGACCTATCTCGACGTAATTTGTATTAATCAGGGATCCGATGTGATTATCAATCCACTTACAACAGGCAAAGATCAAGTAATGGTACTGAAGTCAAGCAGTCTTCCTCTCTCTTAGACATGCTGCAGATCCTACAAATATCACTCAAATACACAGATTATAGATTTCAGCTTCTTTCTCTCTTCTGTTGCCTGTGTTTAATAACATGACATTTTCACTAAAGAGCAGATGTCACGGAAAACCAAATCTCTCTTGCTTTTTTTTTTTTTTAAATGAAGGAAATTAAAGTAATATGTAAACATAGTTAGTGTAACATGACAGAATAAACCAAACACACACAGAGAGGCCTGACTAGTTAGAGTGGATTTCATCACAAAACAGGCAAGGGTAAGTCCAAAACAGTCCAAAACCAAAAGCACAGCAACATAACCAAATTACAGGGAGTGAGCAGAAGGCAGAGTCGAAATCAACAGGCAAAACGTTAATACACAAGAAAAACAAAACAGAATGTACACAGGAACACTCAGTAGCTCTGTGAACATTTACATTTACATTTACATTTACAGCATTTAGCAGACGCTCTTATCCAGAGCAACTTACAAGAAGTGCTTTGTCTATCTAGAGAAAGTATCTTTGCTAGTTACCAATAGCTTAGAGAAAAAGACAGTCCTGAGCTCAGATACTGCTAGAAACAAAAGTCACTGTAGATACCCAGAAAAAAGGAGTTGAACACAGAACTCTGTGCCGTACTGGCGATCTGTCCAGGGTGTGTCCTGCCTTAGCCCGATGACAGCTGGGATAGGCTTCAGCAAGCCCCCGTGACCCTGAGGGAGAAGCGGCTTAGAAAATGTGTGTTTATGTGTGTGTGTGTGTGTGTGTGTGTGTGTGTGTGTGTGCGCGTGTGTGTTTGTGTGCGCGTGTGTGTTTGTGTGTGTGTGTGTGTGTGTAAAATTATCATGTTAAATTAATTATGACTGCTTTTGGTAGTTAAAACCCATACAGATGGTATAAATGGACCTCCAGTGAAAAAATCTAATATGATATGAAAAATAAAGGATATGAGCCCTCTAAAGCTAGCAAGCTAACAAACATGTAATAATTGGGTAAAAATGAAATGGTAATTGCTTTAGGTACATAAAAACTCCACAAATCTTATAAGTGGACAACAAGAGGGAAAAACACAAATGTGGAAAACAGAATATAAGACAAATGTGGGATTTTGGCCCTTTAAACTGAGATGTACGAGAACACAGAGAAAAGTCAATAGACAGAGAAAGAGATCAACTAAATTGTCTTTTTTTTCTTCTCACCAGAATGGCCGTTACATGCTGCTTATCTTAAACGTCCCATGTACAGCTTGAGAAATTTGAGACATAAAACTGCACTAGGATCCGTGACCCTTTCACTCGTATTCACCGATATCACCTGAACAGTGTTCTATGGACACTACTGACGCCAATGTTGCTACTGTAGAGATATAAAAATAGAGCTGTCAGTAAATGTATTTCAAGCTCTTTTGCTTGTTCACAATCTCACTGTTTCCAGTTTCCTAAAATATTCAGCTTGTCAGCTAGCTAAAACATCAGTTTTAAACAGCCTATCCCATTTTCTTTAGCTCATATTAAAGAGCCCAACTGCATACTGTAGTTAAGCATCTTAACACTAACTACATACTGTTATACTTTGTATATGGTGTATTTCGAATAAGACCTAATGTTTATCTTAATAAGATTTTAGCCGAAATCCTGTCAACAGATGTTACAGTCTCTACTCTCACTTTGCAGAGTGGGTAGCACAGTCAAGGCAGGGCTGGATTAGAGCAGCAGGAGACTCTGCCAGGTCCTAGTGCCTCAGTATGTCTGTATATTTTGAATCTGAAGTCAATGGCATGGTTTAATCATGAATGAATGAGAGAAATCTGTTAATTAAATTAGTAATGTATTTATTTAGTGGCACTAAAGAACTAAAACTTATGCTGAGAGTAGTTTTTGTGACTCCCTTAATTCATTTGGAATCCAAAGCTGCTCTTATATAAATAAAGGGCTCTCTGAAGTGATGCTATAAAAGCCCTGCTTCTGGATCCCTAAACAACCTTAATAAATTATTCTTTAAGTAACCTTTTCTGTAAAAGAGATGTGCAAGTGTGAAGAGCCTTTTCAGCCTTTAAAGAGCCTCCACATAATGTAGTTATCCAACAATTAAAAGCTTGCCCTACAGCCACACGTCCAAGCCAAGAACCATGTAGGAAGCTTTATTTTTAAGAGTGTAAATTATCGCTCCTATTTTCAGATGACTGATAAATGCTACACACTATTACAGGCTCGGCTTCTCCACTAGATATGTGGCTGCGTACAAAGCACCAACTTTTGCATCTTTACTCATTTGCATGAACCATATCCTGGAAAGTCTCACAATGTCCTCCTCCTTTGTTCTGCTCCTAGCTGCTTCCTGCTCTTCTGGACTGGTTGTGTCCTCATGAACATGAACAGATCCCACTGAGAAGGATGTGTCTGAGTGCTGTGATGCCCTGAAGGGCAAAGCTGTAATGCTGCATAGCACGAAGCTCACAGAGGAGTCATTGCCACTCCGCTCATCTACTGTCCAGCACAGGCAAGGCAAAAAAAACAGCCAGCCACTGGGAAACAAACGCAATCATTTACCCTTGACTTCCCAGAGTGCAGGATTAGGGAAGAACAGGACATTTGTGTAAGATGTGGCAGTCTGAGATTTTTTGTTGTAAAACTTTTTTTGTATCATTTCATAGTCTACTGATTTTATGATAACTTGTGATTGTTAATGGTGGACAAATGGATTCAATTATACAGTGAAAACTAGCACCCAATTCAGTACCAGTTTTAGCATGCCCTCGTCCACCTGTCCTCACTGTTTCCCCTCAGTGGAATCACCAATGCCATATTAAGGGCAATCAATTGTGGGGTTGGAAATCAGGAGAGTTGGGAAAATTCCCAGTGGGCCAGTAGCATTTTGGTCCAGTTACTGTAGCTATAAATCTGTAGTAAATATGGATTGAATCAGCGTCTCCCACCTCAAGTGCTACAGCCTCGGTTTTCTGATTGTTGTACAGTGGATTAGATGAAGCTAAGCTTAGTTTCTTATTCTCATTTTCCAGTTAACTTTAAATGATGTAGCACTTGCATTCAGGCGCCTTTGTCTGTGCTAGTGTGTAATTGCGGCACTATTTAACGTGGAATGGAAATTTGAAAAGAATCAGCCTTGAGAGATTAGCCTATCAGATTTAGCACAATGGTGTGAATCTGGTACTGGCTAACACAACAGTGAGTTCTCTACAGAGTTTCATCATTTTTTGCACGGCCAGTGTAGCAGTTTTCACGCACTAATCATGTGAGGATGGACAGCAGTGGTAAGAACTGCAAAAAATCAAAGTGGCACCAAGAAGGCAAGGGTGAAAAACCTATTTAAGGAGGATGAGGACATAGCAAGGACATCATTTAGCAAGCAGCACTTTGTAGCATCTTGTCTGTCATGATTATGTCACATTTAATATAAAAGCTTTTGCCAGTTTTGAGTTTACACAGTTTTCATTAGTGCAGAGGACAGAAGCAAACAGTCAAACCTCAGAAAGCAATAAGATTGACTCTACACATATAATAAATGCTAATGGCACATTTCAAAGAACATGGAACCCATTTTATTTCTGCTTAGTGCAAGGTTACAACACCCGTATGATAGGCCAACCCTGACACAGGTGAGCTAATAAACTCCAACACCTGTTTCACAAAGTGTTCAGTGTTCTGTTTACCTCTCTCTTAAACCACATGAATGCCTATATCAGGTTAACCAGTCCCTCCTTGGAGAAAACTGCTTGCAGTTGAAAGCAAGCCTTAGTCAGTAAACTACTATAAAATGCTTAACATTTAAAAACCATGACATTCAATTTGCTGGGCTTTAAGTTACAAACTACTCCATCTCTAACATATGAATTATGACACAGCTTCATCACTGTACTATGCTAGCAGGACAGCTAGTATGCTATAGGCTACATGGCTAACAACAACAAAACGAAAGCCACTATGTCACCGCTCTACACCAAGTTTACAACCAGTTTAAAACAATTACTCACAAATGTTATGTATTTTATGTTTAAACAACAAAAAAAAGTTTTGTATTGAAAAGTTTGCAAGCCTAGCCGATTAGAGGCTAACCTGATGAGGGCAAGTGCATTGTTTGAATAACTGCTTACTGCTTACTGTTATTTCCACTACTTCTACCATCTGTCGGGTGAGTCAAAGTGAGCAAGGGCAAGTTAAAATAGTCATTGAAACAGGCCCGAATTTATGGCAATGCTTCAGCTCCACTGCCTTGTAGAGAAGGAATTTCCCCAAATGAGTTTCTTATTCAGAAAAAATTACACGTTGGGCATAATTAGGGGTAATCAGCGAGAACTATTCTCGATGCATCATACCCTGCTGGGAGTGAGGAAGCATCCTCTTTAGCCTCATAGATCAGAATCAGTTTCATTCTGGGAAAAGAACTCGGCCTTCACTGGGTTTGTTCAAGTCAGCTGAATAGAATATAAAGCGTAGTGTTCTCTTCACTTCCTATTGACTGCCAGGCCTGAAAAAAACAGAAACTTGTCAACTGACTCTCTCTAGAGTGATTAGATTCATATGACCACTAGAATGATTAGTTTATATCATTAGGGCATTGTCGATGCTATCCCTGAGTAAGATAGAGGTGGGATTACCTCAGCACTGGGTTAGAAGAGCAGTGTCTGTGTTTGTGCCAAATGGCTAAAGTCTATTCTTACATAGACCTTATGCTTTAGACTGATCGCAGGCCAATTTAGCCTACCCTGTCATACCATCCATTGTCACTGTCCTCACCATCCTGAAAAGCTACTAAACATGATACTTTAGTAGACATTATATTAGACACAAGACTTTAGTAGATACAATATTATTAATCAACATTGCATAAAATCAAATCTGATAATGAAATGAACATACGCAAGTTTCACCAACAATTTTGTTATTTTCTTTGGAGTATCTGTACAATCAAACTCATGTGTGTGTAAATTTGAGCGTAACAACTTGAAAACATGTCAAAAGTTTGCTCAATATCAGTAATACCAGTAATAAAAATTGCGCACAAAGCAATATTTGTACTAAATGTGTCACGACTGGCCCCTCCCAGTCCTGTCCATGTGCTTTTTGTTTACTTTTTCATCCATGTGTGTTTGTTTTGGTTTCCTAGTTCGGCCCCTTGTTTTGCTTACCCCTGATTGTCTCCACCTGTGTTTCCACCTGTCTCTCGTTTACCCTTATGTATTTAAGCCCAGTGTTTCCCCCTGTCTGGTTACTGGTCTTTGTTTGTATTGTCTGAACTGTCTGAATTGTTGGATGTATTGTATTCTCGTGGTGTTTGGTGTGTGATTCAGTGTTCATTTCGTCATGTCTGTCCCTCCTGCTCTCCGTGTTGGATGTTTGAACGTGGACTGTCTAGACTATGACCCTGGATTTGCCCTTAATAAACGTCGCTTACCTCAGCACATGTGTCCGCCTCCTCGCTCCCAACCGTCACAAAATGACAAATGATGCGACTATTAACTTTCGTTTAAAGACATACTGTGTTGTGCTTTTGCTTTATACTAGTAGTATTTGCCATCTAAAGCATACAAAACATAGTGCAGTAAGCTCCACCTCATATTAACATTAACCTCACATTAAACTATTCAGTTGTCGCAATTTTAATGCTATATTTAAACTCAGGACAGTAGGCGGAGCAGTGCACTCCCTGCTCCACCCTAAGCTCACTCATTGGCTTATGACCCCACTTATTGCTTTCCTTTAATATACACTCTGACCTCTACATCATTCTGTTGTCAATGTTCTGTTATATTAGTAACTCTGGGTTAAGCAGGTTTTCTTTATGAAGAAAATGAATGGCATTATGATCATTTCCACTGTTGCACTCTGTGGTAAACAAGTTTTCCAGCCTCAGTATGTTTTTGCATAGTCTGTTGGCTCACTATCGAAACATCTGCATGAGTTAGTGCATGCTTCCTGTAAATTATATTTATATGATATAAGTGCTTTGCCACTTGTTTCCATGCACTGAATCTGATTGATCAAGTGCACTCAAAGCAGTGCTTGTAATCATTTTATTCATGCTCACTGATCCAGTGCATGCACGAGCCTCATAAAGCAGTAGAGCCAACAGTGATATAATTGTATGTAAATTTGAGAACTGTTGGCAGGGCAGACTGAAGGGCAGGTGGCATCCTAACCGATTTTAGCAGTGCTATTTTTTCTTTTGGTTTGTCCTGGTAACTTTTCAAAGTAATAAATTATTGAAAGAAGGTTCCAGAGGACTCACAAACATGTCCTTGTCCATTTTTCTGTTTCAAGAACAGTGGGATACTACATGAAATTAAGATGCCATACTTAAGATGCTATTGCTCACTTCATCTGTCTCATATTGTAGACATGCCAAGAGCAGGTTAACTCACACACAGACACACACACACACACACACACACACACACACACACACACACACACACACACACACACACACATTAAAACTCAATTCTAGTCTAAGCCAAGGATGCTCTTTTTTCCAGTGGCCAGTAGAATGGAAATGACCTCTGATATTTTGAATTATTGTAATCAAATGAAATATTTTTCCCTGGAACTCTGTTGTCAGATGAACTAAGTTGGATCTTTCTCTGAAATGCTATGACACTTAGTTAAGCTACTAGTGAGCAATGAGGGTGGGAGCCCTTTTCAGTGAATGCATGTTTCACGTCTCTCCACAAAGATGGCTGTGCCAAAATACAGCGGAGAGCCCAACTGCGGGTTTCTTATATCAGAGCATTTAAACACAACAAAACCACATTTATGTCTGTAGTTTTTTGCTCATCTATAAAGACACAAATCCAGTTTGCTTCTGGCTTTGTATGTCATATATATTTCCATCAATATTATTGAAGAAAAAAATGCATATTACAAATATCTGAAGGACCTGCAAAACAGGGAGAAAAAAGAGGGTAAACCTCTTACTGTCAATGAATTTAACACTTTAAACATAGTAAACATAGTACATGCCAGTTAGATGAATATGGAGATCCATTAAAACTAAAATAAATCAGTGTCAAGTGACATCTGCCCTGTATCTGCTGAAATTCTTTGTTAGTATGTGTCTGGGGTAATTTAAGGTAATGTGAAGGATAGCAGGAATGACTATGAGTACAGGTCTGCGTGACTGGCAGAGGAAGAGATCATTACTGAGAATCGGATTATACCCCTCCCCTCCCCGCCACCCCCTTCCCTCTCTTATACAATCCCAGAATGCCTGTGTCTGTCAGACAAAGTATCTTTCACATCAGCCTAACACGAATCCTCACAGGTTAACCCTTGAGACATTGAGAAGTCAAACGTTATTACTGTCTTTTTGCTATATTATTTAAATGTAATTACACAATTACAAGATTAATTACATAGTCATAGCATGTCATAAACAATTCCATCTAAACTTGGCATGGGAAATTACATTTACATTAGATTTACATTCTGCATATGGGATTCAGCACTTTGGATGATTTTCTATTTGTTCTGATGTAAACAATGACAAAATGTGGCTGAAATGTAAATAACGTTTCTTTAAACTAGTCAAGACTTTATACAACAACAATCACTTTTCATTTTAAATCAAATTTAAATCATAATAAAATATCTGCAAGCAAAAATATGATATCAATTCACAGTTGAGAATATGCACGCTCAACAAAATGTTTCGGCTTGTTTCACTGAGCTACAATTGAGAAACAACTGATATCAAAATACACCGCACTTTCATTCTAAATTACTTTTGGTTAAATGAAACTTCATAGAAAGATAGAATAGTGTGCAAAAGTCAGAGACCACCCTTCTTTTATATATTTTCCAGTCAAAACACCCATTAACTGCAAGTTATTCATATTCTAGTATCAACATCTTTATTATGGCTTCTATTCTATTTAGGTGACTTGCTTTCAGTTTTTCAAAGAAAGCCACAGGGATATTTTTCCACACCGCCAAAGTTCAGTCTTAGAAGTTGGTTGTTTTCTGTTTCTCCTGATCTGAGTAATCCCAAACACATTCAGTGATGTTAAGTATAGTCCATTGTTCTGAGAACAAGAGTATAGGTGTGAGTTTGACATTGGGGGGGCGGAACATTTACTACTATAAATCTGTTACAGAGCTGAATAGCTGCTTGAAAACAATTCTGAATGGGATTCAAGAGGCGTATGAGATATTAAGCATATTGTATTATTTCTGCTTATTGATCTGAAAAACTGGCATTGAACAATATGGAGACACTCGAAGAAGCACTAGTGTTCTCTGACAAAGCTGAACTCAGTTTGTTCACATTTTCCCATTCCAGCTGAAATGTTATTAGTACCAGAATCCAGAGGTGTCAAATCCAGGTTCAGAAAGTAAAAATCCTTCCCAGGATTTTGTTCCAACAGGCTGGACAGCTCTGCTGGTGGTGTGATCTAACTAGAGAAGCCAGCCTGTTGGAACAAAATCCTGGGAAGGACTTTTACTTTCTGGACCTGAATTTGACACCTCTGCCAGAATCTCAGTCAGCTTCATTGTTCTCTGGCTAAAATCTGGTCAATATGTAACATTATTGTGCTGTTTCATGTGAACAACATAGAACATGTAAAATAAGTTTGATTTTATGTGGTGAAGTTGACTGTTTGCTGTGAATTTCCAAGCTAATGACACATTGCATGCACTTAAGACAGAAAGGTAAATGGTTAGGGTAAATCACATAACAGCTAAATGATGTTTTAAACATTACAGATGTCCTGAGGTAAACTGGCAGTACCCCACCTAACCTCAATCTCATCCAAACAGAGTTTAAAGCAACTAAAAAAAGTTTGCAGTTTGGGACACAGCCGAGTAAGATTACCTGACGTTTCACCATGAGCATAGCTAACCTAAACCCTCCTAGCACAAAAATTATTTTTATAACTATAATTAGCCATCGTTGCTATTCGTTGAGCTCTTGTCACTGACCTCAAGTTCAAAGCTGCTGAAAGTTAATCTTAGTAGCTACCAGATGCTCCAATGATGTGAAAGCTGAGGTCGGTAAAACAGGTGGTTGGAGGATTCAAACAAACCATGATATTTTTTTCAGACAAAAGTTCTTTATTTTTGAACAAGCACTTCAACACAAGCTTTGTCAATGACTAAGAGAAGGCCCAGCACCACCTGACCCCCTCAACCCAACACTCAACTTAGCAGGAAATGGGAAGGTTGTCTGATTTGCTGGTAAAACGTGGTACCCTTGGTGTCATGCTTTCAAATATTTTTTTCTCCCTTGTGGGATCATTTTTGGGCAGTATACATGCACCTGTTTTGTTACATGTGTCACCCAGCCCACCTGGTTCCTACACCAATGTCTGACTTGCACATTTTATTCTTTTTTGTCTATTTTCCTTTTCTCAGTAATGGTTTCTTGATAGATGCACATCCTTTCAGACTCATAGCTTCTTCTTCTCACAGAAGAAGAATGAGTAGAAACCCCTGTTTATTTATTCACATCTGAAGTAAGAGTGGAGCTTGTTTTTCTCTTCTGTCTCAAAGATGAAACCTTTATTTCCATGTTTATCTATTAGGGACAGTTTTGGTGGTCTACCAGGTCTTGCATGGCTGTTAGGACTCCCATTTTCTCGGTATTTTGTAGTAATCTTTGAAGTTTGGTTTTGGAAACTCCACTTTTTTCTCTTATTTTCCTCTAACTTTCATCTTCCTTATTTAAATACATTATCGTATATCAGCAATATCCCTTTAAAAAATTAACAACTTGTACTGGCTGTTTTGACAGGAATTTAGGTAAGTGAAATTTGGTCTCTGACTTTTGCACAGTACTGAAACCCGTAGTACGAACCCATTCAGTGATTTTGTACAAATCAATAACTGTGCAAAAAGCATTTGCATGCATCATCCAGGATGCACTTCATGTTGTGCTTCTGCATAATCTCATAATCATCATTTATACTTACATGCTGTACTGATAGATGCTATGTGCTAGTTTTTCTTTAACAAAGCATCTAAAGGAAGCTTTGTTGACACCACATTCATTACTCTCTGAGTCTAATGTGATTATGACCTGATGACTTTAGCAAAAACAAAGGGCTGACCTTTCCACAACATTCTCCGTTAGAAAACACAGCATCTCGAATTAGGAGTCAAAATAGCCAGAACTGACACTGTGGTGCATAATAATCTATGATCAAATCAGCCGGTGAGTTGGAAACTACACAGTGCAACATGGAGGGGGGGTGGCTGCATCCATTCTGCCCCAAGCAAAGGAAGCAGAGTAGTACATTGTCTGATAATTGATCAGCAAATCACAGATCCACAGAGCTGAAGCTGGTGATGTTTGCAAATGGCTTTACCAAAAGGGCACACCATAAATTTTGTATTTTTCTTTTTTTCTTATTGATGCTGTCACCATGACCATGAGATGCTTACGAGCTGTGGCACTGCAGTTCGGACGTTCTTTTTTTTCTGTTCGAGCAGCACAAAGCCTTAATCCCCTTTTCTAAGTAATGCCCCAGAGTAGCCAGTCTGGATCTGTAGAATCAAGGCAGCTTCTCCCTCAACAGGATGTAGCTCCAAAGGTGCAGAGCAAATTGGCAATGCTTTAATTGACGTTACGTTCATGGGAGCGGGACAAGCATTTTAACCCGAGGCTGATCAAGTGACTTTGATCCAAGGGGGTCAGGCCTACAACCCAGACTCTCTCACTCACCCACATGGACAAATTCACACACAAAGTATTCTATACAGAATCATCAGGATCAAGTCATCAGGATCAAGGGGTAATGAGGCCTAAAGTCCGGTGTCAGGGTTTATGCTTTAAACATGACCACAAAGAAGTCTAAATCGTTCCTGACAGAACAATTTCTCATATCTCCATAAGAGAAACTTTACAGAAAAAGGAAAGTACTTATAGTGTAAGCTAAAGTAAAAGACTTTGTTCCAGGTCATTCTGAAGCATTGCCACTGATCCATTTGATATGCAATTTTCACACAGGAAAGAAGAGGCTAATCGCACATGGACTCTTATTGGACACCTTTTGTAGATACTGACACAACCGTAGACCCATGACTCACCCAGATTCTTACCAGCATCTCACCACTATCTCAACACTACACAGACAGCTGTGTGTCTATTTATCTCCCTCTTATTCATAAAGCAACTCATGCTAATTATTTCCAAATGGATCCTTCACAACCTGCAACATGACATATTCATTATTTAAGTTTACAGTCTTAAATAGGTACTCTAGCATAAACATTTAAGCTGATGTTAGATGTTAGTAGGTGGTGTGCCTTGTGAACAACAGCAAGTACACAAGTAAATTATTTTTGTTCACTGAAAGTAATATTTGCATGGATTTAGTTGGTACTGGGTTCAATAAGATTCTAGTTACAATACTAAACAGTGACTATATAAACCTTGCTAACCAAAATTAGTGATACAAATAGAAAGGCTTTATTTTCCATTTACAGTAAAAATATATGTAAGGCTTAAAGATGAATTGTTTTCATATCACAATCGCAGGTTAAATCGCAAGAGCTGCAACTTTTATTAGAGAATACATTATCAACAATCTTGTCCTAGGTTTTAATGGGGAAATTTTACCTAATAAAACAGGGCTTGTGAATTGCCTGTAGATGATTTAGACCAATCAGATGCAACAAAAAAACCCACCTCATGTGTGACATCACAACCATCACAACTGACTGGTGGTCTGATGGCACTGAACACTCAAGATTCTTGTCAGACAAATTGTATATTTTGGTCAACAAAAAGTCCTGGAAATGAATTTATAGAGAATAATTGCATTTGCATCGCAAACACAGTATTGGTCAGAAATTCAAAAATATTCCCAAATCATTCAGCCCTAAATATATGTTTGTATTGTAATGAGAGCACCAGACCCTTGTGATATAAACCATAGAAAACACATTCCCACCGCTTTGCACAAGGAAGTAGCAGATAACTCCACAAATAATGAAATTGAATAATCCGTATTTTCTTTAAAATGTTTCTTTTGGGAGCCAACATAATTAAACCTTACCTTACACTCACCTGTAGTTGTAGAACCAGATGTGCCATTAGTGCTCCATGTAGAGTTCCCGGTTCCTTGTCGGCTAAGGTTCAGGTCCAGCCTTGTAATAGTTCTACGGTTCCCATTTTTGTCTATGACCTCTGTTGTAACTTTGGGCTGATTCACAGATTCTGACCATGACCCAGTTGCTTCAGCTCTGTCTTTTTCCTTACCCCCATTCTGTTCAGGTAGTAATACAATCCGATGGTTCAGCTGAGGACTGGACAGCCTGGAGGACAGTGGTGAAAGGACAGGGGACATACTCTGGAGACTGTTGGTTGGTGGGAAGGACACATTGAAAATGCCAGAAAGGGAAGGAGATGTGGGACTTTTGGTCCAGGGCCTAAGGTTGGAGACTCCAGACTGAGCTTGAGCAAGGCTTGAGAGCGGAATCCTCATTGCCTCAGAATATCTGTCCCCCATGTTTGACTCTGTCTCCTTTATCTGAGTATAGTTTTCAGTGAAGGCCCTCATCTCTTCATGGTCCAAATGTTGACAAATGTTGTGCCCCATAACAGAGCTGTCCTTGCTGGTATATGGCATGAATTCTACAGCACCAGAGGAAGCTTCTTTGGTCTCTAGGCAGGAATTGCGCTGTACAGCACTGTCCATCTTTTGGCTCTCAGTCATGTCCCTTCTGTTGATATGATCATAGAGCCGAGCTGCAGTCTTACCTTCAGGCTTCTCTTCAAAATTCTCATTCCCTGTATAGCTGCTGTTCCTGCTAGGTCGTATGTTATTTCCACCGGCCATTTGTATTTGGCCCTGCACATTGTCCATGAAAGTACAGGTTGAAGCTCCATAACTCAGAGAAAACTGGTCCTCAAATTCTGTAAGCTCGGTACAGAGGTCAATTTCTGAGTCGAATGGACGTGAGTCCTCCATGAAGTCCCAGCCTTCCTGAGCAGTTTGGAAGGGTCCTTCCATTGGGAGAAGAGGCTCGCTGCCAACACTGGCATAGGAGCCTGAACCTGCATTAAACAAGGGCGTCTGTCCAGCTGTCTGAATAACCACTGAGACTGCATCCAGATGAGTTTGTGGAAGCTCTGAAGCTGTGATGCTCTGTACTTTCTTACTCATTTTACTCTGCAAAAACTCTTCAGCACTGTCTGTCTTCTTACCAGCCAACTTTTTCAACTTCCTAACTCGGGAGGCTGCTCTTTTATGCTCTGGGGACAACAAAAGAGCATGTTGAAGGTTGCTGCTGCTAAGATCATGCAATAGATGTCCTGCATAAGCTTCAGGTTGACCTGGGAACTTCCCATCCTGGTTGCCCATTTTGACCCTGGCTGCACAGTCACCGCACAGAGACAGGAGATCCACCAGCAACTGCCAGTGTTCTGCAGACAGCCACTGAAGCTCAGCTAAAACTCCTTTTATTGAATCGCAAGATTGGGAGGTATCGCCCGCTGGCTTGTAAGACTGGCCTCTTTGTTTGGCCCTTGCGGGATCTTCATCCCCCTGGTCATGCTGATTAGTGTACAGGGGCTGGCAGTCACGAGGGGCGCGGCTGCCATACGTAAAGCCTCGGACCCTCCCAGTGGGGAAGTACAGGCTGATGTGGCTGAACTCCTGGATGGGTTTGTGCAGACAGAGCACCGTGTGTGTGCCCTCCATTACGGGAGCCATTTAATTTATCACACACTTACGTTAAATGGATCATCCCAGAGCTCTTGCCTTTGCCGGTAGACTGCTTGGGAAGAACCGACAGAGTGAAGGGTGTTCATCACCTGGACGATCGAAGTTCTGTTAAAGAGAAAGAGGCCATTAGGGAGAACAAAATGATCATAAATCTGTTTTAGTACAAGGGCAAGTGAATGAAAGAATGGTTTACAAAATGTCAATTACAGTGCAGCTGAAAATCTGATCAATCAAGGTTACATTTGTAAGTCTGCAAAGAAATATTTTGATCAAATCCAGTTTCTGCTCACCATTCTCATTAACTTTAACATATGAATTTGAACTGACTGCCTGGCTGTAGCACAGATTTGCTGTGAATTCTCATGATGAGTGAAGAGATAAAGAACTGAATACAAATTAGAATTACTGCTGTGTAAAAATGCAAAACAGTGATGAATACAATGCAATAATAAGCTTCTTGTAGCCAACGAGTTATGAATGGGCATTTCCTGGCACACAGTCAGAAACGGCAAGACATTATACTGACAGGAAAATGACATATTTTGGCAGAAACCTAAATAAAGTGAATTATCACAGGATCTGTCAATGTTGTCAGCTCCCCCAAAGTAGTATCCAGAATGTTTGAGCAAATTCCACACACACTACCCTTTAAAAGTTTGGAATCACAGTTGGAAAGTTTAAAATCACTGTTCTGAATAACATAAAATATATTTTTGCAGATGAATAATATTACACTAATGCTCTGTGGGTTTCAAGCAATTTGTAAGAAGCTGTAAAATCTAAGAGATGATAAATGGAGCTGCAAGTGATTCCATAAAACCTGAGAAAGCTGTATAGCATTGAGAATGAAGTATTAATAAAATTCATATCCAGAAAGCCTCATATTCCCAAAGCAGTGACCAAGGCTTCCTAATCAGATAGCTTTACTTTATGTCAAGGAAAGAGTATCAATACACTCCTAAAAATATAGAAGCCACAAAGGTCCTTCCCTAAAGACAACTGAAAATTGGAAAGTTTAAATTCACATAATGTAAAGGTTCTATACTAATTTAAATGTTCTTCTTAGAGCCTTTACATTGGGACATTATGTAGTGTTTATTTAAAACTTCAAAAGGATTCTTTTTGGACATGTTACTGAGAGGCCATTGAGTGTTTGCCTCATCTAATAAGGACCACTTGAAATAAAGTGTCACTGAACCTTTGAATGGATGGTTCTTCTGAGAACCAAAAGTGGTTCTTCTGCGCCATCACACAAAGAAAACCTGTGCAGACAGTTAAAATTTATTGTTGGGTTACATTTACTTTTTTTATACCATTGGTTTATGTTTTGGTGTCAAGTTTATAACATTTCACTACACGGCCATTATTATTATTATTATTACTATTATTATTATTATTATTATTATTATTACTATTGTGTGCTGCTGAATATATATATATATATATATATATATATATATATATATATATATATATATATATATATAGTGTTTCCCCAGAATATCCTATTGTCTGAGTTATTATTTAACAACAGTTATTCAGATGACTAAACTTTTGAACACAAGTGTAAGCAGATCTGTATTAGTGCTATTACTGCAGCCCACATCATTATGAGTTGACTATATTCTGATAAGATAATATAGTATACTATAACGATCATACTATGATGAAGGGTCATGCTTTCCCCCAGAAGAACTGCCCTTCAGCAAATCAGCGATCAGATGGTTATTATTACCGTATATAACCGCTGCGCGAGCACAGTGCAGCACTAAGTTGTGCCGTCTCCCACGGTGCCTCCATAAACAGCGCAGCATCCATCCATCCCACACTCCCGTTCAGCGCTGTGGATGAAATGTTGCATAACACGAGCGCCACATGCGATAGGCAGGTGTGTAAAGTGCAGAATTGAGCACACTTACCCGTTTCTCTCGCCGCCCGGGTTGTTTTCTCTCTGAACCGAGAGTCGAAGCGCTCAGCGCCCTGTTCTGAAGGGCGGCGTGGCTCAGCGAGTGACTGACAGGCGCCGGAGCCAATGAGAGCGAGGTGTCATGCCCTTCCGTCGCTCTGATTGGTCGACCGGTTGGGCTACGGGCTCAAGAGCAGGAGTCGCTGCAGGCAGCTGCGGATTTTCAGGTGCAGGCTAGAGCAGAAAAAAGAGGGGGAGGAGATCCTCTCCCATCCGAGCTACCACTGAAAACTTAAAGGCAACCAGCCAAGGCTGTAGAATAATTATTTATGTGCTTGGGAAGCCGGGCAGTCCACAGAGAATTCAGGCCGTGTTCGCTTAGTACAGCCGTAGCATCGCCGTGTCTTCCAAGTTTAGCATGGAAAACGTAACAGCCATTTAGCTCTTGGACACCCTTATTTGCAGCCTAAATCATTGCATTGTTTGTAGCATCATAACTCCTTGTGGTGTATGAAAATCAACAACTTGAAGATTTTCCTGCATGGAAATGATGCTTTGCTGGACGCAGGAGGTTCGTATGAAGGCTGCACAGCTCTTTTGCATACTTTGCATATAAGCTATTATAGTTGATGAATGATTAAAGGGCCCATACACCTGACTTGGATTATTATTATCATTATTACCTAATGCAGGGTTTGGTGATGCTTTTAAAGGGGAATTCCACCAAATGTTCAAACTATCTGAATAATTCAGTCCTTAAGATGCAAACAAAGTCATCCAGAATGACTTGATGTGAAACGCTTTTTTGTAGAGACAGAGGCTCTGATTACTTTACAGTGGTGGTGATAGGAACCAGATGTCACATTATCTACAACACAAATATACCCATGTTGTTTACTATCCGAACACACCATTGAACCTGCATGTGCCTTCTTGGTTTTTATACTGTATGTCATGTCGATAATGGTAAAATAGTCATAAAACAGACAAAAAAATGTTTTCTTTGTTGATTATTTTACCTTACAGTGCCCTGCAGTTATCCTTCCACTATAAACAGATTAAAATAAAAAGATTAAAATCAGACAGCATGTATCTAACCACTGTGAACAATTCTGACTCTGCAAGTTTATTTAAAGTGGAGCATTTTATATCAAACCACTCTGAATGACTATTACATTTCACTCATTTAATTAAATAGAATTTTTTGAAAATGGCTGGAGCTCTCCTTTAACAAACCTACTAATTCCGGCAATAAGCTGCTGAGTTGAATCAGCTGTGTTTGACTAGGAAAACTACCAAACTGTGCAGAAATCTGGCTTAATCCCCACCCCTGGCCTAATGAGTCAAATTAGCTCTGAGAACTTGGAAAAACAACAGTAGTCAAGCGACTAAAAGGCTGCCCAAGTTACGCACACAACGCATTTGATCATGGTTTTTTTCCAGTGCAACAAACGAAACATATTAAAAATGTATTTAGGTTTGTTCCATTCAGAGGTGGTGTTCACCTCTTTTCACTGTCAATCAGCAAAATGTCTTTTTGACCGTGTGTGTCCAGATTTTTACATAGAACTGTAACGGTGTTTCCTGCATCAGACTCTTATTTCAACAAAAAAAAGTGAGTTAAACTGAGTTAATGACATGGACCCTTTAAACGTTTCTGTCACACATGACCTTGGTAAGAGCAAGGCCAAAGAGGAGCACGATGGGTGCAGGTACTGATACCAGTTGACATTTCTCTTGAATTTGACATGTGCATCAGTGTAATCTCATTTAGCACCTGTTTCTCTTTATCTAACCCCCAATAACATACCCAGTGAGCCTTAAGACTACTGAGACTACTGGAAAAGCAAGCCTAATGTGATCAGTGTGTGATGCTGTGCATATGCTTCATCCTTACAGCCCACCTAGTTACCATTAGGGCTTCTGGTGGCAGTCTACTCTCAAACCCTGACACTGGACTGTCCACATTGGGGGGGGCAGATATTTGGTGTTGTAGCCCTTAAACTGTGGGATTTTAGTGTCCTTTATTTCCTCTTGTCATTTTCTTCTGAAAACTCTTGTACTGTATTGTAAAGCAAACCTCATTATTATTATTATTATTATTATTATTATTATTATTACAATGTAGAAGAGAGGAAGTCATTTGTAGATTAAATATTACTCAGCATATCCCTAAAGCTAGTGTTGTAGTGCTCAAGGCTGGTCTTAGACCGTGAATTAACAATCTCTGTCTCAACATCATTTTGAGTCAGTCTTGTCTCTATAATATGATATTAATTCATTATATTTTAATAATATTTTATATCTTATTTAATGTCAGATTTTTACTAAATATAAAATATGATTTTATTAATAAATGTTTGTCATGTTCATTATTACTACCAGAATAAGACCTTATATCTCCAAAGTGGTGACTTTACAGGAGAAGCAAATCTGTCTTGACTTCTAATGGAAGTTAATGTAATAAGATTTCGGTGATTTCGGAGTATTGTCCCACAATGCAAAGCGTGCCTGGAGTTTTCAAATTACTCCAAAAAAGTGGAAATAAAGGGATTTGGATTGACAGCAATGCTATGAAGTGATAATGAATTTCATATTTATTTCCCCCATTCTTCTTTTTATTATTATATTCTAGAAAAAATGTAATCTGGTTTCAGTTTTCAGTAAGTCCTGGTCTCAACTTGGACTCAGTGAATGTGTTAACACGCACTTAATAATCCAGTCTGATAATGATTTCTGCAGTTATCTGATTATTCAAGTGGTCATGTAAACAGCACACTCTCACTGATCTCATAGATTGGATTAAGGGCTGGAAATCTGATTAAGAAATCTGATAGAGAGCTGGATTTGAGCTCAATAATCAGGGTTTTCAGCGGAAATAATGAGCAGCATTTAACACAACACCCACAGATGGCAGCGAAGCACTTTTGGAGCAAGACTGAAATCAAAGAAATGAAGAATTAAAATATTCTTTATCTTCTAGATTGTGTATATTCATATGATTTATTAAATTTATAAAAAGCTACAGGAGTGTTATGCTTACATCACATCATCTTCTGTGAGTTTATTGGCTGCTTGCAAAGCAGAAATCCAGTTACTGCCTGACTCATGTAGACATGAACTTTTCCCATCATCTGATTACCCAGGTGCAAGTAAGTGTGTTGAATGAATTACTGACCACATCTTATTTTCTGCAATTTTCAGTTTAGGAAATGCATGTAAACGGATTTGATGTCTCCACGTCTCGGTCCTGACTCTATTGGCCTTGACTACACCACTAACTAATGCATAGGGAACTCACGTCTCAAACACTTTACCCCATATTTGGTTACATTCTGACTTTGAAAAAAACACAAAACAGTAAAATAAATAGTTTTGCTCCACTGCTGTTCAAATCCTGAGCAGCATGTTAATAATAATCCGTGAACACTATTTTCAGATGCATTCGCTGGTTCTATAACTGTTTCACAAGCTCCGATGTGGATCAGTAGCTATGTTTAGAGGGATGTGCTCCTACTATGCTGATATCAGAGCCTTTGACATGCTTTTGTGGGCCTCTCCCTAATCTGATCCCTTGTTTAAGGTTTTTTCCATTAAAAGTTTCTGTTATATTGTGAGAGCTTTACCAAACACATTTATCTTGATTAAAAGCATGTGAAGCCTGTGATTTATTTGTTTGTTCGACACTGATGAAATCTATCTGTACCTTTTGTGACTTGTTGCAGTAATAGTGCATTTGAACCAATTTACGGTGGGTGTGGATAATTTTAGTCTGATATGTGCTGTAATCGCTCTGCTGTGTTTGTGAGTTGCTAACATTTTATGACTTTTTTATGACAAGGAGAAAGGTCATATGTGTTTGGACGTGTTACCCAAAACCTCACTGAATTGTCTGTTGTTTTGCAGCCAAACCACTAGAGGGCAGCAGATGATCATGTGACTTGAGCTGCCAGCACCGTCTGCTGTATTAGAAATACTTTCGTTGTGTTTCCACTCACTGGCAAGTTTTTTGAGGGGGAGGGACTCAGTAACATTATAGATCACTGTATAGGTGTACAGTTGCACAGGGTAGCTTCTCCATTGTCATGCATAATTTGTCACAGGACTGCTGTTGACCAGGCAGTGGACCAACACAGCAGTGAATGTATCAGGCACAGTGATGTGACTGGAGTTTTTGTATGCGTCAGCTTATTGATAGTAGACAACCTCCTGAAAATGTGCAGCAAATAATGGCTCTGTGGTCAGAAAGGGTGGAGGATGAGTAATTGTGCACAGCATCAGATGGGTTACATTCAGTAACTGTAGCAAGGTGGCCCTTCCAGGGATGTAAATAGATAGATAGATAGATAGATAGATAGATAGATAGATAGATAGATAGATAGATAGATAGATAGATAAAGAACTGTAAAACATGGACAAAAGTAATCAGACACGCTTTTTAATCATTGAATTCAGGTGTTTCATTCAGTTCCATTGCCACATGTATATAAAATCAATCACCTAGGCATGCATTCTGCATTTACAAACATTTGTGATAGAATGGGTCATTCTAAAGAGGTCACTGAATTCGAGTGTGGTACTGTAATAGGATGAAAAAACAAATTTCTTTCCTTCTAGATATCACAATCAGCTGTGAGGCATGTGGCATTACTGAAAGTGGAAGCATTTAGGAGAGCAACTCAGCCACAAAATGGCAGACCATGTAAAGTTACAGAGTTTGGCATAGTGCATAAAAGTCACCAATGCTCTGCTGACTCAATAACTAAGTTCTAAACCTCCTCTGGCATGAGCATCGGCACAAAAACTGCACCGGGAGTGTCAGTCGAAGTGGTGTAAAGCATGTTGCCACTGGACTATGGAGCAGTGGAAAGGCATTCTGTGGAGGGGCGAATCATGCTTCTCTATCCGGCAGGGCCTAAGGCCCTTAGTTCCGCTGAAGGGAAATTACATTTACATTTACGGTATTTGGCTGACGCTCTTACCCAGCGCCTTACAGTTTGATCATTTTACACAGGGAGGCAAAGGTAGTGTTAGGAGTCTTGCCCAAGGACTCTTATTGGTATAATGTAGGGTGCTTACCCAGGTGGGGATTGATCCCCAGTCTACAGCATAGAAGTTACCCACTACACCAACCATCCAACTACAATTTGAATGCTTTAGCAGACCAAGACATTTTGGACAATTGCATGCTTCCAACTTTGTGGGAACAGTTTGGGGAAGACCCCTTTCTGCTCCAGCATGACTGAGCCCCAGTGCACAAAGCAAGGTCAATAAAGGCATGGTTGGGTGAGTTTGGTGTGGATGGACTTGTCTGGCCTGCACTGAACCCTGACCTGAACCCCATTAAACACATTTGGGACAAACTAGAATAAAGACTGTGAGCTTTTCTGAATGAATGGGCAAAAATTCCCAAAGACACACTCCAAAACCTTGAAACCTTTCGTAGAACAGTGGTAGCTCTTACAGCCACAAAGGGGGAATCAACTCCATATTAATGCCTACAGGTTTAGAATGAGATGTCATAAAAGCTCCTGGAGGTGTAATGTGTAGGTGTCCCAATGCTTTAGTCCATGTAGTTTCGATAGATAGATAGATAGATAGATAGATAGATAGATAGATAGATAGATAGATAGATAGATAAAGAAGACTGACAAATTCGACTTTAATCATTTTCTTTGATTATTGTTACTGTCTGGTAACAGCAATAAAAATAAAATAGAATAAATTAACATTAAGAGCATTTATTAAAATATACTGAGACAATAACAAAAAAGAAACATAGATAAATGTGTAAAGAAAGGTAGAACTGTAATGAAAAGCTAGTTTTTATGTATGTTCAGATCTAGGATCACCAAGTAGTGATTTAAACGATTCCTTATCAATTAATATCCTTCAATTACATTTTATGTAGCATGAAACTTTATTCAAGTCCAAGCTTCTAATATCTTGCATTTTGTACTAAACAGTGAGAAAAGAATTGATCAGAGAAGTCTAGATATCTCACTGGGCACTCAGTCTTACAGTGTTTTAAACCAGTTCTCCGCAGATCTACTGTAGTCCTGCTGGAAAAAAACTGCATTGGTTGCGACTGAATTGAATCCTTTCATTCTTCACCTCATGAAAAGTGAAGGTCATCTGGATTGGCAGGAACCATACGTATAGTGTTTTTAAACTCATCCTTGCAACTTCGAGTTTAATATTGCACTGCATATACAGCACCAAGCTGCGCCAGTCAGAATGCAGTTCTGATCTGACAGGTCAGTGGTTCAGTGGTTTTAATATACTTCATATGCTCTGTGATGTGCAGCGTTTTTGTTTTAGCTCATGTTCTTTGCTCCTCAGTAAGGACACCTACTCCGTGCAGCAACACTGCAGCCACTGCTCTCTGTTTATACACCAGGGACCCAAATACTGCATACATCCCCTCAGATGCAGCATGTATATCCTACAGAATGCTGCACTGTCTGGAGAACTTGTGCTGTATTCTACTCTTAGCTGTGTACCACCTTCAAAGAGACTTACCATCATACCATACTTACATATAATACTCACCATTAATACCATTTGATAGTCTTTGTCATTTAGCCTTAAAGCATGAAGCACTTATCACATTTTTTAAATTTCTGCATAACTACACGGTTAAGATATAACCAAAGTTACATGGGGTAATTTATGTGAAATGCTCTAAAAACTTGTGCTTTAAAAAAAACGTGCTTTAAAAGCTACGTCACAAGACCTAGTACTACAGAGGTATAAAGTTGATGAGCCACACCATGAAGGTATGGGAAAGAGTTGTTGAAGCAAGGCTAAGGCGAGAGGTTCAGATCAGTGAGCAGCAGTTTGGTTTCATGCCCAGAAAGAGTACCACAGATGCAATTTTTGCATTGAGAGTGTTGGTAGAGAAGTACAGAGAAGGTCAGAAGGAGCTACATTGTGTATTTGTGGATCTAGAGAAGGCATATGATAGGGTGCCAAGACAGGAATTGTGGTACTGTATGAGGAAGTCAGGTGTAGCTGAAAAGTATGTTAGGGTGGTGCAGGACATGTATGAGGATAGTGAGACAGTGGTGAGGTGTGCAGTTGGAGTGACAAATGGTTTCAAGGTGAAGGTAGGGTTACATCAGGGATCAGCTTTGAGCCCCTTCTTGTTTGCAGTGGTGATGGAAAGGTTGACAGATGAGGTCAGGCAGGAGGCTCCATAGACCATGATGTTTGCAGATGGCATTGTAATCTGTGGTGAGAGTAGAGAGCAGGTGGAAGAGAATCTGGAGAGGTGGAGGTTTGCACTGGAGAGGAGAGGAATGAAGGTCAGTAGAGACAAGACGGAATATATGTGTGTGAATGAGAGGGAGGTGAAGGTGAAGATGCAAGGAATAGAGGTCGTAAAGGTGGATGACTTCAAATATTTTGGGTCAACCATCCAGACCAATGGACAGTGCAAAAAAGAGGTGAGGAAGAGGGTGCAGGCAGGATGGAGTGGGTGGAGACAGGTGTCAGGGCTGATGTGTGACAGAAGGATAGCAGCAAGAGTGAAAGGGAAGGTTTACAAGACAGTAGTGCGTCCTGCTATGATGTATGGTTTGGAGACTGTGGCTCTGTCTAAAAGACAGAAGGCTTAGCTGGAGGTGGCGTAAATGAAGATGCTGAGATTTTCGTTGGGAGTAACATGGATGGACAAGATTAGAAATGAGCAAATCAGAGGGACAGTGAAGGTGGAGCAGTTTGGAGGTAAAGCCAGAGAGGCCAGGTTGAGATGGTTTGGACATGTGTTGAGGAGGAATAGTGGATATATTGGGCAAAGAATGTTGGAGATGGAGCTGCCGGGTAGAAGGAGAAGAGGTAGACCTCAGAGAAGGTTTATGGATGTAGTGAAGGTGGACATGGAGATGGTTGGTGTAAAAGTAGAGGAGGCAGTGGATAGGGCAAGATGGAGGCAGATGATTCGCTGTGGCGACCCCTAAAGGGAGCAGCCAAAAGAAGAAGAAGAAGACAAGACCTAGTAAACGAAATATGTTGGCCAATACCTAAGACACTGTTTTATGACAGTTTTGGTGGGCCTGGTCCTAAAACATATTTTTAAAAACACCATTAAGTCAATTCCCATTATAAACCAAAAGCATTAAGTTCGAATCTTTCCTAGTGGTTTCCAATGGTCCTTTTTCCACAGGGCCATTTCACATTACATTGCAATGATTGGCTTTTGCAGAAATTTTGAAACGTCGGTGGATTTTCCCCTTAAAAACTAGGCAAGTGGGGCATTCTCCTCGTTCTGCGGTTACCTTACAATAGCACGAGTACAATAAGACAAAAGCTCCCTGAAAAGGTTCACAGACTGTTGAAATGGCTAATAACAGAGCCAAGACCTTTTGGCAGGGACGGCTAATAACCAACGTGTGCAGGAGCTGGAGAAGTGCTCTTGATCGTCTCGCTGTCTGTGTAACATTTCCATAGTAAAGTTATAAATGATGGGAAATCTTGAAGCAGTTTGAATCATGTGGCGTGAACGGCACCTTTAAGCTTCATATGAAGCTCCACGCTCGAACCTGGGCATTAATAACGGTGACAGCGGTGACGTCAAAGACAAGACTAAAGAGCCCGTGTCTTTCTACTGCAAGACCACGTTTGAGCCCCAAACTGCCACCGGAGCCCCTCACACACACACACACACACATTCTGCTGGGCGAGCAGCAGCTTCCACTCGAGTGGAGCTGAGGGACAGGCTGCAGTAGTAGTGGAGCTCTGGCTCTCCCCCCTCACCGCGCACACCTCCTCCTCCCCTGCATGGCTGTGGATTTAGCTATGTGCTAATAGCGACAGGAGGAGGCTGAGGAGCGGCCGGCGCGGAGCTGCGAGCCCACGTACGGCGGAGGCTGCCACAGTCCGAACAGGCTCCCGAACAGCCATGGCTGACGGCGGAGAAGGAGAAGACGAGATACAGTTTCTACGGACGGTGAGTGGGCTTCGTTTGCGGGGGGCTTGTAGTCCGTGAAGCGGCGGACAAAGGGGGCTCGTATCTGCTTCACTCCAAGGCAGCGAGCATCGACTGGGGCGCGTGAGACGACGGAGAAAAAGGCGCGAAATTGGGGTTTGTTTTCTTATCACTGCTCTCAGCTGACAGCTCGGCAAATGGCCATTTGCGGCTCTCGTTTGTTCACACAGCTCCAGCCCCAGCGTGGTCTGGTACAGCGGTAAGACCGAGGCTTTCTTCTGCCAGGTCTCTCTGACAGATGTAGGCTGTTTATCAGGGCTGCTCTTTGCGCAGCGCTTCAGACCAGAAGAGAACTTCTGTCCTGCCGTTTTCCAAAACTGTCGCCTCCTGCAAAGCTTGAATCAAGTTTTTAAACGACAGGCTGTTTTGTGTTTAGTCTGTTAACCTTTGAGTATTGGGGTTTTGATGTCCTGCAATGCTGAGAAAATCGTAGAAGCCGTTAAAAGTTTCCGTTGGGTCCAGATGGTGTCCAGGAGTAATGGTATTTTCTGTTTTGCTGGTCAGGTGATATCTCGGGGTAAAGGAGTCTAACGGTTTAACAGGTGTTCTCGGACTGATTCCAGAAGCACTCGACGCTTTCCTAAAGGCATCTAAAGGCGTCCTATAGGAAACTAGTGGTCTCTAATGATAACCGTTAAGCCAGTTCTCACTAGACAGCCAAACCATCAGGTTGTAATCCTAATGGTTCTCATGCTCTTTTTTCAGCAGGGGGAGGTAACCAGTCTCGCCTCACACCACACAAATAACGCTTCGTAGAGCCTTGAAGGTACAAACTAAGCTAAAGCCACTTAAGTGGAACAGCTGCCAAAATCAAAACAGAGCAGTAGTAGCCAAGTAAGCTTTGTAGTAAGATATATTGTGATTGTTTTATTTCTCTTTTTGGACTGAAAACGCAGAAGCAGTTGCAGGTAAAGCTCATTAGCCTGTGGTGAGTTGAGAAAGGAATCACTGTCCTAAGAGTACATAGCGTTTATCTCCTTTAACCCTCTGCTAGCCTGAAATAAAACAAGCCATATTTGGAGGGGAAGCAGGCACGCACTGCTGGGCAATCGGTGAAGGTTTCTATTTATGCACTGAATTTGGCCGACTGCATCCTGCACTTCATTTCCTTGTCGATCTGTTCTTTTCTGTTTTATAAATTAGAAAAAAAGTATATATAAATATCTGAAATTGTGCTTCACTCTTTCCCGGCCACATCTGGAAGTCTTCCTTTTGAGGAAGCCAAAAGAGTGGCATGAGAGTGGCTGACTCTCCCTCTAAAACTGTTGAAAATGTGTGTGGCAGCATTCCAGGAAATATGTTTACTAATATTGCACACCCATTATTTTGACTGACAATGCTCATCACGGTTCTTTAGCTGACAAGTCTGCTGGTATAACACACTGATCATCCACAAGTAATGGCCCTGTTTTTGTCTGAGATAAATCTCTGCAGGACTTTGTACATTTCAGTAGGTTTTAAATCAGCTTAGATCTTCAAATCAAAAGTTCTGGGGATATTAACCTTTACAGGCATTTCATGATCTCTTGAGGGAATTTCAAACAAATCTGGATTTCTCCCTTAAGAGGCTTCCTCAAGTATAGAACATCCACCCTGCAGTGACTCTTTTGATAATCCAGCACTACTGTACACTCTTAAACAGATGATTCATCAAGTGTTATTTAGGAAAGAAAACGGTTCTATTTAGAACTATGAACACTTGAAGAACCCTCTGCGTGATTAAAGGGTTCTTTGTGACAATAGAAGAATCCTTTTGAGTGCTATATAGAGTCCCTTTCAAAAAGGTTCTATATATAGAACCATCTATAGCTCATTGATGCATTGATTCTCCATCAATCTAAAAAAGGCTTTTATGATGCAAAAGTGTTCATTGTTCTACATAAAACCATTTTCTTTACTAAACCACACTTAAGGAACCATCCTTTTTTAAGACTAGAGAACCACACTTAACCCATTCACATCCAACAATTAAGTTCAGTATTGTATTTCACTTTTTAGCCAAATGGTTTGATTGATTTGATTGATGTGAAAATACAGCTATGGATGGGGTTAATGGGTTCATGTAATGTAAAGCATGTAATTGTGAAGTATATTTCCCAGCAGAACATTTATATGCACTGTACTTTGCCCAATTGCTGTAGGCCAAGCCTGTGATTTCTCCTAACAGCCCTTATTTCCAACGCATCTTCGCAGCCTCTCTGTCTCTGAAATTGCAGTAGGCCTGCACTCTGAGTTCTTTTGCGTTGATGCGTTCTAGTTTTATAGCTTGTAGATACGTTTTAAATCTTGCACAAGTCTGTGGTTTGCAATAAATGTCATTTTTGCATATCTAGTTCAGCACTGTCTGCATCAGAAATGAAGAGAGAAGTGAGTCACGGTTTAATGTGTGAACTAACCACAGTTGCTGGAGGCTCTTGACTCCACACAGGATGTGTGAAGGGAGGGATGCAGACAGCAGAAGAGCTCTTCCCATCCTACTGATTCACCCACTGCCTCTTTAAACCATCTTACTGTAAGCTGGGATGTTGCTATAGTATAAACATCTGGAGCAATGCTGGCTTTCTGCACGGATATTAACCCTACAAGAACCTCAAGGACCAGTATATGAATCTACAATGCAATATTTTACTCTTGTAACCAAGTAAACTACATATTACGTTTATAGTAGGTGCCGAATAATGTATAGTAGTTCCAGACTTACCAGTCCAAAGATTAATAATTGAATAATAAACCTGCAAGTTAAGCACTAATCATAATGAGAGAAAGCACAAAATATAAATCAGATCTTGTGTTCTTGTTTGCAGTGTTAGCCGAAGCATTATCTCATAAACCTAGGGTCTATGATATTTTTCCTAGAAAGAGTGAAGATCACTAACACATGCACAGACACACGGACCCTTGCGGTTTTTGTAATTAACCTTTTTTTTTTTTTACAACAGTCAAATAAAGTCAAATAAAGGGGTCAATTTGAAAATTGCAACAGTCAAAACAGGACAGTGAAAAATGAAGCAGAGTTGACATTAAGGTACTTTTTATTTCGACGAGTCAGTTTTAGTCTTGTCCAGTGCCCACTCGAAATCTACGAGAGGTGAATTTTGGGAACATAATCCTCTAAAACTACACAGCTCCCATAAAGAATATTAGGATTAAATGGAAGGACAGTGAGTTTGAGAACAGATTTATTGAACACTGAAGGCACATTATTGTAAAGCATGGCTGCCCAAACCTTCTTCTTAAGATCTACCCTCATATGTTTAGGTCCAACCCTAACTTATCACACCTGCTTCTAAAGTTTTGGGGTTTACCCAAGAAGGAATTATGTTATTTTCATGTACTTATCAATACCAATACCAAAAATGTAAAAAATGTAGAAACTGGTGCTCCATCCACCTGGATTAGCACTGTGGAGAAATATAACGTTTATTTCTATAGGGCTACGAATGCAGTAAAAAGTAATAAAGCACAGACACAGCAGACAACACCACCTAAACAGTCTTTTCTTCTGGAGTACAATACATAAGTAATCAAATATCTGTTTGAAATACCAGTCTAATCCAAACATCTGTCTAATGCCGATGTTTGCTGATTGTTAAAAAACAAAATCAGTATGATAGCAATATTTTGTGTATCCCCACTAAACTAAACTTCAAACTTCTTTGATCAAGTAGATCAGATGTGTTAGACTAAGGCTGGAACTCAGCTGGGGGAATAAATAACCAGCAACAGGATAGGGCACCAATGCAATAGAGAGATCAGTGAATGAGGATGAAGATTACAATTCAGTTGCAGAGTGTGCGCACACTTCCTGTAATACATGTGAAGTCACGCATTGGTTGGTGTCTAAATGTCCTTGGAGGAGACAGCTGACCGCTCAGATTTTTAAATGCGTATGTCTGAATGCTTTCTTTTGGCCCCCAAACCATGGATGACACATGGGCTCTCAACTCTAGGACACACCTGTGCTTCATTGACAGTACGTTTACTGGCACGTGTCTTGGGAGATCTGCTGTTGATATGCATCTGATGGAGCTCTGCTTTTTAGGCTGTTCTGACTCTTATCCATATCACACTGACTGAATCAGATCCTGGCCTTCACTTTCACATCTTTCTGTTCTTCCTCAAGCAGGATGATGTTCTCACTGCTATCTCTCCCAAGCTTCATGGTAATATCTATTCCTCAGAGGTATCATGAGTAGTGGAAGCTGTAAATCCATCATTTATGCCTATGGCTACATGTGCAGTACCTATTGACTATTGATGAGAAAAGCTCCATGAAAATGATGCATTTATGCATAAAATGGCATTACCTGCGGATAGCTGCACATTAATTGGCTGGTGATCTGACTGGGCTCGCTGTAGCCTCCATTCATAGATCAGAAGATGGCTTCCTGCCTCACCTTCAGTAGAGGTCAAACATCAGTACTCTAAGCTGTGTGCTACATCTGCTCTGCTGGAAAGAACCTTTCTTGGGGATCTTTTGAGGAATACTGAACTGTTTAACAACCTAATCTCCATCTGTCACATGTGTATCTTACATTCAGTTGCAACAGACAATAATTTTGTTTTCCAAACAGAAAACCTGTTGACTGGAAACACATTTACCATAGATGGCAACAGGCAGGTGGTGAAACAGATGCCTATTGGCTTCTTAAGTGTGTTTTGAGAAATCGTCTTTAAGCATCCTTTTGTTTTCTGTGGTACCTGACAGTACATCGCAAATGTGGCAGATTGAGATTAAGTTGAAAAATGTCCTTTTACGGTTGAGTTGCAAAGTGCCACTGCTCCTTTAAGAAACACGCCAGCTTGTTGCATTTCTCCACAGGGGGCAGCAGCTGACTGGTTGGTTCTGGGAAGGGGTTCAGAGCTCTGTTTGTTTGTGTGTGTGTAGGGATTGTAAAGCAGGTATGCCTTGTGGTGCAGAGTGAGACTGCAACAGGCATTCTGTAGCAGCAGTGTCGATTATACAGCACAGTCGAAGTCTGCTCAGTTTAGCAGTTATTCAGCATCTTTATACCCCACAATGCTTTAGACTCGCCCTTTCTTGCCTCTGTCTGGATCTTTCTTGTAAACACATGGGCACTCATATACAAATATTTACACACTCTTGTAGTGTAATATATCTGGTGATTCTCTGAACAGAATACAAAAATGCCAATTTTCCTAATCCTTCACATCCAAGTATTTATCTTATGTGAATACACAAGACTCCATAACAAATGTCAGTAGAGTTCAACACAGTCATAGAGCTCTGAGGTTATTACAGTTGAGGTGTTAACTGAATGTTATATTTTTAATCATCTATATTTATAGCAGACCTGTATGGATTGAATATGCTGTTCTTATTTAACTGAATGGTAAAATATGCCAGCTGTGACTGTGATTTCACTTTTTCCTCTATTTAAATTTTTAAAAATTTATTGGCAAACACACCTGTCTCCAGTGGTGAACTATGACTATTAGCGTTAGGCCACACATTTCAAAACCTGGTGAAAAAGAAAAAAAAGAAAAAGGCAGGAAAAAAACACATCTGTGATAAGACCACCCCTATGGAATGCATGAACATTTTGGCCACTGTAGATTAAACACAAACATTTAAAGTTTGATGAAGTTTCAGTAAAGGACAGTGGCATAGTAATACTGCTATTTACTGTTTCTAGCAACTGACTGAATCCTGGCTCAGTTCCAGTCCTGAAGGGTTTGTGTTCAGCACATTTTGTTGCTTTCCATGCTTAAACACACTGGATGGATTAAATGGAACTCCATTTAATCTTCTAATTACCACTCTAATTAGTAGGTGTTTTTGAGCAGGTAAAATAATGAACTGTGCTGTCCATCCTGCACCGAAATTGCAGAACACTGGCCAAGAGTGGTATTTTTTCTCATGAAAAGTGTTCCTACTCATTAGATATCAGCATGTGATTGGTTGATTGCACTGTCAGTTTTTAATTATGTTAGGGGTTAATCTGACACATTAGGACTTCTTTTCACCTCCTGAAGGCCTAACCAATGAGAGAGATCACTTGACTATATCTACATAATTACTTCAGGGGGTAAAATCCTGACTGGACAATTTTCTATTGGCCGTTTCATAAATTCAACCCTTCAACCAAAAATTTAAAATTAAATTGCAGTATTACTATAATACCTGCAGATTTTAAATACGAGATAGATTGATATTTTGAATACATTTTTTTTAATGTAACAGACATCATTAGACATCATCTCTAAAGGCCTAGAAGGCCCTGAGGATTCACCACTATTTCCATGTGCTTTGTATCAGAAATTTGTGAAAGCACAGATTAAGCATGGCACCTAGACAGCTCCATTGACAACTATCAAACAGCCTGCTCTTTGTCTTCATTCACTTTCTACATGTCATCAACACAGGTAAAAGAATGTGTTTATGTTGTCCATCGACTGTTCCCTGCAAACCTCTGGAGTCCAGAACTGCTCACACACAGCGCAAGTTGATTTGCTTCCTGGGGTGTGGAAATCTGACAGCTCTGATATTAGCGTTAACATTGAGGTCATGGGCTGACCTCAAAGCAACGAGGAGAGCTGTTATGGCCCCTGTTAGATTGGCGTTCTCGCAGACTGACAGCAAGATAGGTGATTTGTACAAGTTATGCGTGTGTGTGCTGCGTTATCTGACGGTTGCTGAGACAGGAGTTAGAAGAAACCACAGCCCAACCCCCGCGGGGTGTATATCAAGCACTTTTCTTGCACCAGCAGCTACTAAGCCATCAGCTAAGGGCAGTGTGTAAATGTGACTAATCCACTATGGCAGCCCTCAGAACAGCAGACTTTGCCCTCCTGACCTGCCCTGGAACTCCAGCGAGATGCTTTGGGCATATAAATTCTGTATGAAGGGGAATTACAGCGATTTTTCAAAATATCTGCATATATAAATCCACAGAGTGCTTTGGTGTGAATGTTCCATTTTAAAGAAACTTTCTGAGTCAGAATTGTCCACAGTGGTGGTGATAAGAACCAGCCATACAAGCGTTTAATCTTTTAAAAGCTATTTCACAAAAATGGTGATGTAATATTCTGCCTGATGCCGTAAAGTTTTTTTCATGACAGTTTTGAGAAGGCATAAAATATACACTATATATCCAAATGTATGTGGACACCCCTTAATTATTGAATTCTGGTGTTTCAGTCACAGCCATTGCTAACAAATGTATAAGATTAGGCACATGCGATCTCCACAGACAAACTTTGGCAGTATTATGAGTCATACTGAAGAGCTCAAAGACTTTAAACTAATATGATGCCACAAGTCCTCTCATGAGATTTTTGCCGTAATAGATCTGCCCTGGTCAATGGTAATTGCCCTCATTTGGAAATGGAAGCATCTAGGAGCAACAGATCAGCTGCAAAGTGGTAGACCACACAAACTCACAGAGTGGGTCACCTGAAAAGTCTATAAAATCACACATTCTCCAAACTGCCTCTGGAAGCAACACGCGCACAAGAATTATGCATCGAGAACATTATAAAATGTTTTTCCATGGCTGAGTGGCTGCTGACAAGATCACTTTTCACAATGCCAAGTGTCAGCTGGAGTAGTATAAAGCACACCACCACTGGAGCAGTAAAAAAAAACATGCTCTCTGGAATGATTATTCACGCTTCAGTGTCTTGCAGTCTGATGGATCAAACTGGTTGTGATGGATGCCAGGAGAACGCTACCTACTGGAATAATGGCAACAATAAAGTTTGGTGAAGGAGTGATAATGAAAAGGCAAATAAAGGGTAATGTAAATGTTACAGCATACAAAGGCATTTTAGACAATTATATTCTTCTGACTTTGTGCCAGCAGTTTGGGAAAGGTCCTTTAATGTTCCAGTATTACTACACCCCTGTGAACTGAAGGAGGTCCATAAAGACATGGTGTAATGAGATTGGTGCAGAGGAACTCCAGTGACCTGCACAGAGCCCTGGTCTCAACCCTATTAAATGCCTTTAAAATGAATTAATACTTCAAGGGTGATGTAAGCCAAATAGTCCACAGAGAATACACTGCAGATTTCCATATGTACATTACTCAGGTGTTTGCAGATAGTAAATAAAGTGGCTGTATTTGTGTTGTAAAAAAAATTGTTACCACCTGGTTCCTGTCAGCACCACTGTAAAGAAATCTGAGTCAGTAAGTGAAAATTTTCACATCAAACCACTCTTTATGACTTTGTTTACATTGTTTACATTAAAACAAACACATCTCCAATAGAGGTCTGCAGGAGCTTCTAACCCAAGCATGTGGAAACATCTTACACCTAGACTGGGCTAGTTTTCTTCCATCTTGACTCTTCTCTTGTTTTTGTGACCGATGCACCAATCTGGTCTCACACTGGGAGCAGCATACAGAGGGCAGAGTTTCTTAGAGGGATGCGCTTCTCTTTCGTCTGCACTTGCAGCTTCAACGGGCTCTGGATGTCTTCTTGTGCTGAGTTGTTGGAAGGGCTGTTATGGAACCTCTTTGGCACTCGAGACCCACCCACGCGCTTACACAAACTGTGAAACCTCGAGTGCTGTTAGTGGGAGCTTTCCAGCTGTTTGAAATCATCTCTCGCAAATGTATCAGATGTACACACAATATACAAGTTTCCAGTAGCATATGGGTAGGCCTCCTCAGTTTAAATGACAAATCTCTCATATCTAGCTTTTTATTTGAAAAAAGGCATATTTGATGACTAGTGACCTCTTGAGAGCCTGTTTTCCCCTGTGTGGACGATTATCCAGGTCAAAAACTACAAGCCAGATCTCTATAATTGCAGTCAGCTCCTACTGATTGCCCTTACTGTGTTCAAGGGGATGATTTCTTATATTGTTTCAAAAATTGAATACCATGTGCTGGAATGTTGGATTGTGAGTATGGATTAGTGTAGGACAATATTAATACAGTTCATTTTTGCTCCTGCTTTTATAGACACAAGAGGCAAAGTCTTAAGCTTTGAAGGATGTCAGTACCGAAGCCCACTGATCTCTCAGTTTGTATGTATTCAGCACAAGAATTTAGTGCATGCAATGTAGAGCTATGGACTAAGGGCAGTGATTAATACATCATCTATGAAAGGATCATTTTCCAAACACTGTAACTATAAATGGTCTCTCAAAAGGTGACATTATTTCTTACATAATTTCTTACATACATATTTCTTACATAAGTCTATTTTAAAATAAGGTAAATGTATAATTGTAAATTACATGAATCACAGTTTTTAAGGGTACAGAATAAGGAACTATTCATCATATATATCAAAATGTAAGCAAATACACTATATTGCCAAAAGTATTCAGTCACCCATCCAAATCGTGGAATTCAGGTGTTCCAATCACTTCCATGGCCACAGGTGTATAAAACTAAACACCTAGGCCTGCAGACTGCTTCTACAAACATTAGTGAAAGAATGGGTCGCTCTCAGGAGCTCAGTGAATTCCAGCATGGTACCGTAATAAGATGCTACCTGTGTACCTTGTCCAGTCGTAAAATTTCCTCGCTACTAAATATTCCACAGTCAACTGCCAGTGGTATTATAACAAAGTGGAAGCGAATGGGAATGACATCAACCCAGCCATGAAATGGTAGGCCATGTAAAATGACAGAGCGTGGTCAGCAGATGCTAAGGGAACTTTCTTCAGAGTCAGTCACTACAGACCTCCAAACTTCATGTGGCCTTCAGATTAGCTCGAGATCAGTGCGTGGAGAGTTTCATGGAATGGGTTTTCATGGCTGAGCAGCTGCATCCATGCCTTACATCACCAAGCGCAATGCAAAGCGCCAAAGCACAGTGGTGTAAAGCGCCGCCACCGGACTCTAGAGCAGTGGAGACGTATTCTCTGGAGTGACGAATCACGCTTCTCCGTCTGGCAATCCGGTGGACGAGTCTGGGTTTGGCGGTTGTCAGGAGTGTATAGTTTGGTGGAGGGGGGATGATGGTGTTGTGTTGTTTGAAGGGTGTCTACATAACATATTCATATCACCTTACATAAACACTTCATAACATGTTCATGAACGCATACATCAACAGTTGTAAACTATACATGTTTTTACATTATATTAATAACTACAATAACTACAGGGTCATTTTACCAGAAGACATTTTTTATTTTGAATAACTTTATTATTTTCAGTGAAACCCCTCATTTCTGGACAGCCAGCATAAAAACTGACTTCACACTTTTTGCCTAGACTTTCAACTTTTTTTTTCCTCAAACATTTGTATTTTGCTCCATGCTATTCTTTCTACTTTTTACTCTAATTACTGTAGAATCACTTCATTAATGTTGTCTTGCATGTCACTTTACTATACGGACAGTGAACTACTCATAAATGTGCTATGAACAGTCAATCAACTTAAAATCTCAAACTTTGCGTGGTGGTCCATAACCAATGCACAGTTATACTTGTCCCTTCTCCAAAACTGTGAAATACTAGAAATAAACTAGAAATAAAACTGTGAAATCACTAGAAATAACACCTCCAAAGTAATTGGGAGAACAGTGTTAGCATTTACCCCAAGAAAGTTAAACTTACTTTATATAACATTCTCCACAACTATGTATAGACTGTTGAATTAACAGTACATTTTTAAAGAATAATTAAAGTAAAAAATAGATATAATAGCAAAATAGTGCAAAATACAAATGCATGAGAAAAAAAAAACATTTAAAGAGTTGAAAGTCTAGGCAAAAAGTGTGAAATCACTTTCTGTCCAAAGGGATGAAGCCAGGTCATTTTTTATGCTGGCAGTCCAGAAATGAGGGGTTTCACTGAAAATAATGAAGTTATTCAAAATAAAAAATGAGGACTTTTATTTTCAAGAACATCTTTTGATAGAATGACATTGTAGTCCATATTAATATAATGTAAAACATGTGTAGTTTACAAATGTTTATGTATACATTCATGAACATGTTATGAAGTGTTTATGTAAGGTGATATGAATGTGATATGTAGACACCCTTCAAATAAAGTGTTACCATTGTTTTTCAGGGGTTGGGCTCGGCCCCTTAGTTCCAGTGAAAGGAACTCTTAATGCTTCAGCAGATCAAGAGATTTAGGACGAATTTAATTCTCGCAACTTTGTGGGAACAGTTTGGGGACGGCCTCTTCCTGTTCCAACATGACTGCACACCAGTGCACAAAGCAAGACTGGCCTGCACAGAGTCCTGACCTCAACCAGATAGAACACCTTTGGGATGAATTAGAGTGGAGACTGTGAGCCAGGCCTTCTCATCCAACATCAGTGTCTGACTTCACAAATCTGCTTCTGGAAGAATGGTCAAAAATTCCCATAGACACAGTCCTAACCCTTGTGAAAAGCCTTCCCAGACGAGTTGAAGCTGTTATAGCTGCAAAGGGTGGGCAGACATCATCTTAAACCCTATGGATTAAGAATGGGATGTCACTCAATTTCATATGCGTGTGAAGGCAGACGAGCAAATACTTTTGGCAATATCGTGTGTGTGCATTGCCACTTGCAGGTGTAATGCTTCTTTCCATTGTAGACCATTATTAATAAAGGCTTATTGACGTCTTGCGTCAATCTGTTTGTTTTTTTAAAGCTTTATTTGTTATTTATTATTAATAAAATTAATGACTCATATTGACACCCTGCCTCGATCCCTCCTGTTATCTGTCGGATTACTTAACTCTTCACTGATCTTTTAGCTATATGAAATGGAGGTCTAGTTTGTCCTGCAAGCAAATCTCAGCAAAATAGCTTTTTCTTTAATTCAGCTCAGTGTAGTTGGAGACTGACAGGCACACCTTATGTGGAATTAGGCCAACAAACAAAGCGCTAGACTGCCCACTGAATGCTCTAATGATCTATCGATCCACTACTAAATGAAGAAATTTCCTTGACCAGTGTCAGTGTCATAGTACAGCAAGCAATGATACCTCTCTCAGTAATCAGATTGATTGCTATGTGTCACTATTGTGCAGGTCAAACAGAAGTGCCTTGTGCTACAAGAGCATTTTGTTATGGAAGTTTATTCAGTTCAGGATGTATCATTTGTATAGAATGGAAAATTCTGTACAGGTATTGATAATTATAAATGTCTGTAATAGATTAAAAGCAATTTTGTGAGCAGTATGTGCTGTAAATTTTCTTTTGAGACAGCAATGATTACTCCATTAAACTTTTATTTGATGAAATATTTTGACATTATGGCCATTTTCAAAGTTTTTATAGTGTCAGTCCTAGTTTAGAGTATATATATATATATATATATATATATATATATATATATATATATATATATATATATATATATATATATATATACAGTGGTGAAAAACAGTATTTAGTCAGTCACCAATTGTGCAAGTTCTCCCACTTAAAACGATGAGAGAGGCCTGTAATTGACATCATAGGTAGACCTCAACTATGAGAGTCAAAATGAGGAAAACAATTTAAGAAAATCACATTATCTCATTTTTAAAGAATTTATTTGCAAATAATGGTGGAAAATAACAAAAGTTCATCTCAATACTTTGTTATATAACCTTTCTTGGCAATGACAGAGGTCAAACGTTTTCTTTAAGTCTTAAGAACTTGCAATTGGTGACTGACTAAATACTTTTTTTCCCCCACTATATATATATATATATATATATATATATATATACACACACATAGGCAGGGCCAGACAAATATTAAAAAGCAAAGGCCACTAGAGGCACCAAGCCAATCCTGTGGCCAACATTAGAGATACATAAACATGGTTATCACATGTACAGTGGGTTGCAAAAGTATTCATACCCCTTGAACTTTTCCATATTTTGTCACATTACAACCACAAACATAAATATATTTCACTGGAATTTAATGTGAAAGACCAACACAAAGTGGTATACAATTGTGAAGTGGAAAGAAAATTATACATGAATCAAAACATTTTTTACAAATAAAAAACTAATAAGTGCGACGTGCAAAAGTATTCAGCCCCCCTGAGTCAATACTTTGTGGAGCCACCTTTTGCTGCAATTACAGCTGCAAGTCTTTTAGGGTATGTCTCCACCAGCTTTGCACATCTAGTGACTGAAATTCTTGCCCATTCCTCCTTGCAAAACAGCTCAAGCTCAGTCAGATTGGATGGAGAGCGTTTGTGAACAGCAGTTTTGAGATCTTGCCACAAATTCTCAATTGGGTTTAGGTCTGGACTCTGACTGGGCCATTCTAACACATGAATATTCTTTTTTTTAAACCACTCCATTGTAGCTCTGGCTTTATGTTTAGGGTCGTTGTCCTGCTGGAAGGTGAACCTCCGCCCCAGTCTCAAATCTTTTGCTGACTCCAACAGGTTTTCTTCCAAGATTGCCCTGTATTTGGCTCCATCCATCTTCCCATCAACTTTGACCAACTTCCCGGTCCCTGCTGAAGAGAAGCACCCCCAGAGCATGATGCTGCCACCACCATATTTGACAGTGGGGATGGTGTTTTCAGAGTGATGTGCAGTGTTATTTCTCCGCCACGCATAGCGTTTTGCATTGTGGCCAAAAAGTTCTATTTTGGTCTCGTCTGACCAAGCACCTTCTTCCACATGTTTGCTCTGTCCTCAACATGGCTTCTGGCAAACTGCAAACGGGACTTCTTATGGTTTTCTTTTAACAATCTTTCTCCTTGCCACTCTTCCATAAAGACCACATTTGTGTAGTGCACGACTAATTGTTGTCCTGTGGACAGTTTCCCCCACCTGAGCTGTGGCTCTCTGCATTTCATCCAGAGTCACCATGGGCCTCTTGGCTGCCTCTCTGATCAGTGATCTCCTTGTTCGGCCTGTAAGTTTAGGTGGACGGCCTTGTCTTGGCAGGTTTACTGTGGTGCCATACTCTTTCCATTTCCGGATGATGGATTGAACAGTGCTCCGTGAGATGTTCAAAGCTTGGGAAATCTTTTTATAACCTAAGCCTGCTTTAAACTTCTCCAAAACCATATTCCTAACCTGTCTGGTGTGTTCTTTGGACTTCATGATGCTGTTTGCTCCCCAATATTCTCTTAACCAACATCTGAGGCCGTCACGGAGCAGCTGTATTTGTACTGAGATTAGATTACACACAGGTGGACCCTTTTGAGTCATTAGCAGTCATCAGGCAACTTCTGAATGCAATTGGTTGCACTCAGGGAAAAGGGGGCTGAATACTTTTGCACGTCGCACTTATTAGTTTTTTATTTGTAAAAAATGTTTTGATTCATGTATAATTTTCTTTCCACTTCACAATTGTATACCACTTTGTGTTGGTCTTTCACATTAAATTCCAGTGAAATATATTTATGTTTGTGGTTGTAATGTGACAAAATATGGAAAAGTTCAAGGGGTATGAATACTTTTGCAACCCACTGTATATACGTACATGATGTAGAAGAGTCCTTGATTTTATGATATCGCCAGCCGAACACTTCAATACTCCATCTTTGTCTGACTTTGATTAATGAACCCTGCAGGTTTGTATTTGGGATCACTGAAGATCACTGCACTACAAGCGTGCTAGTAGCCGTGCTTTTGAATATTGTGTTTTCTAAATGAGTTCTATCTGATAAGGCATGAATACTTGGTCTTCCTGATGTGGAAACTGATGACATGTTTGACAGATTTTTTGTCAGTCATCATTGTTATCTGATTCTTTTTCATACAGTTATATTCAATAACCCAGCTATCAAGACAGGCTGTGAAGAAATGCTAGAAAGAAATTACATTCTAGAAAGAGCTCTAAAAAGATGTCATGCTAGCTATCATGGTAGTAACTTTAGCATTACAGTTGGGAAATGACTATAAAATCAATGCATAAGAGGGTGAAAAGTAGTTGTTTTGTTAATAGTGGTAAATATTAGTAAATGTGGGGAAATTCAGCTGGTCTGATGGGTAAAAGGGAAAAGAGGTGGTTTGATGAAGAAGTCTCCAGGCTAAGTGGACATTTAGGCCACAAGTTCTGCATTTTTAGGCACCAAACTGAAATGAAAAATGGGGCCAGGGCTTTGGGCCATAATTGAGCCCGAGACAGGACATTCCTAATACTTGCTAGAGTAAATGGAACAGTAGCATTATGAGTGCAGACTGAGGTGCTTTTCCATACTGTAGACCAGATGACAAAGGCTTGGGGTTCATCACCTCACAAATCAGGACATGGATCAACGAGGCTGCCTTGGGAGTGCCCTGTCCTCCAGTTCTGCTTGCGACTGCATTAACCTCTACAGCGTCAGCGTCATCTCTGGAATACCAGCATATCAAATGCTGGTCATAAATCACACTCTAGGTTGGGTTCCAGCAGTATCAGCCTTGTACCTATAAAGTTATCACAAGACTTTCTAATGCAGAATTTTTTCTGTGGATATGAACTCTTGCAATTTTCAAACTATTCTGCATTGTCAGGGTTTCTGCCACTTTTTCAGCTTAACCTTCTACGCAATGATATTCGTTTTCTTGATGCATCATTCATAATTCACACAGAAGGTAATGAAGTTAGCTGAATGTGCTGTGGTTCAGCCCTACCAGTCAGAGACTTTTTTGCTTTATCTCACTGTGCTCCCACCATAACCCACCAGTCAGTCTGTTTTCGCATAGACAGTATTATTATAGACAGTATACCTTAATGTTACCACACTCCAAACAACAAACAGCATCCAAAAACTCAAAACAAATGTTTTTAAGGAAGATGCTGCCACCGGTCAGCGACCCCAGCATTGCAATTCTTTATTTAAGAGACCCTTATTAGTCCCACAATGGGGAAATTTCACCTCCGCATTTAACCCATCTGTGAAGTGAAACACCACATACACTCTAGTGAGCACACACTAGGGGGCAGTGAGCACACTTGCCAGAGAGCGGTGGGCAGCCCGATCTGCAGAGCCCGAGGAGCAGTTGGGGGTTAGGTGTCTTGCTCAAGGACACCTCAGTCATGTGCTGTTGGCTCTGGGGATCGAACCGGCGACCTTCCGGTCACAAGGCTGGATCCCTAACCTCCAGCTTCATTGGTTCTCCTTTACTGCACTAACTTAAACCCAGAACTAGAGCAACTAAAGCCACAGATGGTTTGATATTTACCATGAGAAGGAAGTGAATTTAATGTGCTGGTTTTGTTGTACCTTTTATCTTGAGAACAGTGAGTTTGTGAAGCGTAAATTAGCTGGTAACCAAGCTTGATAAATATACTACATTTGTCCAAATTTAAGATAGAAAAAGTTTTAGTCCTTAAAACCATACCAGCATAATACAGTAGAACTTATAATGTAAATCTTTGACTTGAGATCATATATGCTATGTCTGTGCTCTGTCACACTGTCTGTGGCACTTCTGTGCTGGTGTGCAGCAAAGTTTACTCCGTAGAACCATTAACATTAACACCAAAACAATGCCAAGTTCCAAATGATCCCTTTTCCCCAATTTGAACACTGCAGAACTGTTCAGATTGTTTATATTGCAAGTTTAGCATCTGTCAAAGCAATTTAGAGCATATTCCTTTGAAATTACTTTTGTTATAGTAAACATTACAGTAAGTTGCTCGAGAAATATTAGGGAGTCTGGTAGTTAGATATACATTATTTGAAGCCATTTTTTCAAAATGTACATAATTAAATCAATAAGATGTCAAATAAAAAAGAGTTTGCAACGTTTGCAATGCAAATATAGCCGTTTTACTTACTTTCCAAAATGATTGCATGTGACATATGCAAAACAATGTCTTTGGCATCAGGCAGCATATTAATAACCAGCACTTGTAATAGCTTCCTGTGAGGCACTAAAGTCTTTGAATGTCTGGTTCTTATCACGACCACTTTGAACAATTCTGAGTCAGTATTTTTCTCTAGAACAGAGCAAACCACTTTGAATTACTTTGTTTACATCTTAACAATTTAATCATGCAGAGATTTTGAAAATCAGAATTCCCCATTAAAGCTGCTTATACTGCTGAAATGTAATTACCCAATCAAATCACCAGTATGTTGAATCACTTTGAATCATTCTTAATTCACAAAAATAGGTTTTGAATCAAACCAGAAAACAATGAATCATGAATTGAATCAATTCATTGTCAGCTTAAAGATTTGCACCTCTACAACTCTACATTTGAACAATGTATCATAACCTTTCGTTTTTAACATTTGTCTACAAAAACTGGCCTTGCATTAATTCTGATACACATCTTGATGATTTAACTTTTTTTTTCTCAAGCATTACAGCCGCATTGTATATGAGAGCAACTCTCTACAGAGCTTGTGGCTTTATGCATGCATTACATGCAACAGCAGCCTTACTGTGAGTGTGATTTGACATGCTCAAACTACTTGTCAGCCATTGAGAGCCCAGTGAAGTAGTCATAAATAAAGACAGATTACTCCAGACTTGCTGTCACTGACAGGAAAATGAAATGACTCCAGATCACATTTTATGGGTGTTGATTTTGTCTCTGTGTGTTCCCTCACTGAACCAGCAGGGCTTGGGTTTCATATGTGCACACTGTGGTTATGTGGGCTGTAAGGTGGGTGCTTGAGAGATGATTACCACAGATCAAGATCAAGTCAATCATAGACCGTAGCAACTTTTTGCTATGTCCTTTCCTCACTCTTAAAGCTTGATAAAAGCGCAATAATTTTTACATTATTTCTCATAAAATTATTGAATCATAGTTACATAAGCTCTCTCTCTCTCTCTCTCTCTCTCTCTCTCTCTCTCTCTCTCTCTCTCTGTCCTTTACATTGTGTGAAAATTTCATGATTGGACCAATAAAAATACTGCAAAATTGCTTAGAATAAAATATTTTTAAATTAACTTGCATTGAAAGTAAAGACCATTTTTACTCTCTCTTGTAAAGTTACTATTTTGGAGATAACTGTTTGTCTTTGGACGGCGACGATATATATAATCGTCATATATATATATATAATATACATATATATATAATATATATATGTAATCCTCGAACCCGGTGGTGGACACCCCAGGTGAGAGATGCCGTCAAGCTGAAGAAGGAGTCCTACCGGGTATGGTTGGCCTGTGGGACACCAGAGGCAGCTGGCAGGTATCGACAGGCAAAGCGATCTGTGGCTTCAGTCGTGTCCAAGGCAAAAACCCGTGTATGGGAGGAGTTTGGTGAGGCCTTGGAAAGTGACTTTAAGTCGGCTCCGAAAAAGATTCTGGCAAACCGTCAGGCGACTCAGAAGGGGAAAGCAGTGTGCCACTAGCACTGTATATAGTGGAGATGGTGTGCTGCTGACTTCGACTGAAGACGTCATTGGGCGGTGGAAGGAATACTTTGAGGACCTTCTCAATCCCACCGACACGTTCTCCAGTGAGGAGGCAGAGTCTGGGGACATGGGAATAGGCTTGTCCATTACTGAGGCCGAAGTCGCTAAGGTAGTTAAGAAGCTCCTTGGTGGCAAGGCTCCAGGGGTGGATGAGATCCGCCCTGAGTTCCTCAAGGCTCTGGATGTTGTGGGGCTGTCTTGGCTGACACGCCTTTTCAACATTGCGTGGACATCGGGGGCGGTGCCACTGGATTGGCAGACTGGGGTGGTGGTGCCTCTTTTTAAAAAAGGGGACCGGAGGGTGTGTTCCAACTACAGGGGAATCACACTCCTCAGCCTCCCTGGCAAGGTCTATGCAGGGGTACTGGAGAAGAGAGTCCGGCTTATAGTTGAACTTCGGATCCAGGAGGAGCAGTGCGGGTTCCGTCCTGGTCGTGGAACACTGGACCAACTTTTCACCCTCTCCAGGATTCTGGAGGGTTCATGGGAGTTTGCCCAACCAGTCCACATGTGCTTTGTGGATCTGGAGAAGGCATTCGACTGTGTTCCCCGGAGTATTCTGTGGGAGGTGCTTCGGGAGTACGGGGTACATGGCTCTTTGCTACGAGCCATTCAGGCCCTGTACAAGCAGAGCATGAGTTTGGTTCGCATGGCCGGCAGTAAGTCAGACTTGTTCCCAGTGAGAGTTGGACTCCGTCAGGGCTGCCCTTTGTCACCGATTCTATTCATAATTTTTATGGATAGAATTTCTAGGCGCAGTCAGGGGATGGAGGGTGTCCGGTTTGGTGACCTCAGGGTCACATCGCTGCTGTTTGCAGATGATGTGGTCCTATTGGGGACATCAGGCCGCGAACTTCAGCTTTCGCTGGATTGGTTTGCAGCCGAGTGTGAAGCGGCTGGGATGAGAATCAGTACCTCCAAATCCGAGACCATGGTTCTCAGGCGGAAAAGGGTGGAGAGCCCTCTCTGGGTCGGGGATAGGCTCTTGCCTCAAGTGGAGGAGGTCTAGTATCTCGGGGTCTTGTTCACGAGTGATGGTACAAGGGAGCGGGAGATTGACAGGCGGATTGGTGTTGGGTCAGCAGTGATGCGGGCTCTTTACCGGTCTGTTGTGGTAAAGAAAGAGCTGAGCCATAAGGCAAGGCTCTCGATTTACCGGTCGATCTACGTTCCCACCCTCACCTATGGTCATGAGCTTTGGGTAATGACCGAAAGAATAAGATCGCAAATACAAGCGGCCGAAATGAGTTTCCTCCGCAGGGTGTCTGGGCTCTCCCTTAGAGATAGGGTGAGAAGTTCGGTCATCCGGGAGGGACTCCGGGAGTAGAGCCGCTGCTTCTTCACATTGAGAGGAGTCAGCTGAGGTGGTTTGGGCATCTGGTTAGGATGCCTCCTGGACGCCTCCCTCGGGAGGTGTCACAGGCAAGTCCACCTGGGAGGAGACCCCGGGGAAGACCCAGGACACGCTGGCGTGACTATATCGGAATCCCCCTTGGAGAGCTAGTGGAAGTGGCTGGGGAAAGGGATGTCTGGGCCTCATTGCTTAGGATGCTGCCCCCGCGACCCGAACCCCGGAGAAGCGGAAGCTAATGGATGGATGGATGGATGGATATATATATAGCCATGTGGGCCCACCACCCGCAAGGTCCAGCATGGGGGAGCGGTGCACAAAATCCAGGGCATGGGAGGAGTTTGGTGAGGCCTTGGAAAAAGACTTTCGTTCGGCCTCAAAGAGGTTCTGGACAACTGTCCGATGACTCTGGGGGGGTAGGGGGTGGTTGTGCCAAAGCTGTATTTGGCAAGGGTGGAGAAACTCTGACTTTGAATGAGGTTAGTGTCGGTCGGTGGAAGGAGCACTTTGAGGAACTTCTTAATCCGGGAGACGTGCCTCCCTCACGGGAGTCAGGGCCAGAGGCTTCTGGGGTGTCAAGTTCCAGTTCCCTGGTGGAGGTCAGTGAGGTAGTTGTTAAGCTCCTCAGTGGCAAGGCACTGGGGGTGGATGAGATTCGTCCAGAAATGCTTAAGGCTCTGGATATTATGGGGCTGTCATGGCTAACACACCTCTGCAATAGTGCATGGACCTCGGGAACAGTACCCTTGGACTGGCAGACTGGGGTGGTGGTCCCTATTTTTAAAAAGGGGGACCGGAGGGTGTGTGCCAATTATCGGGGTATCACACTGCTCAGCCTCCCTGGGAAAGTCTATGCAAATGTGCTGGAAAGGAGACTCTGACCGATAGTTGAACCTCAGATTGAGGAGGAACAATGTGGATTCCGTCCCGGCCGTGGAACAATGGATCAGCTTTTCACCCTCTCACAGATTGTTGAGGGGGCATGGGAGTTTGCCAACCCAGTCTACACGTGTTTTGTGGACTTGGAGAAGGCTTATGACCGTGCTCCTCGAGATATCTTGTGGGAGGTCCTCCAGGAGTATGGGGTGCCGGGGCTACTACTCCGGGCTCTCTGTACTCCCGGAGTGAGAGCTGTGTCTGTATACTCGGCATTAAGTCAGACTCTTTCCGTGTTAGCGTTGGACTCCGCCAGGGTTGTGCTCTGTCTCCACTCTTGTTCGTGATATTCATGGACAGAGTGTCAGGGTGTAGCCGGGGTCAGGAGGGCATTATGTGTGGAGGCCGGAGGGTGGCGTCTCTGCTATTTGCAGATGATGTTGTTCTTTTGGCAGAATCACATGGATGCCTCCAGCGCTCGCTGGAGCGGTTTGCAGCGGTTGGTATGCGGATCAGCACCTCCAAGTCTGAGTCCATGGTCTTGGCCCGGAAAAGGATGGCATGCCCACTCCAGGTAAGGGGAAAGGACCTGCTCCAGGTGGAGGAGTTTAAGTATCTTGGGGTCTTGTTCACGAGTGATGGGAAGAGGGATCGTGAGATCGGCCGTAGGCTGGGACAGGTAGCAGCAGTAATGCGGTCACTGTACCGGACTGTAGTGGTGAAGAGGGAGTTGAGCCAAAAGGCGAAGCTCTCTGTTTACCGGTCGATCTACATCCCAACCCTCACCTATGGTCATGAGCTGTGGGTAATGACCGAAAGAACGAGATCGCGAATACAAGCGGCAGAAATGAGCTTTCTTCGTCGGGTGGCAGGCCACATCCTCCCAGACCTGGATTAAAGCATCCGCTAACTCCTGGACAGTCTGTGGTGCAACGTGGCGTTGGTGGATGGAGTGAGACTTGATGTCCCAGATGTGCTCAATCGGATTCAGGTCTGGGAAATGGGCAGGCCTGTCCATAGCTTCAGTGCCTTCATCTTGCAGGAACTGCTGACACACTCCAGCCACATGAGGTCTAGCATTGTCCTGCATTAGGAGGAACCCAGGGCCAACCACACCAGCATATGGTCTCACAAGGGGTCTGAGGATCTCATCTCGGTACCTAATGGCAGTCAGGCTACCCCTGGCGAGCACATGGAGGGCTGTGCGGCCCTCCAAAGAAATGCCACCCCACACCATTACTGACCCACTGCCAAACCGGTCATGCTGAAGGATGTTGCAGGCAGCAGATCGCTCTCCACGGTGTCTCCAGACTCTGTCACGTCTGTCACATGTGCTCAGTGTAAACCTGCTTTCATCTGTGAAGAGCTCTCCTGGTGTACTGGCCTGTCTCCTGGTAGCGCCTCCAGCCTCTGGACACTACGCTGACAGACACGGCAAACCTTCTTGCCACAGCTTGCATTGATGTGCCATCCTGGATTAGCTGCACTACCTGAGCCACTTATGTAGGTTGTAGAGAGAGAGGGAAGGAGGTTGTTCCCCAAAATCTCACAGTCATCCTCTCCTTAATACAGTGCATTCGTCCTGTCCCATGTGCAGAAAAACACCCCAAAGCATGATGCTTCCACCCCCATGCTTCACAGTAGGGATGGTGTTTTTGGGCTGGTACTCATCATTCTTCGTCCTCCAAACATGGCGCGTGGAATTAAGACCAAAAAGTTCTATTTTGGTCTCATCTGACCACAGAACTTTCTCCCATGACTCCTCTGGATCATCCAAATGGTCATGGGCATTTAAGACGGCCTGGATGTGTGCTGATTTAAGCAGGGGAACCTTCCGTGCCATGCATGACTTTAAACTATGACGTCTTAGTGTATTACCCACAGTAACCGTGGAAACAGTGGTGCCAGCTCTCTTCAGGTCATTGACCAGCTCCTCCCGTGTAGTTCTGGGCTGATTCCTCACCTTTCTCAGGATCATTGATACGCCACGAGGTGAGATCTTGCATGGAGCCCCAGTCCGAGGGAGATTGCCAGTCATGTTTAGCTTCTTCCATTTTCTAATAATTGCTCCAACAGTTGATCTTTTTTCACCAAGCTTCTTGGCAATTGCCCCGTAGCCCTTTCCAGCCTTGTGGAGGTCTACGATTTTGTCTCTGGTGTCTTTGGACAGCTCTTTGGTCTTAGCCATGTTAGTAGTTGGAGTCTTACTGATTGTGTGGGGTGGACAGGTGTCTTTATGCAGCTAACAACCTCAAACAGGTGTTTCTAATTTAGAATAATAAGTGGAGTGGAGGTGGACTTTTTAGAGGCGGACTAACAGGTCTTTGAGGGCCAGAATTTTTGCTGATTGACAGGTGTTCAAATACTTATTTTGCAGCAGTAACACACAAATAAATTATTAAAAAATCATACGTTGTGCTTTCCAGATTTTTTTTTTTTTAGATTGTGTCTCTCACAGTGGACATGCACCTAAGATGAAAATTTCAGACCCCTCCATGATTTCTAAGTGGGAGAACTTGCAAAGTCGCAGGGTGTTCAAATACTTATTTTCCTCACTGTATACACACACACACAAATATATATATATATATATATATATATATATATATATATATATATATATATATATATATATATATATATATATATATGTATATAGTAGTTTTAGTTAAACAGTGCTTTGTTGATTGTTAGTTTTCACACTTCATAAAATCAGATAAACAGCAGAAACCTACAGTCTGTTATAATTATTGTAGCACTGGCAGGTGAAACTACCCAGAAATCTGTTAGTGTTAATGCTTACTTTTTTGTTTTTCATTAGTTTTCTTCATATTTTTTTTACCTTGTGTTATTTATGTTGTTGTCATGTTCAAGCTTATGAGTGGATTCATTTTACACAGTTTTGTTAAATGACTTATGATGGTATTTTGGGTTGGCATTCCGCCACTAGAAATTAATGGTTCATTATCTACAACATTTTTGCAGATAAATTTCCGGTCATCAATACTGGCCAATATTATTGGATAAATTCTACTATAAGCACCTTTGTGACTGATGTTTTGTTTACCCTGCTTCTGGTTCTTTGCTGTTGCTAGTCTCTTAGTTTTCATCCTTTGTTTATTTTACATTTGTAGTTTACTTGCTGCTTGCCTCCTGTGTGTTTGTAAGAAAGCTGGGCAGCATAAATATAACACACATTTTTAAAATTCACCAATGAATTTTAAATGTTCATAAAAAGCAGCTGTAAAACACAGTGAAGAAAATGAAGATAATTCAAACTGAGATGAGGCTCCTGTTAGTGCTAGCTATAGCCATTAGTTCTGATCCTAGCTCGAGTAACCATGTTACACAAGTGCCGTGCTGTAATTAGTGGCCCTTTGTGTGATATTTCAAGCCTGTCAAGTTTCTTCCATTATCCTCTACCTGCCGATCTTTCCCACCCTTGACATTTCGAAAACAGCTCTGTTACCAAAGAAACGCTGCTGTAGAAATGGTACCTGTAGTCTGTGCTGTTTGGTCTGCTGTGCTCTCTCTCACTCCTACACAGACAACAGTGCTCCGTTGGGAAGAGGCTAAAACATTTTAGCATCTCAACTCATTGTGCTCAGGTTAGACCCATAGAGAAATCTTCCATCAATACTGCAGCTACTATATGACATAACACAGAAGACACGATACAGCAGTGGTGGGCAGTGGGGTATGTTAGCATTATTGTGCAATAATATCTGGCACAATACACATTTCAGAGGAAACTTAAACCAATTACAGTGAGCCAGTCAACAGCAATGACCACTGTATAGTGTAACACCGGGGAGCGAGGAGGCAGATGCATGTGCTGAGATAAGCGACTTTTATTATGGGCAAATCCAGGGTCATGGTCAAGACGGTCCATGTTCAAATAGCCAATACGAACAGATCGGGGTGCAGATATAATAAACACAGAAACACCCAACAAACATGCAAACACGACCAAACAGTACAAAGACCAGCGACAACAAAGGGCAAACACGGGGCTTATAAAACAGGGATAACGAGGGACAGATGGAAAAAAGGGGGCCACAATCAGTCACAAAACAAGGGGCCGGACTAGGAAACCAAAACAAAGAGCACGTGGACTAGACCCAAACAAATGCACATGGACCAGACTGGGAGGGGCCAATCGTGACTTATAGCAACTATACAAACTGCATAGTAACAAAAATTAGATTGGATGTCAGGCTATTATGCATTTATCTTTTATTTTATTAATTTTATTTATCTAACTGCTTGATATTTCCTCCTTACCCAGCTTAAAACTGTAGTTTTATATGTTATTTGTGACATTATGCAGTTTTATGTACCTAAGCTTTATTAGTTAGACAGAATTTTAATTTCTCTCCATTGTGGTGCTGATTTAAAAACTGCAAAAACATTAGTAACATTAGCTATTAACATCTGATTTCCATATATATATATATATATATATATATATATATATATATATATATATAACTTGTATATTATGAAGGGATACTTTTGTCACTCTTACAATATAGTTGATGACAGTCTACCTACTTTAAGCTTGGCATATGTATATTAAGGCATAGAGCAGGCATCTGTGGCACCATTTGTACCTTTCATGCTAAACCGCTGTGTCAAGAGCAGTTTCAGCCCCCTACTGCTTGGTAATGTCTCCTAAGCCTGACGTCTGGTCTTTTGACGCCATCCCCTCCCCTACGTCTGCCTCATAAAAGATTCATGCCACTTTAACAACCTCTGCGTCGGCTTCTGCTCGCCACAAGCTCCGGCTAAGAGATATCAGGGCTTTTTATTAGGGCCTTGGTGCTGCAGAGTCAATGATGTGTGTGATAAAACAATGTGTTATTTTGCTAGGGCAGCAGCTGGGAGGGAGGCGTGGAACTGCTGAGCTCTCTGCTGTGTGCATCGGGGGGGGTTATAGTGTGGGCGATGATAAGGGTGGATCGAAATGGATCTATGTTTTCGATTCATCTTTGTAGAGCTTTTCACACCACAAATTGTCACATAGAAGAAATCTGGGACCTTTAATGAGCACCATCTCAGTGAGTCTTTGTGGCAGCAGTAGAAACTCCCCAAGCTGGTGTGAGGAGGACGCCTTGCGAGGAGCCAAGACATTCTCATGTGGTCAGCACCGGATAGTGAAGTTACAGCCAGAGATAAAGCGTACATGAGTAGGATTAAAGAAAGGTAATTGGTTCATACAGATGGAAGATAAATGACCAATGTTAGCAGTAGGGGACTCTTACTTGATTTGAACACACATAGGATGATCAATTTGAAATTTGATCTTGGTGTTGGTAGGAAATAATATATGGAAATCTTTTTTAAAAGTACATTTTGCTATAATCTACTTCATGCATACCAGTGCTTTTGCATAAATAAAGGGCCCATATCATGGGAAATTTCATCACTTCTTGAAATAAATGAATATGATGTAATAAGTGAGTACCGTTTGTGCAACCAGTCCATACTGGGAAACTAAGTTGTAAGAACAGCCTGTTTTGTAGTCATTGTTTTTTATATTGTCATGAAAGTTGACTCATTTTTTTACACATATATGTAGCCTATAGCAGTTTTGCCCTGCCCATTTATGCAAAAGTTATAAAAAGTGTTTCAACCAGGACTACTTTTTGGATAAAGGGCAAAATAAGGCTGCCAATTAGAACAGAGCTCATTTACATATATTAGATTTACATATATGACCCCACACAAATGCTATGAGTGAGATTCAGGGGCAGAGTGAAGTACAAGAAATGTAGGATGAAAATGTATAACAGTGCTCTTTTCCAAATTATTGTTAAAAGCACAGCTTTTTAGCTTCAAAAGTGGTTTAAACAGCTGAAAAGTTGGATGTTGATCAATGCTGGGGGGACAATTCCAAAGCGATAATCACTGTGTTGGGAAGGAGAACTATGACAGAACTGTAGAGGATTCATTGCACAGCTTTACAAATAATATTAAGTAGAAGGTGCTTGTAATGTTTTACTCCATTTATTGATAAAACAACTGATTATTGCCGGGCTTTAATAATTGATTGTTTACATTACAGTAAATTTCCCCCTGTCTCTGCTGCAGGTTTTCCAGAGTGACATACTATCTGAGGAAGATTCTCACCCTTTTCTGTGTAGTTCAAGCGTGGTTCAGAGGAGTTGTAAACTGAAATGTAATTCTTCAAGATTTCCTACAGATGTTCTCCGCTATAATATTTCAAAATTATGTGCTCTTTGTTTACAAAAAAAAACAAATCCTACATTTTTCTTTTTTTTTTTTACCTCCATGGTCCACTTAGAACATCTGTGTTGTCTTATCTATCAAAAACAATCATAGTTCACTGGCAAGATCATTTTCCTACCTCACATAATCTTTTAAAATGAAACAAGCTGCTTTGTATAGGGTGTCTTTTAGACTGGTAAATACCCTCTGTTTGGATTGGCTGTCCTACATTGTGCAGCATTCAAAAAGAAGTCTAGGTTGAAACACTCATTGTGTATGGGTGGGGCAACGTTTGGGGCACTTGTTTCCATATATGGACTGTGTAATGTGGGCAATGAATGCTACATTTTGAGTTATAACAGAATTTACACACGAACTCCAGCTCTTATTACAAAAAAAAAAAAAGAAAATTCCATTTTTCCATCGTATGGGCCCTTTAATATGTAAAGCATGTAGACATGGCTTTGGAGCTCACTTGTTTTCTTAAGTGTGTATGGCAGTCTGAAGTTTGTCCAGCAGAGTAGCTGTTAGCACACAAGTCACTTTTTGTAAGCATAATTTAAGGAGAATAAAAGCTGTGGACCCATACCAACAGGAGCTCATGCATTGTACATTAGTAGTCACAGCTTTCAAAATAAGTTGTTTTCAAAAACAATATGTAATCAATAATCCTGATTTTGTAACAAGAAAATATCATGCTAATTATTTTTAGACATCACCCAGGCCTATAGTCCCAAAACTATAACTCTCTAGGCAGCTAGCAGATGGTGGGTTTAGCCATCTTCGTAGACTACATGCTTTCACTCTCTATATAAACTGTAAACTCTTTGTTGAATGGGCACTTGTCTTGTTTTACAGCCACACCTCTCAGACAAAGGTCTCCCTCCACTGGTCTAATGGCTACTAATGGGGTTTACTGATATTCTGCTGTACAGAAACTCCTGATCTTGTGCAGTAGAGATTTCTGCATTGCTGTAAAGGAGAAGGCCCTACCGGAGCACACTCCCAACCCAAAAATGCTGGAGGACCATTAGCAGAGAAGCTGACCACACACATTCTGTTTTTATGTTCCTTTGTAAGGAAACTGTAGCAGTGGATTCACCAAAGATTGCACAGCAAGAGGTTGTTGTCAAATAAAACACTGTTTATGTACAATCAGCTGGACAGCTTTAGAGGGTTCGTAATTCCCCCCTTTGAGTTAAGGCTTTAACAACTCATGGCTCCTTTGCCTTGTGCCTTGTCCACGTCTGAAGTTTACAAAAAACAGTTATTTGTACTGGGTAAGATGTGTGTCAGCTTTTGCAGTTCTTCCTCTAGAGCACCAGTTGGACTGGAGAGAGCCTGAATGCAGCAGTGTTAACTCAGTACTGCCTTTCAAGTTCTTCATTCTTTCTCTCCCTCTCACTATAAGATATACGCTAGGGATAACATTATTGATTGTAATTGAGTAATCAATTTTTTTTGTTGATTAATCAAGTACTTAGAGTTTTTTAAAAAGGCCAGACAATAAAAGTGGAGTTAACCCTAACAGCCCTTACAGAGTTTTTTCCATAATTTACTGGCGAATAATAAATTAGGAGGCTTTTAGAAAAAATTAATTAAACCTATGTAAAAACCTTTGTGTCAAAAATGCATTCATAATTCATAATGCCTATTAGCAGGATATTTTAAAACATGCAATGTCATTATTTAGATGGCCAGCTGATCACTGCTAATTCATCAAGTAAGCAATACATATCCATTAAAGATATTTGATTTTAATTCTATATTTATTTTTGCATAATTCAGTTGTTATCAAAGTCGTTCTGAGTGGTTTGATGTAAGACGGTTTATTGTAGAAAAGCTTACCAACTTGTGTTGGCTAGCGATGATGTTGGATGTTGATACTTATGATTGATACCATGAAGCAATTCCTGACGCATATGCACACTAGTAGGCGTAACTTTACAGCATGTTGGCAGTGTGGGTTGATACGAGTGTACAGGATGCTTGGTCCTGGTTCTTACTACTCAATATTGTATGTATTATGTGAAAAAAGTATTTGCCCCTTTTTAATTTCTTCTATATTTGCATACTGGTTAGAAGTGAATGTTTCAGATCATCAAACTACTTTTAATATTAGACAAAAATATCCCAACTAAACACAAAATGCTGTTTTTAAATGATGATTTCGTTTATTGAAGGAAAAATGCTGTTCCGCCCTACCTGGCCATGTGTGAAAAGGCAACTGCCCCTTCAAAGTCGGAGTGGCCCAGTCAAAGTCCTGAATTCCATTGTGATGCTGTGGCCAGACCTTAAACGGCCTGTTCATGCTCTAAAACCCTCCAATGTAGCCAACAAATCTGCAAAGAAGAGTGGGACAGAATTCCTCCACAGCAATGTAGAAGACTCAGGACAAGTTATTGCAAAAGTTTGATGGCAGTTATTTCTGCCAAAGGTGGCACAACAGGTTGTAAGGTTTAGGGGGCACTTACATTTTCACATGGGTGATATAAGTTTTGAATAAATCTTTGTTTCTGGCATGATCATTTAAAAGACACATTTTGTGTTTACTCATGTCTTTTATATCTTTCTGTTATGAAGTTGGTTTAGCATTCTCACTAAGCTAACGTTAGCTTCTGGGGCTAACAAGGATAGGATTTAAATGTAGCTTGAGCTAACAGCACCACACACAAAAACAGTGACGCAGAATGAACCTTGGTGATACATTCTGGCTCACTGAAGGCCTGTTTAGGCCTTCTTGTTAAGCTAACACTAACTTCTGGTGCTAACATCTAGCAACTGCCAGACCACCCTGTTTGATCCTGGTGGCATTGCATTGAGGGTTGAGGCAATGGTGAGGAGGAACAACAAGTTCTCTCTCTGTCTCTCAGCTCAGGTACTTGTGCGTCCTGCGGCTCTCATCAGAGCATTGGGCTTGAGTGGGTGCTGGCCTCATGCTGCCTCTTGCAGCGGTTGGGGCCGTCTGGCACATCCTCTCATTAGCATATATTAGTTTATTGAATTGTGCATTTGTGATGTGCAAAGCTAAGCTGCTTTGTAGCATCCCATGAATCATATGTACTAAGAAAATCTGCGTTAATTATAGACACATTTGATACAGACATTAGTCTTTATAACCACAATAAGCCGTCTAGTTTACCATTTCAAAAACACATTTTTGAGTGCAGGGACTCTTTGATTGTGAAGCCCATGACAAAATACATATTTGAGACCACTGTATCTTGGTGTGTATTGTATTGGTTGAAGCTTATTCTTTTTACTTAAAGAATAAAATAATTAGTGGAGCAGTGTGGGCTATGTCTGTGGTTACTAAAAGATTTGAGTTTGCGCAATATTGGCTTGGCTTTGCCCCTAGAGATGGACAAATGTAAAGTAATGTGATTTGCAATGGTATATTGCAATATAATGCCCAACACATTTAGCTCATTTGTTGGCAATGATGATGCATGAATCTTGAGTAGCAAGCTTTCAAGTATGAGATATTTCATGTTCAGCACGATCGAAACAAAGTGTGTGAATGGCAGCAGCTCATTTAAGTGGTGTTAGTGTAGAAAGCTATCATGCTTCTACTAGTGGCAAGTGGATATCTTTCTTGAAGTTAGTTGTTGTTGTAGCTGTTACTGCTGTCTGCCCTTGGGGCTTCAAAATACATGTGCTTGTCAGAGTAGGTTTTTTTCCTGTGTCAGGTTTTTTCCTGGTCTCTTGAGAAAATTGCAATTTCATGTGACGGTGAAGGAGGAGGTCTGGGCATTCACAGTTGTTTGCTCTTTGCTCCCTTGTGTTTAAAAGCAGGTTTAACCGTGGCTTAGAGTGCCCATCTCTCAGCTTGTCGGTTTAGCAACACTGACAAATGGAAAGACAGTGCTTTCCCGTCCGAGGGCCTTTTACTTTACGTTTCTGCTTTACTGAAAGGCTGGGGGATTTCCTCTGGTGTTTTGGCAGTAATGCTGAGAAGCATTTCTTTGGACCTGCGTGGGTGAGACTCTCAGTGTACACACTGAGGAATATTCTGGTGTTCTACTGAAGTCTATATATGGTTTTATTCTTTGATAAATTGTCAAAACAGCTCTGTGGCTGCCCCAGGACTCTCTGAGCTTACTAACACGGCAGATGTGTTCTGTTTGCATGTTAGTTTTGAAAGCCTCTGATGTTTTAGCACAGAATATGGTAGCCAGACAAATTACCATTTGTATGCTAGTTTTTATGCACATTTTGTAGGACTAGTGACCTCAGAAAATGAATTATTTAACAATTGTGATTACAGTTGCAAGTTTTAGCACTGTTAACACATTTTCCTAGTTCAAACTATCTTCAGTTCTAGGCCAAGTCTAGCTGCTCATGGACATTCAACCTCGAAATGGTAAGTTCTATTGCAATGCCGTGAATTTGTTTATCACTGAAAGACATCAAGTCTGAAGTGTCATTTTCAACCAAACGCTACCATGTGGCACTATCAGTAATTCAGCGGACTACGCTGGGCAGTGCTCACAGGATAACTATGGATAAATTATCAGCAAACTACAGAAATGCGAAGGGTCTTCACTTTCTGTGAAATTCACTGTTCTGGGATCAAAATAGGTCACCTATGAAATTTGTGCAGGTCTGAGGTGTCGTTGGTCGAATGACTGACAGCAGCAGCAGCAGTTCAAAAAGGCTTGTTTACCTTTGCTGGCCTATTTCTTTTGCTTATTCTACCAACTTTAGCAGACCAAAATGATTTTCAATAACTATCAGAGCCACTTGGCCCTATATGCTTAGGCCCTATATCCTTTTGACATTTGGAAATGCCTTTACATTGTGTGTAAATTTCATGAAGAATGGACCAAAAGAAATGGCCCAGAATGACTTGGAAAAATGTCTGGTTCCATTGACTTACATTAAAAGTAAAGTAGGTTTTTTTCCTTCTCTTGTAAAGTTAGCATTTTGGAGATACAAGGTTTTCTTTTGACAACAGCAATATGTACATGATGGCACATTCCTCATAGGTGCACATCATTTTATAACAAGAAAATAATTATATTGAATTTAAACTGTTGATTAACTGGGCAATATAGATGTACATCTCTCATTGAATAATAACCAATGAAGTATTCAGCCAATCCACAGTATAAAAAGAATAAAAGGAAATCTGGGTGAGCCAGTTTGAATGGGCCTATTAAAATTAATTAAAGTATTATCCACAGTTTTCAATATTGATTGTTTATACGTCATTCTGTTCTGTATAGGTCTTCTTATTTTTAGACCGACAAACGGCGTAAATTGTTTCAAAGGAGGGAGGATTTATCTAGGACTCCAGGGAGGTCAGAACCAACTCTGATAACAATGATCAATAATGTTAAATAATGGTATGTCAGTTGTGTGTTGGTCAACCTAGTTGGCTTTGCTAGGTAGGTAGTTAGCTTAAGCAAGCTAGTCAGTAATATAGTAGTCAATAGTAATAGTAGCCCACCTTTTTTTACGGTGACATAATCGAGAAATGTGAAAATGTCAGCTTGATATGTCGGGTTTTGTGGCAAACAACATATTCCTTTGTTTCGAAAATTCCACATCGGGTATGTTTAATGTGACATTAGGCTTACACAGGGTGGTCCGTAGGTGTTTTCAGTGGTTTCAATGCTCTTACCTTTTTTACCTCTTACCTGTTTGCATCCCTGAAAGTAACAAAAGCAACAGCAAAGCTCCAGTTCCCCTCAAAACAAGATGCAACAAGAAATAACCTGTGATGAGAGCAAGAGGCTACAGAAAAGGAGAGCTGGGATGTGCAGCCTCTGTTACTCTCATTCAACGTCAGTGACAAACCTTATTTTCATGTTCACCATGAGTTCATGCGATCTTGTTAATGTTCATGTGAATTAATTGAATTAATATTTTTGAATTACTAAAGGTAGTGCATTCATTCTAATGAAGCTTGTCCACTCAAAGAGCACAATAACACAATAAACTGCTTTTTAAATCAAAAAAATATTTTGTTAGAATTAAATTTGAGGAAAGGAGACAAAAAAATTAAATTCATCATAAATGCAATGAATAACAATACATTATTCAAATAATTGGTCTGTTCTATGAAAATATAATGAATTAATGTGTTTTATAAACAAATTTTAAATAATATAAACATTTATGTCCTCAGTAAGGCTTTTAAATGATTTTTTTTGTTTAAATTGGATGATGTATTTATTGTACTTTGGAAGAGCAAAACAATGCTGAAATACTAAATTAACTTACTAAAAACTAAAATATTTTTACTAATTATGACAAATATAAATATGTTTTTGTAATGCTAATGGAGGTAAATCTAAAAAAAAGTTTTTGGTACCGGGAGATATGTGCATGACAATTATCACATATCAGCGTCAGCCCACAATACCATATCACATCACTTGCAGTCGTGGGCTGGAGGTTAGGGATCTGGCCCTGTGACCGGAAGGTTGCCGGTTCGATCCCCAGGGCTGACAGTCCATGACTGAGGTGTCCTTGAGCAAGACACCTAACCCCCAACTGCTCCCCGGGCGCCGTGGATAGGGCTGCCCAACGCTCTGGGCAAGTGTGCTCACTGCCCACTAGTGTGTATGTGGTGTTTCACTTCACGGATGGGTTAAATGCGGAGGTGGAATTTCCCCGGTTGTGGGATCAAAAAAAAAGTATCACTTATCACTTGTATATCATTAATATATTGTAACTCAAAAACGTAACTTTCTGCCTCTGGCTGCAAATTATACCACCTCACACACACTGACACATGCCTCTTTTCTTAGAAAGCCAGACATGGTCTCACACCATGACATCGTAGGTACTGAGGATGAATACAGTTCATCCAGCATGTCTAGTAAGCCTGAAAGCTGCTTTAGTTAGAGAACTGCATTTTGTATCAGTACAATAAGCAGATGTGAAAGATGACATTTTTCTTACTCTGGAGATTGTCAAACTGAGATGCAACAGATGCAAGCCATGAAGACAGATGCTTGGAGAATCTTCCTTTCACCAACATAAATGGTTTGCATGCTTTCATACGGTCTCTGTGGGTTAGAAGCTACACTGGGACACATCAATAGTAGTGCAGCCAGAGACCCTCCACAGGCACATAAACGCAGGAAATAGGATTTGTAAAACACAGTTACATACCCTGACTGAACTGAAGCAGAATTGCTAAAGTGATAGTTAATGCAAAATCAAGTTAGATTCTCTTAAACCTAATCAGTGTTTTTCCCCCTAAGTTTATTCCAGCCAGGTGGTAAACCTATTGAAGCCACTAGTGTTGTTGTGCGTAGCTGGTGTCAAACACAAGGAGATCCTCTCAGTACTATCGTTGCGCGCTGAGAATTGCAATTATTATTATACAAAACAGTTAACACACTATATATTTGAAGACACCAAGTTTCGTGCTCTGTACACATTCATTTTATAGACAACAGCATCTTTAAAAACAACAGCATCAAACATTCGTTCTGCTTTGCTAGCCATAGTGTGTCACTAATCCTAGCTGACTGTATGTGATTTTTTGTTTCCTGGGTGCAACCAGCCTGTACTTCATACACAGAAAATTCCTACAATAGTGTCAATACAGGGAATTAGCCGCTGTGAATCCATCTTTATATACTGATGCAATCCTCTTGTACAGTCAAAAGTAAGTATAAGCTAATGGGTGATTGCAAGTAAACAGATATTAATAGTCTACAGTACAGCACAGTAGAAGTTATGACATGATGGTTCTGAAAAATGCCTGCTAAGACTTTGCTTAAAAGGCTGCTTATTAAAAGAGTTACTTTTTTGAAAACAGCGAGCGATTCGCAGCTGCCACTAGAATGCAATGCAATACATGTTTCAGTAAAACCACCCTAAACTACTATTTAAGATTTGCAAAAAAAGCTTTGTGTCTTTAAGAAACAAGAAATTTTGTGGAAAAAGGCTAGAGTTAAATCAGATGCTGCTCCTTTGGTACAAACCAGCTTGCCTTGCCCATACTAAACAAAATGTTCAGGGTTGCCTGTGTGCTTATATTGTGCTCTGTCAAAAAAATACTCAAAACCCACCAAAATGAAAAATAGCCACGATATGATATGAGCTTTTAACCAACACAATGTCAATTAGGCTTCTGTGTATGTAAATAGCTGATGTCTTGCCTTTCTTCTTCTTCTTCTTTTGGCTGCTCCCTTTAGGGGTCACCACAGTGGATCATCTGCCTCCAACTTTCACACCAACCATCTCCATGTCCACCTTCACTACATCCATAAACCTTCTCTGAGGTCTACCTCTTCTCCTTCTATGTTGGAGATGGCAGCTCCATCTCCAACATTCTTTGCCCAATATATCCACTATTCCTCTTCAACACATGTCCAAACCATCTCAACCTGGCCTCTCTGGCTTTACCTCCAAACTGCTCCACCTTCACTGTCCCTCTGATTTGCTCATTTCTAATCTTGTCCATCCTTGTTACTCCCAACGAAAATCTCAGCATCTTCATCTCCGCCACCTCCAGCTCAGCCTCCTGTCTTTTAGACAGAGCCACAGTCTCCAAACCATACATCATAGCAGGACACACTACTGTCTTGTAAACCTTCCCTTTCACTCTTGCTGCTATCCTTCTGTCACACATCAGCCCTGACACCTGTCTCCACCCACTCCATCCTGCCTGCACCCTCTTCTTCACCTCTTTTCTGCACTGTCCATTGCTCTGGATGGTTGACCCAAGATATTTGAAGTCATCCACCTTTACGACCTCTACTCCTTGCATCTTCACCTTCACCTCCCTCTCATTCACACACATGTATTCCGTCTTGTCTCTACTGACCTTCATTCCTCTCCTCTCCAGTGCAAACCTCCAGCTCTCCAGATTCTCTTCCACCTGCTCTCTACTCTCACCACAGATTACAATGTCATCTGCAAACATCATGGTTCATGGAGCCTCCTGCCTGACCTCATCTGTCAACCTTTCCATCGTCATTGCAAACAAGAAGGGGCTCAAAGCTGATCCCTGATGTCCTGCACCACCCTAACATACTTTTCAGCTACACCTGACTTCCTCATACAGTACCACAGTTCCTCTCTTGGCACCCTATCATATGCCTTCTCTCGATCCACAAAGACACAATGTAGCTCCTTCTGACCTTCTCTGTACTTCTCTACAAACACTCTCAACGCAAAAATTGCATCTGTGGTACTCTTTCTGGTCATGAAACCAAACTGCTGCTCACTGATCTGAACCTCTCACATTAGCCTTGCTTCAACAACTCTTTCACATACCTTCTTGGTGTGGCTCATCAACTTTATACCTCTGTAGTTACTGCAGCTCTGCACATCACCCTTGTTCTTAAAAATGGGGACCAGTACAGTACTTCTCCACTCATCAGGTATCCTCTCACTCTCCAGGATTTTGTTAAACAACCTGGTTAAAAAGTCCACTGCCTTCTCTCCTGCCCTTCCTGACGCAACCCTCACCATTTATCCGGGCTTGGGGACCGGCACCAGAAGTACACAAAGTACTTTGCAGATTAATATTAAATTGTCACTAGACTGTTAATCTTTTAAACAGATGTGTTTATTTTATCACTGCTACAAAGAATCAAAAGTGTTTTACACAACTTTTAGAAAGAAAATCTGGCAGTTTTTGAGATTTAAAGCTGATGAAAAGAGTCGACCAAACAATCAGAACAACATGACATGAAAACTGTAATAAACTAGTCGTCACAAAAGCTAGTAACACTTCTGCAGAATCTGTGGAATCAGCCAAGGCTGACTTTACACTGTTAAACTGTCATGGAACTTTAGTTGCTTGATGAGGGAAAAATGAGTCATGGAGGTATTCATTTACAGCTGTACTTGTCTGTTACTGCACACTCCATCAGCAGCGATAGGAAATTACAGTAAAAATACGTCAAGACCAGCTGTTTCCCAGAGATGCCAGTGACTAACAAAAGCTGCTGGAAGCTGGACAAAAGTTGCCTCTCCTGCATTGCAACTGAAAATTGCTCCAACTTTGTGCTGGCCATTAAAAACTAAACTGGACCTGGATGAATTGTTTCAGACACAGCTTAAATATAGGAGAGACAAAAACTGAGAGCACAACATTTTCTTACAGTTGGCAGCATAAGAGGCAACATTATATGGCCCAAATCAAGCCTAACCTCCATCAGCATGCCTTTAAAAGCTTCATCATAACTGCATTATTGTTATTCTTCTTATTATTATTATGCCTTACAAATATATCAGTAAATATCTTGTTCAAAGTGGCATTATTCATAAGTGGTTGCTCAACACAAATGTGCTGTCTTGTGATGTCCCTGTTCCACTCAATAGCGCCTTTACATGTTTTTAGGTTTTATTTTTTGTGCATCCATTTTTTTAGTCTGTTCTAAATGATTATATCATTAATCAAGATTTTTTAAAAAATGAACAGGGAAAAATCTGTATCACAGAAGCCTAATGCATTTTTATGATCGGCTCAGTTAGAAAGGGAAATGAATAGCAACAATATTGCAAGCAAAAGTAGTCCTCAAATCCATGTGTTTGTTTCTTGCAAACTTGTTTACATCTATGTGCTATGCTGAACAGTTCATAGGCCATTAAAATTTCCTACTTTTGCAGAACTATGTATAGTCAGAAGTGAATTATCCATACCATATTAGGCCTATTTTGAACTTGAATTGAATTCAGTGCATTTTCCCATTTCAAAATAGATTAAAAATATTTTTATCTAAAAAAGAGTCAAAAAATGAATGATAGGCAGCAAATGTTAGCCTTCCATTTACATCCTGATGTCTATATCTCATCCAAGGTCGGTGTGTGAGTTTAATTATAGAGGAAACAGCCGAAAAATGTTTGGGGTCTGAAGTTTGTTTCTTTAGTTTTGCACTGAGATTCATGTACAGTATCTCACAAAAGTGATTACACCCCTCACATTTCTGCAAATATTTTATTATATCTTTCATGGGACAGCACTATAGAAATGAAACTTGGGTATAACTTGGCCAGTGAACAGCTTGCATAGCAGTATAGATTTACTGTCCTCTGAAAACTCAACACACAGCCATTAATGTCTAAATAGCTAAATAGAGTTGATACATTGTGCAGCGTATGGTCTGAGCACTGAGAGGTGAACTCCCACTTTTTCAACCTCTGCAGGCAACACTCATGCATCTATTTTTTGAAGCCAACTTCTGAACACACTGAATATGTGGACTCAACATCTTTAGTCGACCTTGGCAAGGCCTGTTCAGAGTGGAACCTGTCCTGGAAAACTGATGTATGACTTTGGCCACCATACTATAGCTCAGTTTCAGGGTGTTAGTAGTCTTCTTACAGCCTAGGATATTTTTGTGGAGAGCAACAGTTCTATTTCTCACATCCTCAGAGAGTTCTTAGCCATGAGGTGCCGTGTTGAATATCCAGTGGACAGTATGAGGAAATTGTACCCAAAAAACCAAATTTAACAGCCCTGCTCCCCATTCACACCTGGAACCTTGTAACTCTACGAGTCACATGACACCAGGGAGGGACAACAATACAATTGGACACAATTTGGACATGTTCACTGTGAGGTGTACTCACTTGTGTTGCCAGCTATTTAGACATTAATGGCTGTGTGTTGAGTTATTTTCAGAGGACAGTAAATCTATACTGCTGTACAAACTGTACACTGACTAAGTTATATCCAAGTTTCATTTCTATAGTGTTGTCCCATGAAAAGATATAGTAAAATATTTGCAGATATGTGAGGGTTGTACTCAGTTTTATGAGATACTGTAGGTAACAAGTGATATCCAGCCAGTTAGCATCATGCAAACTGTATCCCTTAATCTCACCCTGTCAAAGGTAATCTCAGATCGACTTGTTTCCAGACACAGTGAAATGCTGTTATCTGTAAAAATAGATAAAAACAGGGTTGCAGCCATCAAGCATGAGTTATGTTCTTGTCTGTATTGCAGTGTGTGTGTGTGTGTGTGTGTGTGTGTGTGTGTGTGTGTGTGTGTATTAATGCATACAGGCAGCCAGACTGCTCAGCTAGTTGAGCATTAGCACTAACCTCATCTTGACGGTGAGTCACAAGAACAAATTGTTTTCTTTTTTCCTCTCTACCTAAAACACGACTCGTCTCCTCTGAGTCATGTTAGGCTTCTCACAGACCTGCTAAAAGCAACAACTGTGTGAATCACTTCATCAGCAAACTCTCTGGTCAAAAGCACCTCGTTAGACAGGCCTGTTTTTGTAGGACACATTTTTGCCAAGAATGTTCCAGAATAAGATGCCCTTGAACGCTGATGTACTGTACACGTGCATTTGAACTTCTGTTGCAGTCCAGGTAGACTCATCCACTGTTTATGCTTTGATGCTTCTGCATCCCATGGGAATAAGAACAAACTTTCATTTTTTTTAATGACTCCCTGAAAATTTTGCTTGCTAACTGATATTTTCAGTTTTTTTGTCATGACTTAGATGGATAGATAGATGGATGGAAAGAAAGCAAAGAAAGAATGAAAGAAAGAAAGACTTTATTGACCCTGAAGGGAAATTGCAGTGTTACAGTAGCGGGTAAATAAGTTAGTATGAAAGACTTGGAATAGGTATATGTATTTGCGTATTTACATAGCATATAAGACATTTGTTATATTTATATGAAAGCAGGTGTTGCACAAGTGGTGTGAGGTAGTTTACAACACAATGAGTGTAAAAAGGATTTGCAGCAGTATTTGCAGTCCAAAATGCGCAGTGAGATTGTCGTTATAGTAGTAGTGGTTATGATATATTACACAGTGTATGTTAGAAAGAGAGGTGATATAGTAATTTGATTCAGCACACTTCAGGCAGCAGGTGGTCACTACCATCTCTCCAGTAAGGAGACTCGTTGTAGAGCCTCGTAGCAGTGGGTAAGGAAGATTTTAAACGGCGCTCTTTAACACAACTCAGCTGTAACAATCTGCCAATGGATGTGCTTCTGCTTGTCCAGTGTAGTAGGGCTGCACAAACGATTAATTTAATAGTGAAATAATCAATCAATTACTGAACAAATAATCGATTATTCGGATTATGAATCGCTACATTACTAAATAACTTTAATGTAGCTATTACCTCCTAAATTTAGCTTGAGGTTGTTTTATGCATTCGCTTACTATCAATGAAGACAAGTTGAAAATCATTCAAGATTTCACTGTTTTAATTCAATTTCCTGCTAAAACAAAAGATAAAAAATAAAATTCCAGTATATTTTTCCTGTCAAAATTCATAACCAAGAGTGTGTAAAGAAGCAGCAATAAAATATAACACCACTAAATCAGTTTTTCTTTAACCAAATAATTTTAAAAATCTATCTAAATTTAAATGTAAACAGTGCAGTCTGTGCTCTGTGCATTCTCTTGTCTGTCTACACAAAGTGTTGAAAGTTTGTGACAAACTTCTTTATGAACTGTTAAAATTGAACGATTCCATGTAAACGTTTCATTTGAACGTTATTCCTTTATCTAGCTACCTAAACTGTTAGCGAGTGGTGTTAAGCATTCTCGGAGAACAGAAACCTGTTTGTAGTCGCTCTCCTGTGTTTGCTGAATTTGAACACAATGGTGGTCTCGACGCTAAGACGATGATGCTCTATTTAAACTGTAAGCATCATCTGGAAAGTGAACAGGGTCGCTGTGAATAATAGTTACTTGCTTCTCTGTTCCAGCTCCATTAGCGATTCCAGAGAACCTGCATTTCTGAATAGAAAATGTTACAGCTCGGCTCAAAACATGAAGTAGGACGACTTATAGCATTAGCATAAGCTAATTAGCTCACAAGCACAACTATCGCTGTGTCCCAAATCACACACTCCTGTACTTTACATGCTACTGGGGTGTGGGAAAAACTCTATTCTTAGATGCGTCGCATGCGAATGTGAATGATTCGATTCATAAATGGCAAAAATCAATTTTCTAAATATTTAATTTATAGTGTAATATTGACGGAATGTAAAAGGCAGAACTTGGAAGTGGCTAAGTGCAGCGCCCGGACAGTCTGGGACGGCAACATAACAAAAACACTACTAGATGAGTGATAAATCCTTCTGGCTCTCTCTGCATTAAAAGCCAGGTTTGGTCAGAGTCACAACCCAAATGTTAAGAAGAGACATTTTGTCCTTTCAACAAAGTCAAACCACCTTGGGAGCCACAACATTTAATGTCCAGTATGTGCTCATGTCCTAGTACAGGCTAAAAAATGTAAACGAAAACACAGATTTACTTTTCTCTGCTTTAAGCTTTAGCTCAGCTATAGTTTTCCTTCCATCTTTGCCAGAAAATGTTTCCTCAAAATTAGAACAGTTTCTTGTAAAAAGTCTCTCAACGTTCGGTTGTTTTACGAGGCTGAACTTGCTTCTCATTTGCCAGCTTCTTGTTCAAATTTCCCCGTTCCACCTTAGATTCTGCCTGAGGCGCTGAATGTAACTGCTGCACCATTTAAGGTGGAACAGGGGAATTCGAAAGAGAAGCGACTTCATCTTCGCAACTTTTTAGTGTTTGACAGTCTCTCATTGCAGATTTAACATACCAGGAAACCAACTGCGCTGCTTATAAATGCGAATTCCGTTCATCTCCAAATGTTCGTCTTAAATCTCTTTGCCTTCTTGTAGCTACTAGCCAGGCGAGACTTCGTTGCTATGTGACCTGCAGTCTTCTCAGTCGTTGAGAAGCAGGGCTTTTGCGCTGTGTTGCATGCTTTGGAGACAAGATTCAGCGTCCAGTCTTGAAGATATTTTACTGACACAGTGACCCCTGACTCTATAACAAGACCAAAACCGAAGTTATAAAATCACTGAATTAAACGGGCAGGATGGCTGTAACGTGCTGCATGGACATCGACTACCACTGCATCTTATTTCACCCTAACAGCACATTTTATTGCAGATGAGTGGCAGCAGCATCTCAAACACGAATAGTCAATGAGAGCCTTCTAGATCACTTCCATGTGTTTTATTAATAAAAGATATTGGAAGTAAATTCATGATGGATCATTACAAATGCTTTGCTTTAAAACTACGAGTCCTCACACAGTAAGAAAAAAGAAATACTGCATAGAAAAAAAAATGCATCAAGATGCATCAATAATCATTTTATAATCACATCGCAGCCCTCTGAATCTTAATTGAATCAAATCATGAGGTGCCTAAAGATTCTCACCCCTACATACTAATAAGATAGATAGATAGATAGATAGATAGATAGATAGATAGATAGATAGATAGATAGATACTTTATTGATCCCGAAGGAAATGTAGGAAATTTAGCAAAGTGCACTTCTAATGGTATATGCCCTATTTTTACACACTATTTAGTGAGCTAGTATGCGGTTTGGGACAAGGCGTATCTTACCAAGATTAATCTTCATCACCCAGTGAGCTGACGAGTTTCCTCTTCAGATGCTCCAACATGGAAGATGTCCTCTGTGTCAGCTGAGCTCGACTTTATAAATAGTGCAACTGACAACCTTTTCTCTGAATTTAACACTTTTGAGGATTTTGTTTTTGAGGCTGTCATCATGCTGTTGTTAACTCTCCAGTGAGCGGTAATGTGAAAACGACTACTAAATTATTTGCCAACTAATGTCATTGGTCATTGATTTTAGTCGACTAAGTCAATAATTGTTGCACCCCTACAGTGTAGCATGCAGTGGGTGTGAGGTATTTTCCAAGATCGCTAACAGCTTGTTGAAAGTCCTTTATTCTGTCACAACCTCCAAAGAGTCCAGCTTGGCACCTACAACAGAGCCAGGTATCCTAACAAGTTAGTTTAATTGTTCAGAGCACTTTTGTTAATGCTGCTGTCCCAGCACACAACAGCACAGAATAAAAGAAGTAGTGCCTACAACAGGCTGGTAGCACGTCTACAACAGATTGGTAGCACGTCTGCAACAGACTGGTAGAATGTCTGCAACAGACTGGTAGAATGTCTGCAACAGACTGGTACAACGACTGAAACAGGCTGGTGGAATGAATGCCACAGACTGCTTGAATTAGTACAACAGGCTGGTAGCATGTCTACAACAGACTGGTAGAATGTCTGCAACAGACTGGTAGAATGTCTACAATAGACTGGTAGAATGACTGCAACAGGCTGGTAGAATGAATGCAACAGACTGGTTGAATTAGTACTACAGACTGGTAGCACGTATGCAACAGACTGGTACAATGTCTACAACAGACTGGTAGAATGAATGCAACAGACTGGCAGAATGAATGCAACAGACTGGCAGAATGAATGCAACAGACTGGCTGAATTAGTACAACAGACTGGTAGCACATCTGCAACAGACTGGTAGAATGTCTACAACAGACTTGTAGAATGACTGCAACAGACTGGTTGAATTAGTACTACAGACTGGTAAAATTAGTAGAACAGACTGGTAGAATGACTACAGCAGACTGATAGAATGACTACAACAGACTGGTAGAATGACTACAGCAGACTGATAGAATGACTATAACAGACTGGTAGAATGACTACAGCAGACTGATAGAATGACTTCCAGACTGGTAGAATGACTTGGTTTAAAGGACACACTTTTTTCTTAGTTATACCAATATACCACTATACCACTCTGAGCTCTTTGAGAGACATCTGTTATGAGTCAGGGAAATTTTTTAACTCAACTTTTGTGTAGTGTGTTTCAACCTAGAATTTTCTCCTTTGAGTGGCCCATATTCAGTTCTCAGAGTCCCAGATCTAGGATCTGTTCTTGTCTATAAAGTCAAATTAAGAGAGGAGCCTGATTCTAGATCAGCATTCCTACTCAGAGAAACATTGTGAATACCAGATTCTATTTTCCAATGAGAAAGCTCTCATTGGAAAACAGGTGTATAACTCAATATGGTGTAATACAGGTGTATAACTCAATACAGGTGTATAACCCAATATGACTGCAGTGGGCCACATTATTGTTAGACTGTTTATGTTCAAACCCAAGTTCAGTACAGTGCATGAACAGACTGCCATGGAGGAGCAACCAGAATGTAGGATGTAGCATGAAGTTTCCAAAGTGTTTATGTTCACCAGCATGCCAGTTTACATATAATGCTATTTTGCTATCTTAGCTAGTACATACACACAGGAATTCAGCATTAATTTGTGTTGAGTGACCATCCTATATAGACCAATCAGAGACATGTAACCAACGTGTGTTTATCTTAGACTTCTCCTACATATTAGTTTTGTATCACACGTTTGGTTACAGTCAGAAAACTCCCCAAGTTGATATATCACTCATGTAGCATTATATTTCATGATCTTTGTCACAAAAGAGATGCAAACATTTATCCTGGAGGGCACATCATACTGCCAGTTAAACTGAAATACAGAAACTAACTTCTTGTATACTTGATTGTACAATATAGGGCTTGAAAACATGACCCACTGGAAACCTGGCATCCAGCGACAGCACATTTATTTTTGTTTAAGTGTGCTGCAGGGTTCGCTGTGAAATCATGTTGGAAACGGAGGCAGCAGTGACATAATGAAGGCTGGGTTGGTGGGTGTGGTTGTCATAGTGGAGGGCAAGGCACTACATTGCTGTGGAAATGGGAAGAAAATCACAACAGCTCATGGCTTTTTTGAAAGGAAAATACAGCAAAATGGCAGAGACTTCATATTTCATGACTTCACTAATGAATTATACAAAGACAATGTGTATATGAACTGGCTAGGAAAATGGAAAAGTGTTTATTTTGTTTATTATTCCATAGAATCTTCTCAGTATTGCATATAGATGTGAAATGGACAATGCACAGTTGGCCAGGTGAAAGACAGAAGCAGTTCAACGCATATCAAATTGTTGCCACTCCCCAGTTAATGTTACTTTCTAATAATATACTATCACTACTTGGCTATTTTGGTTATAGTGTGGCCACCCTTGAACTATGTTGTTTGTGATGTAGGTCATGTCTGCAGGTAGTACTGAGGAGCTACACTTGAAGAGAAAGTGAGCTGTGTATTCCAGCCCAATGCACCTGCTTTCGTCTGTAAAGGTGGTGTTGCATGTGGGGCTTTTACACCTGTCCTGTGGATTCCATTAACAGCTGTATCTTAGAGCATTTTCACACTTGTCCAGACCCAGCACCACAATGTTGCTATCAGGTAATGGAAGCTTATGTGTCACAAATTAGCACTGTATATGCCTAAATCATCGCACACTTGACTTGCTTACATGGTATCTGAAACTAGATGCCATACTTTTATCTAGAAACATTGACAAATATTGAAAATCTCAGTGCAAGTCCTCACATAATTTTCCATCTTCTTCTATGCCATTGCAACACTTGTTCACTTTTTTCAGGAGATATCAATTCATCAAAGAACCAGAAATCTATTCTTTAGAATGCTCCCAGGCCCAAAAAAACTGCTACCTTGAGACCTCAGGTCCAGAAAAAAGCTCTGGTGTGAAAGCGTTCTAAGGGAGTGTTCCCTTGTTACCTTGGCTATATATGTATCTCACCACTCAAGATCAAGACCAACAAGACCTGGTGCAAAACTCACTTCTTGCCTTTTTTCTTAAACCTGTAATTTATCAATTATGCAAACTATTTAAGCAAACTGTTTAAATGCTTACATGCATTTCTTGCTCATAGATTATGAGTGACCTTATTTTGAGGTTAATCATTCAGTGTAAAACTGTTCAGCTCTTTCACTCAGAGGATGTCTTGTCGAATGTAGAATAGAGTCTTTCTAAGGGTTCAGACATTCTAAAAATTCAAGCTCTCTTCTTCTTGTACTATAGATAGATTGTGATGCTTTTACTTAGTTGTCTCTCAGATGACTCCTCTGTATTCCTTGTATCACTTTGCAGTTGATGCATGAAATTTCTTGGCTTTGGATCAAGCTCAGCAGACGGAGGTCCTTCCTTAAATAAGGATATCTGATACATGAGCTGAGGAGACCATTATACAACTAGATACTTATGGGAAAATTTACAATGATAAAAATCTTTCCTTGAACAGTTCAGCAACCAGTCCATCAAGCTTAACTTAGAATCATGCTGTGGAGAAACAGAGGCTTGTAGGTTCAGTCATTATGTTTAAAACATGTATTTTGTTAAAACATGCAGAGATATGGGAGGTTATTTATGACATTTGGGAAAGTGAGAGAAACAGTAAAACAACATGTGAAAAACAACTGAGCAAGAAGCCTAAAAAATCTTTTGACCGTGTTTAGAAGGAAAACAGTGGGGGCCCATAGGGGAGCCTTGTGGTACACCTGTTACACAATATTGAAGTGATGATGTATTGTCTGACAAATTGGTAGGAATGACAAATGAAACAGATGTTTGCAGCATCAAGAGACAATTGATTGTACTATAAAATTTTATTGAATACATCATGAAACAGAAAGAAAGAGCGCATCATTAGTCTGAAGTTTATTGGTGAATGTAGTCTCTATTTTGTTAAAGTATAGGAGCTTTCCAGTGCATCATGAGCCAGTGTGTGATGCCTCGATAAATCAATTGTTTATACAAACACTGCTCTGTTTTCAAAGAGTGTAAACAAACAGTTAGGTCTTCAAAGCCTAGATTTCGACTGCTTCAGTGCTGGTTCCTGCATCCACTATATATGAATTCAGCTTTAAAGCAAACTTAACAGCAGGGTTTCCACTTTGTTGTTCTAAAATCAAAGATTATATCTTTTTCTGAATGAAAAAACAAGTTTCCTCTTTCATCACAAAAAAGGAAATCCCAGTGTTTCATGCAAATTTAATTACTGTGTGAAAAAACATGGAAGTCCATTTTTTGTGGACACAGCTAGAAAAGTGCACTGGCACATCTGTTACATTAAGCTTTTTCTAGTACAGTGTCATAGTGCCTTTTAGCTACACGTGTTATATGGTATTCATTTGCTTAGTTAAGGCACACAGATTACTGTTTACTGTGTATACTATGTAACGTACAGCCAGCACAGGGCGTGCCACAGGGCTTGATGTTTAACCTTGTGTCTTTCACTGATGAGGCTATATGAGACTCTGCTGAGTCAAGTCTAGTTATCAGACTTCAAACTGAATGACCAAAGACCTCATGTGCCTCAGGAGACGACTGTGAAAGAGCTGTTGCTCTGGAACATTATGTCCTCCAGTGCACTTGATTTCATTTCACTCGCTGCCTTCTCTGTAATGCCAAATGAGCGGTCAATCAGAAAGCATCAGAATCATCTAGAGCTGGTTTGGAAAATGAAGCTGTAATAAAACAATGTTATATTGAACTTTTCTTAAGACTGAAGTCAGATTTTCTGGTCAAAACTAATGGTAGTCCAGGTCTAATAAGGACATTGAAAAGACAATAGATTAGTTCAGGTTCGGCCTGATATTTGTTTTTGCCAGGAATCAGGGATAATATTAGCAAGACTTTGCAGACACATATTTTGCTGTTTATTTTAAAAGACAGCTGTGAAACAAATAATATCTTAATTCAATTTTATTAAGATGAGCATCATGAGCGTCAAGCATGATGGCCAGCACGAAGTAAAAATTTTGCTAGCAAAATTTTCAGTGTTATATTTGCATCAAGCTAACAATAGTATATTTTACATTCTATAGCAGCTAAAATATTTTATAAACTATTTGAGTGCAATTTGAATACTGATTTGAGGAAAATATTGTGATTTTTCTTAAAAGAAATTATGACTGTGCTTTAAATTTTACTTTTTATTGTTGATTATTTTCAGATTTTCAGGAAGAATGCATTAGTAGTCTGAAATTATTGGTGAATGTGGTCTCTGTAATGTTAAAGTATAATAGCCTTCCAACATGAGCCAAAGTGTGGATGACTTGACAGTCAATTGTTTACATACACTTTACACTGATTTAAATATAACTGTTTACAAATAGTTAAACAAACTGTTAGGTCTTTAAAGCAGGTTTTGCCTGCTTGAGTACTGGTTCCTGCATCCACCATGTATGAATTCAGCTGTAAATCAATCTTAATAGAAGGGTTTCCACTTTTATCATTTTAAGATAATGTTGTTAATAATATAGGTTATAATTAAAACTTGAGATTGGGAAAAAATACACTCTTTCAAATTGTGATTTTGATGTAAAAACAATTCTGTATGTGACAATACGTCATCGTTTTCTAATGGCATCTTTATCATCCATATATGAAACAGCAGCTGTGGCAGTAAAAGTGTAAAGGCTGGTTGAGTCGTAGTGATTATTCAAGTGGGTGGGACATAGCAAATCCTACCAGCTTGCAGAATCTGTTGTTTTCTGTCAAATGTAAATAAATGTGTGAACTGTGGCCTTATTCTACTCAAGCTTGACCATTTCTTTCATAGGATTACACTTTTACATTTGTCTGACTGGGGAACGGGCTGGCCTGTCCATAGCTTCAGTGCCTTCATCTTGCAGGAACTGCTGACACACTCCAGCCACATGAGGTCTAGCATTGTCCTGCATTAGGAGGAACCCAGGGCCAACCGCACCAGCATATGGTCTCACAAGGGGTCTGAGGATCTCATCTCGGTACTTAATGGCAGTCAAGCTACCTCTGGCGAGCACATGGAGGGCTGTGCGGCCCTCAAAAGAAATGCCACCCAACACCATTGCTGACCCACTGCCAAACTAGTCATGCTGAAGCATGTTGCAGACAGCAGATCGCTCTCCACGGCGTCTCCAGACTCTGTCACGTCTGTCACATGTGCTCAGTGTGAACCTGCTTTCATCTGTGAAGAGCACAGGGCGCCAGTGGCGAATTCCTGGTGTTCTCTGGCAAATGCCAAGCGTCCTGCACGGTGTTGGGCTGTGAGCACAACCCCCATCTGTGGACATCGGACCCTCATACCATCCGCATGGAGTCGGTTTCTAACCGTTTGTGCAGACACATGCACATTTGTGGCCTGCTGGAGGTCATTTTGCAGGGCTCTGGCAGTGCTCCTCCTGTTCCTCCTTGCACAAAGGCAGAGGTAGCGGTCCTGCTGCTGGGTTGTTGCCCTCCTACGGCCTCCTCCACGTCTCCTGGTGTACTGGCCTGTCTCCTGGTAGCGCCTCCAGCCTCTGGATACTACACTGACAGACACAGCAAACCTTCTTGCCACAGCTTGCATTGATGTGCCATCCTGGATGAGCTACACTACCTGAGCCGCTTGTGTGGGTTGTAGGGTCCGTCTCATGCTACCAGGAGTGTGAAAGCACCACCAACATTCAAAAGTGACCAAAACATCAGCCAGAAAGCATCGGTACTGAGAAGTGGTCTGTGGTCCCCACCTGCAGAACCACTCCTTTATTGACTGTGTCTTGCTAATTGCCAATAATTTCCACCTGTTGTCTATTCCATTTGCACAACAGCAGTAAAATTGATTGTCAATCAGTGTTGCTTCCTAAGTGGACAGTTTGATTTCACAGAAGTTTGATTTACTTGGAGTTATATTGTGTTGTTTAAGTGTTCCTTTTATTTTTTTGAGCAGGCAAAAATGTAATATCACATTTTAATATCATAATACTTCAATAAGTTTTGTGCACCTTAAATATGATTTCCCCAGGTGAAAAGTACATATTTGTACCTTTTCATAACCTAATGTTTTAAAAAATAACAATAAAAAGCCTATAGACGAGATGGGGAGTGTCGAGTCAGTACAACTTATAATATAAAATATAATTTCTGTGATTTATGGTACAGTTATGTTCCCTGACTAAAGATACTGAAATGAACCTTTGAGGCTACCTCCCGAGTGACAAGAGGGGTACTGCCTCAGTGACTTTCTGAGAGTACAGCAAAAGAGAGGTGTACTGACCCAGGGAATTTCTAGGAGTATAGCAACAGATTTCTTGACCTAACAAAACCACAGTCCTACATCATCCCTTAGACCACCCCCCATTTGAGTGGCAGATCTGTGAAGTTAAGCATTTTTGAAAAACTATATAAGTATATACGTCCTCTTGATTTGTGGCATCCTTTTCTTTCCTATGTCTAGTGGCTGTTTAGGCCGGTTTCACCATCATTTCTAAATGCTTCACCATCATTTTTAAAAAAGAGAACTCTTGACTATTGAATTCAATCACAGCACTTGTGCTGCCATAAGGGTGCCACTGTGTAGCATTAAATTCTGTTCCAAGTACTTGGGCAATGCCCTGCTGTCTGGCACAGCAATATAAAAGTTGAAAAAACCAACAATGTAGCTCTGACTTTTTTACTGCTGTCAAGGCCTGTAATAACATGGTATTAGCAGGACATGGCTGAATGGAAATGGTTCATTTGTTCAGTTGTCAAAGGCTACTTTAAAGAAATATGTCTGCCAAACCTGTTGAGTGTAACGATGACATGGCTACAAAGAAATACGAAAGATTAGCATGATTAGTGGCTATTCACTTTTGGCCATTGTTAGCAGTATCCACAGCTGTCTTGTTTGGGGAACAAATCCTCAATGGAACACTGCTTCACTTTATGAGTCTGGCACAATGAATGCATAGACATTAGCTAGAGAAACAGGTGTCACAAGGCTATTACAGTGCTAGGTTTTCAGTGTGGCCCTCTAACATGTTTCCCTGTCGGAGTACAACATGTTCTAAAATTCATTTGTCTTGAGAAGCCGCTTATGTGAGAAGGTACACAGGGGCACTGATTGAGAGGGCATGTAGTCAACCCCGCGTTTTGCATTAGCAGGGTGTACTGCATTGCACACTGGCCATATCTGTACTTTATCAATGCAGTAAACTAGTTTATTAACCATAAAGGGTTTATGTTGGATCAGAGTGAGTATGTATGGTTATGACAGCACATCTGTATAAAAGCAAATTTGCATTTATTTTGTCATTCAACAGATGTTGAGTGTTTTGTGTTTAGAATCCTTACTTTCTGCAGTCTTGGGCTGGTCACAATAGAATCTCTCTAATTAGAATTCTCTCTGAAGGTTTAGTTTTACCCAGGCAGGCCTGATCTCATTAAGAGAACATCTGGGGACAACCATGAGAACTTTTGGGCTAAATGTGGTTGGGAATGTAGACATAGTAGGGTAGAAACGAGCTGAGTGTGAAATTTCTAAACCAGTTAAACACGTCAAGGAGGCGGAGCTCAAACAGGGGGCGATGGTGCCCTCATCGACATAGTTTGACAGACAGGTCTATAGTTAGACCATGGATGTAACGGCAAATAAACATGTAGATGTGTGCGATCTGCTGAGAACACTTGAACCTTCTGTGAGGGAAAACAGTTCTGTTAGCCAGCAAAAGCATTTTGCTAGCTAGCCTGTTTTGTTTGTGTTGTCAAAAAATCCAGGAACATGTGCTCATGTGATAACTGAGAAAATTCTACCTTGCTTTTCAGTGTAAGCTTCCGTCCCACTTATCCTTGTTTGCAGCTCAGTCAGCAATAGATGTTTAACAAATTGTCCCCCAAACTAACTGACCTTTGAGGAAATGGCAAGAATAGTTCATAATCATTTGAACAGGGATGAAACAAGGACACTGAGTTGGCTTTGTTTAGAAGGTAAACAGTGGAGGCTTTGTGGTTTACCTGTTATGAAATATAAAGGTAACTGTGTGGTGTTGTTGACCTGCTGTTTTCAATATGAAAAAGCAGTTGAGCTGCTGTACCAAATACTGCATGCATGTCTAGTACAGTGAACGCAGAGAGAAAGATGGCTTTAATGGCTTTAATCACTGAGCGCACAGTGGGCTCTTACAGTATGATAGAGCTTCAGACCAGGAACATGATTGTTTAGGACAGATCTGCACAACTCTTGATAAAATAAGAAAAGCAAGGTATTTCTTTGAATTCAGATTGTGATTCTCACTCAAGGTTCTTCACCATGCCAATTTATTAAACAATATGCCTACCGATTTATTACATTCTTACATAGCAAAACTTGCCACGTGTACAGTAGCAGATCAGATGTAAGTATAAACAATGATTACAAACAAGTATTTATGTATTATTATTTAGAGTGGCATGCATGCAAAACACTGAGTATTTGTTTAATACTTAATTGGCATAAAAAGTGAACCGGCTTTTATCTTAACATTAGGCTAAGTTAAACTTTATGCAGTCTGAGGTGTGTTACTGAAAGTAATATAATCAACTGCATATATTAGGCTAACACAAGCTTGTTGTACCAAAAGCAACAAGGTACAGCAGCAAAGCAGAACCTGAGTAATGTGAGTGCTTTTATTGGCAAGCTTTGCACACGTTTCTTCTGTTATCATTTACTCAACACTTGATGCAGAAAGCTTCTCATGCATGGCCAGTGTAAATGGCCACATTTATATCATGGGTGCCTTGCAAATGGCAGCAGTGCAGTGCAGAAGCATCACGGTTACCTCATCTCACTACTACTTAACTGGACTCTCACACAGAACACTTTTCTTGAATCAAAGTGCTTTGAGTATTGAATTGAATTGAGATCTCAATTTGAATGCAGTTTTTGCAGTGCTAATATATGATTTATATGGTGATCACCCAGTTCATTTAAACTTAAAAAGTGTTTAGCAAAAGCATCTAATTTACATTATATTCTTCTCACATCAGTGAAGTCGATCAGCCAAGACTTATTCTGTGTGTGGTTTGTTTCTTTTCATTTTACAGTGGAGCTACAAGTCTAATGGAACGACCATCAAATTAACATTGTGAAAACTGTAAGCCTTGATCATTACACTTGCAACAGAGTGCATGAAGTACAGTAATCTGGCTTGGTATGGCCTTCTGTTGTCTATTTAAATAACTACAGACTATATTCAGGCTTGTTTGTGAAAATATTGTTTTCAGTAAGACACTGAGTTTGTCAGATATTAATAAAGTGAATTAATAGCCCCTGCATTTTTTAATGTTGTACTGTCAGAGTATGTTTCCATATATTTAGCAGTACTGTGGGATGCTGAAAAACGTCTGACTTGTAGTGGCCATAATTGAGTGATCATTTGTCAAACCTTTGTCACAATTCATGACTAATAACATTGTGTCTCAAGCTCAGCTCATGCTAAAATACCAAAACTGAAAACCATATGTGGTAGGGTTGGCCGATATAGCAAAAAAGTAATATCGTGATACTTCAAGTAGTTTTCACGATAAACAATGTCAACATGTATGTTTTGATGTCTGATAAATTGGAAAACTATCAAAAACTGAATACAGCATACTCTGCTGCACTAAATCCAATAAAATAGGACTAATCCTACAATTTTTGCAATCAAATATGCAGTAAGGAAGTTTGTTTCAGTACTGAGGAAATCCGTTATATACTTAGAAATGCACATTGTGACATATTGCGATGTACTTTATCATGATAATGATAAATGCTGTCATGCCCTTATATGTAATCTTAAGGCCCTGAACATGTGCACTTACATTTGCCTTGCAAGATGTTTTGCACAGCACAACAGTTGAATCCCTTTTTGCCTTACAGGAAAAGCTTTGAGGCTGAAAGTTTTTGGCCGGCTTTTTCCGCGAGGATTCTCATCTGTGAACTGCATCTTTCTGAAATGCTGCAAGGTTCTCCTTCCTGATTAAAGTGTTGCAGCTGGCTATTGTGCTGCACCACTCTCTTGCTCTGAGGAGCAACATCAGCACATTCTGCCTGCCTTTTTTCCAGGAAAGCAACACACACATAGGCTCAGATACTCAAACCACACATTCCAACCATTATCGTCTTAAGCAGTCCCGGCCACTGACCTAGGATTAAGGTCTTTTTTCTTCAAAAGAATTTGAATTAAGCTTTGAAAAAGTGTGCGGTATGTTCTGACCTCATCCTAAAACCTGCATCTTTTATTAATGGTTGGCAGCGAAACAGTGTGCTATAAGAGATGTGGAGTGTGGAAGGTTCCTGTTTTTTCATTGTACTGAATGTACTCATTATTGAAATTTCAGGGATATTATTATTATTACGGATGTGCATGGGTACTCTGTTCCAGATGAAAGTGTTAAGATACCGAAATTGAAATGACTGAAATTACTGTTCAGAAATTACTGTTAAGCTCTATTACAGATGCTGCGTGTTTTAACAGGGCTGAGGTTTGTACTTAAGATGCTATTTAAGATTAAGTTAATACATTATACTTTTCTACAGGGAAACACAGGTGCTTTACTGTGAGCACATTACCAAGAACATGTTGTTAAGGACATGATTTAAAGACAAGGCTTTACATTAAGGGTCACAAATGAAAGATTAATTATGTCATTAATTGTTAATTATTTCTATATGAATATATGGCTCATTAAACATTAATTATTACTTAGCAAATGATTCTGTACTTAAACATTATTAATTGACTACACTGTTACTGTTAACTGATAGTTTAGTTTTTTATCAGTCCATTGCCTATTTACTTATTAGCTGTGTATTAATTGCTGCTTATTACACTGCTAATGAACTGATAAATGTGTTTACTGAAATGATATATAACTAGTGTGTGTAGTGCTGTTAATAATGTGCTAATTAATCTACTGGTTTATCAATACATTTCTCTTCCATTGTACTTGCATTATAATGTCCTTTATAAATCAAATTGCATGGGCATAGGAGATTCTAAAAAAGTACAGAAGACATAACAGGTGTGCAACTCTTTTTAAAATAGCATGCTAATGTCTTCTCTTAAATGTTAAGTTTACAGTATAATTAGTAGTGAGAAAAATTCACAATTTACTGGGGACACAATTTACCAATTACAAAATACTTAATCAATTACTAAGCAACCAATGATAAATGAACAAATAACTCGCACAACTAACATTGGCTCATAATTCACTAAAGAGAACATCTTGTGGAGAAGATGAGACATCTACCAGTTGGCTTTTGTGTTAGCTTTAGCTTAGTAGCTCACTCAAGGCTCACTCAAGTGCAGTGATGAAAAATATATCGCTGTTGTCGGAAGAAAACCTTGTACCTCCCTTTTTGTCGTTTTTTCATTTTTTGACATAATTTGAAAGTGCCTATTGCCCTTTACATTGGGTAAATGTGGTTGGACCAAAAGAAATGGCTAAAAATTATTTGTAAAAAAAAAAAAAAGTAAAGTAGGTATTTTTTCTCCTTCTGTAAAATTATTATTTCGGAAGTTTTTCTTCTGATAACAGCGATATACAATTTATAACATGGTGATGAACAAAATGCATTAGCCTGTTAGCTTTAGTACTTCAGTTTGATGTGTTTGTGGATTAGCCTTTGATGCAAGTTCAGCCAAAAAGCCTGTTTGTGTCCTTCGTTGTGTCCTTCGGTTATCTGTTAACTCAGATATTGGAATATCATAATTAGTCAGAATGCACATTCCTAGTTTTGATGAACTTGCAGTTAAAAGTCCTTCTGCAACATAGGTATCCTGCAACGTAAAACTGTGTTCTCATCTGTCTCGTCTTCGTATTCTAAAAGATGCGCTGCTTGACCACTCTACTGTGAATAAAGTTTAAATGTTTTTGTTTTGCCACCAAGATGTTAGAAAGTGCCCTGTAAAAACACTGAAATACGCAGTGTTCTAGTGAAGATATCTTTAAGGTAATCTGTTTTTGTCCAGTGCAGTTGTTCCATTTTAAATAATGAGATTTCTTATTCATGTTTTCTGAATCAGAAAGAAAACATGATAGACTAAAGTGTATTTGTCTGGCCTCTGCTTGGCCAAAATAGAAAGTGTAATGTGTCCATTTTCTTGAGTTAATTCATCAAAATTGTTTGCACGGTGTTTGTGACCAATCAGTTGTTGTAATTCTACTGTATCAAATTTAGCAAATGTGGCCAGTACAGTTGAAACAAGGTGAAAGATGGCTTTAGTAGTATTGTTGATGATTGTAGAATAAAAGTATGTGGGATAGAGCTTGAAGTCAGGAATTTGTTGATTGTGTTAACTACAGCTAATAAGTTATAAATAAATGAAAGTCTGTCTGTATATTGAATGAACAGAGTATGGCTTCATATAACCAGCAGTAAGTACAAGCACTTTGCCCACAATGCCAGCAACACACTTCAAAAAAGTTGGGATGAGGGCAACAAAAAAAACGCTAAAGTTGTATAATGCTAAAAAAAACCACCTGGTTAAACATCTCACAACCAGTTAGATTATTTGGCAACAGGTCAGTAACATGATTTGGTCTTTCAGAAGATGAGGAAGGTTTCACCTTTCTGTGAAAGACTGCACCTGCCTAATATTGTAGAAATTTAAGAATAACGTACAATAGTAAAGAACTTGGGGATTTCATCATCTATATAGAAATCGCTATATGCATGGGACAAGGCAGAAAACCAGTGTTGGATGGCCATAATTCTCAGGCCCTCAGGCAGCACTGCATTAAAAACAGACATGGTTCTGTAGAGGAAATCACTGCATGGGCTCAGGAACACTTCTGAAAACCAATATCATGAAGAATAGACCAACAGAAATGCTCCAACATTGCTTGGAGTATAATTTCTATGTTAAATTACATTAAAAGTTACCTGCAAAGTTACCATTATGGAGATGTTAGTTTTTTTTGGATAGTGTTGATATACTTATCTCTTACTTCAAGATTGACAATGATGATGTCTGTGTTGACGTGTCTGGAAGGGAAATTTGGTTCCAATCATGGTGTCTATTAGGGGTGGGAATCTTTAGGACCTCACAATTCGATTCGATTACGATTCAGAGGGCTGTGATGCGATTATAAACTGATTATCGATGCATCTTGATGTATTTTTTTTCTATACAGGATTTCAGTTTTCTTGTTATTATTATTATTATTTTTTTTTTTCATTTGAGGAACCAAACAGATACATCAAATAAGTGGAGAAATAGCATGATGAACAATAAACAAAGTCTCCAATAGCTCAATACACTGGCAACCTCAGTTTTTTTAATTACACTCTACGCACACACCCACACCCACACATATGCACACACACACACACACACACACACACACACCCACACCAAGACTTTCCAAACGATACAATGATAAAGACAACCTTATCTTAAAAAGAGGAAAAAGGGAAAGAAAGAAAAAAAATATAAAAATCAGTCTGCAGGCATAACCTAGAGTGCATCAAAATACAAAAAAAAAAGAATTCTATTTAGCATAAAAAGCAGCAGTATTACCTTTTATCGTGAATCTAATCTTCTCCAATTTAAGAAAATGTAACATCTCGGAGCCATGATGCAATTGAAGGTGGTTTTGAGGACTTCCACAATAATAAAATACGACATCTTGCTAATAAGGATATGAATGCAAGGATATCCGACTGAACATCAATGGGTGGGGGCAGATCCATGAGAAAACCAAATGTTGCAACAGAGGGATTCATACTAACTTAAAAATCTAAAAACTTTGTCATTATCTGAAAATACTCAAACCAGAATTTTTGTAGAGAAGGGCAAAAAAAATACATATCACTTTATATGTTGTAGCATCACATCTATCACAGTGATCTCTGACATTTGGGTAAAATTTTGTTAATTGAGACTTGGATCTGTGAACTCTATGTAATGCCTTGAATTGTATCAACTGAAGCCTTGCGCAAGAAACGCTTGAACGTACTTTATATATGGCTTTGTCCCACCATTGCTCTGTAAAGATAAAGCCAGGCTTGTTAGTTTTAAAGCAGAGTATTTGTAATGAGCCATAATGTAAATGGGGTGAGGGGCGTCGCTTTTGTCAGTAAAATATTTTCGAGACTGGACGCTGAATCTCAGGTCCAAAGTGTGCAGCATAGCGCGAACGCCCTGGTTCTCTACAACTGAGAAGCAGACTGCAAGTCACATAGCAGCAAAGTCATCGCCTTTAGCGAACAGAAAGACGAACATTTGAAGATGAATGGACTTTTCGCATTTATAAGCACTGCAGTTAGTTGTCTGGTACATTAAATCTATAACAAGAGACTGTCTCGCTCTAAGAAGTTGCGAGGATGAAGTCGCTTCTCCTTCAAATTATCCTGTTCCACCTTAAATGGTGCAGCAGTTACATTTGGCGCCTCAGGCAGAATTTAAGGTGGAACAGGAAATTCGAACGAGAAGCTGGAGAATAAGAAGCGACTTCAACCTTGTAAATCAGTCGAACGTTGAGAGACATTTTACAAGAAACTGTTCTAGTTTTGAGGAAATGTTTTTTGGTGGAGATGGAAGGAAAACAATAGCTGAGCTAAAGCTTAAAGCGGAGAAAAGTAAATCCGTGTTTTCATTTATGTTTTTTTAGCCTATACTAGGACATTAGAACACACTGAAACATACTGGACATTAAATGTTGTGGCTGCCAAGGTGTCTTTGGCTTTGTTGAAAGGACAGAATGTCTCTTCTTAACATTTGGGTTGTGACTCCTGATCTAACCAGTCGGATTTCCGACTCATCCATGTGTGTTTTTGATATGTGCCACCGCAGACTGTCCGGACTTACCCAAGTTCCGCCTTTTATGTTCCGTCAACATTACGTTATAAATTACATTTTTAGAAAATTGATTTTTTTAAATTCTATGAATCGATTCAGAATCATTCATGACTGCATTACGATGAATCTAAGAATCGAGTTTTTCCCTCACCCCTAGTGTCTAGGAATGATTGTTTGACCAGTGCCAAGCTGATCTACCTGTAGTCATCCTTAAGGGCCCTTCAGGTGTTCAGAGTTGTGGTAGCAAACTGCCAAGCTAAGTAGTTCTTTATCTATTTATGTTTAGCTGTTCCATTGATATCCCAGCTGGCTATATTTAATACCTGCTTATGGCGCTATTTACCTAGCTAGATATTTGTGTTTAGCTAATTTTCCACTGAGAGCACTGGCAAAGGTGGTTGTGTATGTACTGTATAAAATAATCTTGGAGACAAGTTGTATAGCTAACTTCTTAAAAATGATGGTTCTTCAAGGGTTCTTGGCTATATGATTCTAAATAATTCTGTATAGAACCATTTCATGCTTAAATGGTGATATGGTTCCTCAGATTGATGGAGAATGTGTTGTAAATGGTCCTATATGGCATCAAAAATGGTTCTTCTATTGTTTTAAGCTTGACATTGACAATTTTATTGTGGGCAAAATTTAAAATTTAATTTGATGTTTAATAAGTTTCTTTTTTCCCCATTGAATAGTGGTATTTACCAGCTAACAGATACACTGGTTGCTGTGTTCGTTTTATTACTTCAACTGTTCCTCATAAAAAGTATTATAAGCATAGTACCAGTATTGTTGTGCAATATTTCAGTTTATCTGCGCTAAAGTCATTTGCACAGCATTTTAAACACTGTAACTGATCAGTTCTTGAAACTTTGCTGTGAGCTCAGTGGATTATTTCGGATCTTAAGACAAAATATACCCAACAGATCCTGAGAGCGTTTATGTGAGCCTTTGTACATTAATCCCCCTCAAGTTAAAAAAAGACCACTATAAAAAGGAGATTTAGCCTCCTTCACTTCAAAGATCACCAAACTGTGCTGTAGCTTGATCATTATCAATTATACCAAAGAGCTGTGTAAATAGCCCAAAGGAGTTTAAAAGGCCTCTAGTATTTTGCAAGGGGTCATCTTTTTGTTTGGATGCTAATAAGCATGTACTTTGAATATCGTGGCATGCGCGTATAGGCACTTGAGTGTGTGGGGAGAGGGCAAATATGCAGTGTTTTATCTTAAACGTTGATAATAAGAAGAATTTAAAGTGATAAATGAGGGTCAAATACAACTTATACTTTAAAATATGTTGTTTACGTACCTGTGACCTGTGAATATTGCTGGGTATTATAAGCTAACGTGGGGAAGATGTTGGAGTGCTAATGCATCATGTACACTCATCATGCAATCATTTTCTGATTATAGTATCATAGTATGAAATAGTTGTTGATTTTGACAGTTATCAGATTATTCAGGTGATCATGTAAACACCATATTCTGGTTTCTCATGCTGGATTAATGCCATTAGTGGATTTCAGAAAATCCATTAAATAGAAAGTTATAAAGACTGGATTTTAGCCTAATAATTGGGTTGTGCAGCTCATGTATATGTAGGGCTTTGTGGTATGGCCAAAATCATATACATTTTAAGCATTATGCTTACTGGTGCAATGTACATGGGAAATGTGTCTTTCAAGGACAGCAACCGCTAAGCAGTTAAAATGCGGTCGAAAAACAACTAAGTGTTACTTTGAAGAGTAAAAATATGTTTTTTTTTCAAGGAAGTTATGGAATACCTCCATATTTTGGCTTTCTTATAAAAGGGGTTTCCTAAACATTATGTAGACATGCCAGAGGCAGTTTGGAAGCAAGTGCTGTGGACTAATGAAGTAAAGATTAAACTCTTTAGCCACTGTCACCAAAAGAATGTTTGGAGAAAAAGGAGCAGCTTTTGATGAAAGGAACACCTTGCAAACTGTTAAGCATGAGGGTGGATCTATTATGTTTTGGGCTTAGGTGGCAGCAAGTGGCACAGGAAACATTGCATGGGAAAATGTAAGAATGAGACTCCATTAAATATTATCTCATTTTGAAAACAAATGCAACACAGTCGGTCAGTTGAAAAGAGGCTGGCATCTACGACAGATCAATGATCCAAATACCTGAAAATTCACAATGACCTACTTCAAGAAACAAAGGCTGAAGTGGTTTGATAATGTTTTAATGTTTAATACATTAATGTACGCCAATTCATAACATTGTGTGTGTGTTAAATTTTCTCTGCTAGTGTTCATCCGCTGTGCTCTGCATTGTCTTCTGACAGGATGATGAGGTGGTGCTGCAGTGTGTGGCCTGCATCCAGAAAGAGAATCGCAAGTTCTGCCTTTCTGCTGAAGGACTCGGCAATCGGCTGTGCTACCTGGAGCCCACCTCAGAGGCCAAGGTAAGTACAGTACCACTTTGAGTCATGCATTAAGTAATGCTGTGATATTTTGGTACAGGTAAAGCAGCCGCATTCAAATACAGCACCCATGCACTTACCTGCCTCATATTACTGACATCAAAATCAAAATAATAATTGTAACTGGCTGATAGATAATTGCTTATGTGTTACTAATTAATATTTACTGACTGGTCAGTAGTGCTCAGCTCCAGGTACAAGTGTGGCAGAAACCTAGATGTTAGTATGCCAGCATCATGAAGTTTAATTTCTTGACACTGGCCATTTCTATGCAATAAAGTTGAATGTAAATGCTAGAACCCATGGTCAGATTACAGAAGTGAAAATAAGTGAACACATCCTCTACAGGGAAAAAACATGCATATGGCACTCATTTCTATTTTTTCCTGAATTTAAAATTTGGAAAAAAATGGAAAACCCACAAACAATAAAATGTGCCATTTTTATGAACATTCTAAACTGAACACAAATAATTATTGTGCATTAAAATGTAGTTTGTACTTCAAGAACATGACATTTGGACAAAAACTCTTGCATGTGACTGTATAGTATCCTCTCTCTATCTCTTAACTCTCCTTTTTTTGGACATATTCTTCTTACCAGTTTTGCTAAGAACAGTAATGCTCCCACGTTGTAAATTTATTGGAGCCCTTAATACTGTGTGACTTTCCACCTAAGACCACATTAAGCTATTAATTCAAGTGAAAAATATCTTAAGATGGAATTACAGCGTTTTGCTTGTTTTTCCCCAGCCTGGCAAAGCATTTATGTGCAGTAAATAAATTAATAAATCAACAGAACGGTTGGGCAATCCATTTTGCAGCCTTGCAGATGGTTGCACTTGCTGAAATAGACAGTTTATCATTCACCGGGGCTCGAGCACACTCATCTGTTGCCTTGGCTTTGTTAACCTGGCATTATTGTATTCCCACAGCAACCGTCGCTGAATGTAATATTTGTACAGTGATTGTTGTTTGCATTGTTTGCATTGAAATTTTGAAAATTATGAAACACTAACAGCTTTATAAATCAGAACTACAGGCACATTTTTGTGCACTATAAGGCTACATAAGGACACAGTGTCACTTTTTTATTCTGTTTCTCTTAATGATGTATGTTTTTATTTCCATTATAGGCCTACAAAAACAAATATGTATAAATAAGTCCTTGAAAGTTACAACCCCAATTCCAATGAAGTTGGAACGTTGTGTAAAACATAAATAAAAACAGAATACGATGATTTGCAAATCCTTTTCAATCTATATTCAATTGAATACACTACAAAGACAAGATATTTAATGTTCAAACGGATAAACTTTATTGTTTTTTGCAAACATTCACTCATTTTGAATTTGATGCCTGCAACACGTTCCAAGAAGTTGGGACAGGGGCATGTGAACCACTGTGGAGTGACGAACTGTGTTTACTGACAGTGGTTTTCTGAAGTGTTCCTGAGCCCATGTGGTAATATCCATTACAGAATGATGTGGGTTTTTAATGCAGTGTCACCTGAGGGATCGAAGGTCACGGACATTCAGTGTTGGTTTTCTGCCTTGCCGCTTACTTGAAGAGATTTCTCCATATTCTCTAAATCTTGTGATGATATTATGGACTGTAGATGATGAAATCCCTAAATTCCTTGCAATTGCACGTTGAGAAATATTCTTAAACTGTTTAAACTGCGAGGTTCACCACTTTGTGAACAACTGCGTGAGCAAATTTGCTCATGCAGTTGTTCACAAAGTGGTGAACCTCGCCCCTTCCTTGCTTGTGAACGACTGAGCCTTTCAGGGATGCTCCCTTTATACCCAATCATGACACTCACCTGTGTCCAATTAACCTGCTTACCTGTGGAATGTTCCAAACAGGTGTTTTTTTGAGCATTCCTCAACTTTCCCAGTCTTTTGTTGTTCCTGTCCCAACTTCTTTGGAATGTGTTGCAGGCATCAAATTCAAAATGAGTGATGTTTAAATTTATGTTTTATACAACGTCCCAACTTCATTGGAATTGGGGTTGTACTTAAGATATTGCAGGTTTGTTGTGACAGTAGACCTTTATGTTTCATACATTTTACCACACATTTTTACAAATACTGAGAGTCAGAGTAGTCAGGTTTTAAGCAGTTTTTATAGGACAGTAGTTTAGGATAAACTAACTTTCTGAGCTGTACACATAAATGTTTTGTAACTGGCTGTTTAGCCGAATGGTCAAGTCACGTTCCCACCGATTTAGTTATATCCCTTTAAAGCTGTGCATGTGAAGTAATTTGACCCGTTCTGTCATTGCAGCCCTTGATGAGTTGTCATGGTAATGACAGAGATCTTATCTTAAGGGCCTACACTAACTTAAAAAGGCCTGTTGTTGCATCCTGTGTTAAACAAAAATGTTTTGAATACAATGCACGTTGTCCTACATACATTTTACCCCTGAATCTCACTGTGTCCTCTGAGTTACAAGGTCTTTAAGCGATTGGAATATGACTATTCTTGTATACATACTACAAATGAGTGCACACGCACACCTGCATATTTAATTGGTGTTGCATTAAGGTAAGGCTAGCATTACACTACAGTGCTATTATACAACAGCAGCTACTACTACTACACTCTCAGAAAAAAAAGGTACGAAACTGTCACTGTGGTGGTACCCTCAGGGGTACATCCCCGTATCTTTAGTCTGGGAACGTAATTGTACCGGAATACTTTGAATTTATAGTTTCTAAGTTTTACTGACTCCTCACACCCTTTCTCGTCTCCGGGTTTTTTATTTTAATGTTATGATTTGAAACATTTGGTTATGAAAAGGTAAAAATATCTACTTTTCCACTAGGAAAAACTCATGTAAGTTACCCTATATATGTCTCTCTGTAGCCAGGTTGCCAAAGTAGCCAAAGTAGCCAGTCAGATCAGCGCAAATGTCTTAGCTTACTCTGCCTTCCACAGTTATTAATCTGGAACCTACCCCTCTCTTCCTATGTCATAGTTCAAGACATGGATCATATTTCACTCCTCACTCCAAATTCTTAGAATCTGGTGCTGAATTTACAACCATGCGTGACAGTACATAACACAGTGGACAGTTCTGTGAGCTTGTCATGACTGCTTTGGCCTAGTTACAGCTCCAATTGGCCTGTGGGTATTTAGGAGCAAGGTTTAGCAAATGGTCATGTACATCATGCCATGTTAGCATCTTTCCTTCAACAAAAATATTTTCTTGTCTGTCCGCTACTTTTTGTGTTACCACATGCATGCTCATATTCTTTTTTTGTGAAACACTTCAGAATATACACTATATTGCCAAAATATTTGCTCGTCTGCCTTCACATACAAATGAACTTGAGTGACATCCCATTCTTAATCCATAGGGTTTAATATGATGTCGGCCCACCATTTGCAGCTATAACAGTTTCAAGTAAGAATTTCATTGTACAATGTAACTGCCTGTTTCTGCTGTGCATATGACAAAGCTCTTGAATCTTGAATCTGAATCTTCAACTCTTCTGGGAAGGCTTTCCACAAGCTTTAGGAGTGTGTTTATGGGAATTTTTGATCATCTTTCCAGAAGCACATTCATGAGGTCAGACACTGATGTTGGATGAGAAGACCTGGCTCGCAGTCTCCGCTTTAATTCATCCCAAAGGTGTTCTATCGGGTTCAGGTCAGGACTGTGCCATCCAGTCAAGTTCTTCCACACCAAACTCACTCATCCGTGTCTTTATGGACCTTGCTTTGTGCACTGCTGCACGGTCATGTTGGAACAGGAAGTGGCCATCCCCAAACTGTTCCCACAAAGTTGGGAGCATGAAATTGTCCAAAACCTCTTGGTCTGCTGAAGCATTAAGAGTTCCTTTCACCCAAACTAAGGGGCTGAGCCCAGCTCCTGAAAAACAACCCCACACCATAATCCCCCCCCACCAAACTTTACACTTGGTAAAATGCAGTCAAACAAGTACTGTTCTCCTGGCAACCACCAATTCCAGACTCATCCATAGGATTGCCAGACAGAGAAGTGTGATTGGTCATTCCAGAGAACATGACTCTACTGCTCTAGAGTTCAGTGGTGGCACTTTACACCACTGCATTCAATGCTTTGCATTGTGCTTAGTGATGTAAGGCTTGGATGCAGCTGCCCAGCCATGGAAACTCATTCCATGAAGCTCTCTAAGCACTGTTCTTGAGCTAATTTGAAGGCCACATGACATTTGGAGGTCTGTAGTGATTGACTCTGCAAGAGGTATAAAGTTGATGAGCCACACCATGAAGGTATGGGAAAGAGTTGTTCAAACAAGGCTAAGGCGAGAGGTTCAGATCAGTAAGCAGCAGTTTGGTTTCATGCCCAGAAAGAGTACCACAGATGCAATTTTTGCGTTGAGAGTGTTGGTAGAGAAGTACAGAGAAGGTCAGAAGGAGCTACATTGTGTCTTTGTGGATCTAGAGAAGGCATATGATAGGGTGCCAAGACAGGAACTGTGGTACTCTATGAGGAAGTCAGGTGTAGCTGAAAAGTATGTTAGGGTGGTGCAGGACATGTATCAGGATAGTGAGACAGTGGTGAGGTGTGCAGTTGGAGTGACAAATGGTTTCAAGGTGAAGGTAGGGTTACATCAGGGATCAGCTTTGAGCCCCTTCTTGTTTGCAATGGTGGACAGGTTGACAGATGAGGTCAGGCAGGAGGCTCCATGGACCATGATGTTTGCAGATGACATTGTAATGTGTGGTGAGAGTAGAGAGCAGGTGGAAGAGAATCTGGAGAGCTGGAGGTTTGCACTGGAGAGGAGAGGAATGAACGTCAGTAGAGACAAGACGGAATACATGTGTGTGAATGAGAGGGAGGCAGGTGGAAAGGTGAAGATGCAAGGAGTAGAGGTCGTAAAGGTGGATGACTTCAAATATCTTGGGTCAACCATCCAGAGCAATGGACAGTGCAAAAAAGAGGTGAGGAAGAGTGTGCAGGCAGCATGGAGTGGGTGGAGATGGGTGTCAGGGCTGATGTGTGACAGAAGGATAGCAGCAAGAGTGAAAGGGAAGATTTACAAGACAGTAGTGCGTCCTGCTATGATGTATGGTTTGGAGACTGTGGCTCTGTCTAAAAGACAGGAGGCTGAGCTGGAGGTGGCGGAGATGAAGATGCTGAGATTTTCGTTGGGAGTAACAAGGCTGGACAAGATTAGAAATGAGCAGATCAGAGGGACAGTGAAGGTGGAGGAGTTTTGAGATAAAGCCAGAGAGGCCAGGTTGAGATTGTTTGGACATGTTTTGAGGAGGAATAGTGGATATATTGGGCAAAGAATGTTGGAGATGCAGCTGCCGGGTAGAAGGAGAAGAGGTAGACCTCAGAGAAGGTTTATGGATGTAGTGAAGGTGGACATGGAGATGGTTGGTGTGAAAGTAGAGGAGGCAGTCGATAGGGCAAGATGGAGGCAGATGATCCGCTGTGGCGACCCCTAAAGGGAGCAGCCGAAAGAAGAATAAGTGATTGACTCTGCAGAAAGTTTGCAAGCTCTGCGCGCTATATTCCTCAGCATCTGCTGACCCCGCCCCACTCTGTCATTTTGCGTGGTCTACGATTTCATGGCTGAGTTTGAGTCATTCCCAATCACTTACACTTTGTTATAATACCACTGACAGTGGACTGTAGAATATTCAGTAGCAAGGAAATTTCACGACTGCACTGGTGGCATCTTATCACGGTACCATGCTGGAATTCACTGAGGTCCTGAGAGCAACCCATTCTTTCACAAATGTTTGTAGAAGCAGTCTGGTTTTATATACCTATGGCCATGGAAGTGATTGGAACACCTGAATTAAATGATTTGGATGGGTAAGTGAATACTTTTGGCAAGTATTTGAGCTGTGCTATGATGGACACATCTCATGTTCTCTCTCTCTGTATTAACCTGTGTATGTGTAGCTGAAGCATCATCGTGAATTAGTCATGACAGATGTTTGTACATTTTGTGTTGAATCTAGTTTGGAAGAGAGAGGAGATTGGAGATACGAAAACTCCAGATAGAGGCTACACTGAGAGCCAACTGTGACATTAATTGTGATAAGTCAGCCTGTGAATGAATCAGAATCGGTTGGATTCAAATGACCATAAAAGCATATGGTGTCTTCTAATTACTCACTTATTAAATACAGACCTCTTAGTCCCTGTCTAACAAGCAAGAGACTAGCTGAAAATCGGCCTTAGTTGTTCGTAGAACTCGACTGATATATGGGCTGATCTTGATGAACTTTTAATGGTATTGGCAAAAATGTCACTGTTAGTGCAGCGATAATTACGAACCTTTCTCTTTGGTGCGTCAGCAGGATTGAGGCTCGTGACAGTCTCGACAATTGAGTGAAACCTTAGAGAGTCACTGGCAATCAAATATAAAGCATGCACCCTATAAAGTATGGATTTACTCAGTATGTTAAGATCTCTGATCTCTACATAGAAGATATGTGACTGGTTGGGGCAAAAAAATGCCCAGATGTGCTCTTACACCCATTTGCACCCATTTACAACCCTTTGATTTGACCCTAGATTGAAGCAGTTTCCCTTTTTTGGGGGCTCATGAACAATTTGATGAATTCTGCTCCAATTTGCTGCTTTACAGTGACGGCTCACACAGAAACAACATGTCGAAAATTGACACTGGCAGGAAAATAAAATTAACCTCTGATTAAATAAGCTAGGCTGTCATACTATTTAGTGAGCTATCCTAGTGACTTGGAGCTTGCTAGTAGCTAACGTTACCCATACTAGCTACTTTCTTTTAATCTCAGCAACAACACAGTAAATTAAGGTTATTAGCTCACTGTGAAACTTACAGTTTAAGATGATCTAGCTTCAGCTGTCAAACAGTAGACACAATTACGCAGCATATCTAGCTGCTTTCAGGTTACTGATGGGGTTGTGATGCTAATAAAGTAGGAATGGCCCCTCTATTCAGTCAGTGTCAAACACAGAGCGAAGCCTGATAGATATCTGATAGATAATCCAAGGTTAGAAAAACTGTCTGGAATGAAATGTGCAGAGCAAACTAACAAGCGTATTCCTTCTTAAATAGTTTATTTGTTGCAATGTTGTGCTCTTAGTTATTCATCACTTAGTTTTTCAAAAAAGATGGCTCTGCAAGGTTTCTTCAATAAAGACAAATGGTTTTGTATAAAACCATGAACACAAAGATCCAGTTGCATGCTTAAAGGGCTCCTTGCATGGTGAAATCGTTCTGTTACATGTTTGGCATCATAACAATAGAAGTTCTCTAAGGGTTCTTTTGTAAAGGCAATAGTTCTATATAGAACTATGAACCCTCAATGATGACATTTTTTAAAAGGGTTCTCTATAGCACCATAATACCTTTTCCAGTACTATATAGAACCATTTTTGTAGTGTCACAGATTTGCTGGTGCATTTTGTCCATTTCAGTTTCACGAACCTTACAAATCTCCGAAAAGTGAAAAACGTGTATTGTGAAAATTACCTTCAAGTACTGTAGTTTTAAATTTGTTAAAATCACTCACTTCTAGTTTAAACTACATCTAACCATTTGAGGATTACAGTAGTTCAGTGACAGGATTCTTGAGTACCTGTTCTCTTTTTAATAACAAGGCATTTTTAATGAAGGCAGGCTTGTGAAGTTTGGTTTGATTTTTTTTTGACGTAGTTGTGTGAAACACTTTCAAAAGCTCATTCAGCTTTTGTTCACTCAAGACACTGGAGTTCCAGTACATTGACATCTGTCTCTGAAAATTAGGTCATCCTGCTGTTTCTCTACTACAACCTCTGTGTTTTGCCCGCAGTGCTTCCGTCAACTCAATATCAAGCTCAGTACAATTTCAAAATGGGTCATTATCATGCATGACAGCACTGATTCGGGTTTTCATGTCATGTGGATTGTATCGATTTATAAAAATCAGTGTGATTTGCAGTTGTGTGTTAGCAGTTAAGTGCATTAGTGTGTAGTGAATTTAAGAGCTGTTTCAGTATAACTAATATCTACTGCAGATTGCAGTGGACATCCAGAATAATTAATAAATTATGTATTTTCCTTCACATGTTGGAGGGTCTGATTTAAATTTTAGTGCAAAGTGTGACAAATGAGAATACTTAAACAAGTCAGTATTCATATTTCAAAAAAGGACAAATTCTATACTGTGCTATTCTAACCAGTTCCATTTAAAATGAGTGGGGGATCAGTATGGTATGAAATATTTGAATAACCCTGGCAACAAACACGTTTTTTGGCTTTCTAAGTTAAAATAGTCAATACATTCTTTGCAGACACTTAAGTATAGCATTTTGTTTGCAAATTTTAGTGCACAAGTTCTGTTTATCTGTTAAAACTAAAACAAAATAATTTAAAATGAGCAGTAACTTTTGCACAGGCCACATTTTCTATGTTTACAACATTTGGATATGATGGTATAACATTTTATAAGACTTTCACAGTACAAAAATGTATGATATTTAGTTTTCCTAAATGTTGTTAATTTGGAACAGACACAATGCACCGGCAAAATAGTAGCACTGTATTAGTTAGACCAAACACATTGGGTGCATTTGGGTGAATTCCTTGCATCCTGACAACAGTAGAAGTAACTCATTTTAAGTAGCTGTAATGAACACAAAAGACTGAACTAATTGTCAATAATTTTACAAACAATTCCAAAAAAGTTGACAGTAGGTAAAACACAAATTTAAATTAAAAGCAGAAAGCAGTGATTTAAAAACCTACTTTAACCTGTATTTGAACAATAACAGTATAAAGACAAGATATATGTTTTACTTTATGACCTTCATTGTTTTTATAGATATATTTCATTCTGAAATTGATGCCACCAGAGCAATTTGAAACTAGAACCATTGTGAAATGTTCAAAAAACAGGTGATGCAGTGCTTGGGTATAAAAAGAGCATCCAGGAATGCTGTGGTAACGTGCAGATTGTGACTTGGTACTGAAATAACCAGGAGCGTTCCTGAAAAAGACTGTCTAGAAGGCAGCATATATATTTCTGTAAAAAATCTGAAAGTTTGAATCATCAGAGTCAATATTTGTTTCCATTGTGCATCAGTCCATTTCAGATGAGCTTGAGTCCAGAGAAGTCAGCAGTGTTTCTGGAGGTTGTTGACATACAGCTTCTGTTGTGAGTAGTACAATCTTTAACTTGCATTTGTGAAAGCAGTGTCAGACTGTGTTTATTTACAGCAGTTTGGCAAAACATTCCTGAGCCCATGTGAAAATATCCATGACAGAAGCATGCCATTTTTTAGTGCCATCTGAGGAGTCGAAGGTCTTTCAGTTGTGTTTTTTGGTCTTACACTATACATGCAGAGATTTCACTAAACCTGAATCTTTTGATGATATGCGCTGTAAAGGGTGAAATACTGAACATTTATGCCAGGGGTATTTCATTAAAATTGAAAAAGGTCCAATTAAAGAAAATTTCCTCAAGCAAAGGAGCATCCTATGCAGTCCTTGCAGAGGAGTATTATTCTTAAACTTACTAATACTTTGATTTTTGTCTAAGCGAAAAACAGAGAAGTTGATAAGATAAAACATGAATTGTCTTGTTTTTTGTGTGCATTTCACAAACTGTCTAAACTTGGAATTGAGTTTGTAGATAGAGGACTCAACACATTGGAAGCATTGATATTTTGACTTTGATATGGTAAACAAAAAAAAAAACTAGAAAACATTTTGCAGATCTGACTTGTATTTGCATTGTTGAACTTGAATGAGCTGAATAATTCCACAGCAATTACCCTTGTGTTGTACTATTTTCTTAGAGCACCAGAATTTTTCTTGTTAAAATCACAAAAAAATATTTGTTAAAAATGTTACTGGAACTTGCTACAGAGTTTTCATGCATGTGTCTTAGACAGACTAATTTTGAGCCGCTGGTGTACATGTACACAATGTTTTATGATACCTGCAGTTATTAAATGGGACGTTATGCAATGAAACGTTTATTGTAACAATGTATTGTCATATTACATCACCGTTACACCCACTCCTAATAAAAGGCTTAAAAGTTCTGAAACAGAACTTGAATTGTGACATGATCCAGTTTGGCCAAGCTTTTTTTTTTGGTAGTTTACGACTGAGGAAGGAGGGCAGTTTACTTAAATATGCGCTCCATTTATCTTATTGCAGGTTCATGGCTCACTCCTTACCTCAAACTGTCAGCTTGCTGTGCTGGCCTCTTTGGCTTGCATCCCACATCTAACATCAGCCCTTCTCTGCCCACTTACTGGACCCATTTTCACTTGCTTAGTACCGTGCTTACTTTGCTTTTTCCATTATGTTTGGGAAGTCGGTGTCTGAGCTCAGATTCATCTCAGTTTTTAGACTGACTAGAATAGGAACAACCATAATAATATCTTTTTGTGAGTGCAGACAGTGTCTTAAATGATGAGATTGTGGTTGGAAGAGTCAAAGAGGTATGGATACATTTGACCTGTTTTGTATTTTAACCATGCTGTTCAGATTTACCAATTCAGTCTGTATTGCTGGTAAACAGTTGACGATTGTAAGCTTAGCATGTCCTATGGATCTACATAAAATCATCAGTTTTCCTCAAATTAGAGGTGCTGCTCTAATATAAAACCAGACACTATTTTTGACGCTTTATTGACAGGAATACTAATAAATATTGCTGCTGTTGGAACAAAAGCTTATATCTCCAAAATGATAACTTCCCTGGAGAAGGAAAAGACAATGTACTTTCAATGTAAGTCAGTGTTACAAGTTGGAATGGAAGGGCCGACTATACAGATTCTAGATTTGAACTACATAATAACCATATACAGTATGCGCTGTGCCTAGATACAGAAAGAAGTATAGAAACATTAGATTTGACACAGGGGTAAGACAGCAGTGGTTAACCAGGCCTGCATAAACCATGAAACAGGTAGCTTTGTTGGTGAGTGAAGAGAACAGATAATGTCACATCACATCACATCTATAGGATGACATTATGCAGCGTGACTAAATATGCCAGGCACTTGTTTTTTCAGGTATTTACCACAGTAGTATAGTGTGTTGTGAAATTTTTTATCGACAGAATGTTGTGATACACATTTTAGATCAAACCTGGTTCAGGTTTATATATATATATATATATATATATATATATATATATATATATATAATATAACATAACATATATATATTCCACAGTAATAGAAACACTAAATTATTCACAGCTATTATCTTTTCTGTCTATTACATATACGATACAGATGCATTTTGTAGGCTTGCAATTACTGACTAACTTGCTGTACAATTCATCAGCCTCCTACTAACCTATCCAATAACGGAAAAGGACCACCATAGGACATATTTAAGTAGGCGTAAAAGGAATTATGAACAATAAGATTATTTTTTGGCCTATTTATTTGAAAGTTCATTAATTCCAGGTCCTGATGGATTTCACAGTAGGCACCTGCTACTACTATAGATGAGATTCCTAATTAAAATATCCTTCAAGTCAGCTCTTGGGAGCAATGTCCAAAACATCTCTTGATTGTTTGATGAAGTTTTTGTTGATGTGGCATATTTTATCTTAACATATAAAAGTAAATCAATATGCATTCTTGGACCAGCATTAATAGGCACAGGCACTGTGACATATTGTATGTTTTACGCACACACACGTACGCATGCACGCACAGGGAGGTGCACGTGATCATAGTCATTATCCATCGACCATATAAACGCATGTTGCGTGTTTACAATTATACAGTAGCTCTGTTGCTACACAGTGTGTTCATCAATAGAAAATAATCACCATAGACGTAAAATGAATTGTAAACAATTAAGTACTTTTATTTTAGCCTAGTACTTTGCATGTTCATTAATCCATGTGAAAAACACTTGCATATGTGCACTGTTATTTAGAAATCTGAAAGCGTCTCTTCCTACCATTGGCATGCTACGCTGCACTACCGTAAATGGTGCAAGCAGTTATTTGAGCAAGCAAATTATTTTCAAGTATTTTATCAGAGCTACTTTTCTTAGGCAGTGATGAATGAGACTTAATGGCTTTGGAGTCAGTTCAACAATGTGATGGATTTCTGAGGACTGTAGATGCTTAAATGTGTGTGTGTTTGTTTCGATTTCTCTTGTTTTGCATTTCTGGAATTGTTTTTTGGAATATAGTCCATCACAGTTCTGTGTGTGTGGAGGTGTAGGAGTGTATCAGGTGTGTAGGTGCCTATACTTATAGTGCAACCTGGAAATGGGCATGCTAATATGCAGCTTTGTTTGCCTGCAAGGCTACCCATGCTTGTAATTACTGAATGTACATTACACTGCATTGACTTTGTAGGACTCTTTTTTAAAATAGGTTTGCTGAGTATTTTTTGAGTTTGAAGTAAAAGCAAGTGGGTGATACGGCCAATAAACTATCACGATATAATTGAAGTTTGTGATGGGTCAGTATATACAGTTGTGTATTTAGTGAAAAAAGTAAACAACCTCTGCAGTAAACTGTTAATGTGCACTTACAACCCCTTTCCAAAAAAGTTGCTATACTGTACAATAAAGTTTACAATAAAGTTTTTCAGTTTCAGAATTTGATTTGTTGTCTTTGTAATCTTTTCAGTTAAATTTAAAGGTTTAAATGCACAAATCATTTTATTCTGTTTTTAGATTTTTTTTATAGCTTTCATATTTTATAGTTTATATTTTTTGCACAGCATCACAACATTTTTGGAAGTGGTGTTGACTTTACATTTAATTAACTTAAAAAAATAGGAAATGGTGCTTGTGATACAGTTCTGTGAACTGATAAAAAATGGAAATCTTTGACCAGACACAGTCACCAAAGATATATTTGGAGAAGAAAGGAGCAGCATTTGAAGAAAAGAACACCTTGCAAGTTGTTAAGTATGGTGGTGTATCTGTTATACCTTGTTTGGCAGCCAGTAATACAGAAAATATTGCATGGGTAGTGTAATGATGCAAGGTACCCCCTTAGCACATTACCACTATACATGACTGTAGACATACTTACCTGTTTTAACATGCACCACTCATACTCACCTTCAGGTCCTAAAAGAGCATTGATTGTGACTCCTGGGCTTTTACTTACCTGGGCGAGTCCACCCTCTGTAGTAGAGCAGGGGAGTGAGAACCGGTAAATACAAAGAGAAAAGTGAATTATGTGAACATTGTAAATAACAGTGATTGATTACTGTTTCTATGGCCTTGTATTTTGATGGCCACATACAATGTTGTACCATATTCATTTCAGCATGTAAATATGAAATATATGGTTTATTTTCCTACCTGTGGGGGGGAATGGAATAGCTTGGAGGAGGCCTGTAACCTGTATTTATACGGCTCCGTAACCACAGTTAGGGCTTCATCTTCCCCTTTGGTAGCAGTGCTGTACTACACCTGTTTGTAAGGATTATTTGAGTGACTAGACTTCTGTTGATTGAGGTCGTTTTTTTTCTTTTTGTTTTAAACGTGCGCCTGTAAATATACCGTTGTGGTAAATAAAAGGTGACGGGTTAAAAAAAGAACTTCTCTACTCCTGCCCCGTTCTTTTTCAGTGCCTAGCTGCTTGCCCTACACTACCCATAAGGTGTACCATTTTTATTCTTCTGGGGGTAATTGTGGCCACGCTTTATCGCAGGTAGATAGAAGATTGGAATTAATAATACATCAACACATTCTGATAGCAAATGTGACACAGTCAAGAAACTGAAAAGAAGGTAGCTTCTAGAGCAGGACAACAACCCAAAACATACCTCAGAATCCTCCATGAACTGCTTCCAGAAACACCAGCTGATGTTTTTGTAATGGCCCTCACAATCTCCTAACTTAAACAACATTGAACATTTGTGATTAGATCTTAAACATGTTGTACAAACAAGGTGACCCAAGAATATCACAGAAGTAGAAGCATTCTGCTATTTTTTATTTTATTTTTTTGATTAATCAAATAAAAAAGGTTACTGCATTAACGTTTGCAGAAAATGTTATTTTGTTGGGGGAACAGAAGAGCAAATGGGCGAAAGACTAACCTCAAAAGACTGGCCATTGCTCCCATATTTCTCTTTAATGTACACTCCCGCAATAATGAATTGGATGAAACTTCAATTGCAGCTGACTACACAGCAGAAGATGAGGAACTACTGAAACATCCCTGACTCGATGGTTCAGCCAAACCGACCAACCTTAGCGCTTTTTGTCACTGTATGTAGATTGTGTTATCTGTACATTGGGATTTGGTGCAGCTGTGTGTGTGTATGTGTGTGTGTGTGTGTTCAGAATAAAGAAGTTAATGATAGTAACCAAGAAAGTTCAAGATTATCACCCAGGTGATAAATAATGACATAGGAGATGTGAGGGGGTAACCGTTACAGTAATGGACAAAAGTCAGAGACAAGCCTTTATTTATTTCACTTCCAGTCAAAATGGCTACTAAGTACATTTTTCAATGTCAGGAAAAAGTGCAAAACATACATGAAACAGAAAATGACGCAACAACTAAATATAGCAATGCATTTATCAGAATTTGCTGTGTACACCCTTTGCCTTTATTACACTTTACGTTTTTCCAGAACGCTCGAAGTCAAAGAAATCTGCAGGGATATTTTTCCACCCATCCAAAGTTCAGTCTTAGAAGCTGGTTGCATTTTCTGCTTCTCACAATCCACATAATCTCAAACACATTCAATGCTGTTGAGGTCTGAAGCTTGGATTGTTTCAGGTGGAGCTTGCATAGGAATCGAACTTAAAAGTTCATGCTCGGTGCACCCCAGCTACTGTGATCCAAAAAGTATGCAGATACTTTTCATGGAGACCATGAAGTTTTAGAAGAACATGCAGTTCACTTCAGGCTGTTAATTTCCAAATTTGACTGTGCTCTCTTCTTCCTGTAGTCTGATCTCTCTCTCTCTCTCTCTCTCTCTCTCTCTCTCTCTCTCTCTCTCTCTCTCTCTCTTTCTCTTTCTTCTCTCTCTGGTTCTTTCTATCTGTCTCCCTCTCAGTATGTTCCTCCAGACCTCTGCATCTGTAACTTTGTGCTGGAACAGTCGCTTTCAGTCCGGGCGCTGCAGGAGATGCTGGCCAAAACTGGGCAAAATAACGATGTGAGTACAGCACTTATACTGGGTCTACTGTAACACACTTGCCTCAGTGTATGTCTATATTGAATGTTTGAATTCAACTCTTTTTTATTCTTATTTTTATTTTAAATAGACTAGAGATTTAACTTAAATTTTTATTATTTATAATGCTTATAATGTTTATACTGTTTCCCATTTCTATTACTGAGTGCCTTACTTCTATTACTCTGCTGCAGTAATACTGTGAATTTCCCCGCTGCGGGACTAATAAAGGATTATCTTATCTTATCTTATCTTATCTTATCTTATCTTATCTTATCTTATCTTATTTTATGTATGTTTGAGTTCAATTATATATGGCTCTATAAAATGATGTACTTGCTAATTGTTTTGTTACAAAAACAGTTCCACACTACGGCGCAAATCTATAAAACTGGGTCAGTTAAATTTTTTTTGGCTGCTGCTTTGTTTACTGGTTTATTGTTATTTATTTAGTGGAGAGTTTTTCTTTTTTTAAACTCAGTGGGCACGCTGGGTATTACAGTAAGACTCTTAAATCAGAAATAAGATTTGTTCACACTGATGCTTTTATTCTGCCCTGTATTCTCGGCTGCGCTAAAGTGTGTAGCTGATGCTAAGCTTAAACAGTGGGGAAAGAAGTAGATTTTTTTGCTGAATTATGGTGCAGGTGGCAAGCACTGGTGCACTTCTGTGACATAGCTCAATATATTCACAGCAAGAGTTCATATAACATGACATTGTCAGAGATTCTAGATTTTGATGCACCTGTGGCCACCTGCAGCAGATAAACATGAACAGCAACAATGAACAGGTTAGAATTCTGTGATGGGGATTGAAGTCACAAGCTGCTGAGCATAGGATGTTTTGTTTTAATAGAATTCAACAGATTTTATTTTGACAGCATTAACGGGTGTATAACTATGAGTATACCATGTACAGCACCAGGCAAAAGTTTGGATACACTTGTTGAAATCTTTTTTCCTTGTAATCATTTTTAAAAGCATGTGCTTAAATGCTTTAAATTTGTTCATAAGACAAATATAAATGTTGAAGGTGATGTTTTAGAATTTATTTTCAAAACAAAACTTTCAAGTGTTAAATATGGCATTGAAATGCCCCTCTCCCAGAGAGTTTCACCCCGTCATTCAGAGCATAAACCTTTGAGTGTAATTACACACAGCTGGGGTCTCCATGACCTGCTTTTGGAGATGCTGTTCCACACAAGTTGTACCACAAAACACGTAGCATAGGAACAAATTTGATATTCTTTGCTTCTTACAGAACAGGCAAGCAGTGACACAGGGCAGGCTACTTTCCATTTTGCTGAAGTGAAAGCAGCACAAGGAGCTTCATTGCTTCATTCAGAAGCTGATGTGGAAGTGCTTCCACATTTAATGTGGTTTGTAGCCCAGTTTGATGTTCGTAGCCCGCTGTGAGCTGCTTTTGGGGATTCTAATCCTTTTGCCTTTTGTGAAAAGGCTCCAGTTGTTGAGACACAGCTGGTTGTCACCATGTCAGCGTCAGAGACTACAGTGTTTGGTTAGGGAAGTTATGTCACTGCCTGAGTTCTCAGAAAATGAACAGGGGGTGAATTCAGTAATGTTGCTTTTTCGCATTTGGTGTGCGAGATATCATCAGTTATACATGTGGTCAAATTTGTCTGGTGTCATCCAAATAAATCGCACAGATAAACTGCCCATGGTATGTAAAGGCCTTAAAAGAGAACCCTATTGATTTTTCAAAAATTCTTTGTAATTTATTTCTTAGGATGTAAACAAAGTCTTTCAAGGTGGTTTGATGTGAAATGCTCTGTTATAAAGCATCTTGTTCATAGTGGTGATGGTATAACCAGACACCAAACTCCCTCATAGAAAGTTATTACATAAAAATGGTCATGGATGCCTGATGCCTGATGCACATTGTTTTATGATAGTTTTGAGTTGAACCTTTGGCCTGAAATGTATATTTTAAAGCACCTTCATGGCGGAGGGGTACAAATGGGGTGTCGTGAGGCAAAGTAGTCCCCAAAGAAAAGAAAAGAAAAAAAAACATATCTTTTTCAGGTTTACCACCTTTTCACTATAATCAACATTACATATAAACATACTTGGACAGTAAATAAATATGTCTGATCTTGGACATATTTACTTGGACAGTAAATAAATGGCTATGTTTGAGTTGTTGACATTGTGACCCCTGGTTCCCATCACCACCACTGTAAAGTAATCTGAGTCAGCACATCTTTCTACATTGAGCTTCTTCACATTAAACATGAATGAATTTGTTGACATTTTGAAAATTTCATTTTACAGAAATGTTGAAAAATTTAAGATTTAAGATTCCGAATTTTTTTGAAGTGAAATTATAATTACCATTATTCCCACCAGAATTTTGGGAATATTTAAGTTACATTAAGGCAAAGGGGAGCTTCTTTGAGGAATGTGAAATATGAGATACATCTAATTACATGAGAAAAAATATTTCATTTGTATTAATTATTGATTATATATCCATATCTTAACATGGTAGTTTATTATTGTAAAATGTTGAAACATGTAAACATAAGGAAAAAAACACTTCTATGACTAGATTTGTCCAAAGCTTTTTTTCCCCCAAAAAAGTTTGACTGGTACTGTGTATAGCCATCTATTCAGCGATGTCTGGCAGAAAATTTCATTTTGTTCTGTTCAAAGAGGCAGCACAGGGCCATGTTTAAAATGAATAGGCACTCTAGGTTTCTTGAGAAAAGAAATCCAGGTACCTGCAAGACTGCAATAAAAACAAGCAGCTACATGTGACACAAAACTGTTATAAAGATCAGACATTAAACCTTTAGTACAGTATTTTGCCTCCATCTTCCATCTCATGGTTCTTACTTTCGAGTGCTTTGAAGGTTTTGAAGGTTTCTCACTTGTGAATATTACGTTTTTCTGGATGTGTGAAGGTTTAGCTTGAGACTTTCACAGAGACTTTAGCAAAATGTTCAGTTTCTCCATCGTTTGCTTTGATAGCAAATACTCTTTTCTCTAAACCTTATCAGACTGGCCATCCTGCAGGTGGGAGGAAAGTCCAATGTTTGCCTGTGTAGATTATATAATTCTGCTTCAATCTACTACATAATTATTTGCCATGTTTTTGAGGTTTGGAAGACAAAATACTAAGGCATCACATTATGGGATGTGTTTTTTTCTGATCTTTCCTTTCGCTAGTATACCACAGCTCAGTTTATGTCATATTCCTACAGCAAAGTAGCTTTATTTTAAGCTTATATTGTTAATCTGAGTCAATTCTCACTTGAATTCATCCACTGTCTTGTTCTGGTGCAGATTACAAGAAACAGGTCAGCGAATCTCACTCATGATCCATTGGCGAACGCCATGTCTCTGTTTACAGACAAAGAAGTAACATTCTTTCTCCTCTTATGTAATAAAACACTCCTTTCTTTCACACACCAAGGTTTAGTTTTTAATTTTTTATTTAGTCAGTTTTTCATTTTGGTTTTTAGTGCAGTTTAGTTTCTCTTTGTTTTAAGAGTACATTAATAATTTTCATTTTGTTTTGTTTTTGTTTTTTTTTTCTAAAAAGTAGCAGTTTTAGTTTTGTTTTGATTTTGTTTCAGTTTTAGTTTTTTGGTGTAATTATGAATGCAATAATAGTAGGTATTTGATAAGACCAGAATAAAATGAACACAACAGTGGGGAACAAAGAAGGAAACCACTTTTGTAAACATTCATTAAAACACTGCAAAAAACTATACCTAAAGGTTTTTACACATTAATGTTATTTAATTTTAGTTAGTTTTGCAGAGGACATTATAGATTTAATTTAGTTTCATGTTTTTGAAAACAGCTTTTTTACAGTTAACAAGCACATGTAGTATTTCCACTGCTGCTTTTCATTTTAGTAATAGTTTTAGTTGACTGTAATGATCCTGTCACATGCACACTAGCTAAATAGCCATCTACCTCATAGTTGCTGTTCATTCTTTCATTTGTGGCTTAGAGTAGATTGTGTGTTAATAAATGTTTCATGGTTGTCTGTCTTGATGTCATTCAAATACTGGTTGCTGCCAATATCTATATAAAAGAAACTGAAATATTGATATTACTTTCTGTAATTAGAAATGAGAGATTGTGGTATTTATGATTTCATGATATAATATCCCATCCATCCATCCATCCATTATCTTCCGCTTGTCCGGGGTTCGGGTCGCGGGGGCAGCATCCTAAGCAATGAAGCCCAGACCTCCCTTTCCCCAGCCACTTCCACCAGCTCTCCAAGGGGGATTCCGAGGCGCTCCCAGGCCAGCTGGGCGATATAGTCGCGCCAGCGTGTCCTGGGTCTTCCCCGGGGTCTCCTCCCAGGTGGACTCGCCTGTGACACCTCCCGAGGGAGGCGTCCAGGAGGCATCCTAACCAGATGCCCGAACCACCTCAGCTGGCTCCTCTCGACGTGAAGAAGCAGCGGCTCTACTCCGAGTCCTTCCCGGATGACTGAACTTCTCACCCTATCTCTAAGGGAGAGTCCAGACACCCTGCGGAGGAAACTCATTTCGGCCGCTTGTATTCGCGATCTTATTCTTTCGGTCATTACCCAAAGCTCATGACCATAGGTGAGGGTGGGAACGTAGATCGACCGGTAAATCGAGAGCCTTGCCTTATGGCTCAGCTCTTTCTTTACCACAACAGACCGGTAAAGAGCCCGCATCACTGCTGACCCAGCACCAATCCGCCTGTCAATCTCCCGCTCCCTTGTACCATCACTCGTGAACAAGACCCCGAGATACTTGAACTCCTCCACTTGAGGCAAGAGCCTATCCCCGACCCAGAGAGGGCTCTCCACCCTTTTCCGCCTGAGAACCATGGTCTCTGATTTAGAGGTACTGATTCTCATCCCAGCCGCTTCACACTCGGCTGCAAACCGATCCAGCGAAAGCTGAAGTTCGCGGCCTGATGTCCCCAATAGGACCACATCATCTGCAAACAGCAGTGATGTGACCCTGAGGTCACCAAACCGGACACCCTCCATCCCTTGACTGCGCCTAGAAATTCTATCCATAAAAATTATGAATAGAATCGGTGACAAAGGGCAGCCCTGACGGAGTCCAACTCTCACTGGGAATGAGTCTGACTTACTGCCGGCTATGCGAACCAAACTCCAGCTTTGTTTGTACAGGGCCTGAATGGCTCGTAGCAAAGAGCCATGTACCCCGTACTCCCGAAGCACCTCCCACAGAATACCCCGGGGAACACAGTCGAATGCCTTCTCCAGATCCACAAAGCACATGTGGACTGGTTGGGCAAACTCCCATGAACCCTCCAGAATCCTGGAGAGGGTGAAGAGTTGGTCCAGTGTTCCACGACCAGGGCGGAACCCGCACTGTTCCTCCTGGATCCGAGGTTCGACTATAAGCCGGACTCTCTTCTCCAGTACCCCTGCATAGACCTTGCCAGGGAGGCTGAGGAGTGTGATTCCCCTGTAGTTGGAACACACCCTCCGGTCCCCTTTTTTAAAAAGAGGCACCACCACCCCAGTCTGCCAAGCCAGTGGCACCGCCCCCGATGTCCACGCAATGTTGAAAAGACGTGTCAGACAAGACAGCCCCACAACATCCAGAGCCTTGAGGAACTCAGGGCGGATCTCATCCACCCCTGGAGCCTTGCCACCAAGGAGCTTCTTAACTACCTTAGCGACTTCGGCCTCAGTAATGGACAAGCCTATTCCCATGTCCCCAGACTCAGCCTCCTCACTGGAGAACGTGTCGGTGGGATTGAGAAGGTCCTCAAAGTATTCCTTCCACCGCCCAATGACGTCTTCAGTCGAAGTCAGCAGCACACCATCTCCACTATATACAGTGCTAGTGGCACACTGCTTTCCCCTTCTGAGTCGCCTGACGGTTTGCCAGAATCTTTTCGGAGCCGACTTAAAGTCAGTTTCCAAGGCCTCACCAAACTCCTCCCATACACGGGTTTTTGCCTTGGCAACAACTGAAGCCGCAGATCGCTTGGCCTGTCGATACCTGCCAGCTGCCTCTGGTGTCCCACAGGCCAACCATGCCCGGTAGGACTCCTTCTTCAGCTTGACGGCATCTCTCACCTGGGGTGTCCACCACCGGGTTCGAGGATTACCGCCCCGACAGGCACCAACTACCTTACGGCCACAGCTACAGTCAGCCGCTTCAGCAATGGAGGAACGGAACATGGCCCATTCTGAGTCAATGTCCCCCACCTCCCCCGATATCTGGTCAAAGTTCTGACGGAGGTGTGAGTTGAAGATCAATCTGACAGGTTCTTCTGCTAGACGTTCCCAGCAAACCCTCACTATGCGTTTGGGCTTGCCTGGTCTGACCGGCATCTTCCCCCACCACCTGATCCAACTCACCACCAGGTGGTGATCAGTTGACAGCTCAGCTCCTCTCTTTACCCGAGTGTCCAAAACACATGGCCGCAAGTCCGATGACACGACTACAAAGTCAATCATTGAACTGCGGCCTAGGGTGTCCTGGTGCCATGTGCACTTATGGACATCCTTGTGTTCAAACATGGTGTTCGTGATGGACAAACTGTGGTTTGCACAGAAGTCCAAAAACTGAACACCACTCGGGTTCAGATCAGAGAGGCCATTCCTCCCAATCACACCCCTCCAGGTCTCACTGTCATTGCCCACGTGAGCGTTGATGTCCCCCAGTAGGACAATAGAGTCTCCAGGAGGAGCACTTTCAAGCACCCTTCCCAAGGACTCTAAGAAGGCTGGGTATTCTGAACTGCTGTTCGGTGCATAAGCACAGACAACAGTCAGGACCCGTTCCCCAACCCGAAGGCGTAGGGAAGCTACCCTCTCGTCCACCGGAGAAAACCCCAACATACAGGCACCGAGTCGAGGGGCTATGAGAAAGCCCACACCTGCCCGCCGCCTCTCACCATGGGCAACTCCAGAAAAGAATAAAGTCCAGCCCCTCTCAAGGAGATTGGACCCAGAGCCCAAGCTGTGTGTTGAGGTGAGCCCGACTATATCTAGCCGGTATCTCTCAACCTCGCGCACCAACTCAGGCTCCTTCCCCGCCAGTGAGGTAACGTTCCAAGTTCCAAAAGCCAGTTTCAGCAACCGAGGATCAGAACGCCAAGGCCCACGCCTTCGGACACTGCCCGATCCACAATGCACCGAACCCCTACTACTGCCCCTCCCATTGGTGGTGGGTCGATGGGAGGGGGGACTCATGTAACTCCTTCGGGCTGGGCCCGGCCGGGCACCATGAGTAAATGCCCGGCCACCAGACGCTCGCTGGCGAGCCCCTCCCCCAGGCCTGGCTCCAGGGTGGGGCCCCGGTAACCCTGTTCCGGGCAGGGTACACAAGTCCTGTTTTTCTGTCTTCATAGGGGTTATTATGGATCACACTTTGTCTGACCTGTCACCTAGGACCAGTTTGCCATGGGAGACCCTACCAGGAGCTTTTGCTCCAGACAACATAGCTCCTAAGATCATTCAAGCACGCAAACCCCTCCACCACGATAAGGTGGTGATCCAAGGAGAGGATGATATAATATATGTCATATAATTTATGATATACTTATATAATAATTTATGAGACTGATGAATGGCATAATTAATAATTTTGAGCCATGGTATTAATATTTTGTAGCAAAACCCTTATAGGCTGCAACAACTAATCAATATTATTGACAATGTTAAAGAAAAAAAAGATTGCCAAGGCATCTTATCAATTATTAGTCTTTATATTTGGGTGTAGACTCATGTATGAGTGAAATGATAAAAAATAAAAAACAAAGGGAGCAATTTACTATTACCACAGCGCCACTGTTGTGCCTCAGGATCTAGAGAAACACATTCCCAGCAGAAACTGACAAAATCTAAGCATGGTGAGTAAAGCACAGAGTAAACCACAGTACAATTGTAGACACAAGTTCAAAACAGAGTTGACTGAAGAGATGAATGCATTTTTGTCTAAATTGCTCAGCTGAATTATACTTATTCATTGCGAGTGAGCTAATGCACACAGACCTGCTCATCCACACGGATACACAGATTTTTTGAAAGCATACTCTCTTTATCTGTGGTTTGAAAATGAAGCTTTTGGAAAACGCTCTCCCGGGTGGAAAATTCCTTCATCAGAAATGCATGATCAGTGCCTTGATTTTATTTCTTAATTCAGCAGATGGGAAGCTGCACTCATGATGCAGTCTAAGGTAGTTAGACCGAAGTTCGGCTGCAGAACATAATTTTCTCTGTTATTGTGTTAAAGTGCTGCCTGGAGCTTAAATATTTCACCTGCAGTGCACCTTTTCAAAAAACTGTTCCCACACTGAGAGTAATGTGCACTAATCTAAGTAATCTGTGCAGACAGATGGTTTGACTGGATAATAAGAAGCAGTTTAATCTTCAGAAGGAATACTAACATATGAAATTGTTTGGAATTTTTTTTCTTGTACAGGCAACCAAAAACCTGGACAACCCAAGGGAATTCTCACCCCAATTTATGGCCCTGTATGTCTGACATGTATGACTGGCTAATAACTGGGCTGCTTCTTTGTGCTTAGTAATATTAGAGTGTTTTTGAAGAATCCGACTGCCTTCATATTATCCAGTCAAATAGTACTGCCTTCAAAATAATACTTAGACTGCTATGCAATATTTGTGCATGTTTTGTGTATGACGTGAAACATTTATTTATTGTCTGATTAGTGGCCACATATTTTCTTTTGCTGATTAATCAAAGCCACAATGAAATGATTATCATAGTTATTGTTTGTGGCAACCCTATTTCCTGGACATGGATTAATTGGACCAAATTGCAGTGCCAGTGGGGAATCACAAAGGGAACCTTTGTTTAGTTTAGTCTTCATATGGAATCCGTCCTTCATGAATAAATGGTTACAAACAGGATATTTCAAAAGGAAAGACCCTGAGACCAGGCCACCTGCAAGTAAAACAGTTACTGTATCTCAGACTGAGAGCACCAAGAAAACTGAAACAAAGAAGGGTACCAAGTAAGTTGGAACTTTATGAGAGCTTTCAGATGCAGCTCAATGTTTGTAATTCAGTTACAGTCCCATTTGATATGCTTTGGGAAATGCTAACACCATCTCTTAGAAAGCAGAAAGCAAACGAATCCTGTTACTGCGAAAGTTCACAAATGTCAAACAGCACTAGTAAATAATGTTTTTGCTATTAAAACAATTGCATTATATGCGCAAAACATCAACAGTAATGCAGGTGATTTAATTAATTTAATATTGTCCAAAAATACTGCACAAATAAATTTCAGTGTGTATTCAGTGTGTAAATGCCCTTAAGCTTCACTTACCTGAGAACAGAAAACGAGCAACTACAGCCCTGTGCTGAACACTCAGAGAGCTTTTGTAAATAAAGCTTTGAAGCCAAACAAATTACACCATCAGTTGCAGGCTAAACAAATATGCATCTAAACTTGTTGAGCCAGACCTCTTTTCACAACTTTAATTTCTTAAGCAAGTCATCCAGCACATGGAGGCTGCTCACTCATTAGTAGAGTTAGTAAATGTATTATTTTAGATATTTTAATTGTGTTGCATTAAACTATAAAGTAAAGCAAAATTGGTAGGCTACATGTATTATTGTACTGTATTTGTTCTGGTTGGAAAAATGTTTTGGTCTGCAGAAGATTTTGTGGACTATTGCATGCACCACAAGTTCGAAAAGGTTGAGAACATCTAGTCCTACAAAGCATTCACAAGCAACACATTTACCCCATTTAAGATTACATATATTTGTATGTGATAAAGATGGAACAGTGCAGCAAACTTAAAAACTCAAACCGTGCTAAACTACAGCATACTGCCATGGCGAGTGTGGAAAATTCTTTTTCTCATTTATATCTTACCTCTGATGACAGTTTACAGATCACTGTCGACTTCAACAATGCAACTTTTTCCCAAAATGTTAGAGTACCACACCAAAAGACAAACTATCAGTAACCAAGTTGCCACATTTCTGTAAGTAAATAACTGAATTGTCACAAATAATTTAAACAAATTAAGCCTTCAGTTCCGTTACATGAGTTCTGTGCAAGAGCATAGAACTCTCTAGTCCCCTGAAAACACTTCTCTGAAATATGGACTGAACTTTGTTGTTGAGCAGCTTCTTGCTGATGTTTTTTTTTGTTTGTTTGTTTGTTTGTTTTTTACAGTTACTTTAAGAATGCAAAGACAGACAACAGGCACTGATGAATTAAATTTCTAGGAAATGTCTATTACTTGGCAGCGGGCAATGTATTTCTGCTTATCAACCTATTTAACTTTTTTTTTTACAAAATGCATATTGTTTTCTTCAATAGTTCACTAGAAACTGCTGCCATCTGCGCTGTTTTGTAGCTCCTGTCAGCTTCATCATACTCCTGTTGTTTTCCATGAATTTCAGTAAAAACAACTTTCTGCTTTGGTGCATGGTCAGTCTAAAAACGTGTGACTATTGTATTTGCATATTCATTATTCATTCTAAAAATTGCATTTCCATTGTAATTTACAGCATTTGTTTTACATCAGCAAGAAATGTGATGTTATTCTGTGATTGTATTTGTATATAGTTTTATTTCTGTTCAGTATGTCAAAATAAGCATAACAGTATGTGGATAGAACCTATCTAGATCCTGCAAATCTGTGTAGCGCTCTGATGAGGGAAGGAAATGGTCCACTTTGAGCCTTGCTAGTTAGCATATTACCTCTAGCATCACAGGAAAAACTGCTGCTCTCTCACTCAAATAACTGAGAAGCAGTGATGCTCTGAAGACAGCATGGAATTTCTTTGCACATCACAGTTTGGTAGGGTGAAAAGACGTATCTCTGAGATGGTGAGCGAATTGGAGAATGCTTGCTTTGCAACAAGTTGCCTGCGGTTCAGTTCTGACTTTATATTAAGATGCATTACACCTCGCTGTTTTATGCTGTGCACATTAAGTTTTAGAGCTTTTGGCTGTGAATGCTATATTTAAGAGCTGTAAAGCATCTAACCAACCAGGATGCCCTTTGCCCAAATCTCTAACAAGTCTGCTTTAGAGCTTTAGAGACAAATGGACCTGTCAAATGTAATCTACCACATGCTTACCACAGTGTATGTTAATTAAAGCTATAAAATCCATTGGTTTCTGTCCATTTAGCTGATATGATCATGGGTAAGACTGGCTGCTATTCTGCCTGTGTGAAACAAGGGCAAAAATGAGGCCACTCCTTTTCAACACAGCAGTTTATAGTGAAGGTGTCCAGTTGGCTTCATCCCTGCTATTTCAGTCCACAAGCCTGGAAAACTCACCAACAGGCTGTGAAACAGAATGAAGATGTGACGTGGGGGAGCGATGATGAGGCGGATGCATATGCGTAGAGAAGCAAGATTTATTAGGGTCAAATCCATACTCTGGGTCAAAATGGGGTATCAGGAAACAGACATGTAAAAAAGCAAAACAGACTAGAAAACAGCATGGGAAAGAAATGAAACATGAAAATACTCTACAAGAGAATACAAAGCAAAACATAGACTACACACCACAAAGACCAGCAAGAAACAAGGGAAAACACAGGGCTTAGATGCAGGGAAACAACGAGGGTTAACAATACACAGGTGGACAACACAGGTGAGAACAATCAAGGGCAGGGTCAGAAAACAAGAGGGCAGGACCGGGAAGAACTCAATTAAAACAAAAGCACATGGACAGGACTGGGAGGTAAACACAAGCACATGGACAGGACTGGGAGGGGCCAATCGTGACGTTACCTACCCCCCCTCACCGAAGCGCACCAAACAAACAAAACACAGACACAAGGGACTAGAAACAGGGACAGAACTAAACAAGGACAGGAGCCGGGGCGAAAAGAGCAGGGACAGGACATGGGACACAAGGAACAGGGGACGGAACAGGAACAGAAACAGGAGTAGACAGAGAACACAGAAAAATAGGAGCAGAAGGCACAGGCAAAGAAACAGACACCGGAGCAGAGACAGGAGGAAAACGCGGAACGGGAGCCAAGAGCACAGACACAGAAACAGGAGAGGAAACAAAAGAGACAGCACCAGACACAGGAACAGACGAAACACGAACAGACTGAGGACGAAACAAGGGCCGGGAGGGAGGATAAGGAGGCACAACAGAAAATGACGCCAAACGAGGGACGACAGAAGGCACAACAGGATGAGGAAAATAAGAACACAACACAGACCACGTAAAAGACAAGGGAACAGAGACCAAAACAGACACAGGCACAGAAACTAACACATACAGACACTGGGACAGAAACAGAAGGAGAGACAGGAACAGGAACCACAACAGGAACAGTCACGGGCACAAACACAACAGCAGGGAAAAAAAAACAAAGCAGGAACAGAGGAGGGCAAAAACAAAGGAGCAGAAAAAACAGGGAACACAGTAGCAGATACAGGCGGATCAGCAGTCCCACAGGGAGCAGCAGACACAGGCAGAACAGGAGGCCCACAGGGAGCTGCAGACATAGGCAGAACAGGAGGCCCATGGTGAGCAGCAGACACAGGCAGAGGGTGGGACAGGTGGGAACAAAGGGGCTACGATGTTCTCTGAGGCCGGCGGGCCTGCAGCAATGTCCTCGGAGGCAGATGGGCCTGCGGCGACATCCTCCGAGGCAGGAGGCACGGTGACTAGCTACGGGTCTGGAGGCGTGGCGACTGGCGGCGGGTCCTGAGGCGTGAGCATGCTGTGGGGTGCGGTCACAGGAACAGGAACTTGGGCAGTGGACTGCTGCACCAATCTGGAGGAACAAACAGAAACAAGAAACTCTCCCAACGCTCACTCGAGTTATGGGAACACGGGGGTATTGGGAAACAGACATGACGAAAAACATCAGAAAGATACACCACACGAAAATACACTACAAGAGAATGCAAAGCAAAGCATAGACTACACACCACAAAGACCAGCAAGAAACAAAGGAAAACACAGGGCTTAGATGCAGAGAAACAATGAGGGTTAACAATACACAGGTGGACAACACAGGTGAGAACAATCAAGGGCAGGGTTGGAAAACAAGAGGGCAGGACCGGGAAGACCTAAATGAAAACAAAAGCACATGGACAGGACTGGGAGGTAAACACAAGCACATCGACAGGACTGGTAGGGGCCAATCGTGACAGAAGAAGTGGTGATCTAGGCACACTGACAGTTCAAATCTGTACACAACAAATACTGTAATGTACTTTATTTCCAATATTCCTACGAGTATCTCTGTTAATAATAATAGATATTAAGAAGTTCATACCATATATTTAAATGAACTAATAAAGTAGTGTAAATAGAACTGTATGTTACAGTTTACAATTAAAGAAAATAAAAGCTTTAAAACAAGTACCATTTGTTAAAAACATGATCAGTGCACTGTAGGATAATAAAATATAAAAAAGACCATATATAAATATATATGTATACCATGTATAAAAAGATAAAATCAGTAAAAATATTTCATTGTAAGTTCCTGACAGCTAGACTTGTACTGGCCACTTTGTTAGATTATCTACCTTGTTTCTACACTCATTGTTCTTTTTATCAGCTACACTAACCATATAGGTTCACGAGTAGTTCTGTAGTTGCAGACTGTAGTCCAGAGGTTTCTCTGCATAAATGATTAGCACCATTTTTCCCCATTTATCAATGGTTAGGACCCCCTAAAGACTAAAGGGCACCGCTGAGCAGGTATTATTTGGGTCATGGATGAACACCCCCATACTGATGACCCAGTGTCACTGGCCACTGCTGAATAGCCCAGTGACCAAAATATCTAGTCAACAGCATCTTCTGTCTAGAAACTGACCACTGAGCAACTTTTGAGCTGTTGTCTGTGTTTTGACATCTACAAGGTGGACCAACAAGGTAAACATATCTAATAGAATGGACAGTGATTGGACTTAGTGTTCAAAAACTCCAGCAGCACTGCTGTGTTTGATTCATTTGTACCAGCTCAATACACACTAATACGCCACCACCATGTCAGTGTCACTACAGCGCTGAGAATGAACCACCACCCAAATAGTATCAGCTCTGTGGAGTTCTTGACCATTAATGAATAGGGTATAGACAGGCTAACAAATAGTGCAGAGAAACAGATGGACTCCAATCTGTAATTGTAGAAGCACAAAATGGACAGTGTAAATCTAAAGTAGGTGCACATAATAAAGTGGTTGGTGAATGTGTCAGTGGCCATCAATGACCAGGCCATTTTATAAGGACAAATAGGTTTCTGTGAGCTCTTTATTGGTATTAACTCCACAGCACATCTTAAAAGGTTACTTAAAGGCCAGTTATTCCTCAGGTCCAGGCTATGCTGTTGTTTGTCTCATGTTAACTGTGTAAAGGAGGATTTAAATGGCTCTTGTGAAGCTGATGACCTCTGGCAGCTCCATGTGGACAGTGATATTTGGCTGTATGGGCCTGCGTACCAGTCTGCTGCTCGCGGTGTGTCTCTCACAAAGGAAACCCTGCTGGCAGAGCACCGGTGGACCACCGCTGAGCCAACTGAGCTGGAAAGGTCATGCTGGCTCCTCATGATGGCACCATGTCGCCTGTGGGCAGCAGCTGATGGCTCTGGGGATGTTCTGCCTGCTTCTCTTTTGATCTTGCAGGCTTTTTCTTTTTGAGGCCTTATATAGCTGTCAGAAGATAAAAATATGGAGTATTGGAAGGAGGCTGATGGCATTAAGATGTGTTTAGCACTCTGTGTATTATTGTCTGTGCACATATTCTCTTTTAAGTGGTCAAGGTGAAGTTTATGTTTTTTTTTTCTTGTCGCACTCTAAACTCACTCCTTGCTCTGATGGAGAGTTTGGAGTTAATTCGAGCTGCTGTTATGCACCAAATGCATTGTGAATAAAGAACACAAAAATGTGATATAATTGGACTGGATTTTTCAAATCATAACTGTACACACTAGACATGGTGAGATTAGTTTTTTGTTTGTGCTGTGACAAATGAACAGGTGAAAAGTCTTCAAGTGCAAGAAGACATCCTTTGCTCTTATAAGCTACTCTTCATTTGTGTTTGAGCTGTTTTTTGAGACTTTAACACCATCAACAACAAAGTAGAGGGCAAACCAATCCTTTTGATGTTCTAGTTACCGCCAAACAGCTAGGCTCTCTCAGCTTGGTTATCACCATGCCAACGTTAGAGATGTTCATGTGACAAGTTTGCAAAAACAAACAAAAATTTTGCATTTTTGCCACCCAAATGATTATGTTTGGTGTGCAAGATACCATTAGTTACACATGCACTATTTGTTATTGACATAAAAATGAATAAATCATACTTACTTATACAAGAAATGTTACATTGTGAACATTTCTAAAATAAATACAGTTGTGTTTTCCATTATACATTGTTGTTGTTTTTTTCTAAAATGTGCTATATCTTAAATTGTTACAAATGGAGGTACAGTATTTTGGAATGAGACTCTAAAATACGCAGTGTCCCTGAAGTAAGATCTTCAAAGCTTCAAGTTTACAAATCACTCCAAGATGTCTCTCATAGTTGGCAATCCAGAGCAAGACTAATATTTCAAAACTGTTTAGTCTTCTGAAACCAGTTCAAAGCTGTGAAAAGAAGTCAAAAAAATGTGTATGTAAATGAATCTTTGAGCCTACTGTAAATTTCGACAAATGATTATCATCAGCAGTATTGCCATAATAAATGATGTTGACTATGATCTGAATACCCTTACTGAGTAGCACATTTGAATGTTATAGAGCCTTATGCTGTGTAGCATTGTTAACATCCAGTAGTTCTCTGGTTTTGTTTGGCTGGAAACTAAAATGTTGTCTATTTTACTCTCTTCTCCCAGATCTTAGCAGAGCATTCTTTTTCTGCTTTCAATTGCAAGTGAGGCAGTAATTTTCTGTCTGAGGGGGAACTCATGCATCTGACACGCATATTTATTGTTGATGTAAGAGATAAACAGAACACTTAGGTTGTGAAACGAGTGTTGTAGTTTATTAGCTAACTGCCGTCTATTGGTTTTGGCCTATTTTACTGGTGTTTTGACTTCATACAAAGCAGAAATAAATTGTGGGTTAACTATACATGTTGAAAATTTACCATTACCATTTATTATATTTGTGTGGTTTATCTGACTGCTTTCCATTGTTTGACTGTTCGCTTCTATCTTTCACCGTGATGAAAATAGCGCTGATGTGGCAACTCAGTTTGTGCTGCATTGAAAATTTCTGTGTTCCCAATTTAATCATCTGGCTTCGAAGAGTGTTCATGTGGTGTCTTTGAACGCAGTATTAGTTTCATCAGCATGTACCTCAGCATTCTGTGCCAGACTGAAAATCTACATTATAGTTTTTTTGCTTGGACATTAAAAGTATGCATGTATGTAGTTAATTAGTTGGTGATGTTCTGTTTGTAGAGCCTATAATTCCATGCAATCTTGCAATCTAACCATAGATCAAAATGACTGGACAAAGGGAATGGTTAAATAAAGGCTAAACAAAATCAAAATTTCATGGGGAGAATGATCATTTGCATAATATTGGCACTTACTTAAATAATTGTTATCATTAAATAATAATATTTATCAGTCCAAGGCGACAATTGAATTAGTATATTAGCTATCAATACATTAGAAAGGCAGAAGCTAGAAAACTAGGTAGAAAATTGCCATTGGTGCATCTGTAGCCCAGGGTGTCTTGTAATCAGTTCATACTCACAAACAGATATATTTTAATAAAAATGACTACAGATATGTTGTGTGTGTGCAGTGGGTTCCAGTGTCGGTAGAATTGCATTGTTCTTCCGCTGCAACATTTTTGCCAAAGGAGCTCAATATAACATGTTCCTCTCTTATTTCAATGCCTGCCTTAGAGACTCGTTAGAAAGGTGAGTAAGTCTTGCTGTAAAGGCTCAACTGGTCTCGTACCAAAATTCCCCCTTTCCGAACCCTTAACATCAACCATCGCACTGTGACAGAACTGGCCTCAGTTCAACAGCAACTATCTGAAATTACAGAGGTTTGCATGCTTTTGCAAATGCACTCAAATGAGAACTGTCAAATGTGCTTACTCTTATGCACAAATGTAATGTCTTAGGTTAAGAATCAGAAATAAGGTGTTCAAACAAAGACAGTTTTTGTTTGTAACCAATTTCTGCTCTGGTCATCCATACAGGTCTTCTCCCATTCTTCATTTAAGAGCCTCCGTAGGAATGCATTGCTTGCTCACTGTGCATAAGAGGTGAAATGGTACCTGCTATGTCTGCTTGCTTCTTCACTCTTTGAGCTGGTTGTCAGTCCCAGGCCTGCTGACCCCATGCAGGGCACATTTTTTGTTCTAACACAGTGGTTCCCAATGCTGTTGGTCCTGGAGTGAATCACAATTAGAAATCAGTATCACATCAGTTTTATTATGTTACTTTTTTGTTGATATTTAGACTCGGACAATGGGAATTGACGATTTTTTATTTAATTATCAGGCAATTGTTATTTTGTAAATTAGATTTGTTCCTTAACCTATGGTAAATGCCCATTTACCCCTGGGGTGTAAGTACCCCCAAAATGGGAAACAGTGAATTAGATAATTGTCTGGATCAGGTGTATCATGCCCTGTGAAGCGACCTTGGGTTTGTGAAAGGCGTTGTATAAATGTAACTTATTATTACTATTATTATAATAGCCAAAACACCAAAATATGGCAGCACATGTACTTTTGAAACATGCTGTGAGTCAACTGATTCACTCCATCATCAACCCTTTGTTTAATCCTTAAAGTGCAATTCAGCTATTTCTGCATTTTTTCTGTATAATTAAATGGCTTAAAGATGTAATTAAGGAAGTCATTCAGAGTGATTCTACAACCCAAATTCCAATGAAGTTGGGACATTGTGTAAAACATAAATAAAAACAGAATACGATGATTTGCAAATCCTTTTCAACCTATATTCAATTGAATACACTACAAAGACAAGATATTTCATGTTCACACAGATACATTTTTATTGTTTTTTGCAAATATTCACTCATTTTGAATTTGATGCCTGCAACATGTTCCAAAGAAGTTGGGACAGGGGCAACAAAAGACTGGGAAAGTTGAGGAATGCTCAAAAAACACCTGTTTGGAACATTCCACAGGTGAACAGGTTAATTGGAAATTAACAGGTGAGTGTCATGATTGGGTATAAAGGTAGCATCACTGAAAGGCTCAGTCATTCACAAGCAAGGATGTGGACAACTGCGTGAACAAATAGTCCAACAGTTTAAGAACGTTTCTCAATGTGCAATTGCAAGGAATTTAGGGATTTCATCATCTACAGTCCATAATATCATCAAAAGATTCACAGAATCTAGAGAAATCTCTTCAAGTAAGCGGCAAGGCAGAAAACCAACACTGAATGCCTGTGACCTTCGATCCCTCAGGCGGCACTGCATTAAAAACCGACATCATTCTGTAACGGATATTACCACATGAGCTCAGGAACACTTCAGAAAACCACTGTCAGTGAACACAGTTCGTCGCTCCATCTACAAGTGCAAGTTAAAACTCTGCCATGCAAAGCGAAAGCCATATATCAACAACACCCAGAAACACTGCCGGCTTCTCTGGGCCTGAGCTCATCTGAGATGGACTGACGCAAAGTGGAAAAGTGTCCTGCGCTCTGACGAGTCCACATTTCAAATTGTTTTTGGAAATCATGGACGTCGTGTCCTCCGGGCCAAAGAGGAATAGGACTGTCTGGATTGTTATCAGCGCAAAGTTCAAAAGCCAGCATCTCTGATGGTATAGGGGTGTGCTAGTGCCTATGGCAAGGGTAACTTACACATCTGTGAAGGCACCATCAATGCTGAAAGGTACATACAGGTTTTGGAGCAACATATGCTGCCATCCAAGCGTCTTTTTCAGGGACATCCCTGCTTATTTCAGCAAGACAATGCCAAGCCACATTCTGCACGTGTTATAACAGCATGGCTTCGTAGTAAAAGAGTGCGGGTACTAGACTGGCCTGCCTGAAGTCCATACCTGTCTCCATTGAAAATGTGCGGCACGTTATGAAGTGCAAAATACGACAACGGAGACCCCGGACTGTTGAGCAACTGAAGTTGTACATCAAGCAAGAATGGGAAAGAATTCCACCTACAAAGCTTCAACAATTAGTGTCCTCAGTTCCCAAATGCTTATTGAGTGTTGTTAAAAGGAGAGGTGATGTAACACAGTGGTAAACATGCCCCTGTCCCAACTTCTTTGGAACGTGTTGCAGACATCAACTTCAAAATGAGTGAATATTTGCAAAAAACAAAGTTTATCCGTTTGAACTTTAAATATCTTGTCTTTGTAGTGTATTCAATTGAATATAGGTTGAAAAGGATTTGCAGATCATCGTATTCTGTTTTTATTTATGTTTACACAATGTCCCAACTTCATTGGAATTGGGGTTGTAGGACAGGGGTGGGCAACTCAAGGTCTTGGAGGGCCACACCACAGTTTGTTGAGTTTCCTGCTTAAGCACACCTGAATCAGTTCCTCAGCCAGTTACCAGGTTTAGTTGGTGTGCTAGAGCAGGGCACTCACCAAATTGTGTTCAGCCCTAGACTTCAGCCCTCACTTGTCCACTCTTGTTCTAGAAATACTGCTCTAGAGCAGTGTTTCTCAAACCAGTCCTCATGGACCCCCAGAGGATCCACATTTTTGCTCCAGCCTAATTCAGAATGCTTAGGGAGAGAGCAAAAGTGTGGACCCTAGAGGTCCCTGAGAACGTTTGAGAACCACTGCTCAAGAGGAACCAGATGTCTGAAGTGTATAATGCCTCTTAAAACTACCACACTTGAAAGTTATTGCATGAAATCGTTATGGATTCACTGCTGGAGGCCTAAAATGGTTTGAAGATTAGTTTTTGGCTTAAGACACATTTTTTAAATATGCAGGGTGGTGTGAGGCAAAATAGAACTGAAAGAACTTTTTTATTTTCCACTAGTGGTAAATAAAAAAAGTTCTTTCAGTTCTATTTTGCTTCACACCACCCTGCACCTCCCCTTATAAACATCAACATAGCAAAACTCAGAAGATACATGTAGTTTTGCTTTATTTTGGATCATAAATAATTTGTGTGTAGACATTGTGACACCTGGTTCCTCTCAACACAGGTGCAAAGAAATCTGAGTTGTTCTTAAAGTTTCTCTACAATTAACCATTTCACATCACAACACACTGAATGACTTTGGTTACATTGTACAATGTACAGTGTACAGTGTGTACAATGTAAATGACTGCAGAATTTTTGTAAACTCAGAGAGATTCCCCTGTATTATTAGCAGGTAAAATGCAAAAACGTGCATTACATCAGATTCCCTGTGACTTATATTGATAACCACGACTCTAAAGTGTTTCATCAGCGTAATTAATGTCTAACAGGCTGCTTTCTGTTGTCCATGCAGGCAGCTCATGGAGGCGGCCACAGAACACTGTTATATGGACACGCCATACTCCTCCGACACTCCTTCAGTGGAATGGTGAGGAAAGTACACCCTTTCACTATCTTTTCATTCTGTTGACTCCTCACTGTTTCAGGGTGGGCTTTCTCCTTGTCGTTGCAGTACCTGACCTGCTTGAAGACATCCAGATCGCTGACAGATAAGTTGTCTTTCGATGTGGGACTTCAGGAGGACTCGACAGGTATGCTGAATTTACGGCTATCACTTCAGGGAACTTCAAATTCATTTTTTTCCCCTTTAACTCACTTTGTCCCTAGAGTAGTTCTTTCAGGTACATGTCTGTGTTGGGCATAGTAAAATGTAATATATGAAAGAAGCATGATGCAAGATGCAGTGTTATAGTTTTCAAAGCAGCATGTGATGTTCAGAACACCGTTCACATCACTCAAGGCTTGTTATTGATTTATTTAGTCAGAGTAACAATGAAAGGTGATTGAAGCAAATGTGTTGTTGTAATGTATTTTCCTCTACATATTGAGCTGTGTGTGTGTTTCTTTATGACCTCCTACAGGTGAGGCTTGTTGGTGGACTATCCACCCCGCCTCTAAGCAAAGATCCGAGGGGGAGAAAGTTCGGATTGGTGACGACCTCATACTCGTCAGTGTATCATCTGAGCGCTATCTTGTGAGTACACATGACAAAATGCGGCAAATGTGTATTTGACAGGAGTGTTCTTGTGCAGCAAGCTGAAGGCCTGTGTAGTAGGGCGTTGTAATCAGATATCTACTATGACTGACGACTAAGCCAATAATGATGCTTTAAAGGTGATAATCATAGTGCTGGGAAAGAGAACTAACAGAGACCTAGAGAGGACTCCCAAAAATAAAAAAAGAAATGCTAGAAGTGTTTAATGATATATACAGTACAGTCATCTATGCTTAGGAGTCCAGGAGTTGGCCTTGCTTTCTCTGGGTCGGTAAGATTGCCCTCCCTCTCCTCCTGTCACTCTGATGTAACAGAACTGGCAGTTAGCACTGTTCTCCCAGTGCCTTAATCTGTCAGATGACATTACGTTAGTGGCAATTTGAAAAAATGCAGTGACTGGCTTTACATGTGTCGGAGGAAGCTTGTGCTGACCTTTACCCTTCTATTGCTGGTAGTATCATTTTAGAGAAAATGCCAAAAATATAAAAAAAAGAAATGAAATAATGACATACAACAATGATCCAAAACATTATGATTCACGTATTAAGTGAATAACTTGATTGTATCCCAACAGTGGTGCATGTCAGGGTCTAGGATATGTTAGATGGTAAGTGAACAGTTGAGTCTCAATGGTGACATTTGAATGTGGGAGAAATGGGAGGCATGAAGACCTGAATGACTTTGACAAGGGCCGAACTGTTATGGCCAGACAGCTGAGTCAGAGCATCTCCGATATGGCAGGTTTTGTTAGATTCTCCCACAGTGGTGAGTACTAAGGTGGTCCAAGGAGGGACAATGGTGCTGGTGTTGGGCGACCAAGTCTCATTGATACGCAAGGGCAATGAACGCAATACTGTCTGGTCTGTTACATTGCACACATTGCTCAGGAATATTTTGAGGAAAGAGGTGTTGACCTCGCCTCCTAATTCCCCAGATCTCAGTCCAGTCGAGCATCTGTGGGATATGCTGGAACAACTCATCCAGTCCGCAGCAGGTCGATCTTATGATTTACAGGGCTTAAAGGATCTGCTGCTAACGATCTGGTGACAGACACCACTAGGCACTTCTGTTTTGGCAGAACACTGAGGACTAACAGCATATTAGACAGGTATATACGTCATGGTTTCTCACAGGTACCTATAGCTTAATTCCAGAGCAATGCCACTATAACAACAGAAAACATCTGTTTTTTTAGCATCTGTATACTTTCACATGGTTTTGGAAGTAATTTATTGAGGGCACTAGTGGTGGTCTGGTGCTACTTGAGCAGGGGGTGCTGTTGGCATGCGAGATGCCTTTGGATTCAGAATATAAAGATATAAAACTCTGAAGGAGCTCACAAGTAATTGTGTTGACAGTTACAACTTTTTAAATAAGAGCTAATGGACTGATTTAGTCACTCAGGCACAGAACTGGGTTAATCTATTTGTGAGAAAATGTTTAGGAGAGCCAGACGTCCTGTGATTGACAAATAGAATGTTTGTTTAAATGTGTGTAGCGTTTGTAGGCCTGGTTGTATTTGTTTGAAACATGTCATACAGGTCTGTTTTACTTTGCTTCATTCCGCTTACAATTTTGCATTTGTCAAATATGATGTTGTAGACTCTGTATTTTCTCAAAGTCACATTTTGCATTGGTAAACTGTGCTGTGTTTGTCTTTAAATAGAGTTTACAGCCCTAATTCCAGTTGGAGAAATGTATAGAAAAACAGACATCACCGATTTGCAAATGCTTCTTTATCTGTTTTCAACTACAAAGATGATATATTTGTTTCATCTAATTAAATGTACAACCCCAATTCCAATGAAGTTGGGATGTTGTGTAAAACATAAATAAAAACAGAATACGATGATTTGCAAATCCTTTTCAACTTATATTCAATTCAATACACTACAAAGACAAGATATTTAATGTTCAAACAGATAAACTTTCTTGTTTTTTGCAAATATTCACTCATTTTGAATTTGATGCCTGCAACATGTTTCAAAGAAGTTGGGACAGGGGCAACAAAAGACTGGAAAAGTTGAGGAAGTTTAAGAACGTTTCTCAACGTGCAATTGCAAGGAATTTAGGGATTTCATCATCTACAGTCCATAATATCATCAAAAGATCCAGAGAATCTGGAGAAATCTCTGCAAGTAAGCGGCAAAGCAGAAAACCAACACTGAATGCCCGTGACCTTCGATCCCTCAGTCGGCACTGCATTAAAAACCGACATCATTCTGTAACGGATATTACCACATGGGCTCAGGAACACTTCAGAAAACCACTGTCAGTGAACACAGTTCGTCCCTCCATCTACAAGTGCAAGTTAAAATTCTGCCATGCAAAGCAAAAGCCACATATCAACAACACCCAGAAACGCCGCCGGCTTCTCTGGGCCCGAGCTCATCTGAGATAGTCTGACGCAAAGTGGAAAAGTGTCCTGTGGTCTGACGAGTCCACGTTTCAGATTGTTTTTGGAAATCATGGATGTCCGGACAACGGAGACGCCGGACTGTTGAGCAACTGAAGCTGTACATCAAGCAAGAATGGGAAAGAATTCCACCTACAAAGCTTGAACAATTAGTGTCTTCAGTTCCCAAACACTTATTGAGTGTTGTTAAAAGGAAACTTCTTTGGAACGTGTTGCAGACATCAAATTCAAAATGAGTGAATATTTGCAAAAAACAATAAAGTTTATCCATTTGAACATTAAATATCTTGTGTTTGTAGTGTATTCAATTGAATATTGGTTGAGAAGGATTTGCAAATCATCGTATTCTGTTTTTATTTATGTTTTACACAATGTCCCAACTTCATTGGAATTGGGGTTTTATGACTTTCTGACCTCGGTGTTTCCACTGTTATCACCTTTCCTTTTAATGATGCTCAGTAACCATTTGGGAACTCAGGACACCAGTTGATGTAGTTTTTCTTGCTTGATATAACACTTCAGCTGTTCAACAGCTCGGGGTCTCTGTTGTTATGTATTGTGTTGCTGAGGATACCACATGTTTTCAAAGTGCGACAGTTCTGGACTGCAGGCAGGCCAGTCTAGCACCTGCATTCTCTTACTACAAAGCCATGCTGTTGTAGCACATGCAGACTGTGGCTTGGCATTATCTTGCTGAAAAAAGCAGGGGTGCCCTGAGAAAAACATTGTCTGGATGGCAGCTTATATTGCAAAATGTGTGTGTACTCCTCAGCGTTTATGGTGCTTTTACACATTTGCAAGTTACCCATTCCATTGGCATTAACACACCCCCATACCATGACAGACGCTGGTTTTAGAACTTTGCGTAACAATCTGGATGGTACTTGTCCTTTATGGCCTTGTGTGGAACACAACTTCACAACTATTTAATGGCATTTCTGATGTTGATGGCTTCTGCTTTGCATAGTAAGATCTTAACTCTACTTTGCATATGTAGATACAATGATGAATCGTGTTTACTGACAAGCGTTTTGAAAAGTTGTCCTAAGGCCTTGTGGCTATTACAGAAGCATGTTAGATTTTAATGCAGCACTGTAAAAAGAATCTACGCACAGAGATCTGGATTCTCAGAATCAATTAAGAATGTTACGGCTGTAAACTATTTGCAGTTGTGCACTGAGAAACATGCTCCTTTCATATCAAATCTTGATAGCATCACCTGTTACTTATTCACCTGTTTACCTGTGGAAATTTCCAAAACAGTTGTTTTGGTTCATTTTACAAATTTCCAAGTCTTACATTAATGCTAAGATTAGCATAAAACATAGATGTGTGGCATCTGACTGTATTTTTTTTTTCTTCTTTTTCTTTTTTATTTAGGGAAGGGGAGGCAGTATATTTGATAATCCTAAAATATCTTGCCATTCTTCTGGTTCTTCCATTAATGTCTTAATCATGAAAGTCCACAATTAGAGCGTTTAATTTTAGTCGTCTCTCTGCTGCCTAAGCAGGATTAGTCAGCAGATGAGTATTGTGCTGAAAGAGATGTGTGTTTGCCTCCAGTGTCCTCTAAGTGATCTGCCAAATCAGTGGCCTTCTCATAAATATGCAGTGGCTGGAATGTCACTATAAATTAATAATCACAATAACAGTATTAGTTATAAATATTCATAATTCTTCTTATGATGGTCTGCTGTAGGCGCCTTACATATTTCGCCTATATTTTCTTAACAAACATTCCACAAACTTTTCTGGGTACATCCTGTATCACAGTATTTTTGCAGGTTATGCAGTTATTACACACTGATTATTATTACACACAGTCTCTCTATAATAGGTCTAAACCCATCTTTTTATGATCTTTGTAGTTGTTCAGTGTCCTGTCAGTACTGAACATACACGCAGTATAATGTGTCATTTGTCCTGATATCATTAACGTGGTCATATTATCCACCACTGATGCAAAGGTCGTACCACACGTTGCTGTGTCTTTCCTCCATTCATGGCGTCTTGTGTGAAGTGCTCAGTTTAACCCACCCCAGGTGCACACACGCATTCCCTCACTGCCCTACTGCTGCTGTAATGTGCTCTATTCAGACCTTGGCAGCTTTAGCACTCTCTGGCTTCCAGAAGCTTCCACCATATGCTCATGCTCAGGCTGGGGTTCAGCTCAGGCAGGGGGCCTGCTGCAAAATAAGTGTCTAACATCAGTGCCTTTTTTATGTGCTTATCCAGCCCCACTATAGAAAACTGGACTTTTAGGACTAGGTCTCCTAGAATGGCCAGTGTCATTTAGGAAATAGCAATACATTTGGGCTGGATTTGATGACATCAATGACATTTAGAGATAATAAGACATGTATGATGTAAGTTTGAATATAATATAATATAATATAATATAATATAATGTCATATACAGTGCATCCGGAAAGTATTCACAGCGCTTCACTTTTTCCACATTTTGTTTTGTTACAGCCTTATTCCAAATTGAATTATATTAATCTTTTTCCTCTAAATTCTACACAAAATACCCCATTGTGACCATGTGAAAAACGTTTTCTCGAGAGTTTTGAAAATTTATTAAAATTAAAAAACAAAGAAATCATATTTACATAAGTATTCACAGCCTTTGCTTAATACTTTGTAGAACCACCTTTGGCAGCAACTACAGCCTCAAGTCTTTTTGAATATGATGCCACAAGCTTGGCACACCTATCTTTAGGCAGTTTTGCCCATTCTTCTTTGCAGTACCTCTGAAGCTCCATCAGGTTGGATGGGAGACGTCTGTGCACAGCCATTTTCAGATCTCTCCAGAGATGTTCAATCGGATTCAAGTCTGGGCTCTGGCTGGGCCACTCCAGGACATTCACAGAGTGGTCCTGAAGCCACTGCTTTGAGATCTTGGCTGTGTGCTTCGGATCGTTGTCCTGCTGAAAAATGAACCGTCGCCCCAGTCTGAGGTCAAGAGCGCTCTGGAGCAGGTTTTTATCCAGGATGTCTCTGTACATTGCGGCATTCATCTTTCCCTCTATCCTGACTAGTCTGCCAGTTCCTGCTGCTGAGAAACATCCCCATAGCATGATGCTGCCACCACCATGCTTGACTGTAGGGATGGTATTGGCCTCGTGATGAGCAGTGCCTGGTTTCCTCCAAACATGACGCCTGGCATTCACACCAAAGAGTTCAATCTTTGTCTCATCAGACCAGAGAATTTTGTTTCTCATGGTCTGAGAGTCCTTCAGGTGCCTTTTTGCAAATTCCAGACGGGCTGCCTTGTGCCTTTTACTAAGGAGTGGCTTTCGCCTGGCCACTCTGCCATACAGGCCTGATTGGTGGATTGCTGCAGAGATGGTTGTCCTTCTGCAAGGTTCTCCTCTCTCCACGGAGGAACGCTGGAGCTCTGACAGAGTGATCATTGGGTTCTTGGTCACCTCCCTGACCAAGGCCCTTCTCCCCCGATCGCTCAATTTAGACGGCCGGCCAGCTCTAGGAAGAGTCCTGGTGGTTCCGAACTTCTTCCATTTACGAATGATGGAGGCCACTGTGCTCATTGGGACCTTCAACGCAGCAGTAATTTTTCTGTATCCTTCCCCAGATTTGTGCCTCGAGACAATTTTGTCTCGGAGGTCTACAGACAATTCCTTTGACTTCATGCTTGGTGTTTGCGCTCTGACATGCAGTCAACTGTGGGACCTTATATAGACAGGTGTGTGCCTTTCCAAATCATGTCCAATCAACCACAGGTGGACTCCATTTAAGCTGTAGAAACATCTCAAGGATGATCAGTGGAAACAGGATGCACCTGAGCTCAATTTTGAGCTTCATGGCAAAGGCTGTGAATACTTATGTAAATATGATTTCTTTGTTTTTTAATTTTAATACATTTTCAAAACTCTCGAGAAAACTTTTTTCACATGGTCACAATGGGGTATTTTGTGTAGAATTTTGAGGAAAAAGATTAATATAATTAAATTTGGAATAAGGCTGTAACAAAACAAAATGTGGAAAAAGTGAAGCGCTGTGAATACTTTCCGGATGCACTGTATATTTATCTAATAAATATACTTTTTTGTGAATGACAGAAACTCATTTGAGTCAAAGGGTGGGTGCATCACCAAGAGTCAAGTCAAGTCAAGAGGCTTTTATTGTCATTCCATCTATGTACAATTACACAGTGGAGTGAAATTACGTTCCTCCAGGAACAACACGGTGCAACAAGGAACAAAAAGTACAAAGTGCAAACGTGCAGTCATAGTGTGCAAACAAAAAATTAATCTAGAAACAAAAAATTAATCTAGGTTCTCTGTGATGTGGACACCAAGGAACTTCGTGCTCCTGAAGATTTCCACAGCAGAGCCAGTGATATTCAGTGGGGGGTGGTCACCCCGCACTCTTCGGAAGTCAACAACCATCTCCTTAGTTTTGTCTACATTCAGAGACAGGTCGTTGGCTCCGCACCAGTCAATTAGCCGCTGCACCTCCTCTCTGTATGCTGACTTGTCGTTCTTGCTGATCAGACCCACCAGTCGTGTCATCAGCGAACTTGATGATGTGGTTTGAGCTGTGCTTTGCAGTACAGTCATGAGTCAGTAGAGTGAACAGCAGTGGACTGACTACACAGCCCTGAGGGGCACTGGTGCTCAGTTTGGTGGCGCTGGAGATGTTATTTCCTATCCTTACTAACTGAGGTCTCTCAGTTAAATCCAGGATCCAGTTACAGAGGGAGGCATTCAGGCCCAGCAGGCTCAGTTTTCCAATCAGCTGCTGAGGAATGATGGTGTTGAATGTTGAACTGAAGTCTATGAACAGCATTCTGACATAGGTGTCTTTATTGTCCAGGTGGGTGAGAGCCACGTGGAGTGTGGTGGAGATGGCATCCTCTGTTGAGCGATTGGGGCGATATGCAAATTGCAGTGGGTCCAGTGAAGGAGGAAGCTGACATGTTAAGCATGTCTGGAACGGAGGCATCACTGTCACAAGCAGGTGGAGGTGACTTATAGTTGGTGATGGCCTGGATGCCCTGCCACATGCGCCGTGTGTCAGCAGTGTTTTGAAAATGGTCATGGATTTTCTTTGAGTAGGCATGCTTAGCCTCTTTGATGGCCCGGGAGAGCTTGGCTCCTGCCACCCTGAGGCTTGCCTTGTCCCTTGACTTGAAAGCCTTGTTGCGGGTTCTTAGCAGCATTCGCACCTCTGCAGTCATCCATGGTTTCTGGTTGGGGTGATTTGTGACGGGTTTGGAGACAGTAACATCATCAATGCACTTACTGATGTAGCCAGTCACTGATTATGTGTACTCCTCCAGGTTGATGGAGTCACCGATAGTTGCTGCTACTCTGAACATCTCCCAGTCAGTGTGCTCAAAACAGTCCTGAAGAGCAGAGATCGCTCCTTGTGGCCAGGTTCTCACTTACTTCTGGTCTGGTTTGGCACGTCTGATGAGCGGTCTGTACGCTGGGATGAGCATCACAGACATGTGGTCGGAGTAGCCGTAGTGGGGCCAGGGCTCAGCCCTGGACGCGCCGGAGATGTTTGTATAAACTTCTGACTTCAGATTGGCATGGTTGAAATCACCAGCAACAATAAAGAGATCATCATCAAATCATCATAACAAACATAGCTTATGTCTGTCATCAAGAGTAGCCATAACTAATTTAGGAAATCTTTGTATTAGACTATTAATGCACATGATTAACTGAGTTGGCTGCTTCATCCCAACATAAATACTACACCAGGAAGGTAACACTTTCTTTCATAGTCCCTTAAGTTCTTGATATTAACCAGGTAACTATGAGGTACTTCCAAAGTACTAGGTAATTACTTCCAAAATTCCAAAATACTAAATAATTCCTGGCATGGTGGTAATTTCAAAGGCAATTGAAATGAAATACCATACAGGTTCTTGGTGTTTACTGGATAAATGTGTGGTACAAGCTGCAAAGTGCTGTGTAAGATAAAATGATGGTAATTACCAAGACAGTCTTACTAAATAACTCAAGTTTATGCAACAAAGGACAGTATGACATAACGCTATAGAGGAACAAGGTAGTAAGTAGAAATGTACACACAATTTTCATTGCAATATCATGTTTAATATCTTTGACTTAGTAAGGATGTGTTGCCATGGTGACTGACATTCCACATCTGTTCTCTTACAGCACCTGTCCATTTCCAATGGCAACATCCAGGTGGATGCTTCCTTCATGCAAACCCTGTGGAACGTCCACCCTACCTGTTCAGGCAGTAATGTGGAGGAAGGTACAGTATATTCATATTTTTTTTCTTTTAGAAGCCTGAATATGTTGGACAAACTCCAGCTGAAATCACCCACTTAAAAGTCTCCTCACTTGTCCTGTAGGATATCTCCTTGGCGGTCATGTGATGCGCTTGTTCCATGGCCATGATGAGGTTTTGACCATACCAGGCTCAGATCAGAGTGAGGAGCAGCAGAGGTGAGATTTTACACAGGACTGCTTGTAGTGTCGAAAAAAGCTTGCATCATTTTCTGTGGAACAAAATAAGAAATGGTGTTGCCATTTTTTTCATCCTATTGTTACTAGTTCATTTTGCAGTTTGTCTGCTCCACTGGAATACGATATTCCAAGATATATTAAAGCGCGTGTCAGAAGATGAGTATTGTAATCATAATTATCATTCATAATGATCATAGTGATCAAACAGATATAATGTGCCGTCTCCTCCAGGGTCCTGTAAGTGATCTGCTAATTCAAAGGCTTCCTCACAAGTGTGCAGGCAATGAACATACTCTCTTAATCACAATGACAGTATCAGTTATGGGGTTGTAGGCCAAATTATCTAGTTTGTTAATTTTTGAAATAAAAAGAAATGAGCTCGACCCTGCAGGAAATTGTACTGCATTATTAATTTATATTTCATCAACTTATAATAGAGTAGTGCAAAAGTTTGGATGCTAAGTTAGTTTGTTAGTTTCACAGCTTGCAAACACTTCTTGTAGCCAGTTAGGTGTCTTTCTCTTCTTTTGTAATCAGGTTTCACCTTCTCTTCCTTTTCAGAATGCTTAGCTTTGTGACTTACTTGGGCCATTTTGCATGCACAGCTTGTTTAAGACGTACCAACAATGTTGATTTTCAATAAAGTTTAGGTCAGGTGATTGTGAGGGCCATTCTAGAAACTTCAGTCCATGTTTGTTGGAGTAGTTCATGGTGAATTTTGAGATATATCAAATAGATTTTTTTTTCTCTAAACATACCTGTGATGGTCGTGGGCATTTTTCATCTAGTTTTACTTAATTTTTACTTCCTTTCTGCTGGTACTTTGCTGTTATATGGGGTTTTGTTTTGCCTTTTGTGGCCAGCATGCGAGCAGTTCTATCTCAGAGCTTTCTCAGTCTTTCTATATCTTCCCATGACTTCCACAGTTCTCTTATCTGTCATTTTTAATTTAAGTACAGTGGAAATTATGAGCTAGAATTTTTTAGAGCCTTCCTCTGCTTTGTAGGCATCAATTAACCATTAACAATTAACCACTAACAATTTTAGATCCTCTAGTCGGCTGCCTACAGAGGAGTGTAAGTTTGGAAGCGTCAGAGAATTTATTAAGCTCTGGAATTTTCAGCTGACAGCTCTTGTCCTGGCGTGTTAATTCTGAGATTTTCTAACTAGAGGGGTGTCCAAGTGTTTTTGAAATCATAATTCTAAAGAACTGGTAATATTTCATTTTGATGGTGTGGATGATAAATAGATTATCTTTTGGGTTCCTTAACCCTAAATACCCACTTTAACTCTCTAACCACACTAATCTAACCTCAACAGTACAAAATCTGAACTGAAGACTAAATGTCCATACAGCATTTATTTAATTCCCAGTTAAAGTGGTACAGTTATTCATTTTTAGCACAATAATACAAAGAAGTGTAATAGCTAAATTACTACATAGTATATCAGATTTATCAGTATTTAGTGTGCCCACTTTTTGCCATCCCCCAGCAGCTCTTTGCTGGATTAGGAAATTTCTGTAACAGTTTTTTGACAGATACACATCCTTTCAGACCCATGCTGTTGAGCTGTCTTTTCACAATAGAAGTTTGGACAGAAACACCTGTGGATTTTTTCAGATTTGAAGCAAGAGTGGAGCTTGAATTTATTCTCCTCTCAAATCTTTGAAGTACTGTTTATGTAATTATTACAGTTTTGATGATCTGCAAGGTTTTGCATTATCGTTAGAAGTGTGGTTTTCTCTATATCTGTATTAATTCTGTAAACTCCTTTTAGAAATTCCTGTTTGTTCACTTATTTTCCTTTGACTATCTTAGCTTATATCTAATTCTGTTCAGGAAAATGAATAACCTGCAATTAATAACCTTTTTGACAGGAAATTTTCCATACCATTCCATTTACCATTTTTTGTAACAGGTCAACTAATGATGTACATCATGTTCAGACATCCTGCATTGTGTAAAAGTGTCCTACTCTAAATGAAGGATATGTTAAAGAATGAATGAATAGGGAAGTAATACATCCTCTGGCAATTTCTTTTTCCTTTCTATAACTGTAACTTAGTCAAAAGCTTCATTCCACATTACAGTACTCATTGGTTTCCAGTGTATTTTTTAAGTGCATGCCCCCAGTGATGAGCCATCAGCGAGGACAGGAGGAGAGCAGTGGCTGTTAGGAGATCTGTAGACATGCTACTGTGTATGTGTGTGTGGCCCAGCCTGGCTGAACTGGGTCGAGGCCACAGCAGATGCAGAACCTCCCTCGAGCCACTGAAGATCTGATAGGACTCGCCATCTTCCTCCTAGTCGCCGGGGCCTATTTTTAGCAGAGGCGTGTGACGCACAGTCTGCGAGATTAGACGCTGGTTGCCAGCTTTGGCTTGAGCCGCTTTTGTTGGCCCTTTGAAATTCAATCGAGGGTTTGTTTGGGTAAGCGCCTTCCACATTTTTTGCAAGGTCTCCATATGTGTCATCAAGAGAGGCATGCCAAGGGGATTTCAGTTTATTTGGCAACCCATCCACCCATATCAGTGATGGAGCATGCCTGTTGCATGCTAACTCATATGTGTGTGTGTGTGTTAATATGATTTTAGGGCAAGATGTCCTGACTATGTAGGAAGAAAAATGAGTAGCCTACAAAGCTCTTCATATGCTTCCCTTTTTGTAGCCTCAAAAGGGTAACACCATTGGCTACCATGGTTATGGTTAAGGTTAGAAAATTCTTGTCACGTTTAGGTACTTGCATACAGTATTATGCAAAAGTCAGAGACCAACTTTTAGTCATTTAATTTCCGGTTAAATTGGGTATTAAGTACAAGTTATCCACTTTTTATGCTCTTTAGATTTTCTGATTAGATATAAGCTCATAAGGTAAGATAATGTGCATAAATAAGGGCAAAGTCAAAGGAAAGTAAGTAAACAACACTGGAGTTTCCAAAACTAAAAAAAACTAAAACTAAAAAGATATGGACAAAAGGGGACTCCTAACAACAGTGCACAACCTGGTAGAGCCCCAAAACTGTTACCATCAGATAAACACTACTTAATGCTGTCATTGTTGGGAGATAATCAAGCTCTGCTCTTACTTTTGATCTGGAAAGATCCTTGGTGTTTCTGTCCATCCTTCCACTGTGAGAAGACAACTGAATACTATGAGTCTGAAAGGATGCGAAGCTGTCAAGAGGCTTTTACTGTGAAAAAAGGAAATAGATGAAAGCAGAGACACTCTGCATATTCAACAAACAACATGTTGATGTTTGCAGAACCATGGATTGACCATCCCAATCCCCCAATCCTCACCATCACTGAATATGTTTGGGATTACTTGGATTGTGAGAAGCAGAAAATAAAACCAACTACTAAGACTGAATTGTGGAGGTGTGGAAAAATATCTGCAGATTAATGCAATCTTGCGATTAATCTGCAAACTTAATTAAAAAAATAATGAAGAATTAGAGTTCAAATATTTATAAGGGTTATGTAATGATCTTTTTAAATCCAAGACATTAATTGAGATAGTATCATCTAAATATATACAAAATCATCATGCTTTCTACTGCAAGGTAAAACAATAATAAAAAGTGTTTCAAAGTGAAGTTAAACGATTTAAATTCTGAAATTAAAAAAATGCTGTAACACATTTTCATAACACAGAAAAAGATTTTAGTCTGTAGGCAAACGTTTTTGTTTTTAATGAAAATCTGTTGAAAGCTGTATTTGCTAGTCATATACTGGCTAGTGTTTTTGAGTTATGCTCAGTGAGCTAAAATGGTCACTACCAAAACAGTCACTAATGAAACATCTGGTTTTGATACTGTTATGATTGTTTTGGTTTTTGACCATTCCAAAATTTTGGGATGTTCAATTTATTTTAATAAAATGAACATATTTGAGGTATAGGGTCACTCAAAGCAATAGGACTTTAGTCTAAAATCCAAATCAGGTACAAGTCCAAAATGGATTTTGAACTTTGTTTGTACCTGTAATACAGACTGCCCAGCGATTTTCAGGCAGGTAAATAAAGTCATTGGCCTGCACCAGGCCATTAATCTTCAGAACCAGTTTTGAACAGAATATCTGGACTATCAGAATATGTGTTCTGTATTGATCAAACTTAGAGAACAATGTTACTGCATTTTGCCCCAAGCCACCACAAGCCCCTCACAGCTTCAAATTAGCTGATTCGGGGTCTTCATGCTGAGATCATAAGTGGCTGCATTTGCATATTACTGCAGTATTTATTACTGAGGCCTTATTAGTGCTACAGGCTTTAAGACAAAAAGAAAGTGTTACTATGGTTGTGTTTTCATCCTATTTTTTTTAGAATAGTGAACTACGAGACGGGCAAGGTAGGAGCCAAGGCCAGGTCTCTATGGAGGTTGGAGCCTCTACGGATCAGGTTTGTTTCTCTCATTGAGTTAATGTGCTGCCTGAAGTAAAATGTATATCTCAGTAGGCCTGGGTGATATTTAAAAATAATTAGCACAGTGTTTTCTAGTAAAAAAATAATTATTACTGATTATTTCTACAAATTTTATTCAGTAAATTACACAGTGGAATTAACTGTACTGCACACTTTTAAAGGCCTCGTAACTCTTTAACTGTTTTAATAATAAAAGCAAACAAAACATTATATGTGTGTGTGTGTGTATATATATATATATATATATATATATATATATATATATATATATATATAAATTTTTTATATTTAATATTAATTATTACTGTTATCATCCTGTTTCCCTGTCGTAGTTGGGGTTCAGAAGAACTTACTTTTAATGTTAGAGCTAGCTACTCTAGGGTAATATATCCAGTCACTGCAGTGAGTCACACTGACGAAAGCTAAAATTAAAAAGCATGTTGGCATTTATTTTTGGTTTCATGCATTCAAGCTGTACTTAACATAAAGTAGTGTTTAAAGTAGTAAAATATAAGTATAAAAAGGAGGAGATCTGTGCAGTTGGCCACAATCAACCTCAATAAACTCATATGGTAAAATAACCTCAATAAATACTACTTTACATTGAAATAGGAGACATTAATTCTTAAACAGCCTCCAAAAACACTCCTATACACTGAAATAGGAGATATAACTCCATACACAATCTCAATAAACTCTTCTGTATGCTATAATAGGAGACGTTACTCCATAATCTAAATAAACACTGAAATAGCACTTATTGGTCCATAAACAACCCCAATAAACAATCCTGTACACTACAACGTTTAAAGTAAATGTTGAAATGTTTTATTTTTGCTTTAGAGTTTTACTTTTAAGTTTACGTTTTACAATAACATGTACAGAGTTGTGTATCAAAGCACATCATTTAAATGTGCTTCATTCACCTGCTTAAAAGTTTCTGGCTCTGCCCTTGAGCTTATACCCCATCAATTAGCCATGTACATGCTTAAATTATTACATAGTAAAAAAATTTAAAAGTTAAAAGAGCTACCCGTTAATTTATAGTGGTAGAAGTTCACAGTGCCACACTTTCATCAAACCACATTAATCTCAAACAGACTCCCTTATGTGGTCTCTGACAGTGCATGCCATGCCATGAGTATGGACAAAAGCACAGACATCATTCAGAAGCAAACTTCAGACACCAAGTATGACTGTGTTGTTTATATTTAAGTTAAGGAGGCAGTGTTATACATTAAAATTTTCGTCCAAGCTATTCCTTCTGATATCTGCATGTTTTTGTGCATGTGTGTATGTTCAGTTGGTGTGGCAGTCACATCCGCTGGGGCCAGCCATTCCGCCTGCGTCATCTCACCACTGGTCATTACCTGGCCCTGACAGAGGACAGAGGGCTGGTGCTGCAGGACCGGGAGAAATCGGACACCGCCTCCACAGCCTTGTGCTTCCGAGCCTCCAAGGTTCATTGAAGCTGTTTTTTTTTCCTAGAAATACACTGTAAGCTTCATAACTATGTTATATGATTGCTACGGCCCTGTTAACATACGTCTGAAGTGATCTGATCATAAGTGGACAGCGAGACTTATAGCCATCTACTCCTGGTGTTTCTATGCGTCTCAGGTGTTTCTCTACTGAGTGCGTATGTTTACTACATTAGTTGTTTAGTAAATCAGTCTCTTTCTGCATTTGTTGTCAGATAAAATATACACTTGAGACCTTGTTCATTTCAGTCTACAGGCTGGAACAAATAGTTAAAAACAAGAAGCCATACAAAAGCTATGCATTCATCTCTGCTGTGCTGATGCATTACATTAAGGTGGTCTTTCATTCTAAAGCTTTAGTGTAACACTACAAATGTTGGGTCATGTAAGGGGTGAGTGATATGAACTCACATCATGACAGTATGATATCACACTATCATAAAAGTTAATACATTTATAATAGTAACTTCCTCAAAATAAGATAAAAAAAATAAAATAGCAGTTATTGTTGTTTTCTCTATTTTGCACTATAATGTTTGCTGTATCGGAGGCTGTTTTCACAATTAGTCTCAAATATATACGTGATGAAATGTATAATCCTATATATTATATTGCATGAAAATAGGGACATAATGTGTCACATTAAAAAATTTTGCACAGACCATGTGACAAAATCAAACACTTGAAAATGATATGAGTGTCTGGAAGGAGTCAAATAGTAAAGCAGGCAGATCATGCAGACAGTATGGCGTGAATGTGCATTAACAAAACCATGCTTTGATTCTGAATTCGCTTGTTTGGTGTAGACCATCAGCATCAAAAATGCTTTTCTATCAACGCTGAAATGAAACAGGGTTCACTTGAAAGCAGACTGAAACCTGTGCTTTTTGCCAGACCATGGTTCATTTTGTGCACACCTATATACAGGTGGAATGGTCACGCCAGACAAAGTTTGATTGGTCCACATCATACATGGTAGGTGTGAAATGCCTGATTTGTCCTGACTCTTTTTCTTCCACAGTTATGTTAAATCTGTTTTTCCAGATAACAAGTTTAACAAAGTAGTAGACATTAAAGCCATTACAAACTAAACATCTGTGCAGACACAGCACAGCTGGCAAAATTGAGTGTCTTGGTGATGCATGGTGCTTGTGGCAAGTGGCAAATAATAGACTTGCTGCCATGCTGTCGTTTCCTACACTGAATGTAGGAGCATCGGCAAGACACTTTCAGAAGTGCAAACTAAAATATCTAAAATGCGGTTTTGTTGATTTTATGAATTTTATTCAAACTTATTTCTTCAGGGAATGACTGTTCATAAAAAATGATTATTTTCATCATAATATTTATATCATAATAAACAAATTTCAAAGTTTTAAAACAAAGCATATACACTGATTTACATTACTAACTGAACAGATGGTTGATTTCATGTGCTAATTTCAAATTTCTGTAAACCAGGCAGGGAAGCCCATTGAAATAAGGAAATTCACAGAACATCATCTACTGTCACCCCTAAATAAATATAATGTTAAATTTTATCTCAGAATTTGTTGATATACAAATGATCTACTGTCTAATGAATCTACTTTTTTCAGTTTTTGACATACTTTGAAATTGCCTGTTGCCCTTTACATTGTGTGTAAATGAAGAATGGGCTAAGAGATATAACCCTAAAATTTCCATTGACTAACATTAAAAGTAAATAGGGTTAAAAGTTCCCATTTTGGAGATACGAGGTTTTGTTTTTCTGACAGCAGCGATATGCAAAAACATTTCTGAAATACATACAGGATCATTCTGGAACAGTGTTTCATTTGGTCTCGCCAGCTGTCATACTTGTTTATTACAGGCTAAAAAATTAAAACACTCTATTAAATGATTAACCAGTACAAAGACTTCTGTACAAAAGCATAAAAGTGAGTGTGGTGATGTACCTGCTTCTATAGAGTTTGAATATTTGGGGAGAAAACGTCAAATATACTGGACATTTAGACAGAGGAGCATAAGAAGAAACAGACATTTTATTCTCATTTGAATTTCATAAAGCTATTGTTGTCCACACAGTCTTGTCTTGAGAGACAAAAAACAAGCTTTGCATTTCTCCCATGTTTTTATCATTGTCTGACATGAAAACAGAATTGACATGAATTGACAGAAAACTGTCAATACTTATTGTCAATGTAATTAATTCCATAACTATATAATGTCATGTGATTGTCTAATTGTATACAGTTTAGATGAACAAAAGTATTAGGTCTAGACTGTGAAGGATTAATGAGCTGTTCACCTGGTGCAGGAGTATTATGGGTATTAGTGTGACTTATTATCTCACTGATGAGGATGTGTCCAAGAGGTTAATCAAACAGAAGCCTTTAAGTATTATTGCTCCATCTGCTCAGGTTATTAGTCTTGATTAAAATGGTTCTTAATAGGCCTTTTAAGCTGATCTATGCAGAGTAACCTTTCCACCTGGAGTCTATCAAACAGAAAGCAGTGCGTGTTATTTGGTATCAAATTATTGTGCTTTTGTTTGATTGCGTTTTTGTCCACAGGGAAAAGTGATCAGAGCATCTCAGCAATGATTCAGTGAAACTGCCTCTGAACATCCTTTAGTCAGTGGGTGTCTCATATGCAACTCCATCTCTCTCTCGCTGCCTGTCTTATGCCTGTGTCTATCTCAGGCTGCCTCCATTAGCCTGCTGTGTCCGACTCTTGTAATTATGAGTCATCTCAGAGAGGGAGGTCAGCCCTTCTGCAGTCCTTGACCGGCCTGCTAAGACTCAGCTCGACCCACACTGGCTCGGCATAATTAACCGTATAATCTGAATAAAGATGCTCTTAGTTTTGGTGGAACTTGTTGCATTATGTGATTGTTAAAGATTGTTATCAGGGAGAGTTTGATTATTACAGAAATCTAAAGTTCTTACTGTCATTTTTTTGCAGAATTGATTACTAAATACTTGGTTACATGAGTAACACTCACATTTGGTTTACATGATTTACAAAATTTCTTGCGTCAATGAGCTGCAAGTGAGAAAGAATGTCAAAGTACATCATAATTTTGTTACACTGCCAATAACTGTGACCTCTCTAGGAGTTTTGATAGTATTTGATAGAATAACATGAAGTAAATTCAGAAGTGAAGTCAACTAGAAATCAAAACTGGCCTTGTTAGTTCAATGGTCATATTAATCATATATATCATCATATAGTCATTTTAAACCCTGAGCGTCTTCAGAGTTTCGGCTGTACAGGACAAAATGAAATTAAAGAAATGGTTTCTTGAAAAATCTAATTTGCACAATTGTTCACTCAATCCCAGATGTAAACAGTCAGCCAAGACATTTTTGGTGTCCAAATTATGCTTCTTTAGTTTAGTACTGGAGCTACCAGGCTGACATTGCCTAACAAACAGTAGAATTGAATAGTCACCCAAATCGTTTCTGTAATTACATGCTTAAAACTTCTCTCGACGCACTTAAACTGCATCCATGTCTTCGGTAAGTTTGTGTAGACTTCTTGATGTGCTTTAGGGCACAGTTTGACTTAATACTATAATACTGAGAAGTAATACTAAATAAGATAAGATAAGATAAGATAAGATAAGATAAGATAATCCTTTATTAGTCCCACAGCGGGGAAATTCACAGTATTACAGCAGCAGCAGAGTAACAGGAGTAAGGCACTCAGTAGTAGAAACAGGAAACAGTGTAAACATTATCAACATTATAAATAATAAAAATTAAAGCTAAATCTCTAGACTATTTACAACAAAATAAGGATAATAATAAAATAAAATAAAATAAGAGTTGCATATAAATAATGCAATCCATTTTAGTAGTACACTGTTTTACCTCTGGTTTTGAAAGTTGTTACTGCAAACATGCGCCTCATGAGATTTGAGGCTGTGTGTCTCTAAAAGATGAATGTTAAAGTGACGTGTGTGATAACAGCGCCCCCATCTGGAGCAACTTCAGGCTGCTAGTTGAGAGTTCTAAAGCCAGTTACAGAGGACTTTAAAAAAACATAAAGTATTATATTTTCATAATATCATTACTTTTAATGTTTAATGTTATTTAGCACACTGTTTAAATTAAAATATTCCTTTAGTTCTGTCAGGTTTGTTTGCCAACAAGTCAATTATTGCTCTTGAAGCATTAGCAGCATTATTATGTTAATTCAAAATCATTAGTTTTTTTAGTAGTTTTCAGTTTTGCTTTCAGTTAGGCTCGCTTAAACTCATCAAGAAGTCAGGAATTTTAATTTCAGTAAATGACTAAATATCACGTTGTCATGCATTCAGCGAAGGAGCTCGACTTCATCTCCCAGAGTGCTAGGGGAGACCACGTGATCGATCACGTGCTAGGGGACTCCGTCTTTGAAAACTCCAACCCACCACGATTCACAGACGGATCATGTGGTTTCCCCACGCACCTATCAGCGCTCTCAGTCGCCTGATTATTGAACTCCTTTCACCTGATGTTCATCCTCTACTGATATTTAAGCAGGAATGAGGTTGAGAACTTTGCGAAGTGTTGTGTATTCAATCACTGAGCGTTCTCAAATTCTACAGTTTGGTGTATTTCGTGTATCGACCGTTGGATGACTTTACCCGTGTATGATTTGTGTTTTGCCCCTTTGGTACTGTTGCCCGTTTTTGGATTGTTTCGTGTTTGGATTATTGGACTGGACTTTTCATTGTGAGCTGTCTTTTACCCTTTGGACTGTGTGGACCATTAAAATCACCTCATCTTATCTGCCAGCATTTGCGAATCTGTCTGACCGTCACACACGTATTGCTGCCCCCTACTCCCCACCCCCACCCATTATTGAGAGAAGACACTTAGTTTTTGTGGTGTAGAATTAGCTAACTAGCCTACAAATGACATCTCCTAGTAACAGCAGCTTGTCTCAAAGAAGTCGTGATAGAATTGCAGATGATGCGACCAGATCACTGGCCCTAGCAGTGGACTGATAATAACCAATAACCATCATCAGGAAACAATGAATGAAGCAATGAAACAAATTAATCATTGTATCTGATGCTAAATGTAGTTTGATATCAGTTGTGTTATGATAAATGATGCTAATGTGGTCATTGCATCTTGCAGGAGAAGCTGGAATCAAGCCCGAAGCGCGATATTGAGGGGATGGGGGTGGCTGAGATTAAGTATGGGGACTCGCTTTGCTTCGTCATGCACATGGCCACAGGCTTGTGGCTCTCTTACCAGGCACCGGACGTCAAGTCAACCCGTTTGGGGCCTCTCAAGAGACGGGTGAGTCACTCCTATATACTGTTGTTTAGTGTGCTTTTCTCAGAGATAATCAGCTAACAGTAATTTTACTTTTTCACACTGAATTTCGCTTGTTTCAGAAGCTTGTGAAGCAGCCTAAACTGTTTAGTTCATTTTAAATGATTTGACAAACATAGGAGTAAATTCAGCCTTATGTAATTACATTGTAGGGTTACGAATGAACCTTCTCTCCTTGTCTCTGTCTCTCTCTCAGGCCTGCCTTCATGCAGAAGGACATATGGACGACGGTTTTACCCTCCAGCGCTGTCAACATGAAGAGTCACGTGCTGCCCGCATCATCCGCAACACTACCAGACTCTTCAGTCGTTTCATCAGGTATATAACTAGGCGACTTCACAGACCATCCTCATATTATTTGTTGCCAAAATCTCTAGTCATTCACCCTTCCACTTGTAGCTCCAGAAACAGTGCACTTGAAGTATTGGGTAGAATTCCTTTGAGTTGAGAGTCAAAATAAAGCAATAATTAATGTGGCCTTAAGTAGCTTATTTCTTTTACAACCCCAATTCCAATGAAGTTGGGACGTTGTGTAAAACAAATAAAAACAGAATACAATGATTTGCAAATAATTTTCAATGTATATTCAATTGAATGCACTACAAAGACAAGATATTTATTATTCAAACAGATAAACTTTGTTTTTTGCAAATATTCACTCATTTTGAATTTGATGCCTACAACACGTTTCAAAGCAGTTGGGACAGGGGCATGTTTACCACTGTGTTACATCCCCTTTCCTTTTAACAACACTCAGTAAGCATTTGGGAACTGAGGACACTAATTGTTGAAGCTTTGTAGGTGGAATTCTTTCCCATTCTTGCTTGATGTACAACTGCAGTTACTCAACAGTCCGGGGTCTCCGTTGTCGTATTTTTCGCTACATAACGTACCTGCACTCTTTTACTACAAAGCCACACTGTTGTAACACGTGCAGAATGTGGCTTGGCATTGTCTTGCTGAAATAAGCAAGGTCGTCCCTGAAAAAGACGTTGCTTGGATGGCAGCATATGTTGCTCCAAAACCTGTATGCACCTTTCAGTATTAATGGTGCCTTCACAGATGTGCACGTTACCCATGCCATGGACACTAACACACCCCTATACCATCAGAGATGCTGGCTTTTGAACTGATAACAATCCAGACAGTCCTTTTCCTCTTTGGCCTGGAGGACACGACGTCCATGATTTCCAAAAACAATCTGAAACGTGGACTCGTCAGACCACAGGACACTTTTCCACTTTGCGTCAGTCCATCTCAGATGAGCTCAGGCCCAGAGAGGCCGGCGGCGTTTCTGGGTGTTGTTGATATATGGCTTTCGCTTTGCATGGCAGAGTTTTAACTTGCACTTGTACACTGCTCAAAAAAATAAAGGGAACACTCAAATAACACATCCTAGATCTGAATGAATGAAATATTCTCATTGAATACTTTGTTCTGTACAAAGTTGAATGTGCTGACAACAAAATCACACAAAAATCATCAATGGAAATCTAATTTATTAACCAATGGAGGCCTGGAATTGGAGTCACACACAAAATCAAAGTGGAAAAACGCACTACAGGCTGATCCAACTTTGATGTGATGTCCTTAAAACAAGTCAAAATGAGGCTCAGTATTGTGTGTGGCCTCCACGTGCCAATATGACCTCCCTACAACACCTGGGCATGCTCCTGATGAGGTGGCGGATGGTCTCCTGAGGGATCTCCTCCCAGACCTGGACTAAAGCACCCGCCAACTCCTGGACAGTCTGTGGTGCAACGTGGCGTTGGTGGATGGAGCGAGACATGATGTCCCAGATGTGCTCAATCGGATTCGGGTCTGGGGAACGGGCGGGCCAGTCCATAGCTTCAATGCCTTCATCTTGCAGGAACTGCTGACACACTCCAGCCACATGAGGTCTAGCATTGTCCTGCATTAGGAGGAACCCAGGGCCAACCGCACCAGCATATGGTCTCACAAGGGGGCTGAGGATCTCATCTCGGTACCTAATGGCAGTCAGGCTACCTCTGGTGAGCACATGGAGGGCTGTGCGGCCCTCCAAAGAAATGCCACCCCACACCATTACTGACCCACTGCCAAACCAGTCATGCTGAAGGATGTTGCAGGCAGCAGATCACTCTCCAAGGCATCTCCAGACTCTGTCATGTCTGTCACATGTGCTCAGTGTGAGCCTGCTTTCATCTGTGAAGAGCACAGGGCGCCAGTGGCGAATTTGCCAATCCTGGCATTCTCTGGCAAATGCCAAGCCTCCTGCAGGGTGTTGGGCTGTGAGCACACCCCCCATCTGTGGACGTCGGGCCCTCATACCATCCTCATGGAGTCGGTTTCTAACTGTTTGTGCAGACACATGCACATTTGTGGCCTGCTGGAGATCATTTTGGAGGGCTCTGGCAGTGCTCCTCCTGTTCCTCCTTGCACAAAGGCGGAGGTAGTGGTCCTGCTGCTGGGTTGTTGCCCTCCTACGGCCTCCTCCACATCTCCTGGTGTACTGGCCTGTCTCCTGGTAGCGCCTCCAGCCTCTGGACACTACGTTGACAGACACAGCAAACCTTCTTGCCACAGCTCGCATTGATGTGCCATCCTGGATGAGCTGCACTACCTGAGCTACTTGTGTGGGTTGTAGAGTCCGTCGCATGCTACCACGAGTGTGAAAGCACCACCAACATTCAAAAGTGACCAAAACATCAGCCAGAAAGCATCGGTACTGAGAAGTGGTCTGTGGTCCCCACCTGCAGAACCACTCCTTTATTGAGTGTGTCTTGCTAATTGCCAATAATTTCCACCTGTTGTCTATTACATTTGCACAACAGCTGTGAAATTGATTGTCAATCAGTGTTACTTCCTAAGTGGACAGTTTGATTTCACAGAAATTTGATTTACTTGGAGTTATATTGTGTTGTTTAAGTGTTCCCTTTATTTTTTTGAGCAGTGTAGATGGAGCGACGAACTGTGTTCACTGACAGTGGTTTTCTGAAGTGTTCCTGAGCCCATGTGGTAATATCCGTTACAGAATGATGTCGGTTTTTAATGCAGTGCCGCCTGAGGGATCGAAGGTCACGGGTATTCAGTGTTGGTTTTCTGCTTTGCCGCTTACTTGCAGAGATTTCTCCAGATTCTCTGGATCTTTTGATGATATTATGGACTGTAGATGATGAAATCCCTAAATTCCTTGCAATTACATTTTGAGAAATGTTGTTCTTAAACTGTTGGATTATTTGCTCACGCAGTTGTTCACAAAGTGGTGAAACTCACCCCATCCTTGCTTGTAAACGACAGAGTCTTTCAGGGATGCTCCCTTTATACCCAATCATGACACTCACCTGTTTCCAATTAACCTGTGGAATGTTCCAAACAGATGTTTTTTGAGCATTCCTCAACTTTCCCAGTCTTTTGCAGCACTGTGCTATTTATGTGTTCAGTCTTTTGTTGCCCCTGTCCCAACTTCTTTGGAACGTGTTGCAGGCATCAAATTCAAAATGAGTGAATATTTGCAAAAAACAAGAAAGTTTATCAGTTTGAACTTTAAATATCTTGTCTTTGTAGTGTATTCAATTGAATATACGTTGAAAAGGATTTGCAAATCTTCGTATTCTGTTTTTATTTATGTTTTACACAACGTCCCAACTTCTTTGGAATTGGGGTTGTATAAAACATAATAAAATACACACATTTTTATAATCTAGATGAGTCATTATTTACAGTAACAGCATTAAACAGTTCTTCTGCCAGTAAATGTAGTTTCTTTAGGTTATGCTGTTGTTCCTCAGTAACCAAAGACAAAGACGTCAAGAACTTTGTCACCCATCATTCTATATTGCAGTCATTGTACAACTTTATTTTTTGTCATATGATAATACAAATATCACACTATAGCAGCATTTAGTGCACAGACCTTTGCCTTGTAAGTAGGTTTTGCCTGTGAAATTACTGTTAATTTTCATTAGTGCCTCTATGTAATTTTCAATGCTATGTAGCAGCTTACATTGCAGCTTGTCCCTTTCCCAAATTCATATGTTCTTTATTATGTACATTCACATTCTAAAGTCAGAGACAAACTTATATTGAATTAATTTCCAGTCAAAGTGACTATTACGTTCAGAAGATAATTCTGAGGAGACTGGATATAAGACAATCCACTTGCACAAAAGTGACAGAAGTCAAAGGAAAATAAAGGGAAAAAAGGAAATTTCCAAAACTGGAGTTCAGAACTGTCCATCTCAAAGTCCAGTCCACCCTAATTGAGACCAAGTCTCCTGGAAAGTGTGGAAGCTGTAATAAAGGCAAAGTGTGGACACACTGAATGCTGAAAATGTGCATATTATGTTTAGTTGTTGAATTTTCCGTTAAATATGTGTTTTTTTTTCAGTTGAATAATTGTTTAAATAGCTTGTACTGGATGGTCACATTCAGTTTATATAATAATAGCCCCATGTGACCGTGTCACTTGCAGGTTTTGTCATTACATTAAAGTGAGGTCATTTTGAACAGGATTACTTCTACTGAGGGAGCAAATTACACAAGATAATTCACTCCACAATTACTACTTGCCAGACTTGTAAAAACTAAGGACATTTGGATTAAAAGCATGAATCTCGCTGGCAATACATTTTATTACAGTACCTCCCCTGGTAAAACTATTCCAGCTCTAATATAACGTTACTGGAGCACTTCTGGTCACAAGGATGATCACTGCTGCATTGGCATGAATTCTTTGTGTTCTGGATATTGTTGTTTTTTTTTCAGTCAGCAAGTCAGAATGATTGTCAGTAGCATTTTCCTTTTTGCAAGGAAGTGAGGCGTATTTTATTAAAGAGGAAATGTATGTCATTAACATCATAATGGACATTTATATTTAGAGTGCATTAGGAAGAGTTGGGCTGTAGCCCTTGGGTTAGTGCCATTAAATCAGTGCACTGGGACTGAATCACAATATGAAGCATTGCTTTAGTAAGTTAGAGTGAGAACTCTAAAATTACTGTCTGGTTTCTCTGAAAATTTATAAAAGGATGATGCAATGAACAAAAGCATGTTTTACTGGAACCTTTTTAACTGCATACACAGTCTGTGTTTTATTTTACCCTGTGTTAGTTTGTGTAGTGTTAGGTTATGCTGCTGCTACACCTGTACTCATTGTGCTAAATATCCACTTATCTCTTTGTTGCAATGCAGCACTGTGTCCTACATACTTCACTACATACAGTGCTGTGAAAAAAGTCAGAGACCACCATTCATTTATTTAATGTTTTGTTTATAAAAAAAAAAAAAAAATCACAGCTGTTGAGCTGGGCTGGTCGAACGCACTGCAGGCAGATGCTGTGCTTATACACAAGGCCATCTATGGTGCAAAATGTTAGCATAATGTTTCTAACATCAGTGACAAAGTGGCTTCTGGTCTCACGCATTTGAACATCAGGTGAAATGGCTATAGGCTAAACAGCCTCAGACTAAACAGCACCTGGTACAGTGTGGCATTCGCAATACAGCTCTTAGACTAATGATGGTTCTGGGATCAAATGAAAGATAACAATATACTGCAACCACATCTTTCACTGTGCTATTTATGTGTTCTTTTATTTGTCAAGCATGAAATTCACTCTGTCACAGTGTTTGCTTCCACTTCTGCTTCAGAATTAGAGCCCATCTCATACATACCAGAAGAACAAGTGCGCAAATGCTTTGTATAAATTAAATAATTAAAGGTAAAGCAGAAGATTCTGTTACCACTGGCATGGTGGCAAGTTCGAATCAAATGAACCTACAATCTGACCTAAATTTATTATGTTGATGGGGCTTTTGCGAATGTTGGGTAAAGCTTCTCCAGCCTGACAACAGCTGGAAATAAAGAATAAGTTTATTATTGGTCAGAAAACGCTGTGAGATGTTTCAGTATGTAAAATATCATAATCATGACCATTCAGTTAGAACTCTAGAATTCAGTATGAATGTGATATTACAGCCCATTTATTACACACACGCAGACTAGCAGTAGCTCCTCTCTGTGTTTGTTCATTGAGAAACATCAGTAGATTTCCCTCAGGGGACAGTAGTGTTTGATACCCATTAAATACTTCTAAATCAAAGCCTTCAATCATTCCCTTTAGTGCTGAACTATTATTTAGTCGCCTTTTTCCTCCCTGTGCGTGTGTGTGTCTGTATGTTTTCACTCATGGTTTATTCAGAGAACAGGAGCGTCATGCCACGCTCAACCAATCCGGAATAAAAGAGCAGCAGAGCATGAATTCCACACACACAGACACACACACACACACACACACACTGCACTCTTCAGCCACCGTGCAAAAACACACATCTTTCTGCTTGCAGTGACATACACACATATCCAGTTATTTATAGTACATGAATCATGATCAGCTGTGCTTGGATGAGCATGGTCGTGGTTATGACTATGCTCACCGTGTGCTGTGCTTCTCTATTTATTTATTTATTTATTTTGTGCAATATTTCTTAATGAAGAATAACAACATTTTAGTACAGAACAGCAGTCAGCCAGTGATCATAAGCTCTGCTTTTCCCCAGTTGTTCTGTCAGACGTCAGTAGAACAGTTCTCATTTTTGTGCTACAGATAATTGTTCTCATAGTTCATATTAAAAGCATTATTATTATTCAAAATTTCCCTTCACTTTTCTGTCCATACAGTCCATTTATAGAAACTAAGCTGCAAATACAGCACGATTTGAATCCACTGCCTACATGATGTCACGAAAACTGATGCATTACCACATTTACCACCTATTCAGCCTGCTGTTTATTAATGTTGAAGTTATAAGGAGCGTACCTATTCAGACTAAATAAATAAAGCACAACACTGGACAGCCAATCAAAACAGAGATCGTATCTCGGTCATTTACATACAGTATATCAGTAAACAGTGATAAAGAGACGTTTGATACTGGTCATGTGAAAAGGAATTTTGACAGGTTTTATGCATAAACCCGCACGTACATTAAGTGGACCTCAGAGAGAAAAAGAAAAAAATGAGAAATGTATAATGGGAAGTATTCGTCCCTTTTTAGGCTTCCTTAAAAACAAAAATGGCCTTTTATAGATTCATACCTTTACCTGTACACAGAATGTATAGCCCTTAAACTAGGACTGTCCAGATAACGTTTTCTTTAGGCTTAAACCAAAAATTTCGGCTGTCAAACATTTTCATCAGAAAAATGAAATTACCATTTTTGATCCCTTTTCTCAGAAATTCTGGCTGAAAAAAAAATTAGACAGCATGTCAAGTTGGTTGACTACCACTTGAAAACATTACAACCTGCTGTATATACAGAAAAGAGCAAAACAACTGTGTAAACTCCCCACTAGAATGTCAACACCATCTGTAGCTTCCTGTAGGTTTTGGAATTTGGAATTGGTTTAAGTAAAATAACCATTTTTTAGAGCTGTGAATGCACCGTGGTTTTATATTGCTATAGGCCTATTCCATTCTCTTGGTTTTTAATATACTGTTGTGTTTTTTTTTAAACAAATAGCAATTTTAAACCAGACACAGCACAGCTGCCAGCACAGCAGCCAGCACAGCAGAGCATTTCTACAATAACCAGTTCTAACCAAGAAAGATGTCATTAAAAACAACTCCCATCTTAAGTTCCCGAGTCGACAAGCAGTTCTCAGGTTGAGTTCCAAGTCCATATCATCAAGTCTCAAGAAAAGCCTTTGGTTCTAAACTTCACATACTAGATATGGAATTAAAATAAAACGTGGAATTAAAATAAAAGCTAACCCAGCACTAAAGCTAGCTGAGCAAACAAAAAACAACACTTGTTCAATTTAGACAACAAACAACCGAAACAGACCAAAATGATTACACTGCATAAAGTTTAAGAAAAGACTGCAAAATTATGCTCAGTCTACGAAGCGGAATTTTCCATTCCACCTTAAATGATGTAGCAGTTGGGCACCACCATTTAACTTCTCATGCTGCAACATTTTAGATGGAGCAGAAAATTTGAAAATGAACGTTGCTGGGTCGCGTGACGCAATCTGAGGAATGGCCGCTTAGGGGGAGACCTCCGCGCACCATTGCAACTTTTGCTCAGAATCTCGACATTACGGCTCTCAGATTACATTTATCTCCTCTCTGAGTGAGTCAAGCAGCTATTCGACCAGTTGCTGGATAAAATGGCATCTAAACGAGTCAGTCCACCTAAAACCAGGCAACGTGATAACGCTAAAGATGGCGCAGGCGACCGAGAAGCGGGCGATAGCATGCGCGAAGAGATTGCTAGCATACACGAGCTTCTCAAGCAAATGTCTGCCGGACAAAGTCGCAGCCTGGAGGAAATCAGGAAAACAACATCATCGATAGAGGGCAAACTTACAGAGGTCCCTACCCGACTTGGGAGTGCAGAGAGCAGACTGGACTCAATTGAGGAGTGCGTAAAAGAAATGAAAGAAAGTCCATCTGCAACTCGCGCTGAGATGTCCAGTCTCCGGAAAAAGATAGTGGACCTGCAGGATAGATCCCGCCGCAACAATCTGCGATTTCAGGGTTTTCCAGAGCATTGCGAAGGGAGAGACCCAGCAAAATTCCTGTCGGATGTGATTCCTGAGATGCTCGGCTTGGAGTTCCCGTCTGGGCTCGTGGTGGAGCGATGTCACCGCTTGGCAGCCACTCGTATGGGGAGCAACAGGCCGGAGAATTCTCATCGTCCGGTTCCTTAACTGGCAGGACAAGGAGTCAATAACCAACGCGGCGAGGAATAAGGGTGAAATCTGCTGGAATGGCAACCTCATCAGGATTTTCCAGGACTATTCAAAAGAAACAGTGTCTTTGGGGCAAAGTTTTTGAGAATGCAAGAGAGTGCAGGATACCTTTCAAACTGAAATACCCGGCGGTTCTCTGTATCGCTACGGGTGGCGGAGGAGAGCGGCGTTTTGAGAGTGCTCGCACTGCGCTTAGCTTCATTTCAGCCCTACAGCCGGTGGCCGAGGCTACCCCCACCTGATGGTGCATTGTACAGCGGGAGTCCTGGAATTGATGTAGGACGAATAGCCGAGGTAGGCCAAATTGGCCGTTAAACATATGGCTTAGCAACAGAGAACTTGAAGGTAATGTAAATATTGTTACGTACAGGTTTTATGTGCATTACTGCTTAAGAGCGCCGTTCTTAACTACCCACTTCATTGTTTATACATAGTTTACGTGAATTTTGGTCTCATGTAAATATAAACCGCTTTTCTAGATACTTTGCGCATGTGTACAAGTGAGTTACTGATTGAACGATTGTTATGGATCTCGCTCTGTTGTAAGTCTGGACAATATTAATCACTAAGCTCCTTTGCTCGCTTACATTAATAATGTCCTTGTCGATGCTTTTATTAGTGCCAGTGTATCTATTCATTCAAAGGATAAATACGATCTTGGGGATTTGGTCATTTTACATACTGAGCTAAATTTAGAAGATGATGGACAGGTGGTCACCATACTGCTGTAATGTCAGCTAAATTAGGAAATACCCAGAGTTTGAGCATAACCACATGGAACGTGAAAGGGTTAAATCACAATATTACAAGAAGAAAAGTAATGTCTTTCATTTGAAATCAAGAAATTACGATGTGGTCTTTTTGCAAGAAACACCTCTCAAAGACAAGGAGTGTAAGAGGCTTTGTAGAGACTGGGTGGGCAATGTTCTATCTTGTGAAGGTTCAACCAAGAGCCGAGGGGTGGCAATTCTCATCAGTAAACATTTACAATTTCAATTCAAAAAAGAATTTAAAGATAGAAAGGGTAGAATTTTGATTGTTCAGGCACAAATTCAGGGACAAACATTAATATTAGCAAATATATATGCACCTAATTTGGATGAGCCAATTTTTTTTGGAGACCTAGAGTGCCGTATAAATAGAATGGGTAATCACCCAGTCATTCTAGGGGGGATTTCAATCAGGTCTTGCTCGTTCGGAGTAGACCATACACTTCCCAACCCCGGAGATCAAAGCAGGTTCTTGAAAATCTGTGCGAAGCTTTAGGTTTGGTGGATATATGGCGCACTTTGAACCCTACATTAAGGGACTACACATTTTTTTCCTCCCCACATCAAACCTTTTCAAGAATTGATTTCTTCCTCATATCCAAAACATTAATGCCTGCAATTTTACCATGCCTGTGTGACACTTTATATGCAACCATTCACCCAAACAATAAAATCTCGTCGGTGGAGGCTAAACTCAAGTCTGCTGATGGATGAAGCATTTAGAACGGCACTTAATGCTGAGATTAAGATGTATTCAGAAACTAACCTGCCTACGGCATCATCTGCGGCTGTGGCTTGGGAAGCACTTAAGGCCTTTTTGAGGGGACACATAATCCAACACTGTGCTTACAAAAAAAAGAATAGTACTGTAAGACAGTTGGAATTAGAGCAGAGATTCAGTGTCGCAGAAGCTAAATTCAAAATAGACCTGTCCAATGAGTCCATACTCAAACTGGTACAACTAAAATATGAGTTTAATACTCTTCTCTCACAAAAAGTGGAATTCTCTCTTTTCAGAGCCAGGCAGAGGTATTTTGAGGAAGGAGATAAGGCGGCAGACTACTTGCCAGCTACATAAAAAAACAGGAATCTTTAAGCACAATTTCAAGTATAAGAGATCTAGGTGGGGAATTAAAAACCTCTACAAAAGAGATTAATGAATCATTTTATAATTTCTATAAAAATTGTTGGCGGTGGATGATGGTGAGATCGAATCCTTCCTTGACAAACTTAGTTTACCAGTATTCTCAACAGACCAGAAAGAGGAGCTTGACAAACCCATATTTGAGGAGGAAATTGTTGATGCGATTACACTTTTAACTACTGGCAAATCACCTGGCCCAGACGGGTTTACAGTAGAATTTTACAAAATGTATTGTAAGGAACTAACCCCGTACTTACTGAATATGTATGAAGAATCTTTTGCAAATGGTTCTCTTCTGCCAACTCTGAATCGCCAACTCGCCAATGTCTGAAGCATTGATCTCTCTCATCCTCAAGAAGGGTAAAGACCCCCATAACTGTCAGAGCTATCGACCAATTTCTCTTATTAACTGTGATGCAAAAATTCTAGATAAGGTCTTAGCAAAGAGATCAGATAAAGTAGTAGAGACACTGGTACATCCCGACCAGGTTGGCTTTATCCATCAGCGCAATTCTACAGATAATATCAGAAGGTTCATTGACATCATGTGGCATGTTCAGAATGACCAAGAACCTGTAGCTGCCCTGTCATTAGACGCCGAGAAGGCATTTGACCGGGTAGAGTGGCGCTATCTTTTGCTGACCCTGAAAGCTTTTGGATTTGGAGATGTCTTCATAAAGTGGATACATATCTTGTACACAGGGCCCAAACAGGGCTGTTGTTACAAACTTATTTCACCATATTTTAGGCTACAAAGAGGAGTGTGCCAAGGATCGCCTTTATCCCCCCTTCTATTTTCTTTGCCATTAGAGCCTCTTGCGGTATCCAGACTTCCCTCGTGTTCAGATAGGCCAAAAGACCCATAAAATAATGCTGTATGCAGATGACATCTTAACATTTATTTCTAACCCCGAAAGATCGGTGAATTCTCTCTTAACAACTATTGATTCATTTTCCAAACTATCAGGGTATAAAATAAATTGGTCTAAATGTGAAGCCCTCCCCCTGACATCTTACTGCCCTAAAACAGCATTCTCTTCACGATTTCTATGGCCTCAGAAAGGAATAACATATCTCGGTGTCCTGTTCCCCCCAAATTTGTCTAATCTGAGTAGGGTTAACGTAGAACCTCTCCTGGATCATTTTAAAGCGGATATAGACAGGTGGTCCCCACTCTATCTCTCATTGTAGGGAAAGGCCAATGTCCTTAAAATGAATGTTGCCCCAAAATTTAACTTTGTTTTTTGTGAAGTCAGATCACCCAGTCATTTCACATCTTCAGTGGGTATGGTGCAAAGTCTCAAAGCTGGTTGGATTCAGTCCATTTTTGAACAACCTTTCCAGCATATGGTCAAATCCTAAATAATGTATTGGCAAGTCTCCATTTCTGTGGAAGGTTTGGGTACTGCAGGGCATTCATATGGTGGAGGACCTATATGTAGGGGATTCTCTTAAATCCTTTGAGTGCCTCCAGCATGAATATAGACTGCCCCTTAACCAGAGTTGGCGGTATCTCCAAATTCGCAGTCTTTACTTACACGTGTTTGGGGCTGGTACACAACCCCCACAGGCAAAGGATCAAAAACATTTCTTTAATTTGCTCAGCCTTGGTCATGAAGCATCTAGGTATTACTATATTCTGCTACAGATGTCCATCAAACCCTCTTCGCTAAAACCAGCATGGGAAAAAGATTTAAATGTTACATTCACTGATAATGATTGGTTAAATATTCTAAGGAAATCAAAGAAAATGTCCAGAGAACTTAGAACTAGGCTTGTACAGCTTAAAATTATTAATCGCTTTTATTGGACACCTAGTAAGTTATTCAGAGCAAACTTGAAAGACTGCCCAATTTGCTGGAGGTGTTCTTTGGAAGGTACACTAATTCACTGTCTGTGGGATTGCTCGGTAATTCAGGACTTCTGGCTGCAGCTACATGGAACAATCGAAATGATAATCGGGGTGCAATATCCCTATCTACCCAGCCTATATGTTTTGGGGGATCCAGGCCCTTTGATTTCCTTGACTGATCATGACTGTGAATGGATCCAGACAGCTCTTATGGTAGGCAGGAGGCTACTATTGAGACACTGGACGTCGTCTCAGGCTCCCACCTTAAGTGAATGGTATGAGTTATTAAAAAGAGTGGCCTCCTATGAAAGACTCTCTTTCAGGCTGATGGGGACACCTAATCAGTATTTTTAGAAGTGGCAGAAATTCCTAGGTCATATTGGTTCAGACTCAGCAAACCCCACCTCATAGCGCACACCTGTCCAAATGATCAAATCACATCTGTTAAGGTAGTAGCACTACATATACACCCCCCTTTATTTATTTATTTCTATTTATTTGTTGTTTTTTTTATTTTTATTACTATTTTTTATTTATTTTTGTTTTGTTTTGAAAATAAACAATGTTGTACATCTTTGATACTATAATTATAATAATAACATACTGTAACTTTCTTTTCCCTGCTCCTCACTTTGTGATATTTACTACTGTTTATTCTGAGGCTTTGTAAATTGTGCTAATTATAAAATGTTCAATAAAAATACTGATCATAAAAAAAATTTTCATGTTGAGGAATCCATTAAAAGCGCTCAAATTGGGAGGGCTCTGTTGCTTTTGTTTAACTACTATGATTCCTAATGGTAAGTTTGCCAGGTAAGTGAGAGCTTATTAATGTCATTGGATCTACTGCATGTCATTCAGTAACTACAGTGAAGCTGTATGTATGTTATATTTATTAGCATGAAGTGTGGGCCCACATATGGGACCATGTTAAAAGATAAACATCTCATTTACCTTGGAGGCTTCTTTTCAGGAATTCAAGCCACTTTGTTGTTCTATAGCTACTCATTGCTGGTCCTAATATTACCCCTCAACTGTGTAACCTTTAAATCTTAGTCTTGGATGGTGTTTCCTCCTTTCAGAGACCTGGACAATCTAGCTGGGAAAAATCGTGTGATCATGCTTCTGCCAATCGAGGAGGTCCTCCAGACCCTCAATGACCTGATCACTTATTTCCGGCTACCTAATGCTGAGCTGGAGCATGAGGAGAAACAGATAAAGCTGCGCTCCCTCAAGAATCGCCAGAACCTCTTCAAGCAAGAGGTCAGTTCCGTCTGCCAGACAAGCTGTGATAAAGCAACCCAGGGTTTTCTGTCCCTCTCTGAGCAGGTTTTTTTCTTTAACTCAATTTTCTTAAGTGGCTATTTTAGTAGTGGGCAAAACAAGCAGGTTGAAATTGCCAAGCCCCTGTTTTTCAAGAGGGAATCAATTTATTTTCTGTTTTTCCTACGCCACATTGTATTTCGGAGTATCGCTCTATGACTGTCAGCAGTTTTTTGTTTGGGAGTTTCTGTCCATTTCACAAGTGGCTTGTAGGGGCTGTCTTTTTACATTAGACCCTGAGGTCAAAAATTGAACTTGTCAGTTATGAGATGTCAGATGGTTTCCTCTTGTTTGAGCTACGTCAGGCTAGAAATACAAAAGTGCACTGGTGCTTTTGCTCCACCACTCAGTAAATTCAGCCCTTAATTAGTACAAGCCACTTATCATCTGTTCATCATCTTACCCACTTATCATCTGTTCATAATCTTACCACAAACCTTTTGCTTTTTTTTTCCTTTTTCTGATGAATGTGCATGTTCTAAACATGCAATCGGTCCCATTTTTGTGTTTGTAAGTCAAAGAGGAGATATTATATTATGATTTGAATTTAATGAAAGATTATTATGCATATAGTCTTGTTTTGCAGATAGAAAAAATATAATTTAAGGTATGTATATTTGGCCATATGTTGACTTTAAAACAAACATAAAAAGTTAGAATCGCAGTCTCAGTCTTGTTAATGAATGTAAATGTAATTCCTAGTGTTCCGTAAGAACAGAATATTATGGAATGTGTTACATTACATTACTTACAATACAGCACATTGACTTTGTTCTTGAGAATAATATATACATCAGTGAGCCAAAATGGCATTGATAGCCAAATGAGTCTGCTGCTGGTCTTCTGTGTACTGCTGAATGCGCTCCAACCCACTGAGGCATTGACACTGCAAGACCTCTGAAGGTGCCCTGTTGTATCTGCACCAAGATATTAGCAACAGATCTTTTAGTCCTGTAAGTTGTGAGGTGGAGCCACTGTGGTTTGGACTTGTTGTTCCAGTACATCCCACAGATGCTGGATCAGATTGAGATCTGGGGAATTTGAAGGTGAGATCAGCACCTTGAACTTTTATCCTGCTGAAAGAGGCCACTGCCATTGACATATAGGGGTGGACCTGGTCTGCAACAACGTTTAGGTAGGCGCCATGTGCAAAACTGACATCCAGATGAACATCCAGACCCAAACTTTCCTTGCACAACATTGCCCAGAGCATAATGCTCATTCCAATGGCTTGTGTTCTTCCCACAGTGCATCCTAGTGCCATCACTTCCCTAGGTAAACAACACATGTGTACACAGCCCTGTGATGTAAAAGAAAGTTGGACTCACCAGGTGACCTTTTTCCATTGATCCAAGGTCCAGTTCCAATGCTTGTAGGCTCTTTTGGTGGTGGGCAGGTGTTCGCATGGGCACTCTGAGTGGTCCGCAGCTGTACAGCCTTATAGGCAGCAAGTTGTGATGCACTGTGTGTTGTGACCAGTGGTGGACAGTAACTAAATAAATGTAATTCGTTACTGTACTTAAGTAGTTTTTTTCTGTATCTGTACTTAAGTATTTCCATTTTGGGCAACTTTTTACTTTCACTCCACTACATTTCAAAGTCAAATATCTTACTTTTTACTCCACTACATTTGAGAAATCTGTTGTTTTGTGTGTATAAAAACGTAACATGTCAAAACAAAAGAAGCGCAAAGCAAGAACACTAATGATGGAACTAACCTAACCTGTAAATAGACCACAATATAGAAATATGTCCACATAGTTCTGACTGGCAGGTTTCTTTTTTCTGAATTCATACAAACACTTTCATTTTATAGTAAATTTAGTTTGTTAGTTTATGTTTATGAACAGAGACCTACAGATCAATATAGTAAAGGAAAACTTATTTGTGAACCTGAGTTTAAAGCCAGTTTTATTCAACTTGTAACAAATTTACAAAGTAATTTTGAACTGAAACTTTGCTTGTTTGTAAAAGTGATTTCAGAGCCACTCGGTTCTCCCTGATGGAAATTGTTTGCCTTCAGTGTTTTGTGTCTCACGATCACATTATTTTAATAGAGATTAGTGTCAGACTAATTAATGACATTCTTTTAAAAGACTGGTTTACCAAGAGAGACGCTGGAGGATTTTCACCTAAAATGAGTTCATGAAGCGAGTCTTGTTGCAAAAATGATAACAGGACATTAGAGCCATAATTACTCTTTACTTTTACTTTTGATACTTAAGTACATTTGAAGCCAAATACTTTTGTACTTTTACTCAAGTTGAGGTCTAGAGTAAGGACTTCTACCTTCACTGGAGTAATATTTTACCTTGGGTATCTCTACTTTAACTCAAGTACATGATTTGTGTACTTCGTCCACCTCTGGTTGTGACACTTTCCTCACATAACCATCATTAAAAACTTCTGTAACTTGTGCCAGAGTAGTTCTTCTGATTGGTCCTGACTAGACGGCTTAGCCTTTGTGGCCCTCATGCAACAGTTAGTCTTGGGCACCTAACACCTGTCGCTCACTGGACCACTGTCAGTGGGTACTCACCACTCTGACCAGGAGCATCCAACACGTCATTTTGGAGATGCTCTGATCCAGTCATCTGGCCATAATGATTTAACACTTGTCAAAACTGCTCAGGTCTTTACTCCTGCCTTATTTCTCCCACATGCAACACGTTAACTACAGAACCGACTGTTAACTGTTCACTTAATTTCTAATACAACCCAGAGCCTGACATGCGGCAAGATAATTACATGATTACAAGATAATCAGTGTTCTTGCTTTATCTGTAATACTCTCAATGTTTTGGCTTGTTGGTGTACGTCTATAAAATATTTTGGACCTGTAAGAGTTAATAGGAACATGAATTTTAGATTAGCCTCCTCATTTTAGATAATTTCTGCTCAATTGCTGGAATTACATGCTAATAGAGTAGTTTATGATTTGGTTTATTCATGGTTTCTTAAACTCATTATCATATTCATAGTATTTGTGAATCTCTAGCTATCTAATTACCACTGCTGAGAGCTGCCATCTTCAGCTTATCTTTTATTCAGTACCGTCTTGGCATTCATTTTTCATTGTTGATGGCTAGCATAAGGCTGACTGAAGAGCTGTAAATTATCTTCAGAATATTCCGTTTTCATGGCACATGCTTTGTGCCATGGCTGAGATGACCTCAACCCAAAGGGTCACAGCTCACCTGTGAGTGAGTTCAGTGAGCAATGAACTGTAGGTAAAATGGGTGCATGTTGTCAGTATTACTGTCTTTCTCTTACTCTCTGTTTTAGGGAATGCTGACTCTGGTGTCTAACTGTATCGATCGCTTGAGTGTGTACAACAGTGCGGCACACTTTGGAGAGTGTGCAGGAGAAGAGGCAGGAGCAGCCTGGAAAGACATCCTCAACCTGCTCTATGAGCTGCTGGGTAAGACAATTGACACCTAAGGTCATTCCATGATGTGCAGCCCATTGATTACCAGTGCTGTTATTGTCTATTAAGAAAGTTCACTAATGCTGGCTTACAATTTCTATTTCTATGTTAACCTTATCTTATCCAGGGGTGTAATGGTTATAAAAAGTGGATAAACCCTAAACATCAGTGGGCACCCAGTCGCATGTTGTCGTTTCCTATAAGCTGCACGGCAGTTTGGTTTCCTGTACATTCTTTAAAAGAAAGCTTTGAATATTTGAACGATATGAAGTTATAATATCTTTTTGTTAAAGTTCAAATATGAAATAGCCACTAAAAGACACCAAACAGTATTGCGTCCCGTTAAACCTCCCATTGGGGGTCTAGGGTGGTCCTGACATTCACAGACAGTTGATTGGCCACCAATTTTTACTATTTCAAAGAAATCTGCAGCGATATTTTTCTACTCCTTGCATTTTCTGCTTCTCATGATCCAAGTGATGCCAATTAAAAAATTCATACTGATCATCTGTAAAATGACATCCTTTCAGACTTATGGTGTTGAGTTGTCTTCTCACAGTGGAAGGATGGACAGAAGCACCCATAGATTTGTTGAAGATCTGAAGCAAGAATGGAGTTTGATTTTCTTTTCTTTCTCAAATTTGAAAGCTTTATTTGCTGTTTATCGGATGGGGACTCTTTTGGTGGTCTACCAGGTCTTGCACAGTTGTTAGGAATCACATTTCCTTTTGGTCTTTTTATCTCTCTTTTTAATTTGAATGTGTGTGACAATAATTCATAATAACTATAATATTATTGCCATAAAATAAACACAGTTTCCAGTTTCCATCACCAGGGTCCATTCTGACTGTCCATTGAGAAATACACAATGACAGAATTTAACATCTTGGAAAAATAAGAAAATGTGCCTGTGCAAAAGTTATGACACTTCTTTCTTTGTTTTATTTTTGCTACACTCAGTAAATAAATTGAAATTTTGCAACAGATGTTCGCCATGAAGGATGTTTTAACTTATTTTCATTTTAAAAAAATAAATGAAATTTGACTGGGGTGTTCAAACCTTTGCATATGACTATATATAATATGTAGAATAAATGAAGTCAAAGATTTCTACTCTGCTGCAATTGCAGCTCTGTTCCTCTTATTCATACAGCTTTTTAGATTATTGTTTCAGTAGAGACTTATTGTTACTTTCCACTTTGCTGTTGCTTTTGTTAGTTTACTAACACACACTGTCCAGTGGAGTCTGATGTAAACATTTAACGGTCATTTATAAGCTGTGTTTGAATGAGAAGGCTACAGTTTTTTATCATAGCAGTAAACAGCAGCTAAGCTTCAGCCTGCACTACCACATATGGCTCAAAATAGTCAAATTAGGAAAAGCTTTGATAGTGTTAAAAAAAAAAAAAAAGATGGTATTAATAATTGAACACAGGTACAACTTCATAGTTAACCTATCATCAGTGCAATATAGGGCTGCAACAAACGACTACTTTGATAGTTGAATAATCGATTTGATTACTGAAACGAATAATCGATTATTCAGATTATGAATCACTACATTACAAAATAACTTTTTAGTAGCTATTAACTTTTAAATTTAGCTTGAGGTTGTTTTATGCATTTGCTATCAATGAAGACACTACAGATGAAAATCATTCAAGATTTCACTGTTTTAATTAACTTTCCTGCTAAAACAAAAAGGTAAAAAATAAAATTACCATAACATAACCAAGAATATGTAAAGAAGCAGCGATAAAATATAACACCACTAAATCAGTTTTTCTTTAATCAAATAAATTTTAAAATCTTTCTAAATGTAAACAGTGCAGTCTGTGCTCTGTGAATTGTTGTGTCTACGGTGCTGCAACTAAATGCTACAGTCACTGGTCTTCAGTGAAACTGAGGCAAGTCAGCATCTCTGCATGTTCCTGTGAGGGACTCGCTCTCTGAGAGCAGACACTCCGCTCAGCAGAGGAGACGCGCTCTGATGGAGCGGATGGAAAAGTGTCGAAAGTTTGTGGCATATTCCTCTATAAACTGTTAAAATTGAACGCTTCCGTGTAAACGCTTTATTTCAATGTTATCCCTTTATCCAGCTACCTAAACCGTTAGCGAGTGGTGCCAAGCGTTCGCAGAGAACAGAAACCTGTTGTAAATCTTTCTCCTGTGTTCGCCGAGTTTGACCGCACCGGCGGCCTCGACGCTAAGACGACAGGGTCGCTGTGAACAATAGTTACTTGCTTCTCTGTTGCAGCTCCATTAACGATTCCAGAGAACCTGCATTTCGGAATAGAAAATGTTACAGCTCAGCTGAAAACATGAAGTAGGACGGCTTATAGCATTAGCATTAGCTAAGTAGCACAACTATCGTCGCGTCCCAAACCACACACTCCTGTACTTTACATACTACACTAATAAGTGCACTTCTAATAGTATATGCGCTATTTTTACACACTATTTAGTGATCTAGTATGCGGTTTGGGACGAGGCGTATTTTGCCAAGCTGAATCTTCACCCACAGTAAACTATCGCGTTTCCTCTTCAGATGCGTGGAGGATGTGCTCGTGTCATCGCCTCGTTAGAGAAAGACGCGTAATGACGTCACTAAGTAATGACTACTACATTATTTGCCAATTAATTTGGACGTCGATTTTAGTCGACTAAGTCTATTATTGCAATATAGCCACGTGTTTGACTCACAGGCTTCTTGTATAAAATCTTGTTTTTTCCTGGTAGAAGGAAAGATCTGCGTCCCAAGCCACATACTGCTGTCCTAAATAGGGTGTGATAATAGTGCACCACCATTAGAAATGCATTTAATATGTGTATACAGTCTAATATGTAAAGTATTAGTGCGTAGTTTGTAGTATTAAAGAAGGGCGTAGTTTGGAAAACATTATCGTTCTCTGATTCTACTTCAAATTGTAACTCACTAGGTTAAAATACTGACTTATAGTCTCTAATTTTTTATTTAGTAGGTCACAAAAAGATAAAGAAAAGGCCATTCCTCTTCCAGAAAGGGTGTGAATATTTCTAAATAATATGTAATTATTTTGAGAAAATAAGACATTATTTCTACATATTCTGTTTCATTTTACTGAGAGCTTTCTGCTTGATTGGGAACTTTTAATGATTTGAACCTCTGGTGAACACATCCTCTTAAGAGTTTCACCATTGTTCAGGAAAAAAAAAACTGTCAAATCTTTATTTAGACAAAACACTCTTAAATATACCCACAGAATTAGAAAATACTATTTTTCCATTTTTTATTGTTCTTAAATTAAGAATGTGACAGGCATTGACAAAATGTCAATTGTTGAAAATAAATTAGTTTTATAAAGTCTCTCTTTTCTCTCTTAGCAACATCAGTGACAGCCACATTAATGCCAGAAATAAGCTGTTCACAGAGTTCAACAGCATACAGTCAATATTTATGATCAACTTTAATAAATCGCAACACTTTCAACTTCGTTATAATAATATTCTCTCTGCATTTTGTGCTTTGAGATAGAAACGTCCACTGCATATTCAGTGAGTCAAATGTACAAAAAGAGCAGCCCCGGCCTTTTCATTTCATTACAGACACCAAAAACAGGATTTTGGATGGCGCAAAACATTAGTAAATCTGTCCCAAAATGTCTAGACTTGTAAGGACTATGAATAACATTCACACACCAATTTTTTTTTTTGCTTTTATAACGATGCTTTTACCATTTTACTCTCTACTTGGACTTCTGTCACTTATTGGCTCACCATTCTACGTTTAATATGTTAAAGGCATCCTGTTTACCCCCGCAGGGAGCTGTCTGATCCATAAACCTCGCACACACACAGTTCAGTCATGTCAAGGTCCCATCTCGGCAGATGGCCTTTGAATCCATGATAAAGCACGCCATCCATTCTCATCAGCATCTGTGTTGGCAGCTGATGTCCCTTCAGCTTTCCCAAATAACACAGGCACTGCTGTCCCTATTCCAAACCTCGCTTACACGCTATCACCTGCGGCACAGAGTTTCCTCAGCTTTTAATGTGAACTGCCTTGGCCTGTTTCTCGGCATGCTTATGTGCAGGCTTCTCAGAAGAGGCTGGGGCTCAGACCAAACTGTGCTTCTCGACTGCTCGATTGTCCCTCTCGCAGAGCTGTGTCCTTCACACTGCATTTGGAAAGAGTGATTAGCCTTTGCAGAGGAGGGAGAATTGGTGTGCTGCCCACGTCTCGGCTGCGGTCTTCGGCCCCTGGCACGTGCGCGCACACACAGACGCTCCTGCGTCACTTCGGTCTTAACCGAATTTCGGATGCATCTTCTGTCCTCTATTCCCCATCTGCCAGAGCTAGGTGACCCTGTCAGTTTGCTCGAAATCAACATCCCCTACCATCTTCCATCTTAGGACCTCCTTCTTTAAAATGTATTGTAATTAATATACATGAAAGCTGAGCCGTCTGATGTTGAAACTCATGTCCTTGGGAGGAGGTTTGACATTTAAAGAGATGCAGGGTTATTAGCATATCTTTCAATGAGGTAATGAATTTAACAGTGTTGGATAGAACCAGGGGCAACAGGCCCACATACTAAATATTTTTCCTCCTTAAAACACAAGCATATGGGCCCCCAAATTAACATGTAATAAGAGTAATTAATCAATATAAATTAACTATGAATATAAAATGAAAAGGTGAAAATGAATGTCACTGTTGCATTTATTAAACCCCCCTGCTTCACCCTCTGACTTTGAGCACGCTTACATCCATAGATACAGAGGATCACTGAGATATATGAGAATCTGCTACAAGCAGCATGCAAACACATGTCTGAAAAAAAAACATGATAGAATAGGCTTATTAAGGTGGGAATGAACTGGGAGTGAACTAAACAACAAGTGCTAAACAAGTCTAGTGCCTCAGGAAGGGCTTAATATACAGGAGGTGGTGCGTTCAACAACATCTGATGGACAACGAGCCTGCGAAAAGGACACTTGTTGTCCAGAGTAAACAACATTAACATTAAGAATACATACATACATAGTCACCACTGAGAAATGGTATGAGTTAATACTTGGTTTTAATACTTTTTTCCTTTTTTATACCTTCAATTTTTAAGCTGCTTTGATCCGTGGAAATAGAAATAATTGCACACAGTTCTCCCAAAACCTCGACTGGCTGGTCAGTAAACTGGAGCGACTGGAGTCATCATCAGGTAGGAAAGTTATTATCCAGCTACTGAAACACTGAATACTGTTTGCTTGGTTTTTCCTCCATGAATGTCATGTCATTACTGCGTCAAGATATTTCATGTGACTACTTTGCCAGTTTGTAAGTCTGTACACCTACACAGACATGTAATTTGCTTTGAAGTCTGGTTATACTCACTAGAGTATTGCCGCATCTCTTTGAAACACAGTCTTCTGTGCACTCTCATCTGTTCCTACTGCTTCTGTTGCACTGGGCTGTAATGACTGATTCCGTGCTTCAGGGATTCTGGAGGTCCTCCACTGCATCCTAATCGAGAGTCCGGAGGCACTCAACATCATTCAGAGAGGACATATTAAGTCCATCATCTCGCTGCTATACAAACATGGTCGCAACCACAAGGTTGGCTTCCCCTCTTTCTTCACATGGGGTTCTGGTTTGCATGGGTGGCTTTAACGACAAGTGGGCCCAAATTGAGGTTAATAGAGCATGTGTTCATGGGATCCCTGGTAGATTATTTTCTAAGAAAAATAAACCATTGCAAATAATAACCCACACGTGAATTTATTTGTTTGAGTTTGAACTTATCCTGTGGTCAAAAAATGTTAATTTCCATTTCCAAACTAATAAAAATATATTTTTTAAAACGATTGGGAAGCCCATGTAATATTCAGGGAACCTTTTTCCTATGAATATGACATAATAAGAAGATTTCCATCCTATTATCTTCAGATTCAGAGTAGTGCCAGAAAAGGTAGGCACCTGAGAATTCTGGAATCAAACTTTTTTCTTCAAACTAGCTCATGAAAGATCTACTACTTTTTGAAAATAAGAAAATCTTAGATAATCCAAGATAAATGTTTTCAAATAATACGTTTCGGTGCTTATTGTGACTTTTGCACAGTACTGTATGTAATGAATTGATTTTGAATAGAGAACTACAGTTTTAGAATGATATTCCTTAATTTCCGATGAACTGTAAAGCATTTTTGTATATTACTTTAGCTGTAAATCAAAATCTACATATCCAAAATCAACATATCATCACGTCCAGCTCTTCAGTATAAACTATAGACAGTGCTAGGTCTGACTTGAGCACATGTGAAATGACAGATGATTGAAGCTCGTGGTCTAGTGCAGAGGTCACTAATAAGTGGACTGTGGTCAGAGTTCAGTTCCAGACACTGTTCTATGTCCTGGACCTAGAACCAATAAGCTAAGGAGAATTATTTAATTTTGACTGGGTGGTCCTATTTTAATCGCCGTAACTTTTACAGTACCAACCCTGGAACCTCACAGTCCAACAATGAGACATAGCAATTGGAGAAGAAAGACAGCCAGATTATTTTACATGGTGTGTTCTAAAAAGAGAAAACTGAATAAATATTACTGAATTGTACTTTATTTGATTCGACATTCAGTTGTTGGCTGCGTAAGATGTTGATATAGCTTATACTTCAGTATACAGTATATGGCAGTGGATCATAATGCATGTTAGACGTTATGATGTTCCCGGACCTTTGAGGAAATTTCTTTGCCTAAACCTTATTGAATTTTAATTAAAGACCTCTGGTCTAATGTATTCAGCCATAGCCCTTCGCTTAGCAAATACAGTATATACTCAGCTGTGAAGGTGTGACAGTTGCAGTGGTGATACATGAAATGCGAATCTATTAACCTCTGACGTATGCCAATTATAATGACTATGATTGTGTTTCACTAGTTTAACCCCTTCAATGCCCTGACACATTAGATATAAAGGCTTTTTATTCCGTAACTACCGGGACTTGAATGTAAACTAGCTGAACTATTCTTAGGCTATTTTAGATTGTCTTATGTTTTCTGTAAATCTGTGATAGTGTTATATTTGGTATCATGTGGATAGCATTTCATCACTACAAATAAACTTGTAGATGTTTTCTAGATGTTTCTTTAAAACCACATGCTTTGAATGCAAGGTGTTGGTTAATTGTGTCATAGCTTGAGTACTTTGACTTTAGAATCTGGTAATTGGTTATGAATGCATTTTTAAAATGCTTATTTATTTTAAAAACAGTATATTAGATTTGGTTACATTAATATCACCTCTTTAGTGTAGACCAGCACTAAAAACGTGTTTGCTCTAAAAAGGTTTGCTCTAAAAGGTGCCAACAGAATCCTGTCAGTTTTGTAGTTGGTTGAATAATATAGAACGCTTTGTAGCAACAGGAATGGCCTGTAAATCCTCCTCAGAAGCAATCTCATAGCCTGCTGTGATGTGGTAGTGGAGGAGCTAGTTGGTAGGGCATGTGTGTAAGTTGGACATAGCAATCTGATTTCAAAACTGATAAATTGCTATCTTTAAGAGATTAATTGAATTGAATTGATTGGATAGTAAAAATTCATGTAACACCACAAAGCAGCTGTTATACACATTAAAATAATCAAGAAATAAGACACAAAGTCCTAAAGCTTATTTACATTGTGATCCTTGCAACATAAAGCACAAAAACAAAATGGACAGAAAAAAGAAATACTTAAAAGTTTAATTAAGATAAAAAATACACATTGAGACTTTGAGACTTTCCTTATGGAATAGTAATGCATTCCCGCAAGACAAATCCTTTCATCCGACTAAATGAACTGAATAGTAAGATATGGCCTTGGGATTCATTTTTTTTGTTTGTCTTCAGATTCTAGATGTTCTCTGCTCTCTCTGTGTTTGTAATGGAGTGGCTGTGAGAGCCAATCAGAACCTAATCTGTGATCATCTGCTCCCAAAGAGAGACCTGCTACTTCAGACACGGTTGGTCAATGATGTACAAAGGTAAACAATTTTTCATCCATTAGCAAATTATTTAATTATACATACTGATTTGCCAGTTTACTACAAACACCTACATTATATCCTAATTCATTGACCGTATTATGAGATACACTTAGCTTGTTGTACCACCACTGCTCAGTTGCTAGTATTGTAGTCAAGACCGTTGGGTGAGACTGAATCAAGACCACAAAGAAAGTGAATTGGCATACAGCTTTGCATTTGGCTAATTTAGTTACCCTTTGGCAGCTGCACTTTTCCGCAATGCTGTTTGTTTTACGTCATCTCTAGCTTCAAGAGGCATGCCATTTGAGGCAAGTGGCAAAAATAGATTTGAAACTTAACTGCATTTTATGCACATGTGACTGCTAATCTGTAGGAGTGCTGCTGATACAGTGGCTACATTGATGAAATAAAGACAAATAGATTGGCTGCCACTTCTGGTGTACAATACATTTCACTTTATATAACTGTGTTATGTAACTGTGTTATATGTGTTATATAAGTTAATTTACATCTTGTGACCAGTCTAGAATACTGCAGCATACGGTTGCACCAATCTCAACTGAAAATAAGGTGGGATGGGGGGATGTGAGGACACGCAGATCTGGGAACTGACTATTCTTTTGCCTCTGTCCTACCTGCAGCATGAGACCGAACATCTTTCTGGGTGTGAGGGAAGGTTCAGCTCAGTATAAGAAGTGGTACTTTGAGCTGATGATTGACCAGGTGGAGCACTTCATGACTAGTGAGCCTACTCACCTTCGGGTCGGGTGGGCCTCCACCAAAGGCTATGCCCCTTACCCAGGGGGTGGAGAGGGCTGGGGCGGGAATGGAGTTGGTGATGACCTCTACTCTTACGGCTTCGATGGACTTTATTTGTGGTCTGGTATGTTCTGAAATAAAAACAGTAAGATCTATTTTTTTGTTTATTTATAAGTGATAGACATCAGTTTCAACAGTTTCTTTTAAATGTTTAGACTCTTCAATTAAAGATTAATATTATGATACATTTGTAGAGCACCTGTTTAACAAGCAGCAGCTCAAAGTGCTCTATTCAGTTAAATATAATCAAATTCTGTGAACTATTTTCAACTTGACATCCAGATGGCAATATGTTCATATCCATGTTGAGAATAGTAAATTAAATCAAGACTTCTCTATTGTACAGTGTTTTCTATTACTATGTTAGAGAAGCACAATGCTGCCTTTATAATTGACTGTATTGTGGAATTTAAAAATACACACTAACTGGGTCGCGGCGGTGCTGGAGCCTGTCCCAGTGGTCATTGGGTGCTAGGTAGGACACACCCTGGACAGGTCAAAATAAATACAAATAATAATAATAACTACAATATTTGTGTGAATAATGTGTATATTGTTGTTATTGTGTATATTATATAAGTTTTTAGCTTCTCATCCATTTCCTGTGTGATGCTACTGAGGAATAAGAACAATTGCTGTTATGAACAGAAAGTTTAGAGAGCTAGGAAGCTCAGACCTGCATATCAAGGAATTAGTTTGAGCCAGTCATTTAAATTGTTCCATCACCATGTGAAACTTAATTTGCATAAAATTGCGAAAATCTCAACTCGATTTGTAGCTCGCTGTCCTATTGCAGTGCTTGGTTGTCACTTAATTACACCTACAAATCGTCTGCTTCCATAGAAAATACAAGTTACTGCTTAAATATTACTGTCACTTGCTAATGTGAGCATGTGGTTACTTTAATGTTATTGCTTTTATTGTGCTATATCATTCAAATGTACTTACATTCTTACATATTTAACTACACCGTGACTTAAGTCATGACTTACTTTTACATTCGATATTCTTGATCTCAAGAAATGACAAAAACATGGCAAGAATGTAAAGGACAGTTTAGATTTCTGCAACACGAGACTGTGATATTGATTAAAAGTTCAGAATCCACATTTCTAAAAGAATTTCTGCACGTATTTCAGTGAGTTATGAGTGAGAAATAAATATTGCATTACGGCATGCTTTTGCTACTGCTGGTGATAACTACGCTTAAGGGGTAAAAACACAGAAGTTTTGCTAACCATTGTTAGTGCATTTGTTTGTTTTTGTGCTGCAGGGAGAATTCCACGAACGGTGGCTTCAGTAAACCAGCACATTCTCACATCAGACGATGTGGTAAGCTGCTGTTTGGACTTGGGTGTTCCCAGCATCTCCTTCAGGATCAATGGTCAGCCCGTGCAAGGCATGTTCGAAAACTTCAACACTGACGGCCTCTTCTTCCCTGTGGTCAGCTTCTCTGCTGGGGTCAAGTATGTTCCTTGTTATTTAACATTATCTGCTTATGTCTCTGTGTGTGCATGCAGGCGAATAAGTGGGCGAGTGCAAATTTTCAGGTTGCCATGGCTACCAGCTTGACAGACATTTAAGCCGAAGTACATTTCAGGCTCTAGTGGGCTCTCATAGTCTAATTGTTTTAGATTTTTTCTGCACCCGGCTGCTTCATAACAGACTGCTATCTGTCTTTATTGCAGTCACAAGCGACACGTTTTGGTAACGCTTTATTTGGATAATCCACTTCAGATGCTTTGTAGATAGTTAATTTACTTTCAAGTTACATTCAACTAAATATCTACTAAACTGGCCATATTTTTCTGTAACTCTAAACCTGGCTCTAATCCTAACCTAACGTCAACCCAAAACCTAAACCCAACCATCACTCTGGTCCAAATCCTAACCCTAGTCTAAATCCTAACCCTAACCCCACCACTGATTAGAATCAACTGAGTTTCAACAGATACTTTGTTAACAATTTGAATATCTGTAGATAATCCATAGGGGACTATTGTGGACTATCCAAATAAAGTGAGACCCACTTTTTTGGTAAAGCATAGCATACCATAACATATATTCACCATGTAACGATTTAAATCTATGTTTATCTCTGGCGATTATGTTAATAGTCAAATAATCTAACAATTACTAAGTAATTGAGAATATTAAAAAGGATTATTAAAAAGATGTGTGTGTGTGTGCGTGTGTGTGTGTGTAAGTAAAAATCCTATGATGATTTACTAAAAGAGGCACTATTTATTGATGGTGGACAATTTGCTCTGCTTAGGGTGTGCAATTAGCAGGACCTATTGAACCATGCGTTTCACCAGTGACCTATTCTGATAGTCTGCCAATGTTCACTTTAACCCATTACACTCCCAGGCTTGTTGCATACCAAGGCTTATTGTTGATTAACTACAGGGACTTCGGTATACAACTGGTTGAGCTATTCTTAGGTTACAGACGTGTGTAACAGAGCATTTAAAGGGATGTCATTCAAATCTGCTGCCTCAGGAGTTAGGATGTGTGCATGTCCATGTTGGCCATGTATCAGTGTTTAGAATCAGACACAATGTTCACATTACAAGCCTCATTGCTGAATTCGATTCTTTGCTTAGATCTTGTCTTCAGTATGCTCTGAACAGCTCACAGGTGTTCATTGTTGAGCCAGATGAAGGTGAAAAAGGGTCAGATGTGTTGTTTTTGCACCATTTACTGGCTGTACCTTCACGTTCTGTGCTGCAGCCACATTAATGCTGAATGATTTTGTACATGCAAAAAAACCCCACATGAATTCTGTTCCATCGTTTCTCACTAAGGTCACATAAGTATGAAACAGATATGTATCCGATCTAGGAACACATATGAAAGTGGTGTAGATCTTTTTTGAAAAGATTAGATTTGCGTGTCCACACATCATTCAGTGTTAACGCAGCAAGAGTGCCTAACCTAACCTGGGATTAGTTCCAGCAAATGCTGGAAAAGCATCTGATCTTTTTTCATCTTTGTCTCGCTGTAATAATGAACAACTGAGAGCTGTTTAGAGCAACAGCTCTTAAGGCTTGTTCTGCTGTTTAGTTTGTTGTTGACGCACATGGCTTAGTCACGTGACGCTGATTAGGATGTGTGCATGCGGTTCTTTCATACACATTAATGACAGATATGAGTATACATATACTTAGAAAATATTGGAATTTAGTATATAGTATCATATATATATATATGTACACTGTATATACCTATGTCTATATGCCTAGTAAAAGGTTGGTCCCACTTTTGCCTTCAGAACTGCCTTAATTCTTTGTGCCATACTTCAACAAGGTGTTGGAAGCATTCCTCAGAGATTTTGGTCCATATTGACATGATAGCATCGCGCAATAGCTGCCGATTTGTCGGCTGCACATCTATGATGTGAATTTCCCGTTCCACCATATCCCAAAGGTGCTCTATTGGATTGAGATCTGGTGACTGTGGACAACCGGAGTACAGTGAACTCATTGTCATGTTCAAGAAACCAGTTTGAGATGATATGAGCTTTGTGACATGGTACATTATCCTGCTGGAAGTAGCCATCAGAAGATGGGTACACTGTGGGCATAAAGGGGTGGACATGGTCAGCAACAATATTCAGGTAGGCTGCAGCATTTAACCAATGCTCAATTGGTACTAAGGGGCTCAAAGTGTGCCAAGAAAATATCCCCCACACCATTACACCACCACCACCAGCCTGAACCGTTGATACAACGCAGGATGGATCCATGCTTTCATGTTGTTTATGCCAAATTCTGACTCTACCATCTGAATGTCGCAGCTGAAATCGAGACTCGTCATACTAGGCAACATTTTTCCAATCTTCTATTGTCCAATTTCGGTGAGACCGTGCGAATTGTAGTCTCAGTTTCCTGTTCTTAGCTGACAGGAGTGGCACCCGTTGTGGTCTTCTGCTGCTGTAGCCAAGCTTCTTCAAGGTTTGATGTGTTGTGCGTTCGAAGATGATATTCTGCAAGCCTTGGTGGTAACAAGTGGTTATTTGAGTTACTGTTGCCTGTTGCCAGAAAGATCTCGAATCATTCTCCTCTGACCTCTCACATCAACAAGGCATTTTCGTCCACACAACTGCCGCTCACTGGATATTTTCTCTTTTTCGGACCGTTCTCTGTAAACCCTAGAGATGGTTGTGTGTGAAAATCCCAGTAGATCAACAGTTTCTGGAATACTCCGACCAGCCCTTCTGGCACCAACAACCATGCTACGTTCAAAGTCACTTAAATCACCTAATATATATATATATGACAGACAGACAGACAGACAGACCAGTTGTGATGCTGCAAGCTTTGTATTTTTCTGTTATGTTGAGTCTTCAGTTTATCAATTTACCAGAGCTAGTTAGTCTAGCCACTGTGCAGTGAAGCCAGGTTTTGGATCTATAGTGGGCGTGTGAATAATTGATTATGGCACTTGGAATGGACTTGTGCGTCAGCTCTACTACTTTGGTTTCTATTTGAGTCTGGCTCAGAGAGGACCTGAAGGAGTGCAGGGACTATGTGAAATGCTGTGTAGCCATGGCAGCCCATGGGGGCTTAGTCAGTCAGGCAGACTGACAGGCACTCAGTCAGCGGACCGCCATGAGGAGTTCACAGCAGGAGCTCAGCTATGGTCTGCGTCTGTTGACCTTCATTTACCTTTCACAGTTCAGTTTGGTTGTATATGTGTGTGGGTGTGATTTCATTCAAGTAACTTAATTTAAAGCAGCGAAGCACGCAATAGAGATTTTGTTATTTACTCATTTTCATGACTGGAAGTGTGTCTGATAAGACCACCTGGAATGATTTTTGGATTAGAATGCCTTATAGGGTGTTCAAGTAAACTTAAGCATGTGATTATTTCAATATTCTTAATTCTCAATAATCTTGTTTACACAAGAGGAAACATTTTGGACCCAGTCAATTCATGTCTATTTTAAAGGACATAATGATTGTCCACTGCCTGTTCTTTCAGTTCTGTTTCTGACATATAAAGTAATACATGGTTTAGTAAAAAAGTTGCCAGGTTTCCTTAGAATTAAGTGAACTTCAAATAAGTTGACTGAGCATAAGACACAGATTCTTGTACTGTTTAATTTCTATTATTGTGTAAGTGTAATTAATTTAATACACCCTAGTAAATAACTTTTTAAAATTTAAACAACATTTTTACAGGTTTTTTTAAAATTTTTTATTAAGAACACATGTTGTAGAATGTACGATGACTTTATGTAAACATAGCTGAATTGAGAGTTCTGTCTCTTTATTCATTCACTCACTATAAAGACTCTCTAGCAGCAGCTTTTGTAGCACTAATGCCCACAGTCCACATCTGGGCAAAGCATACTCTAATTTTCATCCCAGCTCAAGTCCACTCATCCGGCCCTCTTTTGCTCGGCAGGGTGCGCTTCCTTTTAGGTGGTCGTCATGGAGACTTCAAGTTCCTGCCTCCGTCAGGCTATGCACCATGCTATGAAGCCTTGCTGCCCAAAGAGAAGATGAGGGTTGAGCCAGTGAAGGAGTACAAGAGAGACATGGACGGAGTGAGAGACCTGCTGGGCACCACACAGTTTCTGTCCCAGGCCTCTTTCATACCCACACCAGTGGACACCTCTCAGGTTAACACAAAAACACACACACACACAAGCTGGGAGGTGGGAACATCTGTCACCATCTGATCTGACAGACTTGCTGGCATTTAGTCACTTCTTATGCCACTTTCAGAAGCTCTGGCTGTTTTTGTTCTAGCACTGTTGGACAGATCTCTATATAATACTATCGTATTGAGATAGTAATAAGATTAACATATACATATTATACATATATATATATATATATATATATATATATATATATATATATATATATATATATATATATATATATATATATATATATGTATATATATATACACACATACAAGGTTTTCTTCTGACAACAGCGATATATACACACACACACACACACATATATATATATATATATATATATATATATATATATGTGTGTATGCATGTATGTATGTGTGTGTATATATATATATATATATATATATATATAATCAACATTTATAGTTTAGGCTTTCTTTTGGGAGGTGGATGTCCCAAACCTTAACCCCTAAATTTGAGTACATAAATTAATTCAGGAACAATCAACAAACAATGAATAAATGAATGATAATATCTGAATGAGGAATGAATAAGTGATTCCTTGTGAATTTCTTCCATATATCACAGATTGTTATGCCTCCTCACCTGGAGAAAGTACGCGACAGACTGGCTGAGAACATCCATGAGCTTTGGGCTATGAACAAGATCGAACTTGGCTGGTCATATGGCAAGGTACTGCCTTTCAATACAAAACAAAACCCAGACTGAAACACATTCAGCATACTGACAACATACAGTCCTTACCATTTAACACATAATCATACATTTTAGTTGTGACCAGAACATTCCTATGAACTCACATTACCCATACACCCTATAGTCCTATCACATACAGAAGAAAACGTTCAGCTAGGGTTGGGTGGTATCCAATTCTTTTATGCCTTCAAACTGTCCCCAAACTGTGGTGTAGTGTGTTACTAAAGAGACGGGATGTGAAAGCTTTGCAAATGATATAAAAGCAATTCAGAAACGTTTGCTTACATGGTCAACAAATAAGTGCAGAATTTTTAAGCTAGTGTTTCATATATGTCAAGCTGTCTGTCTAACAGTTGCTAAATGTTAAACACTAAACTGCTAACTAGGAGAGAAGAGCTGGTTAGCATTAGCTTAGCTAGCATTATCACAGCTCTGCTTACCACAGAACAGCTAACTAAAGCACTGAGGTTAGGTTAGATTACAATGATACTAATCTGAGGGAGTGAAGTCGAGCAGCTGACATTTAAAAAAACAGAAAGGTGGAGTTAAACCTCTTCTGTGGTGTTTGGATCTATAACTAGTGAGTCGCAATCATGCTTAGTTTTTCCTGCCTTTCACATGTCTGTGAGCCCCTCTAAAATAGAAATGAGTTGAATGTGTTTATTTGGCCATTCAGACATGGAACAGAAATCTAACACATTATTTTCAAATAGCACGGTATTATTACCTTTATACCACCCAGCTCTATGTTCAGCTACTGCACATCAGATGCATATTTGTCCTTAATTTATAACTCATCATTTATACATAGGAGGACCCTGTTCAGTACTTCATTTTGCTTTCTCTTTTATAATTTGCTGTTCAAATAAAACAGAGGGTAAGTGAATTAAGATCATTTTGTTTCATTGTGCTATTGAAACATCTTTATTGTGTCCATTTTGTTTTCCATGCACAGTAGATTAGTCAGCTCAGACATTTCTCCCATATATCATTGACATGCTTGATTGAAATGTTTGATTTACTCAGATCTAAAGGGTTCAGTTGGTGACCACACACATGGATTCCCACTAAATCAGTTTAGTCTCATTTCTGTCTGCAAAACCAGACCTATACATGCTTCATGGCCAAATGTATGTGGACAACTGAATATCATATCCATATATTCTTGTTGAACATCCCATTGCAAAAACATAGGCATTAGATGGAGTTTATTTCTCCATTGCTGCTATAATAGTTGCCACTCATCTGGAAAGGCTTTCCACTATATTTTGGAACATGACTACAGGATTTTGCTGTCTTTCAGGTAGAGCATTAGTGAGGTCAGGCACTGATGTGGTATGACAAGGCCAGGCAGTCAATTTGTTTCACACTTGGCAGACTATTTCTTTATGGATGCTGCGTTGTGCACAGCGGCATTGTCATGCTAAAACACAAAAGGGCATTACCCAAATTGTTACGGCAAAGTTGGAAACACATGGTTCACTAGAATGTAATTGCATGTGGTATCATTAAGCTTACCCTTCACTGAATGTATGATGTCCACTCCAAACCATTAAAAACAGCTCCAGACAATTATATCTCCTCCAGCAAACTTTACTGTTGCATTCAGGCAGGTAACATTTGCCTGCATCCACCAAACCCAGACTCTTCCATCAGATTGCCAAAAAGTGAGGCATAGTGATTCAGAACTCCAGAGAATGTGTCTGCTGCATCAGCATGTGGTGTGCTGTACAACACCCGGATCATTTTTGGCATTATGCATTGAAGTCTTGGGTATTGCGTGTGGCTGTTCAGCCATGGAAAGCCAGTCCATGCAACTTCTTATGAACAGGCTTTTTGATGTTTCTTCCAGAAAGTCTGGAACTCACTACTAAGAGTTGCAGAAGGAGAGAAAATTTCCTTTAGCACTCAACAATCTTGTTCTGTGAGCTTGTGTGGCCTACCTCTTCACCACTGGGATGTTGCTCCGCTTCACAATAACAGCACTTACAATTGACCAGGGCAGTTTTAGCAGGGCAGAAATATGATAGGCACCTGTTATCTATGAGTGTGTTTGACCTAGTTGAATCCATGCCATTGAAATGGTGTCCACACACTTTTGGCTATTTTACAAAATGGTAACTGTAAGTGATTATCTTATTTTTGTGATAAAATTAATAAGACCAGAATGGGCCCTTTAAGAGACAGAAAATCAACATCTAACAGTGAACTTAACCCTATTCTTATGTCTATAATTATGCCTATAGATGTGATCTCTGTGTTGTCATACGTGTGTATTAGTCATATGTACCTCTACATCACCACCATTCTTCTTTTAAAGTGACATTTTGATGGAAAATCTAATTTTCCCAATATTCCCCATAACCCAGACGTATTCAATCAGCTAAGACATGTTTGATGTCTAAGGTTGGTTCATTAGTTTTTTATAGGAGTTAAAAGGCTAATAGTTAAAAGGAATAGGAGCTTTTACCCACCAATGATCCTTGCACAAGCTATATACTGAATCACAATGCTCTTGCCTTAAACCATGGTGTTAAAAACATTAGAAACAGACCAGCTTGTGTTGAGTCTGACACTGTATGCCAGGCTGTTATCTATAAAGGCACAATTCAGACCATCCATGCTTCAGGTTGTTTGAAGTTATGTAACATACTTTTGACCATTTTTAAAATTAATAACAGCATGTTATACTTTGCTATAATCCACATTTAGGCAGGTGTAATGCTAATTGGTGCAGTATAAACTTCTATTATTGTTAGCTACATTAGCCTCATAACTCCAGTGTGTAGCAAACATAAATCATAGTGGCTTACCCACTGCATTTGGGGCAAGGACTGTGTAAATTTGTTTTAATTTGCCAAACTATCACTTTAAACTTCATCCTTCTCCTTTTCAGCTGCAAAGCAATTTTGTCCTGCAAAGCAGCCTTTCCAGTGTTTAATAGAGTTCTGGGTTTGAGGCAAGAACTGCTATGACCGCCAGGCCAAGCCCCTCGTTTATTAATCTGCCGTAGCTGAAGCCCAGCTGTTGTGGGTGGGATTTTATATCTGTTTTTAATGAGACCTCGTTAGCTGAAGGGTGAGGCGGTGCTGGCTGAGGGACAGAGAGCTGCCGCGCTGTACCGAGATGAATCTGGCACGGCTGATGATGGCTTCAAATTTGCAGGGAGATCGCTGCTGCCTTAAATGACTCCAGGCATAGAGATCCTCATTTGTTTCCAAAATTTATACTGCACTTGCTGGAATGAAGCAAAAGAACGACAAGAATCCTTTGTGTAGAGCATTGTTTATTTGCTTTTCACCTTTCTGGTCAAGTTTAAAGGTATTTCAACCACTAGACATTGAGGGTTTTTATCATCATTTTGATAAACTGAGTAAAAGCAATTAATTGCATAGGCCATTCATAGTAATGCAATGAATGTGTTTAATGAACGTGTTTAAGTGTGCTTAAGTTAGCTTTCTTCTATGTGACTGAACAGTTGCAAAAACAGGGCAAAATGTAAAAAAAAAACCCAGATTTTTCTGCTAAAGAAGACTGTATGGCTCATTCTGTCAAATTAATACAAAGACAGAACTGAAAACTTTAGCCTAACATCCTTCTGTGGTAAGTGACCCTTTATCGGAATTATGTTTATTGTTTTAACGTTTTGTCACAAAAAACAGTAATAACACTTCCAAAACTTTACCAAATATTTTGGTAGTGACTGTTTTAGTTGTGAAAATTTCAGCTAACGTTAACCAGTACATGAAAAAACACTCAAAAAACGCTGGGTTAAAATCAGCCACACTGGGTTTTATGAACAAATCAACAGGCTGGATCATTAGAATGACCCTAAAATATGACTCAGCACTGGGTTCTGTTTTAATTCTTTTGTTGAGTGACTTTCTGATGTTTTTTGTTTGCTTTTTATTTGTTTATTTTACATTTTATATTCTACGTAATGAAATCAATGTAAAATCATCAAAATATTGCTCAATTTTGCAAAATATTGCTTAATAATGATGTTGGAGCAGTCAAGAACCCCTTATAAACAAATATAGTGTGTTGCGAGATGCTGAGTTCTCATGATTAAATCAGCCATAACTTCCTTAATACTCAACGTTTTTTTAATAAATGGTTTGTTGTAATTTGGAATCATTATAAATCATTATATTTTGCCTTGCAAACAACATTGTGGTATCAATTGAAAGATTAGAATCAGAATTTTTTTTATAGATTTTCTCCACTCCATAATTTAATGCCGAGGGTCAGGTTTTGTACATAAGGGTGCCATAGACAGGTATCCTAGATCAGCAATCCTACCTCAATCTTTGTGAATAGTAGCCCTGGCTTACAGCCACTTAACACCTAGGATTTTTACTCCTACCTTAGCAATAATGCTGTACTAGGTCTGTAGCACTAAGTGTACATGCCAAGTTATTAATGCATCATCCAAAGAGGAGGTATATGCAGACTAAGCAGACTCAAGAATATGATGATATTAGGGCCTCTTTACATCTGCAGTAGTTGTAAAATAGGAGCTCTAACAATTTCAAGGTGAAACACATTGGATGATTTGTTTACTATTTGACCCTACCTCTCATGCCTGTCCATTGCCGGCCATACAATAAGGTACACACTGGAATTATAGATACTGATTTATTTTGTTGATTAGTGTTCATTAAATGTATTTTGTTTTCACCAGTGGTGAACGAAGTACACAAATCATGTACTTGAGTTAAAGTCGAGATACCCAAGGTAAAATATTACTCCAGTAAAAGTAGAAGTCCTTATCTAGACCTCCACTTGACTAAAAGTGCAAAAGTAGGTACTTAATGTACTTAAGTATTAAAAGTAAAAGTACTAAAAGATTAATTATGAATCTAATGTCCTATTACTGTTTTTGTAACAAGACTCTTGCTTCATTAACTCATCAGCAGAGTGGATGTGAGAGTGTTGAGTGAAAATTCTAACTATATGTTTGAAGTACATGGTGCAGACTTGCTTTGAGGAAAAGCCGTCTTGTTCAACCCTCAAGTGCCCATGTAGCTGTTAAAAAACAACAGAAAACATATGCTTGACTAGTGCAAACCTCAGAGTCGTACTAAGCCGTGGAAATTATGTGCCATGAATTATCCCGCTCTCTTTACACTCAATATTCCAGACTCACTCATGCTTCCATTACATTCATGACATGTCCACTAGAAAAACCATCTCTTCTGTGTGGGTGTGTGTGTGTGTGTGTGTGTGTGTGTGAGGTCAGTTGTATGTGCAACATACGGTTGACATAGGGCTGTCACAATTTGCTAGAATAAATTTGCTTACGCAATAAAAAGTAATCTATTAAAAACTTTACTTTATTAGTGAATATTAATGAGCAGTTTGTATGATGATAATGCATCATTCACTTACAAAATCTCTTACTGGTATTACGTACCAGTGGAATTTAATGATTGTTACAGTGGAACAATGGAATTTAATACTATTTTTTTTGTTAATAAGTTGAATATTTGGTAACAGTGTACTACAGGTTATGATCATAGGGCTACATGAGACCTACATAAGCCCATCGTGACAGCTGATGTAGACATACATAAATGTTTATAAACACTTATTTAAGTAAAGGTCATTCACAGGTGCCTGAGCAATGAGCAATGGAGCAAGTGGTGATGTGCGCCACCCCTGTTATTAGACGGGGAGCAAATATATGTTTGTATCCCCCCTTTTTTTCACACGGCAGTTTGACTTCAAGTGAAAACATTTGTGTTACAAAATTGTGTTTTTCATTTAATTTAATGAACCTCCTGTAAAACATGATCAATAAGCCTTAAGGTTTCATTTTAGCATTTATACGATTGAAGCTAAGTCAAAAGCAGCGTATTGCATGTCCTATGAATTCTGTATATTTATAGGCTAGTTGGCTACAGGTGCTGCACTGTTAGCAGTTACTTAAGAGCAATCATACTGTTATTGTAAGTTTATCATAAGGTATTATGTGTGCCATAAATACAGCATTCTTAGGAAGTGTTACCCAGCAGCCTTTATGCCAGGTGAGACTTATTATAATAATCTTTTAAAAATGTTTATGGTTTTTCAGTTGCCATGACAAGCTTATGGATTTGTCGTAGCTTTATGAACACAGCTCTACAGTTGTTTTTATTTATTTATTTATTTATCTTTAAAGCTTTCTTACTCAGCCTTTGCATTTTCTAATGAAGACTTGGAATTTTTGAAAGCAAATGCATGGTTTGTTTTCATCAATTTAAGTCCAATTTTTTCTGTTTAGCCATTACTGATTACTTGATTAATTGTCAAAATAATCTGTAGCCATAATTAACAGTGACAGCCCTGTTCATAATGCCTTGGTGCCTTTGTGTCCTTCTGTTTTCCTCCTTTATAGCAATCTCCAGTCAGTTTCAGGGTTGCTATGGTTTTCTCCCAGTATTGTGCTGTCATTATTTTGCAGTTTGTCTCGTATAGCTGTTCTCTGGTATTAAGCAGGGGATCCAGGGTGCCGTAATGATTTGTGTACTGTCCTTCCTCAGATAAGAGATGATAATAAAAGGCAGCACCCCTGCCTGGTGGATTTCTCCAAGCTTCCTGAAACGGAGAGGAATTACAACCTGCAGATGTCAACAGAGACCTTGAAGTAAGCCCTTTGTGTGCATGTGCATGTATGTTCATATGATTCTGTGTGATCACACTTCAAAGCACTGTATGTATGTGTGGTTTCGCTTCTCCAGAGTAATAATCAAAGAAAAACACTCACAGGTAGATCAAACGCATCTGTACCCTACAGCAGTGCACAAAAGCCCCCCTGCCCCCCACCACAATCGTCTCCATACCAGACTCCATCACGCTCACAGCTCTGTGAGAGAACAGCCTTGTGCATGTTATGCTGGACTTGTTTTATTTTAACTCACAGAAAGACAAAAAAACTGGTGGATTTGATCTTTACAAGATGCAGTTATATTCATCAATAACAAAACATGTTGGCAAGGGTTTTTGCGCTCAGCTTATACTATGATGATACAAGTCTATTAGAAACAACTTATTAACCATGTGGGGAAATAATAGCAACCACCTGCATTACCATAGCAAACATCTAGCAACAACATAGCAACTACCTGGAATACCATAGCAACTACCTGGCAACACTCTACCAACTATCTGGGATAACATAGTAACCGACTAGCAACTGCTTACCAAACCCTATTAAACCACTTGAAATGTCATAGCAACCACCTAGCAACACATTAGAAACCACTTGGGATATTATATCAACCACTTTACAACACTTTAGCAACTTCTGGTTAGCAACACCTTAGCAACCACCTAAAAAAAATTAATAATTATAAAATAAAATACAAATAAAATAAAAATAATTATTAACTGTTCCTAGCAACTGCCTGGCAACACCAGGCCAACACCATTAGCAACACCCAAATAACCAAGTGGGATATCATAGCAACCACCTTGCAACCCACTAGAGCAGCATAGCAACAACCTAGCAATATCTTAGCAGCCACCCTAGCAACTGTCTCTAAATACTCTAGCATCCACTTAACACCTTAGTAACCACTTGGGATACCATAGCAACTGCTTAGCTATGCCTTAGCAACCATGTGGAACACTTTAGCAACCACCTAGCAATACCCTAGTAAGCACTTGGGATACCATCGCAACCAGCTAGCAGCACCCTAACAACCAGCTAAATTATCACGTGGCAACACCAAGTGGCAACACTTTAGCAGCCATGTGAAAATTAAAGACATTACATTCAGTAGTGTAGCAGTACATTGTCTGAGAGCTGAATCCACTGCAGATGGTTGTCTGATGGTGTAAAAAAAATGAATTGATTCATACAAACATACATGTAACAGCACAGCTCTGACATTGCAGGTGTAAAATTTGAAAAGTTATCATCAGTTAGACTTTTCAGGCCCTGTCTAAGTGGCTAAGTAGCTGTTTTAAACCCAGCAGAATTCAAAGAGCCCAAAACTCATCATTCTTGTTTTAGAAGAAGAGCACGTTATACTCATGAAACATTTGCCCAACTCAATGGAACTGTTTGTTTTACACTGACTGATTAAATTTCTTTTCTTTCTACAAGTGATTCTTTATCGATTAACTCCCTCCATTGACTCGAGTTCCAACCGACCTACAGAATGTGAAGATTCAGTCACATTTTCGACTCCTCCATCTCAGGATCTGAACAGGAACAAAAAACGTCTCACAAGTGAAACAACCATTTTGCAATATGAAGAAATCTAACTTTATGCCAGCTACAGTGAACATGTTGTGCTGCCTGTCACAGTTATTGTATTTTCAGTAGAGTAGCAAACAATAGACTATATTGCAGACCATAATTTAAGATGACTTTATTCATAAATGGAGGTAATTCCAAAGGGTTCCCTGCAATCTCTAGCAAGTCACCTGTAGCTCTCAGCAGCAGCACATCGGAAAAGAGCAACACAGTCTGCCTGCACATCATACTGGAACAGTGATTTATGATTTACTTTTTCATGTCAGTCAGACGGTTCCTTTCTGTCAAACCTGTGGTGATATCTCAGCAGTTGTCAATTGTTGGGCTGTTGGCTCTCCTCTTACTGCCTGTATTAAAGCTCTAATTTAAGGTGATTATGTCAGTTTTAATCGCTCAGTGCAATCCAAATGCTTGTCTTACTATTATGCATTACTAGCTAGCATACTCTCCACCGCATTTATGTCCAAAAATAAAGGACAGTATTCTGATTTTGAAGCTGTCTGTATGGTACAGAGAGGAACACATTAAAAACTGCATGGCGTTGAGTACACGGTCTGCTATACAATATTCTTTTGAGAAATATAAGAAAAGTAATCAAAAAGAATCTAAAACATGGTCAGCGTCTCACTGACAAGAGTTAACCAATTTTTAAGGCAGTGTTGTTATAAAGATGCTGTTTTCTCATTACTCAAAACTGCTTAGCGCTGAAGTGCAGTCTCCACAGCCTCGTCCAGGTTGCCAGATTGAGTAGGATCACCTGAAACAGCTTTTTATGCTGTACTTGCTATGATAATAATTATTCAGTGATGTTTTCAGTTATCTTTTAGTATTTCAGTAAATAATAATAATAATAATAATAATAATAATAAGACAGCAAAAACATTTAGCATAATTTTATCTTTAGGCTATTAATTAAAGTGAAACACATATTGAGCTTTCCTTATTCTTTTAGAATACTTGAATGTTTGAGATAACATTGATGTAAAATGACAGCCCACAGCCAAACTAATATATCATAATATGGGGGCTGGTACCGCCACATCACACATCAACCATTGAAGAAACTTTAATATGTATGTTAAAACATTACTTTTTACTTTTATATACCTGAGTGGTTAAATGTTGCTACTTTCACACAAATATTTTGGCTTCACTTTTATATGAGTCAGTTTTTGACAGATTGCTCCTACTTTCACTAAAGTATAATTGCTCTTTCCTTTTTCCACTCCTGCTTCCTATACAGCACTCTGCTGGAAACACATAATCTACTTGTGTTGATATAGGACTCATAAAGAGCAAATGCAGTGTGGTAAAATGCCAGCTGTGCAATGCACTACACCCTTTTATCCCTCACAGCCTTTTAATGCCACAGCTTCTGTATCATGTTCTTGTAAGATGTGGCTAAAAAACTGCATTTTTCTACATCTTTTCTTTATTTTTTGAACATGTGGTTAGTTAAAAAAACAGACATGAACAATATTGTGACAATGTATTTCTAAGTAAAGCTGAATAAATTAGTCATATTGATTAATTAAGAATAATACTTAAAAAGTAGATGAAGATTTGCCTACTAAAAAGTAATTAAGTAATTAGTAGATGAATAAAAAGTAGATGAAGATTTGCCTACTAAAAAGTAATTAAGTAATTAGTTAATGTTCTAAGAAATGTGAGACAAATTTTACCTAATTTCTTTTTGTGTCATAGCTGTTAAATTTAGGTGCTCTTTACTCGAACTATGGTGTGAAATATATATATATATATATAATACCCAAACAAACTGAGTGCCAATTGTCACCTCATATTTATTAAGTAGATTCTACAGGTTGTTATTCACAATGATGTGAAGTGAACTGAAAGTTCTAGGTTATCTGTGCAGAAGAAGCTCACAGCAGAGTCAGCAGCAGCTCTCGGCAACTCTGGATGTTCTGTTTCTTAGGACTCTGTTGGCTCTGGGCTGCCATGTGGTTCAAGTCAATATCAACGCTGAGGAGGACCTGAAAAAAGTCAAACTCCCAAAGAAGTAAGTCTCTCATGGATATCTGGGTTGGGAATCTTCTGTTAACGTGCTTGTGCAGGGTAAAATATGATATGATAAATCCTCTTTTGCTTTGCAAACCATGAGCATGTTCTACAGCTGCATCATACTAAACACTTCCACTCACACTTCAAACCTGCTTCTTCACTGGCCTCCTTATGAGGTCTACTTAACTTGCAGGAATGTATAGTTACTGTTGCTATTGTACACTGTGAGCTATCCTGTACCCTGTCCATCATTGTTCAGTTCAATGACCACAGTGCTTCTGAAGACCAGACACAGTCATATGCAAAAGTTTGAACACTATTTTCACAGAAGTGATGCTGACATGGTAATGGCACGGTAAGCTGTGTGGTGCTAGTATGAGTACACAATGGTGCCCAAAGACACGCAATAACAGTGCCCAAAGGTTACTTAGTTTTTTCTGCCCTTTGTCTTTAGAAACACCTGCCCTTTCAGTTGTCCACCAATATTCTGCTGATATTTCATGTTTACTGATACACCTCACGTTTCATGCTTTCTAGTGATAAACAGGTGAGCCTTGAGGTGGAAAAGGTTGAGAACCTCTGGACTAGAGGATAGCTGACATAAACTGTGTTTCAGTTGATGGACTACAGTCTTTAACTGCACACCAGCAAAGTAGCCCTACAAAGTTATGGGTCTTAATAAAGTGGCCAGTGCCTAGGTATTCATTCATTTGACCATTTCAGGTTTTTATTCCAGCTCATCGATTTTGTGAAGGCGTCCTGTTAACAGTGGTGGACAGTAACAAAGTAAATGTAATGCAAAAGCAAAAGTAGTTTTTTCGTGTATCTGTACTTTACTGAAGTATTTCCGTTTTCTTGCACCAAGTGCAAGCATACGGTTCAGCATCAGTGCAGCAATGTAAAATTTTGAACGTGTCTATTCCAACATAAATGATGGAACTAACTTAACTTTGTGTAAATAGACCACAATATAGAAATATGTATGCAGGTGTGACTAACGTGTCTTTTTTCTGAATTTATACAAACACTGTTTCATTTTATAGTAAATTTGTTTTGGCTAGTTTATGTTTATGAATAGAGACCTACAGATGCAATATAGTAAAGGACAACTCTTTTGTGTTTAAATCAAACTTGTAACTAAGTTGCAAATAAATCTTAAACTGAAACTTCGCTTGTTTGCAAAAAGTTATTTTAGAGCCACTCGGTTCTACCTGATGGAAATTGTTTGCTTTCACTGTTTTGTGCTTCTGATCATTTTAATAGACATCAGCGTCACTAATTAATGAAATTCTATTAAAAGATTTGTTTACCAAGAGTGACAGTAGTGTATTTTCACCTAAAATTGAGTTAATGAAGCAAGAGTCTTATTACAAAAATGGTAATAGGACATTAGTCATAATTAATATTTTAGTACTTTTACTTTCAATACTTAAGTACTTTTGAAGGCAAGTACTTTTGTACTTTTACTGAAGTGGAGGTCTAAAGGGAGGAACTTGTGCTTTTACTGGAGTAATATTTTACCCTGGTATCTCGACTTTAACTCAAGTACATGATTTGTGTACTTTGTCCACCACTGCCTGTTAAGTGTGGTATTGCTATAAAACTACTCCACTGTAGAAAAAAAAAAGTATGCAAGATATCAATGTAAGCAGTCTGCTAATGATTTTGATGAGGCTTTTGGACTTGAGGCTTTCTTCTCTTGCCTTTGCTGTGGTTTCTAAATCTCATTCTCTCTGTTAAAGCTACATGATGTCTAATGGCTACAAACCCACCCCGTTGGAGCTGTCTGATGTGAAGCTGACCCCTAGTCAAGAGCTCCTGGTTGACAAACTAGCAGAGAACGCCCACAATGTTTGGGCCAAGGATCGGATCAAACAGGGCTGGACTTACGGCATACAGCAGGTCAGTTACTGAGGGCTGTGGAGTTAGAGAGGCTGCACTGTTTGATATCCTGAGCTTGTGCATTTTCTGTTTTAATGGTTTCTTCCTGTGCATTTTTAACCCTTAGACATCTAGAATTGTTATATTAGAATTGCTATACCATTTAAATGTATTAAAGGCTGTCTAAGTTGACCTTCCAAACAATCTGTTGTCATATCCACTTTTAGACATTCAACAATCTGTTGTCAAACAATTGAGCTGTCTGAAGCCCAGCTGCTGTGTGTTGCTATGATAGCATTGACAGTTTATATTCACTTATTTAATACAGCTTTGAAATGTTTGTTAAAGCGTAGTGTTAGGAAACAACAGAAGATTATGCTCATGTAGTGTAGTGGTGTCTGGATAGGTGTGTATACTGTGCCTTCTTTGGACCCTTAAAAGAACACATTCACTGTGATTGCACATCAATTACTGCATCGTCTGTAACTAAAACAAATATATCTGGGCTAAAAGTCTTAGTAGTAGTTGTATGTAGTAGTTAACCATCTGTTACTTAAAATACTTTTAGCTGTTTATCTGCTGACTACCTTCTGAGCACCTGGACACAGCATTAGACTGAAAGCAACATCAGGCCCTCCGTTATAGGTGTACCAGCACATTTTCTCTCACTACCCTCCAGAACAACAGAATGTTAGCAAAGATATAATAATGAAAACCAACGGCCAATTAATTTCTTAATTAGCCAAAAAGCAGTGACAGGCCAGTCGTAACAAATAGCAGCTTACAGTGCTATCCCCTAGAGCGTACTGAGTGTACAAGCACTGCTCCTCTGTAAAAAACTCTCTCTCTCTCTCTCTCTCTCTTTCTCTCTCTCTCTCTCTCTCTCTCTCTCTCTCTCTCTCTCTCTCTCTCTCTCTCATCTCTGTAGGATCTGAAGAGCAAGCGCAATCCTCGCCTGGTGCCATATGCTTTGCTTGATGAGCGCACCAAGAAGTCAAACAGGGACAGCCTCCGTGAAGCCATCCGCACGCTAATCGGATACGGCTACAACATTGAGCCTCAAGACCAGGAAGGGGGTGAGCACCTTAGGGAGATTTAGATGTACAGCCTGTGTATTACATAAAACTAGTTCAAATGTTGATGCACTATTTCTTTTAGCTTCAGCTGAATTTACATTTCTAAAGTAGTGGGTACAAATACTTCCTGCTGGTGCTAGAGATACATATAAAAGCAGGGCAAGTGCAGCTAATATGGACTATAATATGACTTGTTTGAGGAAAAAAAAAACATTTTTGTGAAGATACATTTTTTGAGTTTGAGTGGAGTTTCACCCGGTAGTTAGGTCCACCCCATCACACAGTGACATCACATCACCATCACTGGACAGCTGAACATGCATATAAGAGAACGCTAACTGGCAATTCCACTATGCTCACAGAGTGATGGGGGAGAACGGGAGCCATCCTTCCCACCCAGAGGGAACAATGCCGATATCACAAGCTGCTCTTCACACATTCAGCTTGGTTGCACTGTGTGATAGTAGGAAACCTAGCTAGCTGGCTACACCTGCACGGGTTTTACATTTGTTCATCCATGTATTCTTGGTATCATTTTTGAGTAAACACGAACCTTAAGTGTGGTTTTAAAACCTTCTTTTGGCATAATTTTTATTTGGTTTTACATTTAGCATGAAACAAACACAAAATTATTACATATGATATAGTTTGGAGCATATGGACAAGCACATGGACACCTCTATTTGATGTGATGTTATTCCAATGTGAATTACACAGGTGATACAGCATTTTATATGTATGGCAGCATAATCATTGACTCTCAAAAGTGGATAATTATTCATTTCCCTGAGCAAAATGTTCAAGTAGGTCTTTTTTAAAAATACAACTATAAAAAAATGTATTCTTTTTAGGTAAAATCTTATTTATTCATTTCTGAAATGTTCTATGTTTTTTTCTTTATATTATGATTTGTTTCCAGTAGTAGAGTAGAATGCTTTTTTCAGTTTCCCACTTGAGGTCTATTTATATTATTCTTAGAGCAGATCATTGATATTTTAGCCTGTAGCACTCATCTATTTATTAGAACTTGTTCTTTGTTTTTTAGAGAATAATTCTGTGGATAGTGGTTAGATTGAACATTTTGGGATAAATACAACTTTTGTAAGTCATATGTTTAATATCGGCTCAGAATTTTTTTATGATATCGCCATCCTAAATACAATGCCACAGTGTCCCCTTGGCCTTTTCTTGTTTTATACAGGTTTCTCAAATATTAACAGTGAATTTCTCCAGCTTTTCTGGAGTAATCTTAAGTTCAACAATTATACTGAAGAATTTTCATATATGTATTGGCTGTATTTCTAGGCCTTACTACATGCTTCCTTTATTTCCTTCATTGACATATCCACTTTTAGACATTCTCGCTGTGTAATCAATTTGTATTCACCAGAGGCTGATACCAAATCACTGCACAACTTAGATACCACAGCTTAGTCGAAACTTGTTTTTAATTAAAGTTTGGTGGCATTGTTGATGCCTCAAGTAAGTTGTTATAGCATTTTGTAACTGTAGATATTTTCGCAGTTTTAAATCGAGACTGAGTGTAAGACTCATTGAGCAAGCTTTCGGTCAGTGCTATTAAAATGGCTACAGTATATATTGCTGTCTGTGCCCTGTGCACTTCTGAATGCAATTAACTGGCCTGCGAATCCTCTCTCTGTTTTCCCATGCTCTAATCAGAGAGCTGATAGAGAGTTCAAAGTGAGAGCACACACACACATGCGGAACATTCATTACAGATGTGCCTCTTTAGTTTAATCTAGAGTTTAACACATTCATTAGTTCTCCTGCATCGAGATTTACGTATGAACAAAGCATGCTTTTCAATTTCTTTTCGTTTTTGTAAGTAACAATGTAGAAAATTTTACATTTTGGGCTTGAATCCATCTTGATTCCTTAATCGTCCATCAATTTGCTTAAAGATGTGTCCTAAAAGATGAGGTTCTGTCTGAATGTAATATTGTGTCTTTTGGAATCTATTCTGGTCAGTGCTGCTAATGCTGAGTTATTTATGGCGCATCACAATGCAGCCTCACTTGCGCTCTCTCTCTCTCTCTGTCTCTCTCTCTCTCTTTCTTAGGTCACATGGTGGAGAGACTGAGCATTGATAAGATCCGGTTCTTCCGCTTGGAGAGGACTTATGCGGTGACGACGGGGAAGTGGTATTTTGAGTTTGAGGCAGTGACCGGAGGAGATATGAGGGTAGGCTGGGCTCGGCCCGGTGCGCGGCCTGATGTGGAACTGGGAACCGATGACCAGGCATACGTCTTTGATGGCTATAAGGTGAGTTCTGGATTCAGTTTATTCTGTGGATGTAGTCTGTCATTTGTAGTTTAAGTCCTGGCTGCAAAACATACACTATATGGCCAAAAGTATGTAGACACCCACCTACGTAAAGTCAAACACAAAGCCATGCAGTCTCCATAGAACAAATGGAGGATGGATTGTACTGAAGTGCTCAGTGATTTTAAATGAGGCACTGTCATAGGATGTCACCTTTGCCATAAGTCAGTTTGTGAAATTATGGTCATGCTAGATATGCCCCAGTCAATGTTACAGCTTACATAAACATTTTAGACAATTATATCGCTGCTGTCAGATCAAAACCATGTATATCCATTTTTATAATTTTTCTGATTTTGACATCATTTTAAAATGCCTGTTGCTCTTTATATTGTAATGGGCAGCTCCATAATAATGCCCAAGGTTTTCGAATTGAAGTTTCAGCAAGTTCTTCATACAGTGGAGCAAAAAAGTATTTAGTCAGCCACTGATTGTGCAAGTTCTCCTACTTAGAAAGATGAGAGAGGTCTGTAATTTTCATCATAGGTACACTTCAACTATGAGAGACAATATGAGAAATAAAAATCTAGGAAATCACATTGTAGGATTTTTAAAGAATTTATTTGTAAATTATGGTGGAAAATAAGTATTTGGTCAATAACAAAAGTTCAACTCAATACTTTGTAACATAACCTTTGTTGGCAATGACAGAGGTCAAACGTTTCCTGCAAGTCTTCACCAGGTTTGCACACACTGTAGCTGGTATTTTGGCCCATTCCTCCTGCAGATCTCCTCTAGAGCAGTGATGTTTTGGGGTTGTCGCTGGGCAACACGGACTTTCAACTGCCTCCACAAATTTTCTATGGGGTTGAGGCCTGGAGACTGGCTAGGCCACTCCAGGACCTTGAAATGCTTTTTACGGAGCCACTCCTTCGTTGCCCGAGCGGTGTGTTTGGGATCATTGTCATGCTGGAAGACTCAGCCACGTTCCATCTTCAATCTCATGCTACATGGCCCTGTTCATTCTTCCCTTAACACGGATCAGTCGTCCTGTCCCCTTTGCAGAAAAACAGCTCCAAAGCATGATGTTTCCACCTCCATGCTTCACAGTAGGTATGGTGTTCTTGGGATGCAACTCAGCATTCTTCCTCCAAAAATGACGAGTTGAGTTTTTACCAAAAAGTTCTATTTTGATTTCATCTGACCACATGATGACCTCTTCTGGATCATCCCTATGCTCTCTGGCAAACTTCAGATGGGCCTGGACATGTACTGGCTTAAGCAGGGGGACACGTCTGGCACTGCAGGATTTGAGTCCCTCTTGGCATAGTGTGTTACTGATTCGTAGTCTTTATTACTTTGGTCCCAGCTCTCTGCAGGTCATTCATCAGGTCCCCCTGTGTAGTTCTGGGATTTTTGTTCACCGTTCTCATGATCATTTTGACCCCATGGGATGACATCTTGCGTGGACCCCAGATCGAGGGAGATTATTAATGGTCTTCTATGTCTTCCATTTTCTTACAATTGACTAAATACTTTTTTACCCCACTGTATAGGTGTGATAGTCAAATGTTGATGGACTTTGGCCATATATCGTAGTTCTGTGTTTTTACTGGCTTGACACCATGATGATTCAGTGATTTACTAATGATTAATCAATAACATAAATCAGGATACAAATGAGAAATTACTAAAATGTGCAGTAAAGGGATCCTGTCATGCAACTGTGGGTGGATTTAGGGGCCTTAACTTCCAAGCTTTGTTTTTTACAGTTTAGTCCTATACTAAAAACAAGTGTGTTTAGATGCAAATAGAATGCTGAATAAATGTATTATCCTAGTTATTTATTAAAACATTTTATAGGCACTACATGAAACTATCTGTCTGGACCTCACTGTCCTCATATCTAGTTATAACTATGTTCACAACTAACTAGGTATCGTTTAGAGAAATTGTCAAACTGTCTCTTCACTGGATCTAAGGCACTCAGGCTATGAAAAACAGCCCCAGATTATTCCTCCTCCACCAAACTTTACACTTGTCTCTAAGCATTCAGGTAGATAGCATATATCTCCTGGAATCCATTAAACCCAGATTCTTCTGTCAGACAGCTAGATGGTGAAGTGTAATTCATCAGTCCAGAGGACACATTTCCTTTGCTCCCTCCAGAGTACAACAGCAGTGTTTTTACACCACTCATGCTGATATCTGGCACTGAATGTTATGATCTTGGTGTGTGATCTATGGCTTCACAACTGAGCTGCTCTTATTCCTAGACACTTTCATTTCAAAATAACAGCAGTTGTAGTTGATCGGGGCAGCATGGCAGAAATTCGACAAACTGACTCGTTGGCAAGGTGACATACAGTTCTGTGTTGAATTTCACTGAGCTCTTTCGAATGACCCATTCCCCTGTCAGTGTTTGAATATCTATAAAGATTACATGGCTGTATGCTTGATTTTACGCATTTGTTAGCAACGAATGAGTGCAGCTGAAATAGACAAACACACTTATTAGAAGTGTCCACTTACTTGAGTTGTTTGTGTTTTCTCACAAAACTGTAAATTATAGTCATTTCTAAGTAGTTTGCTTTATATTCACAGTTTATAATGTCTTTTAATATAATATGTGTGTGTTTATAATAAATGTGTCACAAACATCAAGCAAGTCATTAGCAGGCATCTGTAACCAAGGCAGCTGTCCAAGTCACAATGCTGGTGGGGGGGCTCTGTGAAGAGCAAGTATGGGTCCACACACTTTGTACTGTGCAATTTCAGGGTCATCGTCTCCATCAGGGCAGTCGTTTGTTTGGCCGTTGCTGGCATGCTGGGGATGTGGTGGGCTGCATGATAAACATGGAGGACAAGTCCATGATCTTCACCCTCAATGGAGAAATTCTTATCACAAACAAGGGCTCTGAGCTCTGCTTCGCTGACTTCGAGACTGACGAGGGTGAGAGAATGTTGTGCTTTGATGGAATTAACTTAATGTAATTAGTGTCTTTGCTAATTGAATTTAGTGAGCTTTGATGACATAGTAATGATTTTGTCTAAGCAATATTAGGTTTATGGCCGTTACTACACAGCAAGTTGATAATAAATGGCTGCTAATGAAACATGTTCCTTGTACTTCAAACAGTGGCAAAAAATTTTTGCATGTTGTGTTTCAAAAGACAGGGATCAGTACTAGGATTGGGTGGTATCTCCTTTTTAACACTTTCGGGCTGTCAGTAAATACTACTACAGTGTCGTCCTGCATGTTGTAAGTTCACCAAATAGTACAGTAGAACACAAGGCACAATTTTCATTTAATAAATATCAGCTGGTGTTGATTGGACAGAAAGGTGTAGTTAAACCTGTTCTTGGGTGTTTGGATCTGTAGCTTGACTGGTTTAATATTAGACTAGGCTGTTACCACGAGCTGAGGTAACAGACCTTTAGCATTTCTCTGTTTATCTGTTGACTGACTGCCTTCCTCTGTGTAAACTTTAAGCAACATGTAAACTTCTGTGGCTTTCTCAACTTCTTTGATATCCTCTAAATGGGTTTAATATTAGCACCAGTTGGCTGCTAATCCTGTGCTGCAGGCCTAAACACCACAGAACAAATTCAAAGTTGACTTTGTCACTCATTCAATGATTTTCTCTTTCAGATGTTAGTTCTTATTATCTAAACTTGTGTCAGCAGAGCAGTGGCAAAGAAAGAGTAAAACCTGTATTACAGTGTACAGCAAAGTTTGGGTCTATAGCCTGATTACTAATCTTTTTTAGAACACAGTGAGTGAGCACGAATAATGATGGTGAAAGTTTTATGTCATTAGATTTATATGAGTATAATGGAAAAATGCACTTTAACTTCCTGTTTATTGGTGGTCTTACTGCAGCCATTCTACAGCAGCACTTTGAAATGTAACACTACCCAAATAAGTGTGTCTGTTGTCTGTTGGCCTTTAGTTTTTCTCTCTGCTGTTTACTGATCAACTCCCACAGCACAAGTCAATGAGCCCTCTAAAATACAAATGACTACACTGTGTTAATTTGGTTGTTCAGACTTTATATATAGAAATAGAAATTTGATGTCATGATCTTGAAAAGCCATCATCATTATTAAATACCACAGTACACCTTATTAGCGTCATATGGTCATCACTGTTCTGTAATCTTCCTCTTCAGGCTTTATTCCGGTCTGCAGCCTGGGGCTTTCGCAAGTTGGTCGCATGAACCTGGGCAAGGACGCCAGCACCTTCAAGTACTACACCATGTGTGGCCTTCAGGAAGGGTTTGAACCTTTCGCTGTCAACATGAATCGGGAAGTCACCATGTGGTTCAGCAAACGCCTTCCTACCTTTGTCAACGTGCCCAAAGCTCACAGTCATATTGCAGTAAGGAGTTTTTTAATCTGTTTGCATTAAAGGTGAAATTGTAGTTAGGTGCAAAGGTCTCTAATTGAGAATGAAATGGCTGGAGTTGAAGAAATATGGGATGTATACAATATATAAAATACAAGTCAGAGACAACCAATTCATTTAATTTCTAGTCAAAATGGTCCTTAAGAAAATTAATCAAAAGCCGCAACAGCTAAATAAATTTTTTTTTTTTCCAGTATTTAGTGCGTCCACTCTTTCCTTCATTACAGCTTTCATTTTTTTGGGAGACTTGTTTTCAGGTTTTTAAAGAAAAGTGCAGGGATATTTTCATACTTTCTGTAAATGCCCCAAAGTTCAGTCTTAGAGGTTGGTTGCATTTTGATTTCTCACAATTCAGGCTACGCTGAACACATTCAGTATTGGGGAGATGGGCTCTGTCCAGTCTCCGTGTTTTCAATTTCTAGTTCTTTCAGTTTTTCAGATAAATCTGCAGGGATTTTTTTCACACTTCCAAACTTTGGTCTTAGATGTTAGCTGGATTTCACTGTTTCTAATGATCCAGATAATCCTAAGCACATTTATCAATGTGGAAGTCTGGTTTTTATTGTGGCCAGTCCATTATCCATAAACCACTTGCACATTTTCTTCTTTTACGTCTTTTCCTTTTATCAGCAACAGCTTCTTGACAGCTTCACATCCTTTCAGACTGATAGTGTTGAGTCATCTTCTCACAGTGGATGGACGGACAGAACCTCCTGTGGATTTTTTCCGACCAGAAGCATGAGTGGAGCTAGATTTTTCCTGTCTCTTCAAGATGAAGGCTATGAGCTGGGCATCCTTTTCACAATTTTTGTCTGATTTTAAGCCTGAGTTGTCCCTGTGTGACTGTCTGAAGTGATTGTGCAGGTCAGGAATTGATTGGAAGTGACAGTTGAGGGGGAAACAAGTCAATCTTTAGCCTTTAAATTGAGCTCTTAAAGGATCTGAGGCCTTACAATACAAATGTTTGATTTTTGGACTCAAAATGCTCATGAGTGCTGTAGTGTGAGATGGTCAATGATATGTTCAATGAGTGATTTAAGCAACTGCCAAAGAGACAGCTAGAAGAGTGGAGAGAAAAAAGGTGAAGAGGTACTCTCTTTACAGTTTTAAGTCAGCTGCCAAATTGTTGTGAAATATGCACTTCCCAATCATATTCATCCTCACTTTGCCTTTTCACTACACACAAAAGCATGAACAGCTCTAGTTTAGCTTTGTTGTGTCTTCTAATAATTGGGGAGCTGCTCCCATTGTGTGTGCTATACTCTCTCTTTGCCTTATCATCTAGTATACGTGCCCTCATATACAAAATCACAAAAAAACCTCTTTGAAAGACTTGAGGTTTGTCATGATCTCTGTTTTAGAAGGTTATATAATGTACACCGAGCTTTGAGTGCTGTTTAACTGATGGTGACAATGACCGTGAACTAAATAAATGAAAGGGTAGCCTCTGACTTCTGTGCAGTGTATAAATGTACTCACAAAACTGTATCTTCAAAACAACAACAACAAGTAAGAGGTTAAAGTGCTAATGTTTGCAGGTCACAAGGATCGACGGCACTATTGATAGCCCTCCGTGTCTGAAAGTGACCCACAAGACCTTTGGGACTCAGAACAGTAATGCTGACATGGTGTTCTGCCGTCTGAGCATGCCCGTGGAGTTCCACTCGACCTTCAAGAGTGGTCCTAATATTGACATGAATGGAGTACATGAAGAGGAGCCGCTCAAACTCAGACACAGGTTAAACTAAGCTGCTTCACTTCAAAGAGCATGGATAAGTTCTTGATTGGCACATATATACTGTACGATTTCAAGACCTGAACTAAACTGAATTAAGTCCAATACATATTAATCTCATTATTCACCAATAAGTAATGAGGTCAATGAAAAACTTGCATGTAAAGTGCTTACCTAATCAATATTCCTAATAAGTGTTCTGAGTGTCCATTAAAATGTTGATGAGTTCTGACTAGGACACAAATGCATAAGCCATATTGAACTGATGGAGCACTGAGTCTTGCAGGTCTGTTCTAAATGATCTATAATAATATATAATATACCATACTGTAAAGTGTTCATAGGAAAGTCCTGTAGGGTGTCTGATTTTTTTCCCCCAAAACTGATTTGATAATCTTTTGATCATTACAGGCATCCTGTGAAATCTATGAAACATATCGACGATGGAAGAAGAACCGACTACAGTACTATTACAACCGTAAGTGACAGAGTTGTGGCATATTCATGTAACATCTTATTCATTTAATTGTATTAATGTAGATGGCTAATGTGCTGTTTATATCCTTCACAGTACTACCACTCGGTTCGGGTGTTTGCTGGCCAAGATCCCTCCTGTGTTTGGGTTGGCTGGGTCACCCCTGACTACCATTATTATAGCAACTTCTTCAACCTCAGTAAGAACCGCACTGTAACAGTTACACTGGGGGATGAGCGAGGCCGAGTTCATGAGAGGTAAGTTTTCAACCGTTGGTTACTCCCTCTAATTTTCCTTTTTTTGTAATCCGTGAAATACTGAGCATAACTCACTTGTGTTTTACAGTGTGAAAAGGAGCAACTGCTACATGGTGTGGGGAGGAGATATCAGTAGCGCTACCCATTCGTCCAGCAGGAGTAATGTGGATTTGGAGATTGGTTGCCTGATTGATGTGGCTACTGGGTTGGTAAACTTCACAGTCAATGGCAAAGAGCTAGCAACTTCATACCAGGTAATGTTCTATACTACTACATATTATAGTGATTTTTAATATCTATTTCCACTTGTTTTGGTAATAGAAGTAGTACAGTTTGTACAAGTAAAAGGAGTCCAAAAACATTTCCATACTTTACTGATTTGGATGTCATCTGTGTGGTCCTGACCACAGCATTACCTGCTATTCAATTGGTCAGAAAATGTGAAGACAGATGCCACAGAACTTAAAGCTTTTTTTAAGAAAAAGTTTTTAATGTTTTCCTCTGGTTTTAGCTCACTGATGATTTGACAGTGATAGATGATGGAAACAGCAGCTTATCCAAAAAGACTGTTTCCAGTATTTCAGAGCTTTGCAGGCACTGCAGTGCTGACTAAGAGTCTCCCAGCTTCAGTCTTGTCGTTCTTGTTGTGTACTCGGCATGACTGATTCCACTCAGCCTCACATTCACAAGCTGTCCAGCTCTCCACCGGATGGGTAGACACACAGACTGATCTGAATTCAGGCAACTCTCATATTTTCTCTCTCTCTCTCTCTCTCTCTCTCTCTCTCTCTCTCTCTCTCTCTCTCTCTCTCTCTCTCTCTCTCAATCTCTCTCTGTGTCTCCCTCCTCCCTTCCTCACTCTTTCGCTCTGTGTTTGGTGTCTCTGTTTTTCTCTTCTAGCTCACTCACTGTCTGTCTTTATCTGTGTATCTCAATCTTTCTCTTTTGCGCCTCATTCTTTTTTTATATCTGTCTGTCTCTTTCCCTTCTTCCGTTGTCTGTCCTTCTCTGTCCTTTGCTCTCTGTCTCTCCTCTCCCTATCTGGCTCCCACTCTGTCTTATTCTCTCTCTTGCTCCCTCTCCTTCTCACTCTACTCCCTCTTTGTCTCTCTCTTTCTGTCTGTCTGTGTCTATCTCTCTCTCTCTCTCTCTCTTTCTCTCTGTCTCTGTCTCTCACTCATTATCTTGTTTTGGTTCTTATAAAGGCATACCCACTCTCTATTATGTTACTCTATTTCTTTCCACATTACACATACACACACACACACACACACACACACACACAAAAAAACACTCACACTTCACTGTATTGGGTGGTACAAGCTGACTCTTTTATGGGGACTGATGTGTGTAAAATGGCTTTGGCTGGTTCAGGAGCGCTAGCTGATGAAGCAGAAGTAGAGCTGTGCCTCCTCAGCTTTCTGAATCAACACCGCATTACAAACAAACAAGCTCAATGCAGAGATACAGTCTCTGATAAAGTGGCCTTGACTGTGTTATTGAAATTAAACAGTGCCAAGCAGTACAATTTAGATGTCTTTGGGTAATTAACCTTGGATGTGTCATTGCAAGCAGACAGCTTTCATCCACCTGCTTCTCCTCCTAGACTCTGACTCTCAGACTCCTGACATATTTTATCAGCTATGAACGACATACAGATGTTGAAGATGTATGCTGATCTAAGAATCTCTGTATCTAATCCACTAAATGTAAATAAGATGCATTCCGTCAGTGTTTTATGTTTGATACTGTTGTAAAAGCCTAAACAATTCATAAGTTATGTACTTGGAAACAAAAAATACATTGCATTTAACAGAGTATCATGCAGAAAACGGCGGGAGATATTGGAGCTGAAACTTTAGTTTGGGCTTCTAGCAGTGATCAGTTATACAGTTATAATTTGTATAATGTAATTTAAAATAGAAAGAAAAAGGTATTTTTAGATGTTTTATTCAGTTTTTTCAGTATTTGGAGGTCAACAAGAATCGATGAAAAGATTAATCATGTATGTAATTCTTTGTTTACTGTTATTTTTTTGTCCAGGTTTTGAGACTAAACATTCTGAATATTTGAATATAGAACGTTTATAGAAGTAGGATGCTTGCTGGCCATATATATGCAGCTATATCTCATTTATACTTCAAATGAGACTCCTGAATTATTCCTAAATATTCCTAAATATTGTGTGTACCTGCTTGCAACCTTATCTTGCCCTAAAGGGCAAATAGAGACTAACTGGACGAAATAGAGACTTTCTGTGCGTTCCATACAGCACCCCTCACTTACATGCACTCTCCTTTATATTGTTAGGGTTGGAAAGCAATGTTTACATCTGTCTGTATATTGTTAATCTCTGATTTTACTATTTTGCCCAACAAAAATATTTTAGATTTTACTTTAGTTATTAAATGTGGTTGCCATTAAAATATTAACAAAATACATGTGCTTAATAATCCAAAATAAATCAGATTTTGGAAGTTTTTAAAAACGTTCCATTTACTATTCACTCTTAACTCTGTATCTTTTTTCTAGGTATCGACACTGGCTTTTGTTTCTGGTAGTGTCTTAATTCAAGGGTAGTTTGGACACTAACCTATTTGTACTAGCTACATTCTCTGAGTGGACAGCAAAGCACTTTTGTATGTTCTCCTGGATAATAGTGCTGCTAAAAGCTGTAAATGTAATAAAAATGTAAAAGTAAGTGTAAAAGTGGAGATGGACACTCGACAGTGAGTGTAAATTGAAAGAGTGGTACTAAATTATGTGGCCGGTCAGTGTATATATATATGAAATATTTGACCGTATCTCCAGTTACTGTCACATGCTTCACAAGACTCGTGTTAATACTTTTTGAACCAGATCCAGTAAATGACCCTTAGATCATGATCTTGAATAGCAGGCCCTAGACTGTGAGGGTAGGTAATGCATTCTCATTCAGTGGTACACCTCATGGCTGCTGTCTTAGCTCTTTGTTCAGCAACCTATACACACATGACTGTGTTGCCAGATATGACATCAGTAGAATTAGTAAAATCGCAGGTAACACAACAGTGGTTGGTTTAAAAAGTGGCTATGATGAAAGTGTTTATAGTATGGTAATGTCTTTAACTCTGTGGTGTCATGCTGACAGCTTTTTGCTGAATGTCATAAGGAATTATTATGTTTCAGAAAAGCTAGAGCCCTTTTCACCAGCGATTCCATCAATGAAATTGTGGACAACTTTGCATTACTTGGCATACGTATTATAGATAATCTGATGTGGTCACTTAACACCAACTTCAGGCAAGCACAGCAGAGGCCTAAAAAGTTTTGATATGCATACAAAAACTCTTAATATCTCTTAATAGACAGTGAGCTCTCAGGCTGTATTACAGTGGTTGGCATCTTGACTGCTTATGACCTTAAGTTTCAACAGAGAATTATAAAGACAGCAGGGTTAAAATAGTTGGCACAGAGCTGAAACTTAACATTAATTCCACTCATTGCATACTGAAAACGCAGAGTATCATTAAAGACTACAGCTATTCCGCTCATACCTTTTACTCTTTTCTTCCATCTAAACTTCCATCTATTACAGCATTAAATCTCCTACTGTTTTGCTAAAAGCTTCTTTATTCAGGATATCAGGATGTTGAATAACCAAGATCTTTCAATGAATGGAAATTGTGACGACTGATGTGGTTATCCATTTGTGTCTGTTATATTGTGTGTAATCCTTTAAGAGTGACCACCACAACAAACATATTTCACTGTATTTAATACACAACAGTAAACAAGAACTTCAGCTAATCCTGGGTCACCATCACCACACATCAGTTAAAGTAACACACGGTGTGGATCTCATTCAAACAGATAAACATGCTGTTCAGTTATGCTGTCAGTAACATAATTTCTTCTTTGTAGCTCGCTGACAGAGGCTTGGTGAAACATGTTGCTTCTTGTTTTCATGTCTCTGCTAAATAAGAATTCAAAGTTTTCTCTCTTTTGCCATAACATATTTTTACATTTGAGTTATGTTAAAGGGAAATACATTGTGTTTGTTGAGCAGGTTGAGCCCAACACAAAGCTTTTCCCTGCTGTATTTGTAAGGCCCACCAGCCCGAATCTGTTCCAGTTAGAACTGGCCAAGATCAAGGTTAGTCCATCCTCAAGACGTTCTAACGTTATTTCTCTGCAGCAAAAGATTTTACAGTAAAGATGGTCCCATGGTCATCTCTGTTCCTGCTTGGTACAAACATGACACTTTGGATCATTCATAAAACATGTATTCAGTTATTAAAGTTAGGTTCACTGGGTGTAAAGGCTGAAAGGTAACCTCAGTGGGTCTTTTTGCAGTCTAGAAGTGATTTAAGAAATTGCTCATTTAACTCTAGTCCTGATCAAACCTGATTCAGATAACGATATACATATATTTGAGGAATTTGTTTTGTGTGTCTTCGTTAAAGGCCTAAAATTAAGGAAGTGAAATGAAATCTGAAATTAAAGGCTCATTTGATAATCTAGGGTATGAATTTGTCTATTATTGCAATTATGAGTTAACTATGATGGATGTGTCATGTTAAGTCTTGCTCTCTGGAGTGTTGAAACAATAAAGTGATGTGCTGAAACTGTGAAAAGGAAAAAAGTGTTTTTAGTCTAATTGCATTTGTATTATTTACTCATATTTGACCATTTTGACCACTTTTTTCCATTTGATAAGCAGTGTATTTGCTTATCACTATATGAGTAGAAACCATAGCCTTCATCAGCATGTTTTGATTATCTTCATATGAACCTGAACATGAAAATGATTTGCTTTCCATAGAGTGATCAGTTTCCAGCTTTCATCACCAGCATCTTGTGAGAGCAACAGTGGCTGCATGTTGCAACAAATGAGTGTATATATCATATTTAAGTCAATAGTTTGTTGACTTGTCTATAGGATTCCCACTAGTGCTGTGCAGCGTAGTCTACCGAAGGTGCTGGCCATATTGCTTTAAAAGCCATTAATGCTTTTGAGCGAGAATGCTACAAGCACATATTCTATTATAGCAACTCAAACGTTTGTGCCATTAATCATTTCTCATGTTTTTAACTCATTAGCTTTGACAACCCTGTCAAAATCACAAATAAACGTCCAGGTTGTGTTCTTATACACTTTAAAAAAATATGGTTCTTCAAAGGTTCTTTAGTAAAGACAGTTGTTCTATATAGAACCATCAACACTCAGAAGTATTTGCATGATTAAATGGGTCTTGGTGAAATCGTTCTTCAGATTGATACTGAATGCATTGTATGTGCTTCTATATAGAACCTTTTTGAAAATGGCTCTATATAGCACCTTAAAGAGTTATGCTATTCTTTCAATGTCAAACTTTTGATGCTTCATAGAATCATTTTCAAAAAGGTTCTATATAGAACCATATACAACACATTCTCCATTAATCATTAATTACCATTAATTAAAGAACCATTTCACCATGCTGAACTAGCTAAGTTGCAAAATAGTAAAATGCAAATAGCATTTGAGTGTTCATGGTTCTAAATAAAAACATTGCTTTTACTAAAGAACCCTAAAACAGTCTTTTTAAAGAGTGTATCACTTCTTGCATTGTGCATTGTATGGGTGTTAAAATGCATAGTTGTATCATGTCACAGTTTTGGAATGTCAATTATAATTTATCATACTAATTGATTTGTAAGAATTCTGTATACATCTGTCCACATTTTCCAGTGACTAAACAGTCATCCTGTTTACAAAAGGAAGCAAAGTCATTGTTGGTTCATTCTCTGTCCACCACAGAATGCTATGCCACTCTCATCAGCAATCTTTAAGAGCGAGCACAAGAACCCAGTTCCCCAGTGTCCACCTCGGCTGGACGTCCAGACCATTAAGTCAGTGCTGTGGAGCCGGATGCCAAACACCTTCCTGAAAGTGGAGACAACCCGGGTCAGCGAAAGGCACGGCTGGCAGGTGCAGTGCCTGGAGCCCTTGCAGATGCTGGCAGTGCACATACCAGAGGAGAACCGGTGGGTGCACATATAGACAAACATATAAATATATATATGAGCTTATATATAAACTGTCATATGAGATTGAACACGCACAGTCAAATTACATGTTTTGTTGATTTCCCTCTAGCACTGGGCAACACTCTTAAACTTGAAGAAATGTGGCATCCAAAAATGCTAATGTCACTAATAAATAAAAGGAGTAAATAAAAACTAATGGGAATCAGTTAGCATAGTCTCATTTGCATAATATAAACCGACCCCCATTACATTTTCATTATCTGCCACGTTAACGATTTTGGGCATAGATACTGAGCTCATGCCTGAATATAATGAGCTCATTAAACCCTTCCTTGTGTCCATGACCTTGCTACTTACATGGACAAACAAACAGTGTTTTCAAAATTGTCTCTTGGTGTGTATTCCCCACTTTACAGAAACTGTATTTAGGGCACTATTATAGGATACAGAATTCCTGTTTCTAATGATTTAGTACAGTACTTACAGAGCTCAGTCCTCTGCTGCAGTAGTCACATTTTGTTGCATTTGACACTTCATTTCCTATCCACTAGGATCCATTATGGGATTTATAGGCTCCTGTGGGATTGTAAGAGGGCAATTCAACATGGATTCTGAAATGGTATTTGTGGATCCTTAAAAAATTATGAATGTACTTGAATTAACTACAGGCCTTAACAAGTATTACATTTTTCTGTTTTCTATACCTGCAGGGTCTTAAAGAGCCAATCAGAAGAGAGCTCATTAACATATATTCTTCTTAAAGACACAGTAAAAAAGGCCACCGCTCATTGGAGGCGCCGCATCATGTCGCACAGCATCTTAAAATATAAATCCATTCTTTTTAATGAAGATATGCACACTGTTGCCAGCATTCACCATTGGCACACACTCAATTTCCCAGCATGTTACAGTGCATTTTGTCATTACTACATTGAATTAAAGCCATATTTAGACAACAGACATAATAGATCACATGTGGCTTGAAATTTACACAGAGAAAGGTAGTCAGTCTTTTACAGACAAAGGCTGATGGTCTGTTACCTCACCTGCTATTACTGGCCTAGTCTTTTATTCATCTTCTGTTAAAGATGGCTAAAAAAAAAACAGTGAGTTTGTGAAAAGGTAGTAAACTGATTAATAAGCTTAATAAATCATGTTGCGTGTAGGGTTCAAAAATTGACCTGACCTTGCGGTTTATTGTTGCTCTCACTGCAACTAATTCTATGTAGATTATACTGATTCTGTGTAGATTATATGTAAAGTATAGTAGCACTTTGTGCCGTATCTGTACGTGATGCCATGTTACATTGTGTGGTGCGGCACGTCCCACGTACAGTGGCCTTAAGGTTTTAAGAAAGATTGGAAATTTGTGTTTAAGGCATTGTGGGCCTTATGGCATTAACAATAGTGAATCAGTGAAGGGGTAAAAGGCACGCGGAACAGACAAACAAAAGCTTTTTTCAGCTATTTTATTAAAATGAGCGACCACTACACATTAATTTGCAGTATTTATTTATTTACACAAAACTTGTGCCATGTTGTCTAGTACCACTGTTTGAGAATTGTGTGGATGGTGCCAGAAAAACTATTAAAACAAAACAAAACGATCACACTTCCCTACTCTGAATCAGTACTTCACTACAAAAACAAAATGAAACAAAAGCTAAGTACTCTAAACTTCCCTAGCCAATAGTTGAAACTACATTTGGGCTACCAACCACCCTTACCTAGAGAACTAGACAGAGTAGGATCTTACGTGGTGTGCAGTGTATAGGTGTACCATTCTTACTTCTTTAAAGCCACAAGTGGTACAAATAATCAAATAACTGTTGATTCCCCCAGCATAAACCCACTGAAACACAGGGGTCAAAGTCTGTAAATGGAATTATTGAGTGTGCAGGTAAAATGCTCTTCTCTTCAGACACACTATATGACCAAAATCTCAAAACATTACACTGTCGTAGGGTGTCTCAATTTTCACAAGTTTGTAAAATGCCCTGCAGGATCTGCCCTGGCAGCTGTAAGTGCTATTATTATGAAATGGAAGCTTCCAGGTGCAAAAACAGCATAGCTGTAAAGCAGTAGAGACCACGCAAACTCACAGAGTGGTCCGCTTAGTGCTGAAGTGAGTAGGCCATAAAAATCACAAGTCCTCTGTTACATCACTCACTACAAAGTTCCAAACTGCTTCTGGAAGCAACATCAGTCAAATAAATGTTCAACAGTAGTTGCACAAAAGCCTAAGTCAATACGCGTAATACCAAGCATGAGCTGGACTCAGCAGTGAAAATGTGTTCTCTGGATGGATGAATCACGGTCTACTGTTTGTCAGTCTGATGGAGGGATCTGGGATTAGCAGGAAGCCAGAGAACGCTTCCTACAAGAATGCATAGTGTCAATAGTTAACAAAGTTTGGTGGTGGAGGGATAATTCTGTGTGGCTGTTTTTCAGAATCTGGGCTCAGGCCCTTAGTTCCAGTCACGGGCAATGTTAATGCTACAGCATACAAAGAGGATTCAGCTTTGCAGCAACAGTTTAGGGAAGGCCCTTTGCTGGTCCAGCCTGACTGTGCACAAATTGGGGTTCATAAACGCATGGTTTGGTGTGGAGGATCTCCACTGGCCTACACTGAGCCATGACCTCAACCCCACTTAACATCTTTCAGAAAGTCGACTGTGAGCCAGCCCTCTCATTCAACATGACTGACCTCACAAATGCTCTTTCGACTAAATGGGGACAATTCCCAGACACACTACAAAATGTTGTGGAAAGCCTTCCCAGAATAGTGGCGCCTATAATAGCTGCAAAGGGGGTCAACTCTATGTTAATACATATGATTTTGGAATGGAATGTCCAACAAGCTTATATAAGTGTGATGGTCATGTGTCCACATACAGTATACCTGGACTGCTGCTTGTAAATCTTATGCTCCTATCCTAATTACATCAGGAAGGGCTGTGGTTGGTCAGCACTCCTCAAATTACTGATGCCGGTTAAGTAAGTGTCAAGGGGAAGACAATCAGAAAGAGACTTTCACAAAGAAACTAGGCTACATGCTTGCATATACTGTAGCAGTCATGTAAATGTGACAAGATTGTGTGGGTAGTTTAAGTATAAAACTATGAAATGTAAAATACAAGAAAAAGTCAGGATATGGGCCTTTTAAACAATAATGCTATGCTCTGAATGTACTGTGTAATGTATCAGATGTGTATGTGCACAATGTGTTACGACAGAAAATACTGTTGCTATTTTAATTGCAAATTTCACCTCCCACAGAGATGGTTACAAAGCTTGCATAATGGTTGCCAAGATTTCTCGAGTCGACTGTGTGAATTCTGTTGCGCTAATGGTCTTAAACTGCATTACGACTGGTATTAAAAAGGTCTTAAAAAGCTTTAAATTTAATTAGCCTAAATTAAATTTGCCCTGTATGTCGCGAAATGGGCATGGTTTCAGAATAGCCTAACTCTGCCTTTTCTCTGTACAGCTGTGTGGACATCATGGAGCTCTCTGAGCAGGAAGAGCTGCGCAAGTTCCATTACCACACACTAAAGCTTTACTGTGCTCTCTGCGCCCTCGGCAACACCCGCGTAGCCCATGCCCTCTGCAGCCACCTTGACCAGTCGCAGCTCCTCTACGCCATTGACAACCAGTACCTGTCCGGCATGCTGCGCGAAGGCTTCTACAACGTTCTTATATGCATCCACCTGGAGACAGCCAAAGCTTCCCGTCTTATGATGAACAATGAGTTTATTATCCCTGTTACGCCAGAGACCCGCAGCATCAGGCTCTTTCCGGATGTTTCCAAGCACCACCAGCCTCCAGGTGTTGGACTTAGCACATCCCTAAAGCCCAGGCTTAGCTTTGCCCCACCCTGTTTCATCAGCACCAAGCGTGACCAACATCTCTACAGTCCTGAAATCCCTCTAGAGATTCTGAGGGAGAAAGCAATTAGCATGCTAACAGAGGCTGTTCAAGGTGGAGGAGACCATATCAGAGATCCTGTAGGGGGCAGCGTGGAGTATCAGTTTGTGCCCATTCTACGACTAATTAGTACATTGCTTACCATGGGCGTGCTTGCCAGCCAGGACATTCACATGATCTTGCTCCTCATTGAGCCCGGTGTTTTTGGGGAGAAGAAGGAGGATGGTGTTGGGGAGCCTACAGAGAAGGAAGGAGTGACAGGAGCAGAAGAGAAGGCAGTGGAGGCCGGAGAGGAAGATGCCAAAGACGCCAAGCAGCCAATCAGAGGACTGCTAGAGAAGAGATTGCCTGAGTCAGTAAAACGGCAGGTGGGAAGATACTCCTCTGCATTTGAAGTGTATGCCACTTATAGTTGATCAGTCAAAAGGTGTTTCGTGTCAAAAATTTGCTGCTTCAGTTCACTGGAGTTGACAGACAAAAAATTCAGAGATCACGTTTCATTAATCTAATTTCAAAATGGTTATTAAATGAAAAGACATACATTTATCAGAAAATTGCACAAAATTTCAGCGTTCATGTCCACATTTTTATTACAGTTCCAGTTTTTTCCAAGAGAATTTTGCTTTCATTACTTGAGTTGCAATTGGTGCGATGCTGATTCTTTAAAAACTACTGAGCTTTAAAATAAGTTGTTTTTAATTGAAGCATTCACCTGTGATGAATATCTAAAATCTGTCATGTTCAATCTACTCAAACACTCAAATACTGCTCTACAGGAAGAAATATATAGCTAACAATAATGTCAACACATGCTGTGTCAGGCTAAATTAGTTTTAAGATTGGATCAGATTCATTTTTTTTTCTGAACCAGCATTTTTTTTGCTGACATCAGTCTGATATTGATAGATGTTGTGGTATCTCTAGTTTGCACAGTGTCAGTTGGTGGTTTGTAAGCTTCCAGTTGTTAGCGACAATAGCTTCATTACTTTAGTTCCAAACCAAAGGACTATATTCACAGAAAGTACTTAGTACAGTCTCATACCTTTTTTATACAAACAAATCGAGTTTTTGTTTACTGTTATTTTTCATGTCTGAATTTTTTTGTTAGGAATGAAACAACAAAACGACTCATTAAAAATATAGTTAGTTATAAAGTACAGAAATATGAAGAATAAATTGGTACTTATGCATGTTCCATTCATCTGCTCCATAGATGTGCGAACTTCTTCACTACTTTTGTGACTGTGAGCTAAGGCACCGCATTGAGGCTGTCGTGTCCTTCTCTGATACCTTTGTGTCAAAACTGCAGTACAACCAAAAGTTCCGATACAACGAGTTAATGCTGGCTCTTAACATGTCTGCTGCGGTCACCGCTAAGAAGACCAAAGAGTTTCGCTCACCACCACAGGAACAGGTACGTGCTTCAGAAAGGGTGGAAGTTTTAGTTCTTCACAGTAGAGGTTGTGGTGTAATGCAGGACATCAACATATTCTAAAGTACTATGTAGGAATGGTTGTGCTTGGCACAAAGGTTGTGCTCGGCCCTGAACGTGGTTACTTCAAATAATGAATTTGCTGTATGAAGCATCTCGTCATTACAGCTGGGGTTCCTGTGCAGCATCACTGCTTATTTAAGTGAACAATGATTACAAAAAGTATAGCCCCTTTCAAATTTGATAAAAAAAGCTACAGGCAAAAGTTTTCACATAGAAGACTTTTTTTCTCATTTTTACTATTTTGCCCATTTTAGAATAGTGAAGGCATTAAAACTATGAAACTGACACATAATTAAGCAGTGACCAAAAGTGTTAGCACATCTTCTATTATTAGCAAGAGATGTTCCGACTGTGGGACGATGCTGATATCCGGTATTTTTTGGGAATGTATCTGCTGATGCCGATGCATTAGCATTTAGAAAATCTAGAGCTTGAGACTAAGTATAACATTTAATTTCTATTGGGCTATTGCAGTAAAGTTAATAACATGCAGACGTTTTAGCGCAGCAGCCTGGCATTGACTAAACTGTCTGCTCTTGCAGTGTACATTAAATACTTTGTCAAATATTGGTGTGAAATATTGCTCAAATTTAAACATCTATTTGATGCTGATATCTTTTAAAACAAATATCTGCTAAGTCCGATATGATTCTGATATCAGCTCTTAAATGATCTCCTGTTGCAGTGATACAGCTTTACACACTATTGATCATTCTCACAGATTCATGAGGAGCCACCTGAGGTGATTTTCCAACAGGGCTGAAGAAGATACTCATAAACAGAAACTTTCCTGTTGCAAAACACACTTTTTGGAAGGCATTTAAAAAGAACAGTTTATTTGGATTCAGCCTATATAAAGATTTAATTACACGTGTATAATCATTAAATAACTTATAAAGCTGTACTTTAATAGTAAAGTAAAATAGTAATTTTTTCATGAGTTCTCTCTGAAGTTTGACTTTATACTGTTTGATAATGTGTTACATATGAGTTTCTTTACTTTGAAGATCAACGAATCATGGATGTTGCTTGGTGGCTGTCTCTTTGACTTTATTTCTGGCCATACAGTTCCTGTTAGTTCGTCTGAAAGGTACTGAAAGGCAGTGAACAGTTTTTGTTCTATATACACTTAAAAAAAGATTAAACACTTGAGTGTTTAAGCACAGTGTCAATATTTGCAAAATGACTCAAGATAGTCTGTGAAGTGTGAAGTGAAATCACACAAGCTGTATCAATGTACTGACAAAGTTTCTTTTGGGTAATTTACCACAGCTTAAATGAATCAAATAAAAATCTGGATAAATGTGGAAAAAACACCTCCTCATAATGCTATAAGAATGTATACCCAGAAACCTAAATAAAAGACCAGAGTCAGAATTTATAGTGGAAAGATTTCTCTGAAATATAACAAGACAATTATATACTGGCTAAATAAAAGACCTTTGACCATCATTAAATCCCCTGTCAACATGTTTTCAAACTTTTCAAACTTTGTTGTAAGAGTAAAGATGTGATGCCGTTTACCATTGTAATGTTCAAGAAATATATGTAGATTAATAGAATTTTTAGTAGCAAATCCATTCTCCAAAATATCAAAAAAGAATTTTTAGGGAACACCACGGTGTTCTTAGATTTCATGACCCATAAACTCTGAGGTCCTCAGGTCTTTTTTTTAATTCTACTTGGGTCTTTACTCCAGAGTGGCCACAAGGTTGAGAGGATTTATTCTTGTCATGGCTGTCATTGTGGTTCACCTCTGTGCTTTTGTTCTCGCTCTTCCACAAGTCACATCTCTTCCCACCTCTTTCTAACAGTTCAAGGCTGTATCTAGACGATATATTCATCTTAGCGCTTCTAAGCCTAACCCCCTCCATTTCTCCCATCTGTCTCTCTTTCAGACTCAGGAAATAAGAAAGGGAAAAGCCTATGTTTGGAATTTTCTCAGGGGGTTTCTCTCTGAAGTTTGACCTTTATTCTATTTGATAATGTGTTAGATATGAGTTTCTTACCTTGAAGATCGATAGATCATGAACGTTGCTTGGCGATTGTCTCTTTGACTTTATTCTGGTTGTACCGTTCCTGTTCTTCTGAGTACTGAAAGGCAGTAAAGCAGTTTTTGTTCTTTATACTCTAAAAATGATGGGACTTCAAGGGTTCTATAGTGAAGAAAATGGCCCTATATAGAACCATGAATACTCAAAGAACCTTTTGTGTGATTAAATGGTTCTTTGCATTGTGAAAGGGTTCTTCAGATTGATGGAGAATGTACTGTAGATTGTTCTATACACAACCTTTTGGAAAAAGGTTCTATATAGCTTTAAATTACAATGTCTTTGCCTTTTCAGAAATGTTATATAACCATATAAATCACAGTCTCCATCGGTCTTCAGAACACTTTCATGATACCCTTTCATGATGCAAAAAAGCATTTAATCACACAAAGGGTGTTCATGATTCCCTTGATAAACCATCATTAAGTGTGTAGTCCTGTAACTGCGTTTGTGTTTCTCTCAGATCAACATGCTGTTGAACTTCAGTATGGGGGAGGACTGTCCATGCCCTGAGGACATACAGGAGGAGCTCTATGACTTCCACAACGAGCTCCGTCTACACTGTGGTAAGACCAGAGTCTCCAGATACAGTCTTAAAAAGGATGCTTCTTCAAGGGTTCTTTAGTAAAGACAATATGTAGAACCGTGAACCCTTCATTTGCATTCTTAAATGTTCTAGCATTGTAAAATGGTTCTTCAAACTGACGTGAGAACGTGTTGTATATGGTCCTCTATAGAACCTTTTTGAAAACGGTTCTATATAGTACCAAAAAAGGTTCTGCTGTTGTAACAGTGTAAATCTTGTAACAAAAGCAGAAACCTTTTTGGTGCTATATAGAATCATTTACAAAAATGTTCTATATAGAAACATATACATCACATTCTCCATCAATCTTGGTGTTCTAAATAGAATCATTCCCTTTACTAAGAAACCTTGAAGAATCATCTTTTTTAAGACTGTAGGTCATAAATTGTAAAAAAAATCAGAGAGTTACTTATTACATGTGATAAAAGGCCCAAAGTTGCTAGGTAATTACATACAACTGTCTTATCATCACTAACTTTTTAAGAAGAAAGGTCCTGTGGGGGTCCTGACTGTTGAAGAACAGGGGGAAAGGGGGTAACAAAGTATGCAGAGAAAAAGATGACCTACAGTCTGTAATTGGAGAACTATGAAGTGCACTGAAATGGTAAGTGGAGCTGATAAAATGGACAAATAGTATAAATACAAGGCGGTGTACTTAACAGTTATCCAGGAAATTTACTCCTAATTCCAATTTGAACCTCCAACTAAAATCTTATTTTTTAGGCTAATCTAAAAATCTGAAGATCTTACTGTTTGAGAGAAAAAGCAACAGAAACTCGTTCATCTTGTGTTTTTTATTTTAGTTGGCTCTCCATAATTATCCAAAATGTAAAGAGTATCCGGAGGCTCGTACTCAAAAAACAACTAAATGTTCTTTTTATTATAAGGAATTTTTAAAAAGCTATTCTATTTCATATGTGAAAATGGTTGAAGTAGCCATTAGTATTATTTTTAATTAGCCAGTGGATGAGTGTGGGTCTCCATATAGTCTTTAAATTTTAAAACGAGACAAAGAGCCGAAGCTGAGTTTTGCTGTAGGAGAGCAAACAATATTACATTGTTGTTTTTGCTTTATTTTTTCCCCTCACTGTTCCATCCAGCAGCAAGCCTCTCTCTGCAGATATTTCATAGTTCAATGCCTTGCCTGATAGCTCTGACATCTGGCTGTTGTCTTAAATAATTGAAATGGCCCTCACCCCTTTGGGGACCAGCAGGAGGAGATACAATGCAATGACAACAAGAGTGCCTGCACAAATCATCCATAGTTGTGCCACATTCAAGGTTTAAGGAGAAGAAAAGAGTGAGGGAGTTAGGTGGCTTTGCCTGAAGATGGTGGCATATATGTCAGATTAATCTCACTGGTGTAGTTAAAGAGAGCCTGCTTTCTGTCTTCCTGCAGGTATTCCTATGGAGGAGGAGGAAGAGGAGCAGGACACGTCAATTAAAGGCCGCCTGCTGGCTCTGGTCTACAAGATTAAGGGACAGCCACACAGAGCAGAAGAGAAGCCGATGGAAAAAGAACAAGCTGCTCCCTGTAAGAAGCATTGCGCACAGTACTGCATTTGTCATAATACAGGGCAGATACCCTTTTGTGTTCATTTGTCTTTGAATCTGCGTGTTAATTCTGGCCCAATTACACACATTATGTGTCCCTCACAGCTGCATTCAGCTATTACCTTTTTCAAAATCTCTGCATAATTGCATCATTAAAATGTAAACAAAGACATTAAGAGTGGTTTGACATGAAATTTTAATGCTTTTAAAAGCTGCCTCAGAGAAAGCTTAGCATGAGGTGGCTATAAATATGCTGCCTGATGACTGAGACATTGTTCTATGATATTTTATGGTTTGTGAAAGGCATTTGGCATGAAATATTACCTATTTGGGCATTAGTAGGCCCCAAAGGAAAACAAAGAAACATATTTTTTTCAGATTTACTAATATTTTATCCTCATCGACATTATATATAAAAACACAGAAGGCGTGTAGATTCAGATTAGGATAGTATTTGGATAGTTAAAAAATAGCTATGTTTGCGTTTTAGACAATGTGGCTCCTGGTAAATTTCACCACCACTGTAAAGAAATCCAAATCCAAGTTTCTTCACAGTTAACTATTTGACATCAAATCGCTGTCAATCTCAATGATTAAGTTATGCAGAAATAAAAAAAGAATGTTGGATTCCCTCTTTAAAGTCATGGATTTTCCTCCTAACCCAAATTCAGTCAATCAGCCAAGACATGTTTGTTGTCTGAAGTTTGCTTCTAGTGTAGGATGATGCAACAACTTGCCTGAATCATCACAGACCTCCTTTTAAAGATTACAGTAGATCTGTGCTGGTGACAGAGTCGTCATATTCAGATGGGGAAAAAAAAACATGGTAATTGGTTAAAACAGGTTTGGGGTGGCATTTTCTCTTTGCTTTACTGTTTCATTCTGTAATTTTGTGACTGGCCCTTACAATAAAGAGCGTGCATGAGAAAACACAGTAAGACCAGTGAGTTTAATCTTAATCTCTGCCAGATAAGAGAACATAATAAAGTGCAGTTCAGTAAAAGCTGTTGATAGTATACTGTCATCCTTAATTTGGACACAATGTCTGAGAGACACAATGTCTTAAATTTAGTCTAGCTTAGACCATCTTCTCTGAAGACATTTTGCCTGGTGCCAGTTGAAACAACTCGCCTTGCCTTGTTTTTCAGTCTGAGATTTAATGCTTTGGTGTGAGGACATCCTGCCACTGTAGAGGCAGTTTTAGAGAGCTTGTTTAATCAGTCCAGCTATGTTTCTAGAACTCTCCTATATGTTAGGAACAATAAATATGGTATCAGTGTTGAATGATCACATCACCCACTGTTAAAACATACGCTTATGTTTAGCTGTGGGAATACTGTTGTTGTGCTGTAATTTGTGTGAAATAAATCAACAAATGTATAAACTTTTTTTAATGGCTACACATGAGTTTTTACAGTCACTGAAGGCTGAAAATGTGATACAGTTAATTGTCACTGGGCACAGGCTTAGATAACAGTACGTCATATAGTGTCAGAATCCACATAAGCAAGTCTGCTTAACAACTTGACACGGTTTGATGCAAGTGTGTGATGCTTTCAGCAAGGAGTATATACTTCATGCTTTACAGTGCTTCCATTTCTTGTTAGCTACATTAGTCTTGTAGCTGCAGTGCAAAACTAAAGTAGCAAACCTCAGACACCAAACATGTCTTGGCTGACTAAAAAAAAGTGTTGTAAATCAGAAAAAAATATAAATTTGATTTCTGGCCAAAATATTCCTTCAATTTCGTCTGGAGGGTTAACTGGCCTCCAGTACATGAATCAGCATGTAGTTCACAAATAGTGTTCTTGCCTGAATTGGGACCTTAAACTTGTTTGTAATGAGAAAGCTCTGTCTTTCCTCATTGGCATTACTTTTTGCCTTTTAAAGAGGATTAAGAGGAAGGAGGGGCAGTTGTGTTGGTAGGAAAGGCTGATGCTTCTCATGATGCTGTGTGTTCAGTGCAGCCATGATCATGTCCATTTCAGTGTCCCAGTAGTATTATGGTAAAAGTAGTATGTTTGAGATCCCCAGACATCTGGCCCCAGTTTGTGGTGGTTTAAAAAGATATAGTGACTGGCTTCAGGTACCTTGAAGGAAACATATATATTCATATCCTGAGCTTAATATAAGAATTTCTTTAACAATGTTAAAAATTTGAAACCCCCCCAAACTTGCAAAACACCCCCACATTCAAAGGTCTAGTGTAAACCTAGGCTGTAGCTTTACAGATTAAGAATAACAAGTGCTTTTTGAGCAGTCTGAATTATTGGTTAGGATTGATTTTGAGAAGTTCTTTAATAATCTACATAATGGGCCTTGTGAAGTCTGTAAATGAGCATCCATTAATAATACTGCTCACAAAGCCCTTTTCTAGGTTTAATATCACTGCATGTACAGTGCATTTGTATTCATGCTTCTGTATTGATGGATCTCAGCCTGTCACAAAGGCTCCAAGAATCTTCTTGAAATATCAATTTGCATAAACCAACAACAGTGAATTATTATACACTATAGTCAGGATGTTGACACTGAAATTCTTAATGGATTCCAGAGCAAAGAATACACAAGCTGTTTAAATGCTATATGTCAATGGTTTTGTGTGTTAGTCTCACAGGATTAATAATATTCTCAATCATGTTTTGAATAAACCAGGTCTCCCAGGTGCAGTGGCTTAGAGCCATTTACAAAGAACTCCCAGCATTGTCTATGAAATGTGTAAAGTAGTTATCTACTGTCACAACAAACCTGCATCACCATAAATGATTAAATATATATTGTTTTGAAGGCCTAAATAGAAAAATAAAATATATAAATTTTTTTCAGGCCTCTTTTGAAAAAAGCTGTTCAGGGAATGCTGACTGTGCCTGTAGTTGTGATGTTATTAACTATAGTAGCTATTAGTTTTTCATTATTTTTATTTTACACTTGTTGTATTTTTGGTATTTGCTTAAAGGAGAGGTTAGTTTGGTTTAATTACACGAAACAGAAAAAAACAAAATCTTGCACAGCCAGAAATCCACTATTTTATTAATCAGTTTATCACTTCTCTTATTGCTTTTGTGATATCCAAGAGTTTTATTGAGCTCCACAGTTTATGTCCATATAGTACAGCCCTAATGTGTGTGTGTGTGTGCATGTGCGTGTGCGTGTGTGTGTAAGAAATAGCCCTTATTTATTTAATTAAATTATATTCCAGAAAGTAATGGGATATTAATAATTGAAGTCGCAGTCATGGTACATTATATTTGCAGTCAGAATGATATTTTTCAGAAGCTGAATATGAGAACAGAAATGCCTTTATGTGAGATCACATGTAGAGGTCAAAGAATAAGTAGTATAGGTGTTAGATGTAGTATACTACATGCTATAGATGTACCCCTATATTCACCAATTTACACTATTGACCCTTCTATCAAGGTTTATTTGTTGTGGGACAGCTTGCTAATTCTGCCAGTTATCATAATTTTCGAGGCCACCCATTGCCTTTTGCTCACAAGGATTATTATATCTTTGCAGCTACATTCAGTCCACACTGTGCTAATGCTGAAAGGGTCATGGACTCAACCGTTACAGTGTCCACCGAATAACCTTAAGAACAATTCAAGTGAACAATTCAAATGAAGTGTTGTAGTCCATACCACTAGCGGCAGAGTCAAGACTGAGACCAGGACACACTGAGTCTGAGTGAAGACCAAGACTTTGTAGTAGTTGAGTCCAAATCAAGACCAGTACCATGAGTGACTGAGACTAAGACAAGGCAGAGACTGGATTTTTTCTGAATATAGAAATAATAATAAAAAAAAAATAGTTCATGTATAGTTCATTGTTCCTTCATTATCATTCATTATATATGATATATTAATAAAAGTAGTACCCTTTGAATTATAGTTTATATTTATATAAAGCATTAAATAATACATAGCCTAAAATAATATTAATAATTGTTTATTATAGTCTTACTCCAAATTTGCCTTGTGAGGTTATTCTTTGTTCCTTCTCTAAAACTCTTTGAGAATCACCACCTAAAGTCAACTAAATATAAACCAAACATTTATCTATTTTATTATCAAATGAAAACTTTGTAATAATGGCATTCCGATCTGCCTTTAGGGGAAGTTTCAATTTTGGGACAAATGAACACCAACAAAATAATAACCAGTTGAGCCATCATAGAACTGGCAACTGGTAGCAGCAGCAAACATTATTTAAACACGTAGACAAAGGATGTCTACGTTCATTGGTCTTGTAAAGTACTGCAACACTAATTTAGACAAAAATCTGTGCAGCTCAAGGCTTCAAAGTGAGGCCCATTGCAGAATTTTTATTGAAACCAATAAATTAAACCAATAAAATACTCTTTAAAAGGTATCTTTAGATCTCTATGAAAGGTCTCTAGACAATGTTTTCTGCTAAAGCACATAAAGGGTCTTTTGATGTGCTTGAATTCTTGGCAAGGTTTCGATAGACTTGCTTTAAATCGTTGGAGAAATGCAACATATCAAGTGCAGTTCAAGCCTTTGTGAAGATTCCCGTTCATTTGGGCAGTCAAATCTATATTAAAGCACATTTAAAAACAGCAAAGTGCTAAACAGCAACATAAAACCATAATAAGAAATCAGGAGAACAATTTCTTTGATGAAAGATAGGCGTGACAGGGTGTTGGAAACATGACATTATTGGTTAATATTGTTTTTCTCCACCTGCTGGTGTAGAGTGAAATAATTTAAACTTGTTTTAGTAAATATGTTTTTAGAAGATCGCAAGATTACAAGAATTTTGTCTTTTAAATGATATGTTGAATCTTTCATATGACCAAGAGCATGAGCTAACAACATAAAAAAGGTTCATTTTGGGTTTAGATGGGCTTTAAATTAAAAAGCTTATAAACTGTTACATGGCCAGATCAGAACTGCCAATTAATTACATTTGGGTTATCATGAGCAATTTTATCACGAGTAATAAATATATCTGATGGGATGGACGAGTGACCATACATTTTACAAAAAAATATATATATATATCATTGATTACATCCTGTTAGGGCCTGTATGTTCAGTAGAGATGGTAGAGTATGTTCAGTACAGTAGGCTTAATATTGCAGTCATTTACAAAACTTATGATACAGAAATTGTCATTGTCAATGGCATTATCTCAATGTCATTGATATATGTACCAGCAGTGCATCATTAGCTCATTTTAGCATCTACTGTTGTGATGTGTCATAACGTGTAAACTTATACCGGTTGTATTTATGCTTTTGTTAGCTGTTTGGGTGTAAATTTGTTTTGGTTTGGTTTTACTCACAATTTCATAATTTACAAGGACCACCTGAATCCAACTCAAGCCTGTTTTCTGTTTTGCACAGGATGACCAACCTGCTTCCTCACACAATAGCTCGGCAAAAAGCAACACCAATTACAAAGCAATTACTACTATCAGTGTATCAAAAAGGCGCAATCCCATAGCAGCAGCAGTCACATATGCCAAACAATAAATGACAAAGAATAGCTGAATAATTTTCTTCATGCAGTTAAATGAAAGGTAAGCTCTTTTCCTGTGAGCAATCAGTTGTCATGTCTGATGAATCAGTGACACTGTAGGCATTACAACAGGAAACCACATATTTAACTGCATTTCAGACTGTGCACACAGCTCAAGCTATTGCTTGTAGTATTGCTTGTAACTGCAGTTCCGTTGCTATAGTTGAGGCTTGCTTTGTTTACCCACAAGCAAACCTTAAAATCCGGCTGCACTTCAAAATATCCAAGGCCCTCCAGCTGGCAACGGCCAAGAGAAATTCTCAAAGTTAAATTTGGGCTGAAATATGTCTCAGCAATGCAGAGAAACTGAAATCAAACACCCCCTAGACTTTTAACGCCAGTCTTCAAGGGTCATGCAATACCCGTCTATCGATCTTTTCAGGGACATCATCAGAACGCTTGTGTCTCAGTCTGTGTGGCAAAGAATGTGTGTGTGTGTGTGTGTGTGTGTGTGTGTGTGTGTGTGTGTATGCTTATGTCTGGGTAATAACTAGTCCTTTTGTGTGTTTGTCCTCTGTTTGATTTCTCATATGATTGATGGCCGCTGTGGACAGAGGGGTCGCCAGGTTCGTGGACAGCTGTGTTTCTGTAATTGGCTGAGATTGGAGAAGTGTGAGGGCGTGAAGCAGTACAGCAAAATGACTGATAGCACGAAGGCCTCCCACTAGACCCCAAGGCTAGACGATCATTTACAGCGTTACATGATCCCAACATTTAATAATAATGATAATAATAAAACTGGCCTGTCTTTTAAGGGGGTGTTCACTTTTGGTTTGGTTTGATTAAAGCAAACCCTCGTGCGAATACTCTGTTCGTGCACTTGATTAGAACAGGTGTGAACGCGTGCAAATATTGATGCACACCAGTTAAAAAGGAATTCCACTTTCTGCATAATTAAATCTTTAACACGTCAACTAAGTCATTCAAGGTTGTGTGATGTGAAACGCTCCCTTCTAGAGAAACATACTGAGGCAGTTTTGTTCACAGTGGTGGTGATAGGGACCATGCATCTAGAGTGTTTAATGCCTCTAACAGCTCCCTCAGAGAACATTATTGCATGAACTGGTTACAGACACGCTGCCTGTTGCCTGACACCTTGTTTTATTATAGTTTTGAGAAGATTTCATTTATGGCGCAGTGGTAGACGCAGAGCGCTATAAGGGACAAAATAGTAACCTAAGTCTTATTTGGACAGGATTTAATTCACATAGGTCCTGGGGCAATTTCCGCTTTTATAAGTGCTATGTGGTGATTTATCTCGGTCCGTTTTTCTCCCTCTTCCACTGAGAAAATTACAGGCTGAATTGCTTACTGTTTTTCACCAAACTCAGCAGTCATCTGATAAAAACATCTCCATGTTAGTGGTGTTTTTTTCAGGCAGTTGTCATAAACAAACGATGGAAAAAAAGTTTTTGACTGATGCTATTTGTCATATTCAGTGTTCTACTATGTGCATCCATATTAAACATATTCCGAGTCAAAAACAGTGCATTATTTGGAGGTTTTTAAAGTAGCCATAAACCCATCCAGTCCAAAAGGGCTAAAACACTTGGGACAAATCATTTTTTTTCAGACAATGTCAAATATATTAGTGTAAATACTAAGCTAATCGTAATTAGCTTCAGCTTTAGTAAACTGAACATTACATTCAGTCACACTGAGGGTGTATGTTGTGGATGAATCAAGGCGAGTTTTGCACTGTGCTCAGTTGTACATCTGGTCATATATCACGTATACGATTGTTTTGACCTGTGATTTAATTTGTCTTCTAACTGGTGCTTTAAGAAGAATGCTATTACATGGATTTGGCACCTCCTGGACATGTGACAGGTACAAGTGTCTTTCTGCAGGCCTCTTGGTGATCATTCTCCCAGAGGAAAGGAAATTATTTTTGTTATTTTTAAAAAAGCAAAACAGGAAATTAGTGAGTATTAACTTAGAGACCTCTCTGATGGAAATGTATAATAGCATAAAACATGCAGAACATTTGGTAATGTCAGTTTTGCTTCAGACCCCTTCCCCAAGGGGATGAATCTGATGATGGGTGGTTATTTCCATTAGCTGGAAAAAAGCTAAAATGCCTAACTTGTTCTAATGAAGGAAAAAGCTCTGAATCAGTCTTGAAGCCTTTTAGGTCACAGAGCTGTCTCCTCCTCCGGAAAGCCAGGCCAAAGTTGTTCTTCTTTTTTAACACATTGACTCTCCTCCATTCTTGTTTTACATTTCTGAACTTTAATAACAGGTGACATTGCAGAGGTGTGGTCTGGGTTTGCTTTTCTGTTGAGTGAGATCTCATTGTGTTCACGTTACAGTGATGTTCAAGTAAGTGCTGAAAGCCAATTGACCTTTTTGAGCCTATGCATATATGCGTGCATGTTAACACATCAAGCCCAAGAAGCCCTCCAGACTCACTAACACTACTTTTTTATCTTTTAACCACAAGATCTTAGAGTGCAGCTTTATATGATTGAATAAAATATGTTTAGCCATAAGTCTTATCAGATTAACCAACTTGGTTCTGTGTGTGTGAAATGACTCTGTTGGACTGCTAGTGAGCAATGAGGGTGAAAGGGGAGTGGTGAGAACCCTGTTCTGTGAACACAATTCATATCTCTCCACAAAGATGGCCATGTTGAAATAATACTAAGAGCTGCAGCATTTCTAACATCAAAAAGTTGTTAAAAACAGAATTTAAGCACAAAAAAGACCGGCTTGCTGACCTACAAAACTGAAATTCCAGTTTAATTTGTAAATCATACACATTTCCTTTAAAATCTGCATTATTGAAGAAAAACAAATGCACAGTTTAGCTCAAGTACCTCCTCCAAAACATTCAGACATTTTGTTTTATGACTACTGTGAAGAAAAGGTTTAAGTGTTTACAAGCAGATGTTGATCCAGCTCAAAACTTGACATTTAAATGGGGCTAATGTCTTTGTAGCTGGCACTTTAGAGGCCATTCATAACAATGTTGACAATGTAGTTTAGCCATCTGGTCAGTGTTTTTTTTTTCCTCTTTCTAGCCTTGCTGATTCAGTAGAGATACACCCTCTTTCCTGCCTAACGCATCCAAACACAATTCCCGGCACCACTATAAATGCCCACAAATCCTCAAGCTCTGTTGTGCTGAGTGTCTCCTCATATCCAGAGTCCAGTTACGTGTAGCCCTAGTTTTATGGTCCTGTTGTGGCCTGAGCTCAGCATTGTTCCTCCACCTGTTCTCCCTCAGGTCCTCCTGCACGATGGCAGCATTTCTGTATAAAAAAGCTTACTTACTGCTTTTGAAATAGAGATCTTATTGGCTAGGGATGGCAATGAAACAATGATTAAAAATGAACCTCAGCTGTTGTTCGTCTTGTCAATGAATACTCCAGTCAATTGACAGATGACCGTTCCTCTAAATAGTGATTACCTGAAACATGAGTGAAAAAACTTGTTCCATTAAAAACCATCACACCACTGAGTCAAATTATTTGAACACTCAAGTACGTATTCATTGCATTAGTATCTGTTTCCACATTTAGTATTTGGAAACGTTGTCTTCTTTTCCAGCTGCAGAAATGAGCCTAAACTAATTTATTTAATCAGCAAAGGCCTTTAAAACAGCCTCTGCTAATATATGCTAAATGCTAAAAATATCCCAAAAAAAAAATCTATTTTTCACGTGAGGGTGAGGGAGCTTGGGCTCTCATTACACTGCCACTGGATCCGGGTTGTGTACAATGCTTGGGAGATGCCAGTATCAATCATTATTATCACACGTTTGTCTACTATAACATTGTATTAATTTATACATTTCTTGAATATATCATTGGTAAACACTTAATATGAAACATATTTACTATTAAAACAAAATATTTAACACCTGAGCCATTTTGGCAGGGGCCTATGAAATGCTGTTTGGCATTTAATAATAAAAAAAAGTTTTGCATCTAATTATCAGCGATAAAATCTAGTCCTTTGGTTAATTCTGAACTTGAAAATGATAACAACCAAATGGGAGAGGGAGCGACTCCACTCGTAGGTGCTGGTACAGTTGGTTGTTCAAATTCTTTCAGCAGTTATTCATTCTTCATTTTGTTTCATCTTTTTTTTTCTTGATCTCTCGTGACATTGATTCTTTTCCTTGTATTCGCAGCAGATCACTGTCTCACGTCGACTGACTTGTTCATTAGCATAGCTCCACTGTCATCCATGGTGACCCTAGCGTTTGTGTTCGCAGCGTGTCAAGGCATTTTCCTCTTTCTTTGTTGTATAAACAAGTTGCATTGCTCCATTGCCTTTTAGCTTTGATGCTAACTATCAAGCAACCCTTGAGCTTAAGTTAGACTTATCACTGACGTCTCAGTTCAGTGTGTATCGGTTTGTCAGCCACTCTCTCTTCTCATAATTGACGCTCCACAGTGTAAGTGTGAGCAGCAGTGGCTGAAGCAGCCTGCAGTCAATGCCCTGATAACGGAGCGGCGCGCTAACTCGCTCTCAAACAGCCGCTTTGCTTTAGGAATGCACACAGCTTGCAGTGTATTGATTCGCTTTTAACGAAGCCTTAAGGGTTCTCCCTCACCTCACCTAGAACCCAAGCCCCAAACATAATAGCTTTCCAAACAAACCACTCAGTCAGAACTTCTAGCAGTGTGATATAGCACTATTAATAACCATCTCGCTCTCATTGTTACATAGCAGCAAGCGGAAATCAGCTTGGCTGGAGATCTAATCGCCTATTCATGAACCGGGGAGTCGGGATTGGTCAAAGCGTTTAGAATTTTAATTGGAAAATTAAGCGTGTAAATATATCTCCAGACAGCGCGGGCGCTAATGACAACCTTGTCCTACCCTGTACAATGAGGAGTCAGCGAGTGCGTGTGGAGGGAAAGTGTTTCTATAGTGAGCAACTTTAAAAGTCTGTGAAGACCTTTCAGTAAAGCTTTGGTTTTAATCTTGAATTCATTTGCATGGCTGAGGCAGGCGTGGCATTGTGCCTTTGAGCCCTTTTCAAGGGCCGACTTTAAAGCAAGGTGTAGCTGAACAAGTGTGTGTTTGGCCTGCTCTCAGCTATCTGAAGAGGAGCTTAGGGTACTATTTGTGTGTGAGGCACAGGAGGTTCTCAAGTACTCGAAGGATTAGTTGTGAAGAAGAGGCATGTTGCTATTGGCAGTGCTATTACTGCTGACATGCAACCACATCTGGCAATGCTCGCCTGCAGTTACAAACAGACATGGGTATTTCAGTCAAATTAGGTATTTGAATTTGTAAGGCATTATTCCAAAAAATATCACAGCAGAAAAGACGAACAAAAATACAACACACACTGTTAAAAGTCTGCCACTCTTACGAATTGTCTGCTTTAACATTAGCTAATGTTACTAGCATAGTTATATTGTCTTTTTCCTCATGCAATTGTACCTGGAAAACAGCAGGTTTGTAAAGAATTAGTTTACTAACACCATATGTGATGAATTGACTAAGGTCTCTTTCATGCTTACTTTGTTTGGTGTGGACTATCAAACCTTTTCTTTAGTTTGGTTCATTTTTACAGCCGTACAAATAAACCGTGATCCGGCAAAACTTGTGGCTCTCGGGTTCACTTTCAAGCAAACCCTGGTTCAGTTTGCTGCTGGTGGGAACACATTTTTGTGGTGGTCCACTCCAAACAAGGGAATTCAACATCAGAGTATGTTTTTCTGTGCTGTACTTTCTGCATAATCTGCCTGTTTTAATGTTAGATATTTTGTATTTTTGACCAATAAACAAGGACTCACTTGAATGATTTGGTGTGCTTTAACCGTTACAGACTGAAAGCCACCGAACTAAACAAAAACAGTCACAAAAACCAAACTGTGGTTCAGACCTAAATGATGTTGAATGTTTTACTCCATTAAATCTATGCAATTGGCATGAGGCAATTAGCTTCTTCCTTATTAGCGCTTTTCTGTCATGCTCCTTTTCTAATATCTGCTGCTCAGCACCAGAAACCCTCTGCCAGTGCAATGCAGCACTTTTTCTCCATGGTGTAAAAGTCTTTAGACAGCTGCAGTAGTTGTTTAGTCTTTGTGTTTCTTTCTTTGTACTAAACAGATAAGAGACTCTGATCAAAAGGCACATTATCTAAACTGTGCTCTGTGGGAAAGTTCAGACATCTCATGGTAGTGTAATGTCGTAAGAAAAATTCCATATCCAAAATTTTTTTATTATTTATTTATTTATTTTATTTTATTTTTTTTTAACTTTTCATGACTATTCAAATTTTGACTCATCCCTAGTTACCCGGTTATTTTTCCCCCATAATTTCACAATACTCACCATATTAGACACATATTTTACATGTTATTATGTATAATCATATAATTGTGATTGTATTAGAAGCTGATCAAAAACGAGTTTTTTAAATTGTTCTATGTTCTGCACAACAAATTCACTCTTTTCAAGCTAACACTGGTTTGAATTTTAAAGAAGCTTTACAGAACATTGACATAATTACCTGGAGAGTCCATTTAGAGTACAATATTAATTTTGATTGATACTTATTTTAAAAGAGAAAAGTCAGAATGGGACATCTTTGGCCTGTTTATAGTTGTATTTTCTTCATTTTAATTAAACATTTTTTGCCGTGTAATCAGAGTGTTTAGGGATATCCATCTGATCGGCTAAGCAGGAAGTTGGCTAACTGTTTAAATTAACACTGTGGGCTACGCCACCAGCTACTGTAGTGTAGTTGAAATTATGCCAAGAGATTTGCTGACATTTGATGAAGTTTTGTCTGTGAATAACATTGTTTATAGTTTGACTAAAGAGGACATAGGAAAGGGAATATACACATACACAAATGAATAGAAACAATGCTACAATAATGTTTTATAAAGCTTGCCAAACCTCAAAACAACTCATGTAAAAGAATGCATTTGTAGATACAGCATGGATAAGTCACCTACTTTATTTTAATGTAAAATTACATTTATAGAATAAATTAATGTGCTACAAAAGTATTTTCTATGGAGAAATCCACTCAATTGTTTACAACAGCAGCTACAAGTCTTACTGACCCCCTGTGCCTTTGCTATAGAAACCAGACAGCTCAGAGGCAACTTCAGCACACAATTAAGATCATAGCTTCGTCTCTTCATTAATATATTTAAAATTAACATGACTCCCTTTCTTCCTCTCTGCAGCTAATCTGAAGGAGTTGGTCTCTCAGACGATGGTGAGCTGGGCTCAGGAGAGTCATATTCAGGACCCGCAGCTGGTGCGGATGATGTTCAGCCTGCTGCGGCGGCAGTATGACAGCATCGGCGAGCTGCTGCGTGCCATGCGCAAGAGCTACAGCATCAGTGCTGCTTCTGTCCATGACACCATCAACCTGCTGGCCTCACTGGGCCAGATCCGCTCACTGCTCAGTGTCCGCATGGGCAAGGAGGAGGAGCAGCTCATGATAGACGGCCTTAGGTGGGGAATTACTGAAGAGATGCTACGAAATGCCAGTACTTCTGGTGGTGTTTTTAGTGGAAGCCAGTTAACTTCAGTTAGGATCATGTTGTAGGAGATTTCATTAATGAATCTACAGTAGCTAGAAGTAAGAAAGAGGGCAAAGCTGAAAGCTGTAGATAATGCAAAGATGCAGAGAACTCAAAGATGTGAGATTTTAGTAGTTGGAAACGCACAGTTTTTCTTGCAATTTTGCTATTTGATTGAAATCTCAGTATTATAATAGAATTTTTAGTGTATTGAATGAAATTTACACCAAATTCACAGACTTGAGCAACAGGTCTATACAGTCATATGCACCAGTTTATTCCTGATGTTTTGTAGATTTTCTAAGAATAAATAAGTAAACGCATCCTCTTAAGAAAACACATTTTAATGCACAATGTCTGTGTAAGTGCTGAATTTAGCATATTGGAAAAAAAATTGAAATAAAATGTGGTCTTTGCAGTCTCATACTTTAACGTAACCGGAAAATCAATAAAATGAATAAATTGACTGGGTGTTTGAATGTCAGAAAAGGATGTACAAGGTAAATGATAGGTTTGCTTTCTGCAAAAGGAGACTGTGCACATCAAATTTTAATCGTAATAAAAGTCTTCTCACAAACTCAAAGATCGAGTATAGAATCTGCACTTTTGACAGAATTTCTTGTTTCACTGAGCTGAGTGAGAAATAGGCATAATAATTATTACATAATCTTTTATGAAGGTTACAATATTGTTACACATATACATAGTGTTCTGAATGTTATTTTTAATAGAAAAAATCTGTCATCTGTAGTTTGAGGATTTTGAGGATACAGTTTGAGGATTACTATCTTTGCAAGAAAACAAATTGTGTTAGCAAACCGTGTTGTATAAGGAAATAGCAGTCTTTATTCTTTTCTGGAGGTTTTTTTTAACTATCTTAATGGGCACTATGTCCTTGGTTTCCTCTAGATTTTTTCAGGCCAGGTGGTTGACCTCTAGTTAACGTGTTGAGCATGAAAGGATATCACTGTGACCTTTACCAAGAGCTGTGAAGGGACTCAGAATCTTATGGGACATTGAAGTGACACTTTTTGCTTTGTTTGTTGAGGTTTTGCAATAAATCACTTAGAAAGGATTTCATGTTAAAGATTCTGAATTCCCTAAGCATCTGCTGAGCTGTTTGTTAAACAAAAGTATGTTCTCATGCATGATATGTCTACTGTGATTTCAGGCTTTTTAATTCATACGCATACAATCTGTATTGGAAAACATACATATACATACATATGTATCCTGACAACTTACTAAGAAACCAGAACTGCTTGGTGGGTTTATAGCATCTCTGACATGCAGTGATGGTATTTTAAATTGTCCATGACAAAAATGCAGATTAACATGATATACCTTATTACTGAATACTGGCACTAGTAGTGGGAGGTGTACCGGTTCATCTGGTTTACTGGTTGAAATTCTTCCTCAGGTAAGATTTTGTCATTGCTGTCTATTCTGTTGCCTTTGAAGTAGTACACTTTGTTTTAAAGGCAGCAGAAATAAGAGAATGGCCAGTCTTTTGGAGTAGCCTAACGTACACTTGACTGTTGACACACTGTTTCTTTTTTATATCACTCGAGAAGCTGCGTAACTCATTCAGTTGCATCAGACAACGTCACGGTCTCAGCCTCATGTGCACAGCAAGCCATAGACCAGCTGGACCAGTTGTGTCTGACAGATAGATTTAGTACATGGGACACACATAGGAGACAAATAACTTGAGAAGTTCAGTGAAGCTGAATGGTGCAGCCTCATGAGTCCCCGGCTGGTGGACGTGCAGTTGCAGTTTGTCCCGGTGGACGAGAGGGTCACCTCAATGCGAATTAAAATTGCAGAGAGGAAAACTCTGACTGTTGTGTGTGCTTATGCACCAAACAACAGGTCAGAGTATTCGGCCTTCTTGGAGTGAGTGGGTGGGGTTCTGTAAAGGGTCCCGCCTACAGATTCCATAGTCTTACTGGGGGACTTCAGTGCTCATGTTGGCAATGACTGGGAGACGTGGAGAGGCGTGATTGGGAAGAACGGCCTGCCCGATCTAAAACCGAATGGTGAATTGTTATTGGACCTTGCCAGGTATGGATTGTCCATAACAAACACCAAGTTTGAACACAAGGATGTTCATAAGTGTACATGGTACCAGAGCTCCTTGGGTCAGAGGTCAGTGATCGACTTTGTTGCCGTTTCATCTGACTTGGGACCGTATGTTCTGGACACTCGGGTAAAGAGAGGTGCTGAGCTGTCAACTGATCACCATCTGGTGGTGAGTTGGATCAGATGGCAAAGAAAACTGATGATCAGATCCGGTAGGCCCAAGCGAATAGTGATGGTGTGCTGGGGATGACTTGTTCGGAATGATTACAACTCCCACCTCCGGGAGAGCTTTTCTCACGTCCCGGAGGAGGTAGGGGACATGAAGTCTAAATGGACCCTGTTCAAAACCTCCATTGTGGAAGCTGCCAGGCATAGCTGTGGCCAAAAGCTTGTGGGTGCCTGTCGGGGCGGTGACCCAAGAACCCCCTGGTGGACACCAGTGGTGAGGGAGGCCGTCAAGCTGAATAAAGAGGCCTTTAGGGAGTGGATGGCCTGAAGGACTCCTGACTCAGCAGAGAGGTACTGACAGGCGAAAAAGGTGACAGCTGCAGTGGTGGCAGAAGCAAAATCCAGGGTGTGGGAGGAGTTTGGCGAAGCCATGGATAAATACTTTCGGTCGGCTTCAAGGAGGTTCTCGAGCAACTGTCCGGCGAGACAGGAGTGGTCAGGGTGGCTCAAGCTGTATTCGGCAAGGGTGGAGAAACTCTGACTTCAAATGAGGATATTGTTGGTCGGTGGAAGGAGCACTTAGAAGAACTCCTTAATCCGGGAGACATGCCTCCCTCACAGGAGTCAGGGCCGGAGGCCTCTGGCGTGTCAAGCTCCATTTCCCTGGTGGAGGTCACTGAGGTAGTTGGCAAGTTCTTCAGTGGCAAGGCACCGGGGGTGGATGAGATTCGTACGGAGATGCTTAAGGCTCTGGATATTGTGGGGCTGTCATGGCTGACGCGCCTCTGCAATATTGCATGGACCTCAGGAACAGTACCCTTGGACTGGCAGACCGGGGTGGTATTCCCCATTTTTAAAAAAGGGGGAACAGACGGTGTGTGCCAACTATCGTTGTATCACACTGCTCAGCCTCCCTGGGAAAGTCTATGCCAAGGTGCTGGAAAGGAGACTCCGACCAATAGTTGAACCTCAGATTGAGGAGGAACAATGCAGATTCTGTCCCGGTCGTGGAACAATGGACCAGCTTTTCACCCTCTCGCAGATTGTTGAGGGGGCATGGGAGTTTGCCAACCCAGTCTACATGTGTTTTGTTTATTTGGAGAAGGCTTATGACTGTGCTCCTCGAGATATCTTGTGGGAGGTCCTCTGGGAGTATGGGGTACCAGGGCTACTACTCTGGGCCATTCGATCTCTCTACTTCCAGAGTGAGAGCTGTGTTCATATACTCAGCATTGAGTCAGACCCTTTCAGTATTACCGTGGGCTCCGGCAGGGTTGTGCCCTGTCTCCGCTCCTGTTCATGATATTCATGGACAGGGTGTCAAAGCGTAGCCAAGGTCAGGAGGGCATTATGTGTGGAGGCCAGAGGGTGGCGTCTCTGCTGTTTGCAGACGACGTTGTTCTTTTGGCTGAATCACATGGTTGCCTCCAGAGCTTACTGGAGTGGTTTGCAGCTGAGTGTGAAGTGGTTGGTATGTGGATCAGCACCTCCAAATCTGAGTCCATGGCTTAGTCCAGAAAAGGTTGGCATACCCGCTCCAGGAAAGGGGAAAGGACTTGCCCCAGGTGGAGGAGTTTAAGTATCTCAGGGTCTTGTTCACGAGTAATGGGAAGAGGGATCGTGAGATCGGCCGCAGGCTGGGACAGGCGGCAGCAGTAATGTGGTCACTCTACTGGACTGTAGTGGTGAAGAGGGAGCTGAGCCATAAGGCAAAGCTCTCTGTTTACCAGTCGGTCTACATCCTGACCCTCACCTATGGTCATGAGCTGTGGGTAATGACCAAAAAAGAATGAGATCGCGAATACAAGTGGCGGGAATGAGCTTTCTTCGCAGGGTGGTGGGCTACACCCTATTTGATAGGGTGAGGAGTTCGGCCATCCGGGAGGACCTCGGAGTAGAGCCGCTACTCCTCTGCGTTGAGAGGAGCCAGCTGATTCAGATGCCCCCTGGATGCCTCCCGGTGGTTGTGTACCAGGCACGGCCTACCAGGATAAGGCCCCGGGGTTGTCCTATGACCCATTGGAGGGATTACATCTCCAAGTTGGCCTGGGAGCGGCTTGGGGTCCCTGGGAATGAGCTGGAGGAAGTTTCAGGGGACAGCAACTGCTACCACGACCCTATCTGGATTAAGCAGTCAACGACGACGATGATGATGATGATGATGATGATGATGATGAATGGTGCAGCAGTTGCAGTCATGCACCTGTACTGGTGGAACAAAAAAAGATCAAACAAAAATGCTGCAGTTTTAGACATGAAAACAATTTTTGCTGGGTCTACAAGGCTAGAAAGAAATGTTAACGTAGGTTTGTATATTATTTATATATATAATATATATTTATATATTATATATATATATATATATATATTTTTATTTATTTATTTATTTTTTTTTTTTTCGTATTTTGCACATTAAAATATTTGGTTCTAAATATATCTTATTTGGAATAAATATATACTTTGATTTATACTGGGACAACCATAAAGTTTTATTACACTGTGATATGAATCTTTGGCCATACCACCTATTACTTATTGCCACATCATGTAAAATGATAGTTTTCTTATCTTTTGCTTGATACCTGAGGCCTGTAAGGGTTAATGTCTTCTCTTTTGTTTTGTATGTGTCCTTTAGTGACATCATGAACAACAAAGTGTTTTACCAGCACCCCAACCTGATGAGAATACTGGGCATGCATGAGACCGTCATGGAGGTTATGGTGAATGTGCTCGGGGGAGGCAAATCTCAGGTAAAGCACAGCTGGATTGGGTTGTGTATACATGCACTTTGTGTGTGTGTGTGTGTGTGTGTGTGTGTGTGTGCGTGTGTGTGTAAGAGAGAGAGTTGTGCTTTTGCTTCTAACAAACAGGCAGTAGGAATTTATTTGCTGAGAAAAATATGCTAACAGTATACAAAATCCCAGTAACATGCATTACAAGTATTGATTTTATGTTTGTCAATGTGCTCACTTAGCCGTGTCCAAACCAGCCCAGTATAATCAATACTTCATTACATTAAAACAGGTGAACAGCTGGTAGATTTAATCAAATCCATGCAATGGCTGAGAGCATCAAAGGAGAATTCAGGACCCAAATCTTTGTTCTTCTAACTGGCTCATAAGATATCAATTTTTTGAAAACAACAAATCCTTGTTGCTTTTCAATGTATCAATGTTTATTAACATTTATTATAATGCTTTTTACAAGCATATTTATTGCCCTGATAAATGATTTAGCATTTATCTAAGACATTTATACAGTACTTTGTGTACAGTGTATGGACAGTATGCAGACACATGACCACCACACATGTATGAGCTTGTTAGACATCTCATTCCAAACCCATGGCACATGACCCATGATATCTAGTGTTGATAATGGTAAAATAATGTTAAATCTGAAAAGAATATGTCAGGACTAGTTTGCCTTAGAGTGTTTTTTTTTTAATATGTAAGGGTAAAATCTTATGTGAAATCTGTCAAAAAGCAACATCCCAAACATCAGGCAGCATACATCCATTTCATGGAATAAGTTTCTGTGAGGGAGCTTTAGAAGCATTAAACTCTTTAGTCTGGTTTTTATCACCACCACTGTGAACAATTCTGACTCTGTTTCTCTAAAATGGATCACTTTACATGAGACCACACTGAATGATTTTGTTTAATCTCAACCAGGTAGTTTTTCAGAACATTTGAAAATCATTGGAATTTCCCTTTACGTTTAAGAAATAAAATGCATTTAACATGTGTTGGCAGGACGTTGGCAGGAAGGACCCTAGTGACATTATCATTACGGCATTGTAGTGAAATCTAACTCACAGTGAAGTAGATGTCACTCAAAGTGGGTAGATATCACGATGGCCTCCTCTGGCCTCACTTCAAGCACTGATTGGGTCCTGTGGGAGGTTGTTTAGTGGGTCTGTGTATATATATATATATATACACTGCTCAAAAAAGGTTAGAAGGCAGCGAGAGAGAAGGAAAGGCAGGAGTGTGGAGTAGGGACTCTGAACATAGGGACAATGACTGGTAAAGACAGAGAGCTTGCAGACATGATGGAGAGAAGGAAAGTAGATATTCTGTTTGTCCAGGAGACCAGATGGAAAGGAAGCAAGGCCAGGAACATCGGAGGTGGATTCAAACTGTTCTATCATGGTGTAGAGAGGAAGAGAAATGGAGTAGGGATAATCCTAAAGGAACAGCTTGTGAAAAGTGTTCTGGATGTAAAGAGAGTGTCAGACAGGATCATGAGCCTGAAGTTGGAGGTTGATGGTGTAATTTTGAATGTGGTCAGTTCATATGCACCACAGGTTGGTTGTCAGTTAGAGGAGAAAGAGGAATTTTGGAGTAAGATGGATGAAGTGGTAGATCGTGTCCCTAGAGAGGAGAGATTAGTGATTGGTGCAGACTTCAACGGACATGTTGGTGAAGGGAACAGAGGGGATGAAGAGGTGCTGGGTATATATGGTGCGAAAGACAGAAATGCGGAAGGTCAGATGGTTGTAGATTTTGCAAAGAGAATGGAAATGGCTGTGGTGAACACGTATTTTCAGAAGAGGGAATAACACAGGGTGACATACAAGAGTGGAGGGAGGTGCACACAGGTGGATTACATCCTTAGCAGGAGATGCCACCTAAAGGAGATTGGAGATTGTAATGTGGTACCAGGGGAAAATGTAGCAAGGCAGCATAGGGTGGTTGTCTGTAGAATGAGATTAGAAACAAAGAAGAGGAAGAGAGTGAAGACAGAACCAAAGATTAGATGGTGGAAGCTGAAGGAGGAGAATGGTTGCAGGTAGTTCAGGGAAAAATTGCAACAGTGAGGAGCTACCGGACTGGGAAACTACAGCTAACATGGTGAGAGAAACTGGCAAAAATGTGTTGGGTGTTTCGTCTGGTCAGAGGAAAGAAGACAAGGAAAGTTGGTGGTGGAATGAGGAAGTCCAGGAGAGTATTCAGAAGAAGAAGGCAGCTAAGAAAAAGTGGGATAACCAGAGAGATGAAGGAAGTAGGCAGGAGTAATGTGAGGCTAGTCACATAGTGAAAAGAATGGTGGCAAAGGCAAAGGCTCAGGCGTATGATGAGCTGTATGAGAGGCTGGACAGTAAAGAAGGAGTAAAGGACTTGTATCGTTTGGCTAAACAGAGAGATAGAGCTGGAAAGGATGTACAGCAGGTTAGGCTGAAAGGATAGAGAGGGAAATGTTCTAGTGAGTGAACAGAGAGTGCGGAGTAGATGGAAGGAGTACTTAGAAGAACTAATAAATGAGGAAAACGAGAGAGAGAGGAGGACAACGGGGGGGAGAGATAGTGGATCAGGAAGTGCAGAGAATTAGTAAGGTGGAAGTGAGAGCAGCTTTAAAAAGGATGAAGAATGGAAAGGCAGTTGGTCCAGATGACATACCTGTGGAGGTATGGAGATGTTTAGGAGAGAAGGCAGTGGACTTTTTAACCAGGTTGTTTAACAAAATCCTGGAGAGTGAGAGGATGCCTGATGATTGGAGAAGCAGTGTACTGGCCCCATTTTTAAGAACAAGGGTGATGTGCAGAGCTGCAGTAACTACAGAGGTATAAAGTTGATTAGCCACACAATGAAGGTATGGGAAAGAGTTGTTGAAGCAAGTCTAAGGCGAGAGGTTCAGATCAGTGAGCAGCAGTTTGGTTTCATGCCCAGAAAGAGTACCACAGTTGCAATTTTTGCGTTGAGAGTGTTGGTAGAGAAGTACAGAGAAGGTCAGAAGGAGCTACATTGTGTCTTTGTGTATCTAGAGAAAGCATATGATAGAGTGCCAAGAGAGGAACTGTGGTACTGTATGAGGAAGTCAGCTGTAGCTGAAAAGTATGTTAGGGTTGTGCAGGACATGAATGAGGATAGTGAGACAGTGGTGAGGTGTGCAGTTGGAGTGACAAATGGTTTCAAGGTGAAGGTAGGGTTACATCAGGGATCAGCTTTGAGCCCCTTCTTGTTTGCAATGGTGATGGAAAGGTTGACAGATGAGGTCAGGCAGGAGGCTCCATGGACCATGATGTTTGCAGATGACATTGTAATCTGTGGTGAGAGTAGAGAGCAGGTGGAAGAGAATCTGGAGAAGTGGAGGTTTGCACTGGAGAGGAGAGGAATGAAGGTCAGTAGAGACAAGATGGAATACATGTGTGTAAATGAGAGGGAGGCAGGTGGAAAGGTGAAGATGCAAGGAGTAGAGGTGGTAAAGGTGGATGACTTCAAATATCTTGGGTCAACCATCCAGAGCAATGGACAGTGTAGAAAAGAGGTGAAGAAGAGGGTGCAGGCAGGATGGAGTGGGTGGAGACGGATGTCAGGGCTGATGTGTGACAGAAGGATAGCAGCAAGAGTGAAAGGGAAGGTTTACAAGACAGTAGTGCGTCTTGTTATGATGTATGGTTTGGAGACTGTGGCTCTGTCTAAAAGACAGGAGGCTGAGCTGGAGGTGGCGGAGATGAAGATGCTGAGATTTTCGTTGGCAGTGACAAGGATGGACAAGATTAGAAATGAGCAAATCAGAGGGACAGTGAACGTGGAGCAGTTTGGAGATAAAGCCAGAGAGGCCAGGTTGAGATTGTTTGGACATGTGTTGAGGAGGAATAGTTGATATATTGGTCAAAGAATGTTGGAGATGGAGCTGCCGGGCAGAAGGAGAAGAGGTAGACCTCAGAGAAGGTTTATGGATGTAGTCAAGGTGGACATGGAGATGGTTGGTGTAAAAGTAGAGGAGGCAGTGTATAGGGCAAGATGGAGGCAGATGATCTGCTGTGGCAACCCCTAAAGGGAGCAGCCGAAAGAAGATACACTGCTCAAAAAAATAAAGGGAACTCATAAACAACACAATATAACTCAAAGTAAATCAAACTTCTGTGAAATCAAACTGTCCACTTATGAAGCAACACTGAATGACAATCAATCGATTGCACAAGCTGTTGGAATGGAATAGACAACAGGTAGACACACTCAATAAAGGAGTGGTTCTGCAGGTGGGGACCACAGACCACTTCTCAGTGCCTATGCTTTCTGGCTGATGTTTTAGTCACTTTTGAATGTTGGTGGTGCTTTCACACTCGTGGTAGCATGAGACGGACTCTACATCCCACACAAGTGGCTCAGGTCGTGCAGCTCATCCAGGATGGCACATCAATGCGAGCTGTGGCAAGAAGGTTTGCTGTGTCGGTCAGCGTAGTGTCCAGAGGCTGGAGGTGCTACCAGGAGACAGGCCAGTACACCACGAGACGTGGAGGAGGCCGTAGGAGGGCAACAACCCAGCAGCAGGACCAGTACCTCCGCCTTTCTGCAAGGAGGAACAGGAGGAGCACTGCCAGAGCCCTGCAAAAGGACCTCCAGCAGGCCACAAATGTGCATGTGTCTGCATAAACGGTTAGAAACGGACTCCATGAGGATGGTATGAGGGCCCGACGTCCACAGATGGGGGTTGTGCTCACAGCCCAACATTGTGCAGGACACTTGGCATTTGCCAGAGAACACCAGGATTGGCAAATTCGCCACTGGCGCCCTGTGCTCTTCACAGATGAAAGCAGGTTCACACTGAGCACGTGACAGACGTGACAGAGTCTGGAGACGCCGTGGAGAGCGATCTGCTGCTTGCAACATCCTTCAGCATGACCAATTTGTCAGTGGGTCAGTAATGGTGTGGTGTGGCATTTCTTTGGAGGGCTGCACAGCCCTCCATGTGCTCGCCAGAGGTAGCCTGACTGCCATTAGATACCGAGATGAGATCCTCAGACCCCTTGTGAGATCATATGCTGGTGCGGTTGGCCCTGGGTTCGTCCTAATGCAGGACAATGCTAGACCTCATGCGGCTGGAGTGTATCAGCAGTTCCTGCAAGATGAAGGCACTGAAGCTATGGACTGGCCCGCCGGTTCCCCAGACCTGAATCTGATTGAGGACATCATGTCTCGCTCCATCCACCAATGCCACGTTGCCTCACAGACTGTCCAGGAGTTGGCGGATGCTTTAGTCCAGGTCTGGGAGGAGATCCCTCAGGAGACCACCCGCCACCTCATCAGGAGCATGCCCAGGTGTTGTAGGGAGGTCATACAGGCACGTGGAGGCCACACACAATACTGAGCCTCCTTTTTGACTTGTTTTAAGGACATTACATCAAAGGTGGATCAGCCTGTAGTGTGTTTTTCCACTTTAATTTTGTGTGTGACTCCAAATCCAGGCCTCCATTGGTTAATAAATTTGATTTCCATTGATGATTTTTGTGTGATTTTGTTGTCAGCACATTCAACTTTGTACAGAACAAAGTATTCAATGAGAATATTTCATTCATTCAGATCTAGGATGTGTTATTTGAGTGTTCCCTTTATTTTTTTGAGCAGTGTGTGTGTATGTATATATATATATATATATATATATATATACATGTATGTGTCTGTGTGTGTTTGTGTGTGTGTGTGTGTGTGTGTGTGTGTGTGTGTGTGCGTATGTATGTGGTCTAATGAGAGCTGGTGATTTGCCACAGCAGGTGGAGACTCCCTTCTGTATGCTATATCTCCTCACATTATTTTGGAGAGAGGGCAGCCTTGTCTGGACTTTTCAGATTAATTAGAATTGGCCCTTGATTTAATAACTCAGCGGCGTCTGAACCTTAATTAGCTTATATAGAGGTTGAGAATAATGTATTTTTTTACTACAGCCCTGGTGGTCATATAAAGAAGAGACCACACACCCACATACAAGAGCACACTCAATCACGCGCACAAATAATGAGACTCCATGTCCCAAAGGAAGTGCTGTCAGTCTTTGCTGTTTCTTAATAAGCAAATGGAGAATCAGTGTATGATTTATGGATTGTCATTTCCACTATTGATTCAAACTGAAAATCAAGTGGAAGTGTATTTTTATGAGTCTGTGAATATCCAGAATATTTTAAGCCAGTTCTAGGGAAAAATATGCATACATTTTATGCATAATACATAAAAAAAGCATAATGACTGTATTTAATTAAAATTACTTTTGGGATTTTGTGAAAATTGCCCTTTTTATGATTACATGTGATTGCATCTGTCAGAGAATTTAGTCTCCTTTAGCACATTGAAAGCTGGCACCGGTATAGTGGGGAAGTTTGCTCGTCCATGTTGACAGTAAAATGGATCAGCGTGTGGAATTGGAGCTTTTTGTATGCTACCGTGTTTTTTGTTTGTTTGTTTGTTTTTTGTTTTTTTTTATCACAGTGTAAAAGAACTACAATGCTGCCTTTATTGCTGGATGCATTAAATAGTTTCTGAGTAACTGTGCACACATCCAGAACAGAATTCTAGTGTAGTATTGCTAAAAGATGAATGACATCTTAAGGATATTCCTATGCATATGTTTACTTGTTCAAAATGGTAGTTCATGATACAAGAAATGCACTTTGTTTTATGGTGTGGTAAGTACATTTGATTGCATAAGTAAATATGTTTTATATATGTGTGTGTGGTTCCACTGTCCTCTCCATACAGGAAATTGCATTCCCTAAAATGGTTGCTAGCTGCTGTCGCTTTCTGTGCTACTTCTGTCGAATCAGCCGTCAGAACCAAAAGGCCATGTTTGACCACCTGAGCTACCTGCTGGAGAACAGCAGCGTGGGGCTGGGTGAGTTAACCAACGTTACTACATACTTTCAAATACACCAGTATTGATGTAACTGCAGCTTTTGCCTAAAATGTTACAATATGCAGTAAATTCACATTTATGAGGATGACTGCAGGCTGATCAGAGCTGTGTTGGGTCAGCAGTCTTCATATGTGATCAATATGAAATTCATTATGAGTGCAGATGGTCCTGATAGATGACTCCTGTATAGGAAGAGAGGGAAACAAAGAGTCTAGATGAAAACTGAGCTACTAACTACAACAAAGGCATATGTTTCTGCTTGAGTTAATCAACTGTTCCTTTGCAGTGTTTTTCTCAAAACATTTGCATTTTAATACTCAGCTGACTACATTAGGCTTTGTGCTGCTGTTTTTTATGTCTAATGTGAAAAAATACATGTCAGCATGAACTGAGCTTTGTTTCAAAAGGGCAAGAAAGACATAATAAACAATCCTTTCCTGGAATTGTACTTTACAGATCGAGAGGCTGTGCATGTGCATATATACCAGTTATTGATGATGTCATTTACTACTAAACAGCACTGTTTTGCAGTATTACCAAGCTGTTATTTGGCTTTGGGTTTGTGTCCCAAGCAGTAGAAATACTGCCTCCTGCTGGTTTCCATAAGTCTCTACAGCTATAGACATTTAGATGTACTAAGACATGCAAAAGAAACGTTTTTGTTGAAGAGAGTGTGTGTGTGTGTGTGTGTGTGTGTGTGTGTGTGTGTGTGTGTGTGTGTGTGTGTTCGTTCACAGCATCTCCATCCATGAGAGGCTCCACTCCTCTGGATGTAGCTGCGTCCTCTGTGATGGACAACTATGGCCTTGCACTTGCACTCGAGGAACCTGACCTGGAAAAGGTGTGTGGATGTATATGTGTGTGTGTGTGGACTTCAGCATGTGTATTGGTATTAAATATTTCTTTCAAAACATACAGTACTGTGCAAAGTCAGAGACCATCACTCATTTATTATGGTTATGTTGGTTACGTTTTAATCTTCTCACAATCCAGGTAATCCCAATAACAAATTTAGGCTCATTAGTCCCTAAAACCATACTCTTGACATTCTGGTACATATTTTCTACTTTTTTTATCTATTTATATTTATATTTTTTGTCTATTAAACTTTCTTGATAACACCTTTTTGACAGCTACACATCCTTTTAGACCAAAGGCACTTCTCACAGTGGAATGATGGACAGAAACACCTATAGATTTATTTCAGATCTGAAGCAAGAATGGAACTTGATTTTCTCCTCTCTCTCAAAAATGAAAGTACTGTTTATCTGGCGGTGACAGTGTTGGTGGCCTGACAGGTCTTGTCCAGCAGTTAGGAGCCCCATTCTCTCTATGTTTTTAAACTATTTTTTAAACTCCTTGTTTTCTCACTAAATTTCCTTTGACTTTCTACTTCCTTCCCATATATTTATATGTTATATACAAGTTTAAATATACATCTAAAATATTTTTTTCTGACGCTGAAAAATGAATAACCTTTACTTCCTGGACGGAAAACGGAAGAAAAAAAAACATGTCTCAGCCTTTTGCGTGGGTGCATTCATCCAGTGCAGATGTACTTGCAAGCAATCTTAATTTGTTTGTATGTGTGTGTGTGGTTCTGTGTGTGTGTGTGTGTGTGTGTGTGTGTGTGTGTGTGTGTGTGTGTGTTTAGGTGGTAACATATCTGGCTGGCTGTGGACTACAGAGCTGCCCCATGCTGCTTGCTAAAGGCTATCCAGATATAGGGTGGAACCCCATTGAGGGGGAGCGCTATCTCTCCTTTCTTCGCTTTGCTGTCTTTGTCAATGGTAAGACAAACACAACTAAACAATAGAATGTCTGCAAAATTTGGAACACCCCTGGTTAAATTGCTTGGTTTCTTGATATTATAGGTGACACATTTAGCGCATCCTTAAGTTAATACATCCTCTATAGGGACAAAAAATGTAGGTTTTAGTGCATATGACTGTCAGAGACACAGAGCGGTTACTGAGAGTCTTTGTGGTGCTGTACAGGTGAGAGTGTGGAGGAGAACTCCAGTGTGGTAGTGAAGTTGCTGATTCGTCGGCCCGAGTGTTTTGGCCCCGCCCTGCGTGGAGAGGGAGGAAACGGACTGCTGGCTGCAATGAAGGAGGCTATTAAAATATCAGAGACACCAGCACTTGACCTGCCCAGCACAGCCCAGGGCCTCCTATCAGACGCGTAAGACATTCACACATGCAAACATACTGTTTTACTGTCTTCTTGGGGACTCTTAAAGTGTAAACTGCTGAACTGCTCTGCAGCTATATACGCACCATTGTACAATCACATTAGGAGGCGACAAGTGACCCAAGGTTGTCTCTTGTGGCTGTATCTTGTGGATTTGTCTTGTCATCATATGTGGGCATGTAAACTGTCAAGCCTCTGATAAGAAAATATAATATGTTCTATATACAGTACCATGCAAAAGTCATGGGTCCACTGAAAAAATTATATGTAAATCCATTTATATGAGCAGTAAGCATTTATTTGTTTGAAAAAAAAAACAATATTAGAATAAATACATGATGTATATATCTTATCCACTTCCAAAGCTCACTTCAAGGATATATAGTTGTGTTTTGTATGTATGTTTGCTGTATATATGATTTTGTATATATTTGTATGTTTTGTATGCTGTATATATGATTTTGTTGTTGTGCTGTTGTGTGGTGTTTCTACAAACACTGTCTGCACAGTAATGTGTGCATCGCCATTTTATTTAAAATATAATACATTGAATAAGTAATATATAAATAAGTTTATAAGTTTATATGCTTTGTAAGGTTTATTAGGTTTCAGTAGGAACACAAAGTTAAGGCAGACTAGGGATCACCAACAATCCCTGTCTTTGATTTTTCCAAGGAATTTCATGTATTTTTATTGTTACTTCACCACAACATAGCTTATTTACAATTGATTTGATTTGTCACTAAATTGCAGCTACAGGTTGTGTTGATATAAATTGATTGTTGCCTGCTAATATGAACGCATCCCTTCACTTTATCTCAGTAACTAAATGGAGATATTTGGCTTCAGTTTTTTTATATTTAGGATACATGTTTAATGCTGACCTAACAACTAAAGACCAATCTTTAGTTCTGTTGTGCTAGGTGTAAATACCCCACCCGTACTCAGGTGCGCACCAAACTAATGAGCCATGATTTGCCAAAAAAATCCTTGGTCTTGGTTTCCTTCGAAATAAACCATGTTTCAGTTCACAGCTGGTGTGAACACATTTTTGTGATGGTTCACACCAAACAAGGTGATGATTCACACTAAATGATGCTCATATCATTCTTGCTGCTGACAATAGCAGTTGAGTAATAAAATAATAGAGAATCAGGCTATTGTATTGCATCAACAGCCTGATTGGTTACACTCAAACTCAAGTTATAAAGAAGCAGAAATCAAGTAGGTTAAATAGTTTATTTTTATTGCTTTGACTGTGATGTACGTAGATGTATTGTATCTGTTTTGTCTTGTGAAGTACTTTTATTGCTCAAATGGTGACAAATGTGAGAGTAACAGAGCCTTCGAAAACGGATGACCAATAACCAGCCACTTGTGTCTGATTTGGTGCACTTTAGCCTTATAAGGTCTTATCAGTTTGATCTCTGTACAAAGTCCTTGTCATGGTTGGCTCCTCCCACTACCCCATGTGCTTTTTCTGTTTACTTTTTGATCGTCCAAGTACATTTGTTTTTCCATCTAGTCCGGCCCCTTGTTTCGTGACTCTGCCCCTGATTGTTTCCACCTGTCCCTCATCATCCCTGTTGTATTTAAGCCCTGTGTTTGCCCCTTGTCTTTGCTGGTCTTTGTTTGATGTTAGATGTGCTGTATGTTGGATGTATCGTTTGCTGTTTGTTATTCTAGCCTCTGTTGTAATTTGTTCTCTGGGTTTAGTCTTGGTTGTATTTCATCATGCCTGTCCCTCATTCTATCCATGTTGGATCTTTGAACCTGGACTGTCATGACCACGACCCTGGATTTGCCCTCAATAAAAGTCGCTTATCTCAGCGTATGCGTCCGCCTCCTCGCTCCACGTTACAGTCCTCACTTTGGTTCTTTTTTCCATATCTACTAAACTTAGCCAAAGCTAATGAATGCAGACAGCTGTTGAAAGCTTGTGATACATGTGTCATTCTCCATTTCTCAGTCTCTCTGTCACTCTCTCTTCTCCCATTCTTTTATGTGCTGGTGCGACAACTATGATTCACATTTGAATGTTAGAAAAAGCTAGAGTTAATCACTGATTGTGGAAATGGAAAAAGGAGGTTACCTCAGTTCTGGTGAAGTGACAACACATTGAAATTGTTCAGGCATATAAGTACCTTGGTGAAAAGTAACTTTTTTACTTAAGAAGGCCCTTTGTAGATTATGTGCTTTGCTGGGGGTGATGTATCTCAGAATGACAGAAGTAAGATTTAAAAAAGAAAGAAAATAAAAGATGCTTTTGAGCTAAATCTAAAGACTTTGGTGATAATAGTAAATCTATTTCTCTTGATTTCCCTTTCAGATCTACTGAGGATGATGAAGAGGAAGAGGTGGTTCACATGGGCAATGCCATTATGTCCTTCTACTCAGCTCTCATTGATCTTCTGGGACGATGTGCACCCGAAATGCATGTATGTACACTCTAAAGCAGATGTGTTGCATGTTGTGAGTGTGTTGCATACCTTGGTTAGCTGGTCCAGTTAGTGGCCTTAAGTTACATACAGTCCCAGCTTTTTAATAACCAGAATTTCATGTCTAATTTTGTATCCCCTGAAATAAAACATTAGCAAAAGGAGAACAGTTCTAGTTTTTCTTTCTGCTTAATTGCAGTCTTGATGGGCTTTTACCTGTTTTTCCATGTTAGCCTGTTCTGTTTCTGAGAGGGTCATCACTATTCCACCTTTCAAACTTAATAAACAGATTGTGTTTGAATAACCAGCCTGCTAACAGGCTGTTGAGCTATTTAATTTGGCTATTTTTGGTGAACAAATTTCGTTTGTGCCACTCATGCATCTTATTTACATCCTTCCAGTAACAGTTTTTAACGTATAGATTATTATTTAGCTATAAATTTATAGTTGTCAAATTTTTTTTTTCTCAAAATGACTACACAATTTTAATCAAATATTCAGATCATAAAACGTTTTCTCTTGTAATTACAAACACAGATGTGGTATTGATTGAAACTTTATAACACTTCTAACAGTAAAAACATAAATTTACACCACCTATGCTCTGTACAGCAACAGCTGAGACTTTACATTCCTCCTACATAAACTTAAACCATTAAGGCATTGTTGTTGAAACATGTTAGTCTGCAGTAACTTTTTGCTTTCATTCACACAGCTGATCAATAAGGGTAAAGGGGAGGCTCTGAGAATCCGAGCTATCCTGCGCTCTCTAGTCCCCACCGAAGACCTGGTTGGCATCATCAGTATTCCACTCAAGATGCCTGTAGTCAATAAAGGTATGGAACCTGGCTTTTGATTGTTTTCTTTGCATTACACATAAAATCAATTGTATCTGATTTTATATGACATCACGTAGTATCACATGATCAGATGTAAACCAGACCTGAGTTTTGTGATTTTAGGCATCACTTTAAGTCATAAACTAGATGACAAAGGTCAATTTGAAGGTTGGAGGTATCTTTATAAAAGTCTAGCAGGGATTTTCAATGAATGGTTCATGTTCATCATGCATACGAGTATAAGTAAATTCTTACATAGAATAATAAAAATATATAAAAATATTATTTTTAAACTCTTTTTGCAGTGCTGTGAGATTTAAAATCCACTTATGCTATATTCTTGTCTCAACATACATCATACATACAGTGTTTGCCCCCTTCCTCATTTCCTGTTTTTTTGCATGTTTGTCACACTTAAGTGTTTTGGAACATCAAACCAATTTAAACAATAGTCAAGGACAACACAAGTAAACACAAAATGCAATTTGTAAATGAAGGTGTTTATTATTAAAGGAGAAAAAAAATCCAAACCATCATGGCCCTGTGTGAAAAAGTGATTGCCCCCCTCGTTAAAACATGCTATAACTGTGGTTTTTAACACCTGAGTTCAATTTCTCTAGCCACACCCAGGCCTGATTATTGCCACACCTGTTCTCAATCAAGACATCACTTAAATAGGAGCTGCCTGACACAGTAAAGTCCACCAAAAGATCCTTAAAAGCTACACATCATGCCGAGATCCAAAGGGACAATTGAGAAAGAAAGTAATTGAGATCTATCAGTCTGGAAAGGGTTATAAAGCCATTTCCAAAGCTTTGGGAATCCAGCGAACCACAGTGAGAGCCATTATCCACAAATGGCGAAGACATGGAACAGTGGTGAACCTTCCCAGGAGTGGCCGGCCGCCTAAAATTACCCCAAGAGCGCAGCGACGACTCATCCAAGAGGTCACAAAAGACCCCACAACAACGTCCAAAGAACTGCAGGCCTCACTTGCCTCAGTTAAGGTCAGCGTTCATGCCTCCACCATCAGAAAAAGACTGGGCAAAAATGGCCTGCATGGCAGAGTTCCAAGAAGAAAACCACTGCTGAGCAAAAAGAACATTAAAGCTCGTCTCAATTTTTCCAAAACACATCTTGATGATCCCCAACACTTTTGGGAAAACATTCTGTGGACCGATGAGACAAAAGTGGAACTCTTTGGAAGGTGTGTGTCCCATTACATCTGGCGTAAAAGGAACACTGCATTTCAGAAAAAGAACATTATACCAACAGTAAAATATGGTGGTGGTAGTGTGATGGTCTGGGGCTGTTTTGCTGCGTCAGGACCTGGAAGACTTGCTGTGATAAATGGAACTATGAATTCTGCTGTCTACCAAAAGATCCTGAAGGAGAATGTCCGACCATCTGTTCGTGAACTCAAGCTGAAACGAACTTGGGTTCTGCAGCAGGACAATGATCCTAAACACACCAGCAAGTCCACCACTGAATGGCTGAAGAAAAACAAAATGAAGACTTTGGAGTGGCCTAGCCAAAGTCCTGACCTGAATCCTATTGAGATGTTGTGGTATGACCTTAAAAAGGCCGTTCATGCTCGAAAACCCTCTAATGTAACTGAATTAGAACAATTCTGCAAAGATGAGTGGGCCAAAATTCCTCCAGAACGCTGTAAAAGACTCATTGCAAGTTATTGCAAACGCTTGGTTGCAGTTGTTGCTGCTAAGGGTGGCCCAACCAGTTATTAGGTTTAGGGGGCAATCACTTTTTCACACAGGGCCATGATAGTTTGGATTTTTTTCTCCTTTAATAATAAACACCTTCATTTACAAATTGCATTTTGTGTTTACTTTTGTCCTTGACTATTGTTTAAATTGTTTTGATGTTCCGAAACACTTAAGTGTGACAAACATGCAAAAAAACAGGAAATGAGGAAGGGGGCAAACACTTTTTCACACCACTGTATGTGCTGCAGCACTGCATGTGCACACATTTACAGCATTCAGATGTCTTTGAAAATACAGCCATATTGTGATTTTCTGTGGAGATTCAGTTGTCTGACCTAAATTCATGTCCTTTGAGGATACACTCTCACACACACACACACACTTAGATGCAGTGCGGGGAACATTTCAGGTTGAATTTACAGCTGAGAAGCTGTGAAAAAAGTTGATGATCTGATGATTGCTTGTGAGTGGCTGTCCAAAGTTTTCAGTCTGAGGGAACCGGACGGATGTGCTTTCATTTAAGATTGTCTTAATTGGGACATGGCAGGCAGCTTGACAGCTGGTTGAGCTATAAAGTTTACATAATTGGTATTTTAGTCAGGGAATGGTGCTATGAATTATGCAGATAAGAGTGATGACTATGTAAGGAGTTGCAGAAAATGAAAACTTTGAGAGAAGCCAGAGGGGACACCTAACAGGATAACAATAAAATATTGGTATTGGTAATTATGGTTTCAAATATTTCAAAGAGAGATCAGGGAAATTGCTTTGTTCTGCTGATGTTGGGTGGTTAGTTCTGGATCACTGTAACGGAGCTCTCGTCCGTTCCATGAAATTTTAGAAAACACAAGACAACCTCCAAGTTTTAAAGACTCTTTTATTGTTACCCACATGGCTGCAGTGGTAAACACCAGGCGGACCTTTTTGAGACTCTGCAAATCAAAACAATTTTGATTATCTTGCACTGTTCAGGGTGGCCAACTGATGGTGCAGAGAATGACCAATTTATCTATTATTCTATTTATTTGAAATAACTTTGTTTTGTGAGGAGTTTGACTTACCTGTTTGTTCCAGCATGGCAGCAGCCTGTTGCAGGTCAAAGGATCCGAGCCTAGGGGGGTTGTGGGTTATGTAGTCTTGGGGTTGTCCTATAAGTGGAATGTTCCATCTCCCATGCTTGAGCAGGGGGAGGGGGACCAGTTTTCATGGTTCCAAATAGTAGTTGCAGTAGGAATGTTTTAATATTAAATGTTTTATATTTATGTTAAAATATTACTTAAATAATATAGATTAACTAAAGTAAAATTTATAAATATAAAGAATTGGTACATTTTAAAACTTACCTGCAAACTTACCTGTGGTTGGTTGAACCCAATAGGTTAAGGGGTTTATAAAATGGAGAACTCGCAGTTTTGGGGGGAGTGAGGGTGAAGCTAGCTTGGTGTGCAGTTCTGTTTGTAAGGCCATAGTTGAAGGCATATTTTTTGATAGAAGTTTGTATCAAGTTGATCAGTTTATGTTTTGTTTTCCCTTTATTTTCATTTTTCTTTTTGAATTAATTATTTTTGGGATTTTGGAACACCGTGCACTTTTTTGTTGTGGACTTAATAAACCTTCCTGCATCGGAACTTCCCGTTTTCCAGTGTTTTTAAACCTCCACTCAGCTATCCTGTAACAATCACAAATGCCTCTCCAGCTCTTTCCAGAGATATTAGATGGAGCACCACCCTGCCAGAGAAAGCTGTTCAATATACCTGATGCTTGTTGTTAGATCAGGACTGAAGTTTTGGTCCGAATGTCAACAATGTCCGAGCAGGACTTGAAACACACCATTGCACTTTAAGTCTAAATCCGACCTGGCACTAACAAAATTTAGCTCGTGCTCAAGCCATGTCATCATGTTTTGTGTCCAAAGCTGATCCATGTACAACAGAATTCTAACAGAAACTGACCCAAACCATCTCATCATCCAAAGTGCAGAACAAGGATGGCATCATCTATTGACAATCATAGGAGTGATTTGAGCCTGGGTGAATAAATAAATATACAACAGTAGAAAATAATAGAGTATAACAAAATAATCAACTGCCCAAAATGAAAAGGGAATGTGTTTTGCTTTTTTTAGTATCAGGTGCTGCTGAATTATTATAGAAGTTTGAAAAATGCCATTTTTGCTGTCGAAAAGCAACTGTACCAGATATGTCTTTGGACATGGTTCAAACTGAGAGAAGACTCATCTCCCAAGAATCACTGCAGCAGCAAAGTAATACACAACAGAAATTCAGTCTTACTGACCAGGAATACAGTACTAGCCACAGTTGTATTTGGAGTTTAATGTGGCAGAGCGAAATTTTTATGTTTTTGGAATTGATTCTGAAGCAAGCATTAAACCCCACTGAAGAAGAGACACAGCAGCAAGAGCAAAACACATGCTAGAGTCGATAAGCTCAGCTATGAATGAAAAATTGACTGACCTCAGAGTATTTCAGCTAGCTCTTCTATGCTAAGACGAACATCCTTTAATGTCATCGAATGAACTGCTTCCAGAAACAAAAGCAACATTGGCTCAGTTACAGGCAGCGTACGTGAGCACAGAGTTTCTGTTGCTCTGTCTGTGAAAAGAGTTCTGAATTTAATGCTGTTTTAAAGTCCAAACTTTAAATCCTTCTTGAAAGTTTGGAAGACATGTGATTTTTTTTTCTCAGTACAAATGCAGTTCAGGTTATTTATAGCAGTAGCAGCAGCTTCTTGCGTTCTCTTTCACAGCCTTTCAGCCGAGTGTGACAAGGATGCTTTTCATGCGCACTATTCAGCAGAAATGTATTGGCATACTGACTGACTCAAGATGTTCGTTAATTCCAAAGAAGTGCACTGTCCTTATGAACCAAAATGTATAGGTTCTCAAATAAAAAGGCTCAATATCTTTAGAATTATGCTGCAAAAAGTCATGATTTGGTTCTGAATGTTTATTTAGAGGACTTTAAAATTGATCAAGGCTTTCTGACAGTGTGACTAGACCACTTTAAGTTTAAATTGTGCTTTAACAAAATTGAGCAGCTTTTGATTAGCATCTCAAACATTCATTCTGCATAAACTTTTCCATACTGCACTATTTCTCATGTTGTGCAATGCAGATATAGTGAGATGTTATGATTTATCTGTTTAAAAGTGTGAGGCAGGCTGTGAGAACCTGGACATGAAATTTGAGGACATCCAGTCTAAGGGTGCAATGATCATTCGATTTAGTCAACTAAAATCGGCGACCAAATTAGTAGGCATCTAATTTAGTAGTCGATTAGTTAGTGGCGTCATTACGTGTCTTTCTCGCGCTCACTTGGAACGTTTTGACGTTACCCCTATTATCGGCCACCTCAATACAAACATCAGGAATCTAAGCTAACTTTAAATAATTTAAAGCACTTTACTCTCCCAAATCAATGCTTTTTTGGAGCTAGCGAGCTAGTTAGCTAATGCTAATGTTAAATTCCATCTTCATTTTGTGACCTGAGCCGTACCATCTTCTATTTATAAATTCTGGTATCGTTAATAGAGCTGAAACAGAGAAGCAGGTAACTATTATTCACAGCCACCATGTTCACGTTCCGGATAACGTTTATACTTTTAAACACTGCATCGTTGCCTTTACACCGAGGATACCCTGTTCTCCGCGGACGTCTGGCTCCACTCGCTAACAGTTTAAGGAGGTAGTTCTCCAGAAACACACAGGATAACTCTCCAAAGGGTTACCGTTGAAATTAAACTTGTTTCAAAAACGTTCAAATTTAACTTTTCATAGAGAAGTTCGCCACAAACATTCACAACTTTCCCATCCACTGCATCAGAGCGTATCTTCCCTACAGCGGGGAGTATCCGCTCTCAGAGGAGACCGAGACTCTCACAGGAGCACGGAGATACTCACTTTCCTCCATTTCACTAAAGACCTGTGATTGTAGAATTTGTTTTCATCAGGGTGTAGCCAGAGAGCAAAATGTTCAAAACATTGTTAAAATGTAACATTTAAATTTATATATATTTTTTTATATAATCGATTATTTGTTTCAGTAATTGAGCAATTAATCGACTATTAAATTAGACCCAACATGAGCACTTGGATCCCATTGTGTTTGAACAGATATTTCAAGCTCTGATTGGCACTGGGCATGGTGACCTCAGGCTCATGTGCAGCTGCTCCAAAGCATCCCATTCCATTGGCAGTTTTCTATGGAGATTATGAAAGCAGTATACCTGTATCTGCAATGGGTGCACTGTAAAGTAGCTGGATCAACTAATTAGAAGGGTTTTCTGTATACTTTTACACATACACTGTCACTGCACTTGTAGCGCACTTTGCTGGGTCGAACTAGTGGATCATGAAACATTCAAGTATAAGGTGCCTAATAACTCAGCAGTGTGCTGCACTTAACATCATTTGTTCTTTACAGAGTCAGTCTTAATGGGGTGCAGACCTTTTGGCCATGTGTCATTTTCACGCTCAGACTACACACTGAAAACAGCATTGAGGAGATTGAGAGAGGTTTGCAAGACATAATTTCAAAGATTTGAAATTTGAACAGGTTTTGAAAAAGTGCATGTGATCATGCAGCAGGAGATGATTGGTTACTAGGGTTGCAATGTAATGGAATACAAGTATTCGGATATGTAGTCAGAAGTTATATTTGTAAAGGCAGTATTTTTAGTACAGTTAGCTGATTTGAATTTTTTGGAGAATACCTTTAGAATACTTACCCACTGAATGTAAAAATATACTCCATCTTTAAAAGATACACCATCAGTTCTTGTTTACAAACTGTTTTAAATGTAGTGCATGACATGAATGTGATCAGTTATTAATCTCAGTGTTTCTAAAAACTGCCAAAGCCTGAGTGGACTGATGAATCAATGTGATAAGCCAGTTATGAACCTCAGAGTTATTGAGCTCTGCTGAAGCCTGAGTTGACTGATAAAACAATGTGATGATCACTTATTAATCTCAGTGTTATTGAGCTCTGCTACAGCCTAAGTAGACTAATAAATCAATATGAGCAGTTATTAATCTCAGTGTTACTAAACCACTTTGAGGGATGATGGAACTAAATAGTGTCAGTAGTGGACATGTTAACGAGTAATAGCATTATTTTTGTACTGCACATATGCATAAGCAAATTGTTTGCTTAGTTAATGAAATGGCAGTGTGATTATGGGGGCAGCAGTGAACTGAAGCAGAAGATGTGAGCCAAAATAACCCTGATAATTTTATATTCCAAATGTATTCTAATTGTATAATGAATATGTTATCTTTTTATATATTGTAATGGAATACGTTGCTCAATACAGCCATTCAGCCATCGCTTCTTTGGGTAAACTTTGCATTACATTACATTGGCTAAATCATTAAATGGCCAGGGCCCAGTGACAGGCCCAAAGTTTGATTACACACTTCTATACCCTAAGAATAACTCAACTAGTTTGCATTGAAATCCCAGTCGTTACTAAACAATAAGCCTTAATATGTAATAAGTCTGGAATAAGTTTTATATTATTAACAGTAAATCAAAAGAAAAGTCACAGATCTAACTTTGCATTAATGTTTACTCTGGACAACTAAACTTGTTTGCAGTTTAGCAACATGTTTCCCAGAGTGGCCACCTTGTGGTGAGACATGATGTGCTTTGCCTCAATGAAAGATCAACCTTTATAGTGACTAGACATCATGTAGAATATAACAGAGATTATCCATTGAGTCCTAGGGGCCAGTTTTTATGTTTTTCCTGCTCTTGAGACATCTGAAGCAGCCTCTGATTAGCTGGATCAGGCGTGATTGCAGATGGAGCTAAACAATATGTCCTCTGAGCATCTCTGAGGACTGAATTGAAAACGTCTTGCTTTTCTGGACTTGTGATGCATTAACTGTACAGTAGAGTGTGTCAATACTTTCAGGAATGAACAGTTCTGCAGACTGTTCACCCTCCCATCGCTCTGTAAAGCTGTTTTGAGAGTAATTCCCCTTAATGTCTTTTTATTCTCCGTGTCTTTCTGCACGAGTGAATAAAACCCCATGAATGCACGGCTGCCTCACAATGAGAACTGACACATGGCCAAGCTGTTCATCCGTGCTTCTCCAAGAACGCAGGGAACCGGTTCTAATCAATGCATGACACTGCTTAAATCAACACTCTGCAAGCCTATGTTTGTATGAGTGAGCGTGAGCAGTCACATTTTCCTGTTTGCTAAAGTAGAGCGATTCATAAAATAGTGTTGTGCTTATAATTAAGTAATTTTTTTCTTCCATGTAGTTGTAGGAACCCTCAAGTTCATCCCACAACAGATCGAAATTCAATTTCAATTGTGATTTTAACCTGTTGCTGAATGCCCATGAAAACAAGGCAATAGAGAAATAATAACCAGATAACTACAATAGGATAAGTGTAAATAACAGTGGGGAAAAATGTAAATAAAACAGACAGAAATAATTATCAAATCCTTTTTGACCTGTATTGAATTGAAGACAGTACAAAGACAAAGTATTTAATGCATCAGCTAATTAACTTTATTTGTACTTATCCACTTATTCTAAATTTGATGCCTGCAACATGTTCAAAAAAAGTTGAGACTGAACATGTTTACCATTGTGTTACATCACCTTTCCTTTCAACAACATTGTTATTTAGAAGCTGAGGACACCAATTGTTGTAGTTGTGGAAGTGGATTTTTTTCCCACTCTTGCATGTTTGCTATAAGACTTGAGCTGTTCAACAGTCCAAGGTTTCCGTTGCTGCTACATAATATTTTTAGTGGGAGACGGATCTTGGCCGCAGGTAGTCTAGTCTAGCACCTGCACTCTTTTACTATGAAGCTATGCTATTGTAACAAATACAGAATGTGACTTAGCATTTTCTTCATGAAACAAGATTCATCCCTGATCCCTGAAAAAGATGTCATCTAGATGGCAGCATATGTTGCTTCAAAATATGTACGTATTCCTCAGCATTAAATGTGCCTTTGCAGATGTACAACTTACCCATGTTATTGGCACTAACACACCTCCATACCATTACAGATGCTGGCTTTAGCATTTTGCATTGGTAACAATTGAGAAGGTCTTTTTTCTCTTTGGCCATTATTTCCAAAAGCAATTTCAAAAGTGGTCATCTATTTTGCGTTAGTCCATCTAAGATTAGCTTTAGCCTAGAGAAGCCCGTGCCATGTTTTTCTTCAGACCAGTAACTATATAGTGAATGAAAAGACCAGAGCATATGGATTTGAGAGCCTGGTGTTTCCAAGTTTTAATTTGCATTTATAGGTGCTGCAAAAAACCTTTTACTGACGAAGGTTATATGAAGTATTGCTGTGCCCATGTGGTTATATTTATTACAGAAGCCTGTTTTTATGCACTTCACACACACAGATTTCTTCCAGTTCTCAGAATTTTTATGTATGAAATGCAATTGTGCACTGAAAAACATTGTTCTTAAACTGTTTAACTATTCACTGACACAGGTTTTTGCAAAATAGCAACTAAGCATTTTGTGAGTGCTCCTTTTATACCCAATCAGGACAGAATCAACTGTAACTTGTTTACCTGTTTACCTGTGGAAAGTTTTAAAACAGGTGTGTTTGATCTTTCCACAAACTTCCCAGTCTTACACTGCCCCATCCCAACTTGAAGTAGCTTATATTTGCAAAACTCAATAATGTCCCAGTGATGGCACTTTATGGCATGAAAATTTGTGAAAAAATAGTTGATTTATTAAGATACAAAAACAAAATACACTTCCCTGACATAAAACTCCTCAGTATGGTCTGTTTTATATAGCCTAATATAAAGTTCAAAAGGGAATGGAAAAATGTGTTTAATCTTATTTTCATGTCTGGATACTTTTGCACATACAGTGTGAATGCAGCTTCAGTGGTGAAGAAGGTCTTGCTGAACTTTGCTGGGTAGATCTGGCTTATCAGGAGCTGATTATGATCATTTGGGGACCTTAAGCAACACCCCTTTTGGGGCACCCACAGTCTACTCAGTCTAATCATATTCTTTTCTATGCAAGAATTAATGCTTAATTAATTTTGATAAAGAAACAATACAAGAAAATCTCTGGAGTAATTGCACTTTTTGACAAATATTAAATTACTTTTTAAAAATTATTTAAATAAAAAACTTAGGATGCTAATTAAGATGTTAATTGCAGGTGTACCTTAAGAGATAAGGTAAGAGATACGTTAACTTTAGAGCAGTAAACTTCAGATGTGACTCTCTCTCTGTCCCTCTCTCAGATGGTAGTGTGACTGAGCCCGACATGTCTGCCTGTTTCTGTCCTGATCACAAGTCACCCATGGTGCTGTTTCTGGACAGAGTCTATGGCATAGAAGACCAGAGCTTCCTCCTGCATCTGCTGGAGGTGGGCTTTCTGCCTGACCTGCGGGCTGCCACCTCCATGGACACGGTAAGTCTAGTGGGGGACCACAACCACATTTACCCTCATCCTGCCTTGTATGATTATGTACAACATGATAATAAGCCATATTATGCATAATAAGCCATAGCACAACTATGTGTTACACCAAGGAGGGCTCCAAATCTCCAAATCTTAAATAGTATAATCAAAAAGGATTAAAAATATTCATTACAGTCTTTTGCTATGAGGCACATGCACTTACCATGAAGCTTGATGAAAATGTGTTCAAATTTTTATTTTGCCAAAATTGTGCTTTATGGCTGTAGTCTTGACTAAACTAAATGCCACTATCAGGTGAAAAAAACTGTAGTGTATTTGCTACAAATTATAACACACTCTAAAACAGAAGCCACTGGCCAATTAATTCAGTCCATTGGCCACATTTAGCTGTGGGGCTGAACTTTGGACACCCTTACTGCTCTTTTATCTTAGAAAACCAACAAAGCACGTCATTTGACCAGGGGCTCTCAAACAGCTGTACATGCTAAGTTGTGAATTCAGGCATTGTACATCATATTCTTGTTAACGACATTTCCTGTTTTCCAGGGTAGATCACTGTAGTCTAAAATTGAGTTTGTGACGAGAGACTTGACATTTTGTCATTTGAGGTTTCACAATTGGGCCCCCCATAGTGATTCCCTGTTGAGTTGCTGCGTCTGATCAGGTCTAGAATAGCTGTGTCTCAGTTTGTTTTGGCTTCCTCTTACGCAAGCCTCCAGTGCTCATGGTTAGCGTTAACGTGCTAAGAGCTAAGAATAGCTCCAGATCCTGCTGCTGCTATGATTTCCAGATGAGGAGCAACACTTTGATGCTAGCTGAAGAGCACTAAAGATCACGTAGTCAGACTTAGTCAGGCAGTTATCTAATAAAAGTCTGGTGGCTTCCCACGCAACAGGAGAGGCGAATTGAAAATGTGATCTGACGTGCAACCCAAGTCTGTGTGTGTGTGTGTGTGTGTGTGTGTTTTCGCTTTTCTGCCTCTCTGATGTTGTGGTGCTCTCTGACATGCAAGTGGCTTTTTAAAGATAAATGTTGCTTTACGGACCTTGTAAAGCTCATGTTGGGGCTCAAAATATTAGCCTTAATAGAGTAAGGTCAACACAGTGGGTTTGCTTGGCAAATTAGCAGGCTAATGCTGTAGAGCTGCAGAGATACACTATCACTTGTCTCCCTTCACACACCTATGAACTTGAGTGAGATCTCATTTTAAATCCACAGGGTTTAATATGATGTTGGCCCACCCTTTGCAGCTATAATACAGACAAAGCACTTCATGTAAGTCGCTCTGGATAAGAGAATCTGCTAAATGCTGTAAATGTAAATGTTAACAACAGTTTCAACTCTTCTGGGAAGGCTGTCCATAAGGTTTAGGATTGTGTTTATGGGAATTTTTGACCATTCTCCCAGAAGCGCATTTGTGATGTCAGACACTGATGTTGGCTGAGAAGGCCTGGCTCACAGTCTTTGCTCTAATTCATCCCAAAGGTGTTCTATCAGGTTGAGGTCAGTTTTCCACACAGCCAAGTTTTCCATGCCAAACTCATCCATGTCTATATGGACCTTGCTTTGTGCACTGGTGCACAGTCGTGTTGGAACAGGAAGGGGCCGTCCCTAAACTGTTCCCACAAAGTTGGGAGCATGAAATTGTCTAAAATCTCTTGGTCTGCTGAAGCATTAAGAGTTACTTTCACTGCAACTAAGAGTCTAAGCCAAACTCCTGAAAAATAACCTCACAACATAATCCCCCCTCCACCAAATTTCACACTTGGCACAATGCAGTCAGACAGTACCATTCTCCCGGCAACCGCCAAATGTAGACTCGTCCATCGGATTGCCAGACGGAGAAGCTTGTTTTGTCACTCCAGAGAACACATCTACACTGTTCAAGAATCCAGTGGCAACATGCTTTACGCCACTGCATTCAACATTTTGCATTGCACTATGCTTGGATGCAGCTGCTCGGTCATGGAAACCCATTCCATGAAGCTCTCTATACACTGTTCTTGAGCTATAATTAGGTACTTCCTTCCACACGTTTATAAAAGTTCTTTTAAAAGGAAAGGTCAGGAAAAAATGCTGACAAAAACAGGATTTTTCAAAAATTAAAAATCATTAAAAGATACAGAGAAAATGGGACTCAAAGGGACTCATAAAAACCATGCAAGACTTGGTAGACCACCAACACTGTCACCATCAGATCAACAGTACTTAAAAATCAGAGAAGGATCTTTAAGAGAAAGATCTTTTACTATCCACAGGTGTTTCTGTCAATCATTCCACTGTGAGAAGACGACTCGATTTCTGTGCTGTCAGAACTAAACGCTCTATAATTATTTCAATGTTAGAACTGTATAATGTTCCTTTTGAAGAGAGACACACTGCACCTCTTTCTGTGTAGATCACGTCCTCTATTTCTAACCTATTTCTATATCACTGTTAAAATGGTATGAAAATATTGGAATGCTAGAAAGCATACAGAACTAATTCTGATAAATGTCTAGCTCTCCCATCAATTTCCCAACACTGTAGATTCAGATTTCTCCTTTTGTAACATCAGACAGATTTACAGAGCGTGGAATGCATATAAAAATGCCTATTTATTAATGAGTATGAATGTCATAAAAAAAGAAAATTAAGGGTGGTTTATAACTTCTTTTATTTCATAATACCAATGCATTGTTAATACTAATCATAACAATTATGATCTTTTGCAGAGATCCTCCTATATCCCATGAAACATCTGCTGAACACACTCGTCTTCTTGTTCTTCCCTTTATTTACTATTCCACTGCATTCATACATGGAGCTTCTACTCTGGCTCTTTCTGGCACTTTGTTCTTCCTGTCCTCTTTAATCGTCCTCTCCTTTCTCCTCCACTCCTCCCAGGTTCTCTCCCTCCATCTGTCTAAATGTATTTGTCATTAGGCATCATCAAATTTTAATTCTGTGCACAATCATTTTATAACTAGTAAATAAAGTAAATGCTCACATTGTCTTTCTTAAATGGTGTCCTGTTTGAATATCAGGCTTCATTTGGCCTAGAAACTTTTTTATTTATTAATAATAAGTTTCACATTAATTTGCTAATAATCATGATTCTTACTTGCTCTCACCTCCCCTACCTTTCTCCTCCTATGGCTCACTTCACCCACCATCTGCTGAGCACACTCTTCTTCTTTTTCTTCTCTTTTCCACTTCACACTTCCAGGGAGCTTCCGTTCTGGTTCTGCTGTTCTGGTCTTCTCCTGCTCTGAGGTTCATTCTTTCAGAGTTCTCTCCGTCCTCTTTCATCCTCCTCTCTTCTCTTCTCAGCTCCTCACAGTTTTTCTGCCTCAATCTCCCCAGAATTCATCTACTTTGTTCCTCAGCTTCTGCCTTGACCTCAGCAAGCTTCTTTGCAAACTCTGCCTCCAGCTCCAGTTGGTGTAAAGACTGTTGCTTTCTGTTTCTCTTCTCTTTCATGCTCCTCCTTTCTTTCTCCACCTGTCTGACTCTCCATCCTCATCACCTCTTTCTCTCTCTCACACTCTCATAGTCTCACCTGCTCCCTCTCTTTGAATTAACTCTTCATCTTTTCTTTCTGTACTTCCAGCTTTTCATCCACCTCTTTCCTCAGCTCCTCTATCTCCCTCATCCACACTTCATAGCTCTCTTGGTGGAGCTTTAGCTGTTTCTTGTCCTCATTTCTCTCAGTCCTCATCCACCAGATCATTCTCCTCAGCTCCAGCTTCTCAGCCTCCTCCTCCCGTGTATATTACGCCAACCATTTCTTCTGTTTCATCCTCTCTTCCTCCATCTGTTTCCTCTCTTCCACCATGATCCTCCTCTCCTTCTCAAGTTCCTTCTGTTTCTCCTTTGCCTTCTTTATATATTCAGACATCTCCTTTCTCTCTTCTGCTCTTTCTCTCTCTCAATCCACTCGCTGTACTCCTTCTTCTCCTCTTTCTCTTTCTCCATCTGCAACCTCTTCCTCCATTCCCTCTCCATTCTCCTTTCTCTCTCTTTCTCTCTCCTTCTCCATTCTCTCCCTGGCTTTATCCATCTCCTTCAACCTCTCCTCCAGTGCTTTTTGTTCCTTCCTGCAGATTTTCTCCTTTTTCTTTTGTCTCTTTTCCTCCTTCCTCAGGTTCTTCGTCTCCTACATCAACTTCTCCATCTCTCTGAGGTTTTCCTCTTTCATCAGCATCATCTCCTTCCTCACCTGCCTCATGGAGTCTGCGTTTGTTCTCAGCTTCTCAATGTCCTCCATCCAGGAGTCTTTCTCCTTCCTCATTCTCCTCTCACTCTTTCTATACCAGTCTTTGAGAATGTCTTTGGACTGGATTCAATTTCAGTCCATTTCTGTAGTCCATGTTATGCCCATATTAGGTATTCTGGGTTTAAGCTCGTCTATGATCAGAATGAATGGGGTTTTCGAAAAACCTCTTTCGCACCCTGTGGTGGATGAAAATATTCAGACCCCCCCCGATACATTTGAACATTCTTCTCTCGAAAATTACTGGATTCTCCAAATTATGAGGTCATTAAAGAGTTGAAATGTGAGTATTGCTACATGTGAGCTACTGCTACCTCTCACTAAATTGACATCATTAGGCTGATGGCCTCAGTCTTAAAAACTGAGATCCCCAGCACGATCTTAAGAGCCATTCCATTTCTATATAGTAACATAAATGAAGTGTGTTAGGTGAAGGGATCATGAGAACAGAACATGTAAAAAATGGCAGGCAATGCTGTTTATAAGCAGTAAAATATTTGAAAATGCTCTGTATTTTGAAACTATAACATTAAATTTTCTGTGTTCAGACTGGGCTAATAGCAAACTACTCCCACTGTTATATATGATACTGGTATGGCATCTGATACAACTTAAGTACTTTACCCTGCTAGCTTGCTAGTTAACAAGCTAAAGGCTACACTAGCTGAGGGCAAGTGTGTTCTACGTATTTCAGGTGGCTACTTGTGTAACATAAAGTGCTGAGTCAAAGTTTCAAGTGCATGACAAAAACAGCATGAAAACGGGACCTAAGAGATTTACAGTAGGGAAGCTGGCATGTTTCCACACCAATCAGTCCCCATTTTATGGGCATAACATATTGCCATGACCGCTTACTTTCCAAAAATGGTGGTGTGGTTCTAATTTAACCCTGTCCTTTAAGTCAGAATGATCTCTCTTACTGTTAATGGTGTCTTCACAGATGTGCAAGTAACTCATACCATGGGCTCTAAAAAGTCCCATACCATGACAGATATTGGCTTTTGAACTTTATGCTGGTATCAATCTGGATGGTCCTTTTTGTTCTTTGGCCCAGGCAACACAACCTCCATTACTTCCATCAATAATCTAAAATGTTGATTTGAAAGATTACTATAGGTTTAGAAGCATGACTGCTATCTGAGGGATCAAGGGTCACAGGCATTCAGTTGTGGTGTTTGTCCTTGGCCTTTACATCTTACATTGCTGCGATTGCAACTTTTTTGGAATGTGTTACAGGCATAACTTTGAGAATGAGCCTTATTTCCAAAATACACTGAAGTTGATAAAATGTCAGATGTCTTGTGTTTGTACTATTTTCATTTATATACAGGCCAAAATGTTATAAATCACTGCTTCCTGTTTTTATTTGCATTCACTTACTTTTCCAATGTTTAATGTGTTACTCAGAATTGCTTTGGTCGAAGCAGAAAGACACTAATCACTTTCACTAGTATCCCTGGTTCCACAGTTGAAACCTCACACTAGCGTCTTGTTTAAGCTGCAGTCCTCTTAAGTTCTGCTTTAATATTTTGGCAACAGTATGATTTTGCATATGCCATTTACACTAAAAAACAAGAGATTGGTAGAAGTACACAAAACCTAAAGTTCAAGTTCAAATATATTACATAGATGGATCGGTCTACTGAACTGGTTCAAAGTCAGACTAATATCCTTTTGCTTTAAATACCTATACCTTAATTCTGTTTATATTTTATTAAAATAAATTATTGAGCATTCCATTTACTAACAGAAAAATCAAAGTTCTAAAATACTAAACAATACTAAAACTTTATGAGATGTTTTGCTTGGGATAATTTTAGCTAAATTTGACCATAACTTAAAAACACTGGCTAGTACATGACTAGCCAACACAGCTCTGAACAATTGTACACATAAAATACACACACATTTTTCATTAATACATAAAAAGCTTCACATAATTGCAGTGTCTATAATGGTAGTGACGTTCCTTAATGTTAAACACAATTTTTCAAACCTTGGGACACTTAGGACACATTTACTTCAAAACAGTGGGATCTAACTACCCATCATGTGGCCATGAGGCACAGAGATGCGTTCTCACTTCCTGCTCTAAAATGCAGGGGTGTGGCTAAAATAAGGCTCTGCCCATGGACAAAAAACAGTAGTGACATTGAAAGCAAAGTTTTTTTATTTAAAAATGAAACTTATGATAAAAGAAATTTAAAACGATCTTTAAAAAACATTTTAAAAAATCTAATTTAGAGGAACAGCCACCTCCCAATAGGCAAATCTCTATAAATTATGATTTCGTATATATTTACCTTATTACTGTCTCAATTAATGACTTGGATTTAAATGGATCATAACATAATCTTTGGATATATCTAAGGTCTGAATACTATTTTTGAATTATTTATTTTTTGAAAACATTTTAGGACATTCCATATTCATCTCTGCATGACTATTTTCAATCCCTCTTTATCCATAATTAAACAGACTGTTGCTGTTAATGTGCCCTTAAGACTTGCATGTAAATAAGCAACTATTGTGGTTGTCCTGTATTGGGCTTCATTCAAAAAGTAATCTAGTTGCTCTGGGTCTGAAAAGATGTGTAGCTGCTATTATTAAGAAAAGAAAATATAACAAAAAGGGACTGACCACCCCAGAGTCCAGATCTTAATATTACTGAATTTGAATTTGTTTGGAATTTCTTGGATCATGGGAAGCAGAAAAAGCAAACAACTTCTAAGACTGAACTTTGTAGATCTAGAAAAATTTCTCAACTGATATCTTTGAATAATTTAAAGCAAGTCTCCTAAAACGAGCGGAGCTCTAATGGAGTCAAAGAGTGGACACATGAAATACTGAAATAGGAATAACTTGTACTTAGTAGCTGTTTAGACTTGAAATTGAATAAATGAAGTTAGTCTGTTTTGCAGACTGCTATATAATAACTTTGCAGCTGAAGTGCAAAACTGAAGAAGCAGGGTTCAGCCACAGGACATATTTGAGTCACAGCTGAGAAAAGGGGAAAGTTGTGCAAGTTAGGTTTCCCCCCCCACACTGTTTCTTCTTTTCTTTCTAACTCTGACTAATCTCTCTGTAGGACACACTGAGGACCACTGAGACAGCTCTGGCTATGAACCGGTACATCGGTTCGGCCATGTTGCCACTTCTGACCCGCTGTGCCACTCACTTTGCCAATACAGAGCACCACGCAGCACTCATTGACTCTACGCTCCACACCATCTACCGGCTGTCCAAGGGCTCCTCACTCACCAAGGCCCAGAGAGATGCCATCGAGGAGTGCCTGCTGGCCGTCTGCAAGTGAGATCATTAGTGTTTTACACTTTTTAGGCAGCTTTGTTTTTTTTTGCCATGTTTTGATGAGTTAGTTACACAGAAGTGCTATGTGGGTTTTTTCTACAGGTACTTGAGACCCTCCATGCTTCAGCAGTTGTTGCGTCGGCTGGTGTTTGATGTGCCTTTGCTGTCTGAGTATTGTAAGATGCCTCTCAAGGTAACCTACAACAAGATGGAACAGTCGTTTTTCTGTGGGTGGTTTGCAGCTGATGTTGTCCCTATTTCTTTTACTGTTCTTTCTCTCTTACAGCCACCCTTTCACTTTTTATCTTCTACTACTTATCAGTACCCCACAATGTTCTCGGAACACTGCAATCAGTATTCAGAAGCATGGAATCATTAATATTAATGTTAATGTTAAGTGTATAAAGTGACTCTAATGTGCCAGTCCTGTGCAAATTCACATATTCCAAATAGTCATTGCTGTTTTTACATCTTAATAGGAAGCTAGATATATCTCTATATATAGGGAGATAAATCAACCGAGAAACAGCAAAGAGAATAAACAGATGTGCCCAAAATGATGACTAGATCTGCAGATTATTCTGCTGTCAGCTCCATAATTATTGGCCAGATGGGTTACAAAGAAGGTCATGAAACAAGTTAATTAATTCAGTCTCACCCTGAAAATACAGTAGAAATTCAGACCTTTAATTTAAACACATTTAAAATAGGTAAGACCCTTATTCAAAAATGATATTTTTCTCTCATATGTCATATGTTTACATACACTTAAGTCATTTCAACTCATATTTATCCCTTCCACAGATCCCATACCAACCACATATTTTAGCAAGTAGGTTAGATACCCTACTTTGTACATGGCATAAAAAATTTTGTGGAATATTTCACTTATAATTAACTATATTCAGATTCCAGTAAGTCAGAAGTTTCTGTACACCAAGTTGACTATGCATTGAAATAGCTTGGAAAATTCCAGAAAATGATATCATGGCTTTAGAAGCTTCTGATAGGCTAATTGACATAATTTGAGTTCATTGAAAGTGAACCTGCGGCAGGCTTACTTCTTTCTTTGCTTGCCATCATGGGAAAATCAAAAGAAATCAGCCAAGACATCAGAAAAACAATTATGGACCTCCAGAAGTCTGGTACACCTTTGGGAGCATTTTCCAAACATCTGAAGGTACCACGTTCATCTGTTCAATCAGTAATATGGAAGTTTACGTCATGGGGCCACGCAGCCATCGTAGCATTCAGGAAGGAGACATATTCGGTCTCCTAGAGATGAGCGTACTTTGGTGCGAAAAATAGAAATCAATCAAAGAACAACAGCAAATAACTTTGTGAAGATGCTGCAGGAAACAGGTACAAAAGCATCTGTATAAACAGTAAAATGTGTATTATAATAACATGACCTCAGAGCCCACTCTGAAAGGAGGAAGCCACTGCTCCAAAACCACCATAAAAAACCCACGTTACAGTTTGCAGCTGCATGTAAGGATGAAGATCTTACATTTTGAATGTTATCTGGTCTGATGAAACAAAAATGGAACAGTTTTGCCATAATGACCATTCTTATTCATGGAGGAAAAAGGGGGAGGCTTGCAAGCCCAAGAACACTATCCTAACCATGAAGCATAGAGGGGTCACCAGCATCATGTGGGGGTGCTTAGCTGCAGAAGACACTGGCACACTTCACAAAATAGATGGCATCACGAGGAAGAAAAATTGTGTGGAGATGTTGAAGCAACATCTCAGAACATAAACTAGAAAGTTAAAGCATAGGTGCAAATGGGTCTTCCAAATGGAACCTTTTAAGCATACTTAAAAGGTTGTGGCAAAATGGCTTAAGGACAACAAATTGAAGCTTTTGGAGTGGCCATCACAAAACCCTGACCTCAGTCCCATAGAAAATGTATGAGCAAAACTGAAAAAACATGTGTGAGCAAGGAGGCCTACAGACCTGGCTCAATTTTAGCAGTTCTGTCAGAAGGAATGGGTCAAAGTTCCAGCAACTTTTGTGAGAACCTTGTGGAAGGCTACCAGAAACTGGGTAAACTGGGTCATGGTTAAAGGAATAGTTTGATAACAATATATTGTATTCATGTTCTGTATTTATTGTAATATTAGTATCTTTCAACGAAACTAAACACATACTGGCCAGATAAACAGCTTTTTAATTCTAATTTTCTCACACTCCTAAATTATCAAATAAAACCTTATTTTACAGTTTGTCAGTGTTTAGGAACTGGTCATCCATAACTTCTTGTTCCACTAAGATTTCCTGTTTCTGCTACATGGTAGAAGTTCCTATGTTGGCAATTAAGGTTGCACAAAGTACTATATGCAAAGGTGCCAAAGCAAAAAGTAATAATTTTCTATTAGGTTTAGTGTGAGATTGAGCCAATTAATCAGGTATTTTTTGCACATCTTTAGCAAGGGTGTCAATAATTATTGAGCTGACCATAAAATTAAATAAAGCTGTAGCATCAAGAATTCTGTTCTAATGATCATATAATGATTATTCTCTATGCCTGGTATTCCAAAAGTAGTGATGAAAAATAGTTGAAACAGTGACAACAGTAATAATTATAATAATATTATATAATAATATGTCCTTTTGCATGGACAATGTTGTTCCTGTGAAAACTGTATGCTGCTTTGCTAACAACAAGCCCTGGATAACCAGCGATGTCAAAGGCCTGCTGAATAAGAAGAAGAGAGTCTTTAAAGACAGCAACCAGGAGGAGCTTAGGAACGTACAGAGGGAGCTCAAAGTCCACTTGCGAGAGGCCAAGGAGTCCTACAGGGTGAAGGTGGAGCACAAGTTAAGGGAGAATAACATGAGGGAGGTATGGAATGGTATGAAGCCCATTACAGGTTGCAAGCAGAGGATGGACAGTGCGTTAGACGGTGGCACAGAGAGAGCCAATGAGTTCAACATCTTCTACAACCGGTTTGACTGCCCTGTTCAGATCTCCACAGCACCTGCATGTCCAGTAGTCACCTCCACACCCTCCCTCTTCTCAGCTCCTGGCACTTCAGTCTCTGTCTGCCTGGACATCAGCACCTCATCTGCTCCTACTGATATTCATGCCACCCTAATAGACGCTGATGGCTCAGACATCATGACCCCCTCTACCCCCTCTTGACACATCAAGGCATCTGAGCTGATCTGCAGCACAGATATAGCCCCCCCCCCTCTGCACACCTTCAATGCAGATCAAGTTAGAGGTGAGCTGAGGAAACTCCACACAAGGAAAGCTGCTGGTCCGGACAAAGTATGTCCTAGACTTCTAAGGTCCTGTGCTGCTGAGCTGGGGCCACCCCTACAACATCTTCAACCTGAGTCTGCGCTTGGGGAGGGTTCCCACACTGTGGAACCCATGCCTCATTCCAGTACCCAAGAGGGGGTGACCCAATGAACTCAATGACTTCAGGCCTGTTGCTCTAACATCCCATGTCATGAAGACACTGGAGAGCCTTCTTCTACACCTTCTCAGACCCCAGGTTCGACATGCAACAAACCCCCTGCAGTTCGCCTACAGGGAGAAAGTGGGAGTGGAGGATGCCATGCTATACCTCCTCCATCGTGCCCACTCTTATCTGGATAAGGGTGGTTGTGCTGTAAGAGTCATGTTCTTTGATTTTTCCAGTGCCTTTAATACCATTCAACCCCTCCAACTTGGAGACAAGCAGGTTAACATGCAAGTGGATCCACACCTGGTCTCCTGGATTACTGACTACCTCACTGGCAGACCTCATTATGTCAGGCTGAAGGACTGTCCATCAGAGACTGTGGTCAGCAGCACAGGAGCACCACAAGGGACTGTACGTTCCCCCTTTCTGTTCACATTTTACACCTCAGACTCTTGGTACAACTCTGAAACGTGCCACATGCAGAAGTTTTCTGATGACACTGCCATCGTGGCTTGTGTAAGGGGAGGGCAGGAGGGGGAGTGGCAGGTTGCTGTCACAGAGCTGCTCAACTGACAGATTCAGGAGATCCTTTGTCCCCAGAGCCATCAGGCTCTTCAACTCTTCCCAGGGGGACCAACAGAGAAGGGGGGGGGGGGGGGGGGGGGGCTGAATCTGTATCTCATGCTTATCTTGTGTTTATCTATTCATCTGCGCATTTAGACAGCATGCTGCACATATTGCACTTTCTGCGTAGCAGTTGCGCATCTTGCACACCTGGACATTAGACACTTTATTATACAATATATACACATATTTATTTATTCATTCTGTGGTCGTTATATGCCGTCATCTGTAAATTTTGGTTCAGTCATTATTGCACTGCATCTCGCATCTCAGGTTATAGATATTATCACAGTCTGTGGTGTTTTTTTTCCTCTATTTGTATATATACCTGTAGATAGGATCTGGTCTATTTATATTGTGTCTGCTACTGGCAGCTAAATTTCCATCAGGATCAATAAAGTGTCTGTCTGTCTGTCTGTCTGTCTATCTAATAATCAAATGAAAGCTTTACAATTAAAAATGTACTTACTACTAATAATGTGATTAAATGAAAGCTTGTTCTTCTACATAACAAAATACTGCATTTATCCACAGCTTTTGACTAACCACTATGAGCAGAACTGGAAGTATTACTGCCTGCCCTCTGGTTGGGGCAGTTATGGGATGGCCTCTGAGGAAGAGCTGCTGCTCACTAAGAAGATTTTCTGGGGAATCTTTGATTCACTCTCACAAAAGGTAAAACTCCAGTGCTTGTCTGGGTTCCCTTTTTTAACTCTTGGTTCCTCTTAAGCCTTCTTCTCTTGCTCTTAGAGGGTTTTTCTTTGCAAAAGATACCATTGGTTTCATTTGGGCCTTGGACCCAAAATTCTGTAAGGCTAAATATAATTAAAAAAAGGACTGAAAATATGCTAAAATACAATTTGTTTTCAGATTTGAGTACTTTATATTTGAAGTATTGGTTTGAAGTGTTCAGCACTTTCTTGGTCTTAAAGGTCATAGAAAATCTGGTAAACAAATCCTTCACACTTCTCACCTTCTGAAGGAGAAAACAAATCAATCATTTAAAAAAAATAAGCATTTTATTCATTGATTCCAGCCTCTTCCCTTTGGTGTGGCTTAAATTGCCTTTCCTCATGCTTTTAGCTCAGGCTATTACTCAAGGTCACCTGTTATTTTTCTGATATATTATGTTTTGTTTACCAAGTGCTTTAAATGCAAAAGGCTGAACCAGAACAATCACTGTTTCAGCTAATAACATTATACCTGTTTTATACTTGAATGGTCGTTTTTTAAAAGTTCTGGACACCTCTGTGTTTGTGTACGTGTTGTGTAGAAGTATGAACAGGAGCTGTTTAAGATGGCCATGCCATGTCTGAGTGCTATAGCTGGAGCTTTGCCACCAGACTATGTGGACTCATCTCTTAGCACCACACTGGAGAAGCCGGTCTCAGTGGATGCTCAGGGCAACTTTGACCCCCGACCCATCAGCACCACCAAGTGAGTGAGAGGAAAAGAGTGTGGGCGCATTTGTATGCGTATATGGCCGAAAGTATGTGGACACCTGACACACCTATATGAGCTTGTTGGACATCCCATTCCAAAACCTTGGGCATCAATATGGTGTTGCTGCCCTTTGCAGCTAGAACAGCCTCCACTCTTCTGGGAAGGCTTTCCACAAGATTCTAGAGTGTGGGAGTTTGTGTCCATTTAGTCAAAAGAGCATTTGTGAGGCTTTGCTCGAAGTTGATGTCTCCGTTCAACCCAAAGATGTACAGTGGGGTTGAGGTCAGGGTTTTGTACAGGCCACTGGAGTTCCTCCACACCAAACTCGTCAAAGCATGTCTTTACAGAGCTTAGTGCACAGAGACACAGTCATGCTGGAGCTAAGGCACCTATCCCAAACCCTGTACAACTAGATTAGATTCCCTGATAGTGAAGCATGATTCCCAGATTTGTCTAATGGATGAATGTCAGTTTGGCAGATGCCAGGAGAACCCCATGTACCAAAATGCATAGTGACAACAGTAAAGTTTGGGGGAAGACAAGGCTAACTTACTTCTGTAACACCTTTCATACACTGCTGTCAGTCAGAGAGCTACAATCTAAAATACAGAGATGATAGTACAGAGAAAAAGTAGCATAAAAGAGAAAAGAAATTAACATGATTAAAACAGTAGATTTTAAACTAAAAGAATAATTAACTTAAAAATCTAATAAAAATAATAAGTTAAATACTGAAGGGCAGGTAGAGGAGAGAAGTGCAGTAGAGATAATTAAGCTGAAAGCTGCTCAAATAGGAACATTTTGTCTCTAGTGTCAGGGCTCTTCTAATTTTCTATATTAATTGGTTTCATTTAGGAGCAGCAGAGTAGCTCAGTGCTGCTTCTCCTTGTTTAGTCTTTACCTTTAGCAGGACAACCTAAATAGTTCCCAATGATGTGGGAGTTCTGCCCAGCCCATGTCACTGCAGCATAGCAGATAAATACTCTGCTCCTTCACTACTACACTACAAAGTCATTTATCAACATGTAATAGCACTTCAAGGGCTATTGTAATTTGCAGCCAGTGCAAACTCCAACCAATGTTTGGCATTGCACATAGTGATCTTAGGCTTGTGTGCAGCTGCTCAGCCACTCATTTCATGAAGCTCCAGGTCTTGTGCTGATGTTGATTCTAGGGGCAGTTTAGAGCTTTGTTATACATGATGCAACACAAGATTTTTACATTAGGCACTTCAGCGCTTGGCAACCCTTCTTTGTGTGTTTGTATGGTCTGCTGCTGTGGCTGAGCTGTTGTTGCCCCTTGACCTTGATCTAGCAAATCTAGCATGGCAGAAATTTCACAAACTGATTGTGGCAGAGTTACTCATGATTTGACCAAAGGTCTAGACTCTAGAGCTTAACTGCTGGTCTCATTTTCCAATTTAAAACATTTCCACACTGCAGATATTTATACTGCTTATTAATGAATGAAAATGTCCCTCCCTGCTACAAGTTGAGTACATTGGGGTCTCATCACCTTAAAAATGGACTGGATCAGGCTTAATATATCCAATTCCAATCCATTAAATTATGTCTGAATCAGCTTTAATACCACGTATTGGGACACCCCACCCCTGTTTGTGCATTATTGCATGTGGGAATAAGTGCACTTGTGTTTGCGTGAGATTGAATCCAAATCGAAGAATACATTTATGATCTTTATTACAATACTTGCGGTTGTAGCTGGAAACAAAGTGCATAGATATAGTGATCAAAGTTCACCTGTTTCCCAGCTTTACCATTTGCAAAAGAAAACACTGTCATTAGTCATTAGTCCTTGTAATAGAACATTGGTTGAGACTTTCCTCTTTTTACAGCATTTCTCTTCCAGAGAAGCTGGAGTACATCTCTAACAAGTATGCTGAGCACTCCCATGACAAATGGTCCGCGGAGAAGGTAGGATTGCGGCACTCTGCCGAGGAAGCCACTGGGCCTCAATTGCTGGCAAATGAGCTGTGAAATGCACTGACATCTTTATTTTTTCATCATTAATGACAGTTCAATGACAAGCTAGTTTGAGTCTGTAATAAATTAAGCAGTTTTAAAAGGCATTGGAGGTTTACATGGGATTCATAATGGGCCAGTGATGGCTTATTGATTGAGTACTAAGCATGATTTTTTGGGGGGCCACTATCTTGCTAGCTGATTTACTGTAAAATTATTTGCTGACCAGTTATAATGTAGGGTTAGGGTTAGGGCCACAAGTGGCCTAAATTATATACATTTTAACTGGCTAATTGTGTATTGCTGGTTTTTATTTGAGGTTCTAATAAATTAGAATTTAAATAACAGATGATTTACTCAGCAATCTTGATTCAGGGGTCTGTCTCACAACACGGTATCTCAACCTTGCACAGCTGACTGTAAGCTTAGTTGGACCTAACTCTGGTGGCAGTGGCAACAGCACTACTTTTTTGGTGTTACCAGTGCTTTGCTGTTTACATATTAATCACAGCCAAATATCTAAACATGGATTATTGCGTATCTAAACCTGGATTATTAATCACAATCTGGGTTTCTGCACATGCATTAAACACAGCCTGTGTATTTAAACCTGGATTAATCACAATCTGAGTATCTAAACCTGGATTAAGCACAGCCTGAGTATCTAAACTGGATTAAGCACATCCTGAGTGTCTAAACCTGGATTAATCACAGCCTGAGTCAAAAAGCCTGACTAAGTTGAACCTTCTGTGTTAGACCGACTTGGAAACCATGTTTTAGGATAACATTCTGGTAACACTTTCAAGGCTACCTGCATATAGACTCTGTCATGTGTAGTAATGCAGTGTTCAGCCTGTTTACAAATGAGCAGCTTATGCCAGTAGTTGCAAGATGTTTTATAAATTATATGACATTGCCTTGGAATTTCCATTACTTAGGAATGATGCTTTACAAAAGTGTTATAACTGGAACAAATATTCATCACTTTACTTTGAAGTCCCATATTTGAATAGTGTCAATTTCATAAAAAATCTTAAGTTATATTCATAAATAAGTATTGCATTAAAATGTGTTTTTCAGTGCATGTGCTGTCCCTTTGTAGGTATGTTTCAAATTCGAGGTCCATTGTTTTTAGATTGCATACTGTCAGCTTTTGCTCAATATGCATCTCTGCCTGCCTTTATGTTCATCTGTTTATATTCATTGTACATGTTTTGTGAATATATTTTTAGATGTCAGTAGAGATAACAAATTAGTTGTGCTAATACTTCATCTACTTTGCAGGTAGTTTTGGGCTGGAAGTATGGAGATACCATTGACGAGAAAGCCAAGACTCACCCCATGTTGAGATCTTACAAATCACTCACAGAGAAGGTAGAGAACAGTAGAAGACAGTCATGTAGCTCATTGCCCTGTATATTCCCACTTATCCCACTTGAATATGTTAATGTCTATTTCTCTGTTTTTTCTTATCAGGAAAAGGATGTTTACCGTTTTCCAGTGAAAGAGTCTTTAAAGAGCATGATAGCCATGGGCTGGAACATTGACAGGACCAAAGAAGGAGAGACCGTGTTTCAGCAACGGGAGAATGAAAAGATGCGCAAAATCTCCCAGGTGTCTCAGGTAACATTGTTTACATGAATTCCATATGTACTGTGTAGTAGCAGTGGGTGTTTTATCACAAATAAATGCTTGCTTGACTAGTAAATAATACACATTATTACACAGTAGTAGTGAACAGTAGTCCCAAATATTTATATCATGGTATAATTAAGATCACTTTGTAATATGTCACAGTATAGTTTATTTTTGTATATTTTTTAAAATAACGCCCATTTAAGTGAGCTTATTTTGTAGATTAACAGTGTAATGTTACTCTGGGATGTCCCTTGACTTTTAATAAGAACTATATTCGCCAACTGAAGTAAATCTAAAATGTTTTTATTGGGAGAATTGGTAAAAACAGAACTGAACAGTTCATGATCTGTGTTTACAGGGTAGTGGCTTCAACCCAAGTCCAATAGATATGAGTAACGTGCTTCTGTCTCGAGAGCTGCAGGTGTGTATTATTGACTGAAATTAACAGCATTTCTGTTTATTTGTTAATTTGTTCTGTACTGGCACTGGAAACCCCTCAAACAGTTTTATTCATACAGCAAAGCTGACAATACTTTCAGTGTCTTCTGATCATTTTATTACCCTGAGAGACAAAATGTTAACTCAGACTGCTTTGAAAATTTGTGATGATTAGATCAAAGCAGTTGTTCTCTTTTGAAGAGAAGACTTTTTGTTGTGGAGATTAAATGTTTTCTCTAACATGGTATTGTGTTAAGCTGTAAGTGTAGTTCTTACATCTGTATATAACTTAATGTTGATGTTCATTTGTAACGTGTGCTAACACACATGACATTGCCAAAAGAACGTGGATACTCCTACTAAGTATAAAGTGTTTTAGCCACCCCTTTTGCTAATAGGTGTATAAAATCAAGCACACAGCCATCCAACCTACATAGACAAGCACTGGAAGTAGAATAGGTCATACTGAAAAGCTCAGAGACTTTAAATGTGGCACTGTTATAGAATACCATGTTTGCCATAAGTCAGTTTGTGAAATTTCTGCCCTCCTGGATCTCCCCCGATCAACTGGATATGCTAATGTTGTGAAATGAAGGCATCTATGAGTAACAACATCAGCTGTGAAGCAGGAGACCACACAGACTCATCACACCAAAGCCAATTTTGTCTATCAAGCTGCCAGATACTGAAGTGTGGCTGCTTTAGTTTGGTGGATGCCAGGAAAATGCTACCTGCTGAAATGCATAGTTCCAACAGTAAAGTTTAGTAGAGGAGGCACAATGATCTGGGTCTGTTTTTCAGGGTTTGGTCTCAGTCCCTTAGTTCCAGTGAGGGCTAATGATAATGCTACAGCATACAAATATGTTTTAGACAATTACATGCATCTAACTTTGTGCCAACATTTTGGGGAAGACCCATTCCTAATCCAACATGACCCAGTACACAAAGCAATTTCCTTAAGGACGTGCTTTGACCAGTTTGGGGGGATGAAGCTCCAGTGGCCCCACTGAACACCTTTGGTAGGAATTGGAATGTTGATTGTAAGCCAGGCCTTCTCATCCAACATCAGTGTCTGATCTCATGAATGCTCTTTTGGCTGAATGGGCACAAATTTCCGTAGACACGCTATGTCTACACCTTCCCAGACGAGTGGAGGCTCTTTAGCTGAAAAGGTGGGGCCAATTTCATATAAATGCCCATGTCCTCATATAAATGCCCATGTCCTCACATAGTGTTGGCCACATACTGTATTTGCTCATGTGGCCAAGTGCCATTATTCAGAACTGTGAAGACTTTGAATGGTCAGAGTGAATCCAGTGAGGGCAAAACACACACCAAGATGAAGATTAAGATGATTGATTTTTTTAATCTCAATTTACATAGTTTATCCTCTTACATCACACACCTCTATAGCCTAAGAATAACTCAGCCAGTTTGCAGTCTCTCTTAATAGCTGATTATTAATCATTTTGTCTAAGGAAAGTCACTCACAGATTTTCAGAATCCTTTATTGATCCCAGGGGGAAACAGTTGCATTACAGTTGCAAACATTCATATAAAAGAATAAACGCTTTAATAATTTAAAACAAAAGAGAAAGAGAAATTTGCAATATGTACACGAGATTTAAGTTCTTATGAATACAGTAAAGTGGCAGTGACTGATAATAAATATGAAGCATCTTGTATAAAGACGTTCAAATTATTTTACCTCTGAGTTATTGCACCCAATTATTATTATTACACATATGAACAGTACTGTTAGGTATTGAGTTTTGCACAGATAATCCACACATTGTGAATCATACACTGTGGGAGGAGTTATAGAGTTTGATGGCCACAGGTAAGAATGACTTCCTGTGGTGCTCTGTGGTGCATTTTGGTAGAATAAGTCTTGCACTGAATGTGCTCCTGTGTGTCATCACTGTGTCATAGAGTGGGTGGGAGCCATTGTCCATAATGGCCTGCAACTTAGACAGTGTCCTCCTCTCCGACGCTGCCATCAGCAAGTCCAGCTCCACACCCACAACATCACCAGCTTTGCGGATCAGTTTGTGAGTCTGTTGGCGTCTGCCACCCTCAGCCTGCTTCCCCAGCATGCAACAGCATAGAGGATAGCACTCGCCACCACAGACTCAGAGAAGATCCTAAGCATAGTCCGGCAGATGTTGAAGGACCTCAGGCGGCTCAGAAAATAGAGACGACTTTGGCCCTTCCTGTAGAGGGCGTCAGTGTTCTTAGCCCAGTCCAGCTTATTGTCAATATACACTCCCAGATATTTGTAATCCTCCACAATGTCCACACTGACCTCCCCTGATGGACACAGGGGTCACCAGTGCCTTGTCCCTCCTCAGGTCCAACGCCAGTTCCTTTGTCTTTGTCACATTGAGCTGTAGATGATTCTGCTTGCACCATGCGACAAAGTCCTTCACCGTCGCCCTGTACTCTTCCTCATCACCCTTGCTGATACATCCAACTGTTGCAGAGTCATCAGAAAACTTCTGAAGGTTGCAAGTCACTGTGCAGTAGCTGAAGTCTGTGGTGTAGAGGGTGAAGAGGAAGGGAGAGAGGACAGTTCCTTGTGGAACTCTAATGTTGCTGACCTCTCTGTCCCACACAGTGCTGCAGGTGTACATACTGTGGTCTGCCAGTCAGGTAGTAGGACACGAGGGGGGCATCTACTTGCATCACTGTCAGCTTATCACCCAGAAGAGCAGGCCAAACGGTGTTAAATGCACTGGAGAAGTCAAAAACCATGACCCTCACAGTTCTCGGTTGAGCAGGTAGATGATGGCGTCCTCAACTCCCAGGCGAGGCTGATAGGCAAACTGGAGGGGGTCCAGAAAAGGCTGGACCATGGGTCGGAACTGATCCAACACGACCCTCTCCGTGGTCTCCATGACGTGGGACGTCAGTGTAACAGACTAGTATTTATTGTGTAACAGACTAGTATTTTGGTCAAACAGACCTAATAATAGATATTTACTTCACATTTCAGTCACCTTTTATGACTACTCTGATGCTCAGGCATCATAACAGTAATAAGCCATTGGCATTCTGAATTCCATCCTGAGGGAATGTGCATGCTTGAAAGCCTTCAGCACCATGGAGAGCATCCAGCGGCATTGAGATGATGTTCCGCATCTTTGGTTATAATGGCTTGACCCACTGAATCTCTTTCATCTCTCCTGAATGTTTTTCATTGTTTTAATCAGGCAATGGTAGAGGTAGTAGCAGAAAACTACCACAATATTTGGGCAAAGAAGAAAAAGAGTGACCTGGGAGCAAAAGGTACCCACTTTTCTGCATGTGTATATAATATTATTTTTCCATTCAGTGTAGCCCAGGTGTTCTCAAACTTTACTGCCTCAAGGTCCACTTTGTCACTAGTAAGCATGAAGGCTCACAAGGAAAAAAAGCAGCTTTTTTCTTTAAAAACTTAATATTGGGGATTTTTTAGCAGTGTGTCCACTCCTGCAATATGCAGTGTGCAATAGTGAACATAAAATATCTACAGAATTGTAGCAATTTAATGTTATTAAATTAATTAATTAAAAATTAATGTTTCTACAACACTCTACTGTCATAGACTAACATTGAAGGGGGGGGGGGGGGGGGCTTTTTAATGACAAAGTGACATTTCAAGCTCAGCGTGGACCACCGGCACCCAACTCAGCATTGGTCTGAGGGCCACCACAGGGCATTTCAAGGCTTTCTTGTGCGCCACAGCCTGGTGGTTGAGAAACCCTGGTGTAGCCCACTAGCTTATTTATGTATATCTTAAATCCAAAATGTTTTGATATCAACATTATCATCATCATTTTGCAAGATTTCTATGGCAGGTATGTAGTATATTAGAGCTTAGCATATAGATTAATTCAGTAATCACAACCTAAGTGGACGTACGCCTAGGGTACCTTAACATACAATTATAAGGTAACTAATTACACTGTTTTTCCTTCGTTAACCTGGAGGACACTATTTAGTGTAGTCAAAAGTTCTCCTAACTCATATTTTCATTCTGCGTTTTAGTTAACCCTTTGCATATTAGTAATATATAAGTGTAGTAATGGTGTAATGTTTCTTATTGCTGTAGGTGGAGGAACACATCCTTTGTTGGTGCCATATGACACCCTCACAGCCAAAGAGAAAGCTAAAGACCGAGAGAAAGCGCAGGATTTGTTCCGCTTCCTCCAAGTCAATGGCTATGCCATTACCAGGTGTGCATCTTTTAGTATGTAGGTGTGTGTGTGTGTGTGTGTGTGTGTGTCATCGTGCATTATTGTGTTTTAGTATCACCTCAATGTGTTTTCTTGGATAAGATCAAATCTTAAACACTTGATGATTGCCAGGGGTTTGAAGGATATGGAGCAGGACTCTTCCTCAATGGAGAAAAGGTTTGCCTATAAATTCCTGAAGAAGCTGCTGAAATATGTGGACTCTGCACAAGAGTTCATTGCACACCTGGGTAATTTAACTACAATCTGCCCAAATATCTTTAATTTTTGAATAATTAAAAACAAAACACAGCTTTCACTGATAGAAATGAACTTCTTTGTTAAAGTACGCTGTAAAATATGACACTTTTAAATGTATCTTCTGCATCTTTCAGAGGCTATGGCTATTAGTGGGAGGAATGACAGGTCACCTCATGAGCAAGAAATCAAGTTCTTTGCCAAGGTCTGAAAAATTGCTCTACACAAACAACACCACACATTACACTCAAGCCAACAGCTTTAAATGAGCGTTTCTCCAAACTGCCATGTTCATGCTGTGTTTTGTTTATGACTATCTGTAGGTGCTTCTGCCACTCATAGACCAGTACTTCAAGAACCACTCTCTCTACTTCCTCTCCTCACCCAGCAAGAACCTAAGCAGCAGCGGCTATGCCACCAACAAGGAGAAGGAGATGGTCACCAGGTTCATTAGCAATGCTATTATAGTGTTATAAACATGTAATTCAGTATCAGTCAGAAGTGCATTTTTCCACATTTTAGAACAATAGTCGATCATGCAGTTACCAACAAAGTTGGCCTTATATTATAAAACAGATATTATAAAATCTGATTGGCTGAGCTACATTCATAGCCTTTGTATTCCAGCTTCAGAACAGTTCTGTATTTCAGTCATTAAGTCATTAAAGGTATTGCACTGTTAATGGAATAATCTTTGACTTTTCTGCTGCTGTCATGGACCAGTGAGTTTACTAATATAGTAAAAATGCAGTTTTAATTTGATAGGCTGCCAACTTGTTTTCTTAACTAGAATTAGGCTGATCAGCTAGCTAACTGGCTAAACAGTCCTCCAGTAATATTACAGACTTAGAATTAAAGTATTTACTACATGATTTTGTGTAAAACTGCAATATAAACAGTAAAGAATATGTCACTTACATGTCTTACACACTTCAAATGTCTGTTTTAGTCAGATCAGCCTTAAGTAGCCTCAAACCTAGCCTGAATTTCAAATGCCTGCCTCTTCTTATATAGCTTCTACTGTTTTTAAAATTCTGGCCTCTACACCAAAATAGTGCACTTTTTTATCCAGTTTGGAATTGTTGCTGAATCCCAAATGGCTGTTTGTTTGACATATTATGCCCCGTTTGGGTGCAGGAGCCGGTATTCTAATTCCTACATAGTACACTATGTAGGGAGCAGGTAGCTATTTGAGATTCACCCCCAGTGTAGGTTAAGGGACATACAGTGCAGTTAGCTTGGTGCTAAATAAGACTTTAAATCGCATAGATGATATGATAATGATAATTAGCATTGTCATTGCAGTTTTCATGAGCAAAAACTACTTGTAAACGGTTTTGCATTTGATATGTTTATTATTGTATGACAAAAAATTTAAATGATTGCAATGTACAGTGATGGGAGACTAAACATTCCTGTCCTGTTTTAGCAGTTTGTGGTTGCTGAGCCACAAGCTGTGCATTACACTTATTGTATTACTGTTTGTAATAACGCCCTCACTCGTGATAAAATCACTGTAATGCAAAACCTCTTGTGGCTTATTGCTTTATTTTAGATCCTTGATAGCTGCCTCTTTTTGCCTTGATCCAGCTTTGCACAGTCTTTGCATTCTTTTAAGCAGCTGCAAGAAGAGTCTACTGGGATGGTTGAATAGGTTTGACGAGGCTCCATACATACTAAATGCTGGTTGGCTACTGGGATCTACTTACAATGGGGCATTTAAAAATATTTATTACATTTATTTTCCTTTGTTTTGAAAGGAAATTCATACATAAGTATCAGAGTAATTAATATCCATTTTCTTTACCTGTCACAGAAGATTTTAGATCAAATTGTTTTTAAGGCTGAAAATGTTCTGTTCTGTTAGGTGTGTCCAGAGTTTTGACTGGTACTGTACATACATAGTCTGATATATAGCCCATATGAATAATCATGTTAATAACATTAATTATAAACTGATATTTCCGGTTCCCTAGAGTAATACATGCAAAAGAGTCTCATAATGAGAGACAAAATGGAAATAGAAATCTACTCCATAATTTCACATTGTAACGTCTATTCTATTAAATATTCATAATGCGTCTCAAATCTAAATCCAAGCACGCTTCTGTTTCACTTTCCTCTCACATTCATTCCTTATTAACCCCTCTGTGTGTTTTTTTCCACATCTGTTCTCTTTTCCTTCTCAGTCTTTTCTGTAAACTGGCAGCTCTTGTCAGACACAGGATTTCTCTCTTTGGTAAGAGACTCTTTCCCTCTTGCTCTTGTGTCTTGTGGCACTTGGTATAATGAGGTGAATCTACATCTCTGAAATCTGCTTCTTATTGTTCTGTTCAGGAAGTGACTCGACCACAATGGTTAGCTGCCTTCACATCCTGGCCCACACACTCGATACCAGGTACATCATGCTTAGTATTTACTCATCTGTTTCTGGAACTGTGTGTGCACGACCTGAATACTCACATTTTAGCATTTGATAATGGCTACAATCTGAAATCCATCTTAAGTGCCTTAATGCTAATCCGATGTTTTGTTCACACTGCAGAGTGAAACTTTCAGATGGCATCCAGTGAAAAAATAGACACAGCAGATTTTAGCACATGCTTAGGAATAAAGTGTTTTTTGAGGGGTTCAAATAAACTTAAAGAATCTCTAATCAATCTAAAACTCGGTCACCACCTCAAACTCGGACAAGAGGTGACCAAAAAGTTGTTTTCAGTTGTTTTTAAGACAATGTGTTTAAAAAGACACCATTTCCTTTGCTCTCCTGCACTACATATCACTAACATGTTCAAACAGTCTCATCAACACTGTAAGAGTTGCCATATAAGGCTGAATTCCCTATTCTGGCATTTTATGTCTCTTGCTGTAACTGACTTAAGCAGTGATTTTTCATTGTCTTCCATTGTAGTATTTAAAATTTCATTAAAAAACAAACAAGCAAACAAAAAACTTTGCAGCTAACATAAAAAGCTAATTAACAATGAATAATAAAAATGACCATTGTAATCATAACAGTAAACAATGTTGAGAATAGAAAAAAAAACTTTTTTTTCATCAAGATAATAATTTAGAAAATATTTTTATCAATCAGTCAACCTTTATTTTCACTCAGAAATACATTCAGGGTGACCCTCGATTTTAAGGCAGCTGAGAATTCACAACTTAATCAAACACTTAAACAAAATTTTAAAACTTACATCAGCTTAAACTGAAATGACTGAACTACTTAAACAATTTATTGACACTAAACAGTAAAAGCAAACAAGATAAATGGCAATAACAGTAAGTAATAATAGAGTTAAAATTATTGCGATAAAATAAAATGATTGGGGGAAAAATAATTAAATACTAAAATTAAAATGAAAAAGTTAAACTAAACTCAAACAATTACAGGCTGTCTGAAGGTGGATAGAGACAAAAAAATTAACTATATAAAAGTGATATAGTAACACCAGCGAGCCAAATTTTAGAGAGTCCTGTGGTAAATTCCAGCTCACTGGTGCACTGTAGCTAAAAGCAGATTTTCCCAGTTTTGTAAATACTCTTAAGTGCCTGACAGGTGATTCAGTAACTACAGCAGGTTTGTACAGAGATCATAGATGAAATGTAAGCTGGCGTATGGCTGGTGTGTGATTTATAAATAAACATAAGCCAGTTTGGTTCCTGACTGGGACCAACCAACTTTATTATACAGTCTGGAGTGGTGAGTGTTGTAAGGGTCACGGATTTAAGTAATGAATCGCAAGGTGGAGTTATGGTTAAGTTACGTGATACTTTTTTTAATCCCACAAACGGGGAAATTCCAACTCCGCATTTAACCCATCTGTGAAGTGAAACACCACATACACACTAGTGAACACACACACACTAGGGCGCAGTAAGCACACTTGCCCGGAGTGGTGGGCAGCCCAGGGAGCAATTGGGAATTGCATGTGCATGTTCACTTTGCCACAGTGAAACACAGCAGTGTGTATAATTGAAGATTATAGGGGTTCAACAGTTCTATCACTGTATAAAATATGCTTAAGGCTTCCTTTATTGTTAGGTGCACTGTGATTTCTTTTATAGTGAGTGTGCAAGTTTATTGAGAGCACTTATTACTGATTTGTTTTGTCAAAGTAAACATCCAACATGACTGATTTATGACTTATATTTCTATTCATGTGTTTGTTTGTTCAGACTAAATGGCAGAAGTAGCCAAATGTTTTTGTATCAGTCTTAAAGCTCTTGCTGTCTGTCTCTTCCAGAACAGTGATGAAGTCCGGCTCTGAGCTGGTTAAGGCAGGCTTGAGGACTTTCTTTGAGAATGCAGCAGAGGATCTGGAGAAGACTCTGGAGAATCTGAAGCTGGGGAAGTTCACTCACTCCCGCAGTCAGATGAAGGGCGTGTCTCAGAATATCAACTACACCACAGTAGCCCTGCTGCCCATCCTAACCGCCCTGTTTGAGCACATCACTGAGCATCAGTTTGGGGTGGACCTGCTGTGTGAGTTGGGCTACCTTTCTTACAGCACATAGTCCTGACCACTGTGTGATCTGTTACAAACAGTGCATCACACACGTGCTCTGCACTTTATTTGTTGTATAATGCATTTCTGAAGTTTCTACTGCTGGTGACTATTATAACATTTTGACAAGAGTTTGACGCTGCATCTCCATAGATCATGAAACTGCTTATGTCTGGTTTGGTTGGGTTCGGGACATACTTACTCAAATATGTGTGGGGCTCAGGTCAGTTTCATATTCAGGTTCTCATAGGCTGTGTCCCACTTTTTACTGGTTTTACTCTGAATTTTCTCTTACTTTAGTTTTCTCCTTATTTTTTTTTTCTTCTTCCACTTATCTTAGAGCAGTTTTATATCCTGCAATACTGAAGTCACACAATTGTGTTTTTGATAGAATTTAACAAAAAAAAAGGGCCCTGAGGCCCACACTCATGGATGGATGCAAGATAAATAAAATGTAAATCAAATCACGAGAGGACCGTTAAGTGCTGCCAGAAGTTTGTATTAATTTTTTATGGTATGTGTAGTATGTTCTTTGTACAGAAAGCACTTTAAAATCAAACTGGTAAAGGGTAACATCTTATTGTATTAGCATCACACAGCACATTGTGGTATCCAGGCTAAAACAACATTATGGTTGCTGTTTAAAAGCATTACCTGATGATTATATTGCTTAAAGCTGAATTTAAGCATACTTTTAAGCTTTGAACAGCTGTTTGTTTTATATATATATTGTCATTAAGGTGGCTTGAAAAAGTTCTTTTTATTCTATGCTTTTTGTACCATTTTAACAGATTGCAAGCGAGCTAGAACCATGGAATGTTGCAGTAGAGCTTTACAAAAATGCAGCACTTGTGCTTTTGGAATCCATTGCGCATACAGTTTTCGTACAGTGTTCAAACATGTTTTTTTTTTTGCTATTTTTTTTCTACGAAGATATTAATGACAGAATGATGAGAAAATTCAAATCAAAGGACTTCTCTCAAATTGACCTTCAAAGACATTACACACAGACTCATATTCATGTTAGTATATTTATACTCATATATTAGCAACCACCTGGAATACTACAGCAGTGGCTTAGTAACACTACAGCAACCACCTAGGATAGCATAACAATTGTCAACAGCTCAGCAACCACCTGGGATACAATAGTAATGCCTTGGCAACACTTTAGCAACCATCTGAGATATCATAGGAAAGACCTTCAACATCTTAGCAACTTCCTTGGATAACACAGCAACACTTTAGCACCCAGCTGGGATACCATAGCAATGGTCTTGCAACACCTCAGCAAGCACATAGGATACCATAGCATCAGCGTAGCAACAGCTTTGCAAATGATTAGGATTCCTTGGTAGTGTGATACTAACATCTTAGCAACCACCAGGGTAACATCAGAGTGGCCTGTCAGCACTTTAGCAACCACCTGAGATTCCATACAAACAGCCTAGCAAGATCTTTGCTACCACCTAATGGTTGTCGGTTGTTCACTGTCTGTTTTAGTGGATGATGTCCAGGTGTCTTGCTATCGAATCCTGACCAGTCTTTATTCACTGGGAACTGGAAAGAACATCTATGTGGAAAGGTAAGGATACATTCTCTCATAAAATGTTCAAGTTACATAGTAAATAGATTACATAGTTCATTCTTTCCTTAATTGTAATTTAAACACTTATGCTGTTATATTGTCACACTGAAATAAGATTTCATTTGCTGTTTGAAAAAACGAGCATTATTGGATGAAATATTCCTGTAAAGCCTCAGCAAAATAAAACTTAAATAGCGTCTAGATTGGCAGCAATAAACCTGAGATGCTCATTCTTCCTGTTTTACTGTAGACAGCTTCCAGCTCTAGGGGAATGTTTGGCAACTCTGGCAGGAGCCATGCCTGTGGCCTTTTTGGAGCCTCACCTCAATACACACAACCCCTGTTCTGTCTTTAACTCCAAGACAGCACGAGAGCGGGCCAGTGAGTGTCAGCTTTTTCAGATGTTTAATTTTCCATCTGCCATGATGTTTCTGCACAACCTGTGTGCAAGTAAAAATAAACTCATGTAAAATCAAATGGTACATTAGTTGGCAAGCATGCAAAGTCGTTTACTTGTTTCAAGCTAAACTTTTTGCAAAAAAGTAACTTTTATTAATGTGTTGGCGTGAAATTTTGTTTATGCCGCCCGATTAGATTATTCAATAAAATAATTTTTTGGCTTTCTGTGTGAAAATTAGTGAACACATCCTCTACAGGGAACAATTAAATAAATAAGAGATATTAAGAAAATTAAGAAAATAAGAAATATTTCTGCTAAATCTGGTGCATAATTTCTGTATATTTTCAGAGTTTAACATGGGGGAAAAATAAAATCTGTCAATTTTTGTGCAGGCCACATTTTGTTATTTTTTCCCCAGTTACATGTTATTATGTGTGTTATATTCTGCAAATGAACAGTAATAATGCTAAATCAACAAAACATGTTATTTGGTCAGGGGTGTCCAACTTTTGCATGTGACTGTAGAGTCTATATTTAGATCTGAAGCTCCTCATTCACGTTTTCAACCCATTCTTTTCCCTCTCCTCAGTCTTAGGCATGCCAGACACTGTAGAAGAGATGTGTCCAGAAGTGCCTCGTCTGGACTGTTTAATGAAGGACATTAATGACATGTCCGAGTCTGGAGCCCGCTACACTGAAATGCCTCACGTCATTGAGGTGGTGTTGCCCATGCTGTGTAACTATTTGTCTTACTGGTGGGAGAGAGGCCCAGAGAACCAGCCAAAGAGTGCAGCAACTGTCTGCAGTACCACTGTCACCTCTGAGCAACTCAGCATCATCCTAGGGAACATCCTTAAGATCCTGAACAGCAATCTGGGCATCGATGAGGCCTCCTGGATGAAGAGGATAGCAGGTCTGATTAAGAGCTGTAGATAGCAGGACAAGTAGGGGTGGTAATTTATTTATAAGAGTGTAAGTCTAAAAAATGGTTTGGCATGATTTTATTTTAGCTTTAAAACGTATTCATTTAATTGAAAAGCTTAAATAAATATTGTTTTCCTCAAATTCCTCATGGCACAAATAAAAATGAAGGACAAAGAATAGTGGCAAGTGTTACGTCTCCTAGGGGTAGGACGCAGAAACAAGAAACAAGACTGTCCACCCAGAAGCCAGACCAAAACAAAAAAACTAAATAAGAAATATTAAGAACACATCGAGTATGGGTTTGACAGTTTATTCAATGCTTTACACTTTCCTTCTGTCATCGAACTTATTCTCAACAAACCACTGAAACAAAAAAACAAAACAAAGGAAACAACTTCAGGGAGACCCAAGGCCCAAAACAACAAACAAAGAGCCTAATAACAAAATAAATATAACTAACTTAACTAACAAAAGAAAAGAAAAAGAAACTACAAAAACACTGCCCTCACTACACTACCGATAAACAAAGTCCAACAAATCAAACAAAAAGGGCAGGTCACCCCTACGTTTCCTTTCTAAAAAAAAACAGAACTACCATAATATCTTTACTGGCCCACAGAAACCTGTAGGACAGTAAATGAACAAAAAAAACGGTCTGCCGGGGGAGCGGAACTGTGCGAGGCCGAATAAGAAAACCGTTCCATATCGCTATCCATATAAAGGCTTTTTATAACTGGCGCCAACAGGAACAGCCAATCACATGCCGGGAAAACCGAGACGTCAGTCACGCAGCAACAAGGTCCACCTGAGAACACTTGGAGAGAAAGGGAGAGAAAAGGGAACATCCAAACACAGGATGTAACAAGTATATTATCTCATAAAAAAGACCCTTCAGGGTACAATGCTGAGATCAAAAGTCCTTTCACAGACATAGACTGATTCAGTTTGCCAAATAAGATGGTGTGACCTGTTTTATTGTTATATAATTATATTATATATAATATAAAATATAATATATTATTATAATAATGTTATATATATATATATATATATATATATATATATATATATATATATATATATATATATATATATATATATATATATATAATTTCTTTTAAAATAAATAAAATTCAAGGACAAAGGTATAAAGGTGTCCAAGTGCAAAGACTAGTTCAAAAAGGTTTTCTTTAAGGGTAAAAGGATTTAGAAAGGGCTTTATACTGTTATAAAAGCTATAAAATATATAGAGAATGAAATAGAATATAAATATGTTGAATTGATTCTTACAAATGCACATCAGATTCTTTTAAAAAATATTTAAATTATCTTTTCAGAGGCCTTTTTTGTACCCTGCTAGTGTTTTGTTTTATTTTTTTAAGGATAGCAGTATTTGATTTTTTTCAGAAACATCATTAACAAGTTTATTTGTGATTACTTAACAAGGATTTAGCAATTGGCATTATGTTAATTGGTGTGCATCTGTTTCCATTACTTGTTAGCTATATTAGCTTTCTAACACAAACATAAGACAACAAACATATCATGATGGTTTGACTACATTTGAGCTAACGGCAAAGTCGGGTACATTTTACTCTTGAGTGTGATGACATAAATGTGATCTTGGTGAACAAAACAGCCTCAGTAGTTTTCTTCTGTACCATCTTGCATATAGTGTACGCTCAGCCAATCATCAGCAAGGCCAGGGCAGACCTTTTGAAGGCACACTTTCTGCCCACGCTGGAGAAGCTGAAGAAGAAGGCTGTTAAGGTAGTGGCAGAAGAGGAGCTTCTGAAGGCTGACAGCAAGGGCGACACCCAGGAGGCAGAGCTGCTGATCCTTGATGAGTTTGCAGTGCTGTGCAGAGATCTATATGCCTTCTACCCCATGCTTATTCGTTATGTGGACAACAGCAGGTGACACATTTGTATACATTCGGATTAATTAGAGTCAGCTCGTTTTTGATTAATGCCTGATCTAAACCAGGCTAATTGTGTTTCATGATAATAACATTGTATGTTCAAAACGTTTATTATGGTGATTTACAAATTAAAATCTGTTGACAGTGCTGATATACACTATATGGACAAAAGTACTGTGACACACATTACACCTACAGGAGCTTTTATGACACATATTTGGGAAGCTTTTTACAACATTTTGGAGTGTGTCTGTTGGAATTTTTGGCCATTCATCCTATTTGTAAGGTTTGACAGTGATGTTGGAACAGAGGGCCTGGTTCATGATCTCTGTTCTAGTTCATCCCAACTGATTGAGGTCAGGGCTCTGAGCAGGCAAGTCTAGTCCTTCAACACCAAACTCATCCAGCAATGCTTGGAACAGAAAAGGGTCTTCCCCAAACTATTCCCACAAAGTTGGATGCATACAGTTGTCCAACATGTCATGGTCTGCTGAAGCATTAAGAGTCTCTTTCATTGGAACTAAGGGGCCGGGTCCAACTCCTGAAAAACAGCCCCATAGCATTATCCCTCCTCCACCAAACTTTACAGTTGGCACAGTGCAGTCAGGCATGTAACATTCTCTTGGCATTCACCAAACCCAGACTTGTCCATTCAGGCTGAGAGAAGCATGATTCGTCACTCAGCAGAATACGTTTCCATTGCTCCAGATTCCAGTGGTGGTGTACTTTACACCACTCCATCCAATGCTTGGCATTGTTCCTGGTGAGCTGCTGTCATTCTTAAACACTTCCACGTTTCATTAATAATATGTAATATGTAGGAGGGAAGAAATTTTGTGAACTGACTTGTTGCAACAGTGGCGTCCTATTACAGTACCATGCTCAAATTCAGTGAGCTCTTTATAATGACCCATTCTTTCACAAATCTTTGTAAAGGCAGACTGCATGGTTAGGTACTTGATTTTATATACCTGCGGCAATGGGACTGAATGAAACACCTAAATTCAATGATTAAAAGGCATGTACCCAATACTTTTGTCCATACAGTGTAATATTGACTTAAGAAATGTGATGTATCACATACACTTATGTTCATATACACTTTACAATCAATAGTATGTGCACATATGACCGTCACAGCCATATGAGCTTGTTGTGCATTCCTTTCCAAAATCACAGGCAGCAGTGTCACTGAATTCTTCAGTGTGACCCCTTCTACTGCCAGTGTTTGTCTATGTGGCTGAATCAGCTGAACACAATAATTAGGAGGGATGTCCACATACTTATAAGAAGCAGATTTTTAAGGAAAGTATGTCTGAAGCTGTTTATGTTTTAGGGAACTTACTCTGCCTCCTCTCCAGGTCGAGGTGGCTGAAAGAACCTGATGCTGACTCCGATGAGCTCTTCAGGATGGTGGCAGAGATCTTCATCCTTTGGTGCAAGTCACACGTAAGCTTTTCTCCACTCTACTGCTCTCTACTGGCACACTGCAAAATCTAATCCATTGAATTGACTTCAAATGTGTGCACCATTTCCACATGAATCAAATCTATTACATCAGCACTATTGTGTTGATGTAATATGTATTATGTATTATATACATGTTACATATTCATGTAGCATGCATTATTCATGTGGGAATATTTTAGTGCACACTGACCAAAGGCATATTTTTCTTTTGAGGGTGTTTAGCATACAGTACTGCTGCAACCATAATATGACATTTGCCAGAAAACAGAGCAGACCTCATTTGACAGGTGACTTGTTATGCTAATTACTGTTACACGCACTGCAATTCCTTTTCCAAGGTGCTTTGTTCTTTCAGATGTAGTCTTTAAGGCAGCATGCATGAATTAGGGGACTTATTTACCAAACAATTTGATAGTGAGAGTGTTTAAGCGCAGCTAATCTGAGCATAAAAATCAGTTGCTGCTGTAATTCAGTTCCTGCTTGCTGATGATCTACTAACAACAATGCAGCTACAAAGGAACCTAATTTGCATACTTTGTCACATTTTTAACCTGCTGCATCAGTAAGCAGATTGACATTAAATGCACATGGGAAGAATTTAGAATGAATAGTTGAAAGTAATGTTATAAAAAAAGTTGGGAAAAACCTAGTAGATGGAAAATGAAGGCAACGAGGAGGCAGGATACAAGTGTGACACTGATGATGAAATTATGATTAAAAACAAAATGTATCCACATGAGCAGTGACAAAAGAACTAGACCAAAAAGGGACAATAGAAATCAAGATATTAAACTGAAAAAAAACCCCAAAAGACTGGCGATAGTGAAAAAATAACATCCAGCAGGAAAACACAAAATGTCCTGTAAAATAAAAATACCAGGCAACTACAAGACAACAACCAGGGGTATAAATACAGGGAAAAACAGCACAGGGATCACATGAGCAATATTACAGGGTAGGATAATGGACAGGACGCAGGTGAGGGACAAGGTGAATGGATGGAGCTAAGGAGGGACATATGGGTAGTGACAAGTGACAGATGAATGCTAAAAGAACATTGACACTGGTCGTTTGGGAAGTGGTGTTGGGTTTTATGGAGTCATAACTGGGATTTTTTGGACTGAAAAAAAAAAAACTTGCACATAATGGCCATTTTGACTGGAAATAAACGAAATGAAAAGGTGATTTCTGACTTTTGAGCAGTACTGTATGTTTTTTTAGATGTTTGATGTGTGTTAAATTAAGCTACGTTTTAATGAGTGCTGTGGGTTGCCTATGTACAGTATTTGAATATGTTAAAAAATCAGCAAGATAACAAAGAGAATGTTTTGGTAAACATCTCATAGAGATCTCTAAATACTAGCAAATCTCATTAAATCATCATGTAAGATTTCCAAGAATTGCAGCTAAACAGGCCCAAACCATGATAGTACCATCACCATGTTTCACAGATGGGATAAGGTTCTTATGCAGGAATGCAGTGTTGTCCTTTCTCCGAACATAACGCTTTTCATTTAAACCAAAAAGTTCTGTTTTGGTCTCATCCGTCCACAAAACATTCTTCCAATAGCCTTCTGGCTTGTCCACGTGATCTTTAGCAAACTGCAGACGAGCAGCAATGTTCTTTTTGAAGAGCAGTGGCTTTCTCCTTGCAACCCTGCCATGCACAGCATTATTGTTCAGTGTTCTCCTGAGGGTGGACTCATGAACATTAACATTAGCCAAAGTGAGAGAGGCCTTCAGTTGCTTAGAAGTTACCCTGGGGTCCTTTGTGACCTCTCCGACTATTACACACCCTGCTCTTGGAGTGATCTTTGTTGGTCGACAACTCCTGGGGAGGGAAACATTGGTCTTGAGTTTCCTCCATTTGTACACAATCTGTCTGACTGTGGACTGTGGAGTCCAAACTCTTTAGAGATGATTTTGCAACCTTTTCCAGCCTGATGAGCATCAACAACTATTTTTCTGAGGTCCTCAGAAATCTCCTTTGTTCGGGCCATGATACACTTCCACAAACGTGTTGTGAAGAGCAGACTTTGGTAGATTCCTGTTCTTTAAATAAAACAGGGTGCCCACTCACACCTGATTGTCATCCCATTGATTGAAAAAACCTGACTCTAATTTCACCTTCAAATTAACTGCTTATCGTACAGGTGCACATACTTTTGCCACTCACAAATATGTAATATTAGATTATTTTCCTCAATAAACAAATGACCAAGTATAATATTTTTGTGTCAGTTGTTTAACCGGGTTCTCTTTATCTACTTTTAGGACTTGTGTGAAAATCTGATGATGTTTTAGGTCATATTTATGCAGAAATATAGAAAATTATAAAGGGTTCACAAACGTTCAAGCACTACTGTAAAATGTGGATTGTGCAAAAAGTATGGCACCTTTTATTTTTTGTATTTTATTTATTCCAGTATGCTGTGCATTAAAATTTGAAGTAAAAATCTCATATTCAAGTTCCCTGTAGAGGATGTGTTCCTGTTTCACTTAGAAAATCAACAAAACATGACATTTGCCCTGAACTGTTCAAACTTTTGCATACGACTGTACATTTGAATCATGCAAATTCAGTGCTTCACTTTCAGAGTGTGCACTAATCAGCTTTCCCTTTTTTCCTACAGAACTTCAAGCGAGAGGAGCAGAACTTTGTGGTTCAGAACGAGATAAACAACCTCTCCTTTCTCACAGGAGACAGCAAGACTAAGATGGCAAAGGTAGGAGAACAGGAGGAACAGAGGAAGCCTATCTGAACTGAGGAGTTCTCAGATTTCTTCAGTTGAGAGAAAGCATCAAGCCCTACGTGCCGATTTACTGAGGCACATCACACAGTGGTTTAGATGTAGGCTTGAAAAGACGAGTAGTGAAAGGGGAGCTTGTTCTTTCTGCCGTTTCATGTGGAAATCGAGAACAGTAAAGGATTTTCCTCTTTGTGTGTACTGTCACTTTGCATTTAAAGGGGTCGAAGCTTTTTCAAACGCAGGGTTTTTAGGTTTCTAGCTGTTTGTAACTGTGTCTCCTGATGTTACTGTCAGTGTCCAGAGAACAGTATAGCTTTGACAGGGAGCAGAAGAAGGTTTGACTGAGGTAAACAATGTTTTATTCATAGCTCATGACTTACATAGGTACGCATAAATGTGCACTTACCCCCACAGAGCAATGTAACTAATACATGTCCTGCAGCACAAACATGGACATTTGAAGTGATAGTTTGTTGAAAATTGTTGTTTACAGTTTTCCCCTTATCCCAACTCAATCAGTAATGACTAAGGATTGAGAACAGAACTGATTTAGGAATATTTTAATTACTTGGATATCAGTTATATTAAGGCCAATCCAGCTGTGATCATATGCTTCCTGTTGTATGTGTTTTATCTTTAGGCACTTTCATAGATCTGAGGTAAACAAGCGTTCTACAGCCATCCACAGCAGTGAGGATGCTACCAAATAGATCTAAATGTATGCAGTGTGGAATTATCTTACTGTGTGAACATTTAGTATATCCTCATTGTTTTAATTGTGTTTGAGCCATACTGCATCTAAACCAGGGGTCTTAAACTCTAATTATGAGGAGGCTAGGGATATACAGTCTGACTAATTTTGGCATTTGAGTTTACGCAATAGTGCATGAACAGGTATCTGGTTAATCACAGTAAAGGGGGAAAAAAAACAAAAAAGGAAAATATGGATTTCATCTTATGTGAATGTAGAGTTATGGCTTAGATTTCTAGGTGACAGCACAAAAAACTTAGCTTCAAGTAGAGGAATGCATTTCAAAACTTTATCATTCAGATCTGGCAGAGGGAAATTGATAGTTTTTGTGTCGGATGAGTAACGTTAACATAAAAGAGAATGCCTCAGATACGCTAATGAGCTAAAACTATAGTTTACTGGTACAGCACTGGTATAACATGGAGCGAGGTAGCGGACGCATGTGCGGAGGTAAGCGAGGGCAAATCCAGAATCAGGGTCATAACGGTCCAGGGTCAAAGAGCCAATAAGTACAGAACGGGGTGCAGACATGACGAGCAACACAAACAACCAAACAGCTCTAACAAAGACCAACACATCAAACAAAGACCGATACACTCAAACAGGGCAAGGACAAAGACCAGCCAACACTAAGGGCAAACACAGGGCTTAAATAACAAAGGGTAAACGAGGGACAGGTGGAAAACAGGTGGAGACAATCATGGGCGGAGACACGAAACGAGGGGGCAGGACTAGAAAAACCAAAACAAATACACATGGGCTAAACCAAAACACGAACACATGGACAGGACTGGGAGGGGCCAATTGTGACAACTGGATGCTGATTGAGACTCATCACCTTCTACAGGATTTAAAAAAAAATTAATAGTCCGTAGTCAACACATGTCTGGTGTCCAAAGTTTGCTTTGTTAGTTTTGCACAGGGACTTTAAGTTTAATGAAGCTAACATGTAATGGAAGTCAGTAATTAGCATTGTGCAAACTATACACATATCTTTTTACTATTTGTAAAGGTAACAGTACTGCATACAGTGTCAGGAAGCACACAAGCAAGACTGTTTGAGATTATGGTGATAATTGGAGTTCAGAAGGTTCAATTTCTTGTTAACTATGTAAGTGTCTTAGCTCCAGCACAAAACTAAAGAAAGAAGTCTAGGCTGATGAACTGTATTTGGGATAAAGGGAACTAGTGTAAATTTGATTTTTGCCCAAACTAGTGCCTTTAAAACGTCCATTGGATTCTATGCTTTAACATTACAACATACTGCAACTTTTAGATTTGTTTTCAAAAGAAAACAAAATTTCATTTAACAGCACAAATACAAAAAACGAATTATACTATGGAAAGTTGACATATGCATGTTTAATATATATTTCATGCAATATTAACATGACATATTTATCCTGTGTTTTGACCCTCTGGGTGCTTCACACATGTAAATAATGTCAACACATCTTGTAACTCTCACAGGAAATGTATTACATATAATGTGTTGTTCCTCACAGGAAAAAAAAACACTTGAATTCAATGAAATGTGTTTTTTACAGTTGAGTTCACTGCAGTTTAATTCAGCTTGTTGAGGAGATGCAGTGCAGATTTTTCCAGTAGTAAATGACTTTCCAGTGTTCATCTCCTGTATTAGCTGAATTAATGTTACAGCAATCTCAACTCACTGTTAATTAATTTTTCCTGTGCAACGATGTGTTCTCTAATTCTCTAATTCTGTTTTTGCCTGTGCTTTCTTTCTTTCTTTCTTTCTTTCTTTCTTTCTTTCTTTCTTTCTTTCTTTCTTTCTTTCTTTCTTTCTTTCATTCTTTCTTTCTTTCCACCTACCTTCTTTTTCTTCTCTATTTCTTTCTTTCTTTCTTCTCTCTCTCTTAAATTTCTCTCTCTCTCACTCACACAGTCGTTTCTGCCGAAGGTACAGTGAGGGTGCATGAGTAACGTGTTGGCTTTGTCTGAGCTCAGTGCTTTTCATTTAGTGAGACTCTCACTGCCGTGCATCGACTAGCCAACAGCCAATATCCATCACTTCATCTGTCATTATTTCTGTTTGTCTCTATGGCGACCAGCCTATGTGGCTTCAAAGCTGCACACCAAAACCTCCACTGTTGAGCTAACAGTTGAAATTACACCTGCAGTGTTTAATTAAGATTTACAGCGTCCAGCAAGATACAAATGAGCACTGAGAAACTGAATTCAATCCACTTTAAGTTTCACTTCATCTTTGTCGGTTCAACAATATTGGCTGGTTTCTTAGACGCACATTAAGCCTAATCTTGAGCTAAACAGGATTCTCCATGGTGAAATAGTATTCATCAGTTTGTCCAAGACTAGGTTTAATCCATGTCAAAGGAAGCAGTAGCAGCAGCAATGAGACATTATTATGTAATCTTGTGGCTAATTCATCTTTGTTGTCTCTTAACGTTGCGCTGTGGACAATATTAGAACTTTGTCCCACCAATTTTACAAAATCACATTGTTACACTAGGCTGATATAGAAGTGTGTAATAAAACTTTGGGCCTGCTGGTGGATCCTGGTCATTAACATGGGGTTAACATGCATTTAAACTGACTTGTAAAGGGAGCCTGGGGTACAAAAATTTGAGTAAAATTGGAATCATCACTATTTTTCTGTTAATATTTTAAAACTATCCAGATTTCATGCAGTTGATCCTGACTCAGACTATGTGGTTCAAATAAAAGTTGTCATATTTTGTAAGACTGGTGGAATTAGACTTCAAAGATTTGCAGTTCTTTATATTCATACAATTTTGAGACACCTCAAACAAAGGATTTACTATGAGGAGCTAGTAATACTAGTAATTTAGATCATGCTTTCTGTGTGAAAAATTTTCACTGCAGTGTTAACACACATTGCACATGTCACATTTTTGTATTGATTAGGGCAGTTTGATTAGGCTAAAGCTGCTTGCAAGCTGCAAATGCTTAACGGCCACTAGATTGCATCAGTAAAGCTTTCAGCAAAAGCACTGCTGTAAATGATGAAAACAGAAAATGTGTTACCTTACACAAATACCTTTTATGGCTTAGTTAAATGAATTGATTTGAAACAGGTATCAACAGGGGGTTGCAGTAAGGCTGGTGTCATTGCGCGTTGTCAGGTATACTGCGTGTCCTGGTGTTTCTGTGGTCTCAGCTCACTGTGTGTGAGATTAGCTGTGGTGTCTTTTATGTTTGATGCACTATGTGTTATTATGTTACATTGTAGCATGGTCTCTGTAGCCCTTCTTCTCTTTGTGTCTGTGCTGTGTTCATAAATGCCTTTATTCCAGTGTGATTTTACATTATATTTGGTGATTTGAAGTTTTGATGTTTTGTGCTAGTGATGGTAAAAAGCAACCAGGGAGCAAGTGTATTTTGTCAAAACGTCTAAAATGTTGCATTCAAATGTTTTCTAGGAAAGTAATCTACATTAACCACTCTAAATAGATGACATAATCATCATAGAAGCATCTTTACATTGAAATTCTTTATTTTTTTTCCTAATCAAGGCTTGTTTGATGCTGTAGCACTTGAAGGGAAAATGTGTTATGGCATAATATTAGAAGTGTTCCCTCGCATCTCCTAACACATTCTGGCAAGAGGTGTTTCAGACATGATTAGGCATGACAGCCCTATTTTAGTCTTGTCTGGCGGTAAACCTCAGTTCATTTACATCGCATACATTTTGTAAACTTTTTTATTCCACGTTTTTATGAGAATCGACATGCTTCTTCTTGTTCTACTGTAGTAAGCCAGTGGATTTCTTTCAAAGTCGTTTGTATCTGCTGTTACATTGCCTTACATACAGAATGGCATTTCAGGATATTACAACAGGACCATTTCTGAACTTTTGCTAAGCAGCATTCTAAATATTCTGTTTATTTACTGTAAAAGTGTTAGTGTAATTTTATTGTACATTTTAAAATAATTTTACTGGCAGCATTACCTCTAGTAATGTACCATCTCTTAATAGAACTAAAAGCGTACAATTAAAATACTGTATTTTTAAATATGTTTATTGCTGTACCCTTAATGCATACCAAAAAAAACCCATTTCCAAAAAAGTTGGGACTTTGTATGAAATGTATTGTTAAACAAAATTATTTGAATCCTATATTCCACTGAAAATAGTACAAAGACAACATATCAGATGTTGAAACTGAGAAATATTATTGTTTTTAAAAAAAATATATGCCCATTTTGAATTTGATTCCAATGACACATTCCAAAAAAAGTTGGGACTGGGGCAACAAAAGGCCCATATAAAGTTAATATAACGCTAAAAAACACTTTTTGGTTGATTGGCAACAGGTGAGTAACATGATCAGGTATAAAGAGAGCATCCCAGAGAGGCTGAGTCTTTCAGAAGTAAAGATGGGCACCACTCTGTGAAAGACTGTATGATTAAATAGTACAACAATTCAAGAATAATGTTTCTCAAAGTAAAATAGTAAACAACTTGAGGATTTTATCATCTATGATACATAACGTCATTAAAAGATTAAGAGAATTCAGAGAAATCCCTGTATGCAAGGGACAGAACCAAAAACTAGTATTTGCTGGCAAAAGATCTTTGGCCTGCAGCACTGCATTAAAAACAGACATGATTCTATAGTGGAAATCACTGCATGGGCTCAGGAACGCTTCTGAAAACCACTGTCTGTGAAAACAGTTCTGCATCAACAAAGGAAAGTTAAAGCTCTACAACGCAAAGAAGAAACCATATATAAACAGGATCCAGAAATGCTGCCTCCTTTTCTGGGCCTGAGATTGAAAATGGACTGATGCAAAGTGGAAAAGTGTCCTGTGTGTCATCAAAATTTGAAACTGTTTTTGGAAATCATGGACACCTCTGGGCTAAAGACCACTCAGCTTGTTATCAGTGCACAGTTCAAAAACCAGTCTTCACGATAACATGGGGAGCATTAGTGCCAATGGCATGGGTGATGTGCACATATATGAAGGCACCATTAATGCTGAACAATATATACATGTACATGTACATCCAGACAGCATCTTTTTCATGGAAGCCCCTGCTTATTTCAGCAAGCCAATGCCAAACCATATTCTGCATGTTTTACAGCAGCATGGATCCATATTAAAAGAGCCCAGGTGTTAAACTGGCCTGCCTGCAGTCTAGACCTGTCACCCACTGAAAACATTTGGTGCATTATGAAATGAAAAATACTGCAAAGAAGACCCCAAACTGTTGAGCAGCTGAAATCCTATATCAAACAAGAATGGGAAAACACTTCACTTTCTAAACAACAGCAATCGTTTTCCTCAGTTCCCTAATGCTTACAGAGTGTTGTTAAAAGAAGAGTTGGGACCCCTGTCCCAACTTTTTTGGAACATGTTGTTGGCATCAAATTCAATTTTTTTTTTCAAAAACAGTAACATTTCTCAGTTTCAACATTTGACAGGTTGTCTTTATAGTATGTTGATTTAAAAATACTGTTTACTTGATTTGCATATCATTGCATGCTATTTTTATTTACATTCTGCACAGCGTCCCAACTTTTTTGGAAATGGGGTTGTATACAGTTGTATGCAAAAGTTTGAACATTCCAGTCAGACATGTTTTGCTGTTTTTCTAAGTGAAAGTGAGTTAACACATTCTTTACAGGGAACAAATGTAAATATGTCTTTTTTCTGCTAATTTTAGAGCAAAATTTACTTTCTGAGGAAAAAAAATATAGATAAACTGTGCCATCATTTTTTTGCACAGGACATATTTGATGTTTTAACTTTTCCCCAATATATTACATTCAGAAAATATACAGTATGTTGTGGGCTCTAATTTTCACTCTTAGCTGTCTGAGAGTTTTGCTGCCTTATGCAGCACAACATGTAAAGATATTAGCAAACATTACTCCATACTGTTACCCAGTTACAAGAATGATCAAGCTGTTTTTCACAGCAGCATAGTACTGGTGGCTTGGGAGCATTAAGCAACTGCAAATATTGCTTACTACTTCCCTGTACTAGAGCCTGATAGAATAACAATAAAAATGATTATAAAAGTTCTTTCAAAGTACGTTTAATATCAGGAACTGTATTTATTAGTGCATAGTTAGTTTAATATTTAGCATTTGAGCAGTTTCCTAAATGAGCAGACCAGTGACCAGTGAAATGGTACTATAAAGGCCTGAAATTGCCCATGACATACTAATGAATATATGATGTCCTTTTATTTGAAAGTGTTGGGTAAATTTGTAATGGTCATTTTTACTGTAGGTATTATTGTCTTGTTCATTTATTCCAGAGGCATCTCAAAATGTGAGAATATGGAAGGAGATGTGAAAAGTATGCGTGTTTTTGGTGTATTTTTCCCTTAATTGGCCCAGCTAGGACATCCATATTCAGTGCTGTGTAAAAGGCTGAGACCACTCTTCATTTATTTAACTTCCAGTCAAAACAGCCCTTCAAAAAGACACTAATACGTCTAATACAGTTTTTTTCTGTATTTAATGTGTTGAACTGTTGTCTTTGTAATTGGTTCCATTCTTTAAGGGAGACATGCTTTCAGTTTTCCACAGAAATTTTGTTTTAGACATTGGTTGCATTTTCTACATCTTACAGTGGAAATAATCCCAAACACATGCAGGGATAAGGTTTGAGAACTTTTCACTTATCCCTATTGACTTTGCCTTTCCATAAGCATGTGGATTATCTGGATTCCTCAGAAATAGCGCCTGAAAATGAATGCCTTATTGGCTGTTTTGACTGGAAATTAAACAAATAAATATGGTGTCTTTAGCACAGTACTGCAGGTCCAGCCTAGGCAACCCATGAAATCTGAAAATTAAACTGAGCTGAATATTTGTCCTCTGTATGTTGTGTGTTGTCATTGTGACTGCAGTTAAAATGTGTTTATGTGTGTTGTGTCTCAGCTAGAGAGTGTTTTGACTGATATCTCTGCTCAGGCAGGAGGACAGGATCAGGAGAGGAAGCATAAGAAGCGACGAGGTGAGTTTTACTCCATCCAGACTTCGCTCATAGTGGCTGCTCTGAAGAAGATGCTGCCCATTGGCCTCAACATGTGCACGCCTGGTGACCAGGAGCTCATCTCATTGGCCAAGGCGCGCTACAGCCTGGTGAGGGAAGTGGGGTCAAGGGTGATGGTTTGTCTTCTAGTGCCTTCAGAGACTTTAATATACTGCCTCCATGCACTGGTCTTTTTTCAGAAAGACACAGATGAAGAGGTCAAGGATCATTTGAAGCAGAATATGCACCTGCAGGAGAAGGTGAGGCAGACTCAGCCTCAGAAGTGTAGATTTACTGTTGTCGTTTTGCAGTACAAACGTTTTAAATGTAATGTTTACATGTAATTGCATACTTATATAATGGATTACATTTACTTTTGTACTTCTGCTGTTCAAAGGTTTGGAATCATTTGCCATATTAATAAAGAGTGTTTTTATATACAATAACTTATGCAGTATGGATTAAAACATTATAGACTATTAATAATAGACATTGTATTCGAAATTTCAAGAATTATGTGAACTGGAATTAGTAAATGACAAATAATATACTGTACATATGTATTTATATATATAAGTTATCTGTCTTGAAACCTGATCTCTTTCAAAATATGGATAATTTTAAAAACTAATTTTATTATAACTTTCTTACAGTATGTGGTCCTCAATTCTCCTAACACATGCTGGCTACTCGCTTTGTTACCTGTGTTGTATAGCTTTCTCAGTCATTTACAATCATCTACAGCAGTTTTTTTTATTTGTATGTATAGCTTCCTAGTGTCCTACTAATAATGTGACATTATACAGAACAAACATATGAAAATCATTTTATACAGTACCTGAAACCAAACTTTTGAACAGTAGTTTATATGCTTTATGGGCAGGGTATGATTCTGAGACTAAGCTGGTTTTCCTTTTTTCACTCTCTCTATCTGTCTGTCTGTCTGTCGGTCTCTCTGTTTGTCTATTTTTCTATCCCTCTGCATGTCTATCGGTCAATCTGTCTGTCTATCTGTCTGCCTGTCTCTCTGTGTATCTGTGTATTTGTCTTTCTGTCACACTCACCCTCACTCCCAAACATTCCCACACCTGTAGTCAGAGGACCCCGCAGTGAGGTGGCAGCTGAACCTGTATAAGGATGTAATAGTGAAGAGCGAAGGGCCTCCTGATCCTGAGCGAACAGTAGACCGTCTGCAGACTATCTCTGCTGCAGTGTTCCACCTTGAACAGGTTTGACAACCATGTTGTCTCAATTTATTATTCCATCCTTCTCATTCAGCATTGCATGTTTGTGATAAATGAACTCTCACCAGTAACCATCTCTCCAATAACCGTAAATATTAAGTTAGTTGAATTCTTTAGGACTCCTTTGCATAAAAATAAAGCATGTTTATTTAAAGGAAGGCCAAAGTTGTCTGACAAGGGATTAGGGTGTCAGTAAGAAATTTCACTGAACGAAATTGATCTCTATGAGAATAACATCTTCCTTATTTATCCTCTCTTCATCACATATACAAATTGTAGGTGGAGCAACCACTCAGGTCCAAGAAGTGTGTGTGGCAGAAGCTACTGTCTAAACAGCGTAAGCGTGCAGTAGTGGCCTGTTTCCGTATGGCACCATTGTATAATCTGCCCAGGTATGACACTGATCCGTCTCAGTATGAATCTGCATTATTCCAACAGTAATTTCGCTTGTTTTCTAGATGGTCTTCCATTTTTGTACCCCTCTCAATTTCCTTTCACTGCTTTAGATCATGTTCATGTTAACCATAAAGACCCAAACCATGTGGTACAGACTTGTCTGATCTTCGTTGCACATTATATTGCTGTAGAATTCTGCTTTTAGAATTCCGTGTTGTCAAATGATAAACAAATATTAATCACTTCATTCATATGTAGTCAAATAAGATGATTAATCACATTCATGTTATTTGTTCCAATTTGACCCTAAAGAAAGTTTAAAGAAAGTTTTTTTTCTGTTTTAAAGTAATGTATATGATTCGACAAAATAAGCTTCATTATAATTGATTTATTGCTTTTAGTAATTCAGTAGCATTATTTCTATCATGTGAACACATCTTAACAAACTGAACAAGAAAAAGTTCCACATTTCCACAGTGTATTCCGTTTTTCCAGATCTCATCACCAGGTTCCAGTGAGAACAGTGGCTGAATGTTCCAACTGATGAGAGCATATATTTTATGTAACATAAATACAGTGTAAACAACGTCTCTGTGATTGTAGCATCTTGTTCACATTCATACAGCTCAAGGATTCTTGTTACACTGGAAGTTCTAGCTTTCCAATTTGCTATTGCTTTTGTTCGTTTGCTGCCCATTTTTTCATAGGTTTTCCACCAGCACTATCCATTGTAATATGTGGATATATAAGATATTACTTCTTCTTGCTTTAAAAGGCATTTAAAAGAGGTATTTGTCGATTCCATCATGGCAACATGGAGCATGCGAGCAATTAGGCTTCAGCTTGGACAACTACACTTTACTGTAGGGCTGCGTTCATAAGGCCACACAATACATTCAAAAGTCTTTCTTGACAACTGATATAGACCTCTATAGACATTTATAAGGGCTTATTCCAGCAAGCATCAATTTCCAAAATTGACAGAAGCAGCCTTGTTGAAGCAGATGGTTGTTAAAATGAGGGCTTATTAATACTTACATCATGAAAAGCTTAACCTTAAACTCATGTAACCTGACAAACTCTGCCACTCAGTAAAGTGTCACCAAAATTTTGTGGCATTAATGTGCCGTTAGTAACGTGTTATTAGCATATTATTAAAAGTTTATTAACATGCTATGACCATGTTAACTTTGACAGCCCTTATTGTGTTGTTTTAAGCATTGTGTAAGTAGGTAACAGGTACACTGAACCACCTTTTTTGAGTTTGCGAATGTTTTGCTGCTAAGTGTTACAGAAAAACAGCAGGAATCATTCAGAAATCATATCTGTGGGGCAGTACACTTATTTTTCTCTCCTCTTCTGCTCTTTTCTTCTCCCCACTCTTCTTCAATCTGACGGGGGCGATGTGTAATTTCATGCTCTATTGCCCTGTAACTCACTGCTGTAGTATAATGGGCTAAAGGGATGTTAGGAGTTTAGAACTGTATCTTTAAATTAGCCCTGTCATTCTTTTTTGTTGCTGATGCATTTTAACAGCTATTTCTGGGTGTTTTATATCACTCCTCATGCTTAATCACTTTCTCTTTTATGCCTGTCTGTGGAGTTAACATGCTTAGATCTTATTAGAGATCAGTACATACCAAAATGTAAGCTTCTTAGTTTTGTGTGCAATCATTTATTTATTTTTGTTTAGGGGTCCAAGCACCAGAGACTTTTTGTTGTTTTTCTTTGTTTATATACAGATAAACCAAAACATTATGACCACAAATGAAGCAATTTATGTCTTGCAAAAAAGTGTCATGGTCTGGGATATATTAGACTGTAAGTTCTCTTGTCATGTTGGATGTAGGATAAATTGGCAGATGTGAAGACCTGCGTGACTTTGGCAAGAGCCAAATCACTATGGGCAGACTACTGTGTTAGAGAGTCTCACTTGTAAGTAACGGCAGTGATCCCTGAGGAACAAACTGGCATTGAGGTTTTGCCTGGGGGCAACAATCTAGTCTGGTGTGCATCAACAGAGAGCCTCCTGTGGCTCAAATTACAGAAGTTTTTAATGATGGTTATGGTCCATTACACCTTGCTGCGATTTAGCCAACTTATCAGAATGCCCACACTAACCTCTGTCCACTGTCAAAAGAGCCTACAATGGGCATGCAAATTTGTCAGAACTGGACCTTGGAGTGGTGGAGGAAGGTTGCCTGGTCCAATAAGTCCCATTTTCTTTTATGTCACATGGATACATAGGTACCAGTGCACCATTTTACTGGTAAGGTGATGGCAACAGCATGAACTGTGGGAAATAGAGAAGCTGTATGAAGGAGCATGATTCTCTGGTTAGTGTTCTGTTGGGAAACTCTGGGTCTGAGCATTCACATGGACATCCTATATCACTTACTTGAGCAACATTTCGGACCCAGTACACCCCTTGATGACAGTGGTATTCCCCAGTGGCAGTGGCCTCTTTTAGCAGGACGAAGTGCCCTGCCATACAAGGTTTTAGGAACATGAAAAGTAGTTCAACATGTTGTCCTGGCTTTCCAAATTTTGATCGTAATCCAATCAAGCCTCTGTGAGAAGATCAAGCCATGTTAGCTCCACCTCGTGACTTACAGGACTACTGACACCTTGGTGCAGATACCACAAGGCACCGTCAGAGGTGTTATTGAGTCAGTGTATTAGTGGGTTGGAGCTGTTTCGGAGGCACATGAAGGACCGACTTGTATTAAGTGGTAATAATGTTTTGGCTCATTGGTGTATATTGTCTTTAGTTATTGTTTTACTTTATTTTATTATCATTTGAGCCATTTGGGTTTCACTTTGCTTGTATTGTCTTTTTTCCTATTATTTTATAATAACAATACTGCCCTTCCCTTTAGGCACAAAATTAATAATTACTTCCTGAATTCCTACCGAGACCTTTGGCTGGGAAAAATGCATGAGAGCACAGATTATGACAGTCTGCTCTCCATGCTGACGGTAATGTAATGCTCAGGGAACACTTATTGTTTGCTGCCTCAGTATTCTCCATCTCCTAGCCATGGTTGGACTATAACTCATGCATAAGCAGGGAGTTTCATTGGTCATATGTTTAGTTTTTACGAATACTGGACTCTATTCTGTGATCATTCCATGCTGGTCTTGTTTTTTCAGTTCAATTTCAGATATTAATTAATATGGTGTGCTACTATTATATTCTGTCCCACATAGCTTAGAATAAGATGACCAATTAGACCTCCTGTGTCTCATACTAACCAGTTAACCTGTTTCCTCTTCAGCACTACCTGTTTTCCTCACCCCCTTGCTCTTCGCTGTAACCCTGGTAACTCTAATAGTCATGGTAACCCCGCTTAATCTCTTGCCCCTCCCACCCCACCAGGCATCGTTGTATTAACCTGTTCCTCACGGGCTATCAGAGAATATGGATAGAGACAGAGACCTACTCTTTTGAGGAGAAGCTAGTGCAGGATCTGGCAGTAAGTACCTCTCGTGTCGACCGGTACATCTGTGTTTTGTGGTCAAAAACAACCTGACGCCGCCAGTCAGGTGCACTGCAAGTGCTACGATCACTTGGGCCTTTTTGTTTTGGTGATACTTTATTTGAAGAGCACTACATAAGGGCTTTGGAATGTATTTCAAGTATACAAACAACACAAAATAACACAGATCATTTGAGTTTCAATTCAGGCAGTGAGGTTGATGTTTTACATATAGACTGCTTTTCAGTTTGAGTTTACTTAACCTCAGGTTTATTGTATCTTCATTCGTATTCAGTAATGACACAGAAAACAATACAACTGTACTGATTTCTTCATAATTTTTAATAATATGGAAAAAAATGTAAAAAAAAAAAAAAAAAAAAAAAAGGTGGACCTGCTGGTGGGTCCTTGCCTTTTAAGGTGATAGAGTGGAATTTATCTCATGAGTTGGTGGAATTCATTTATACTTTATACATTTACTTCTAAGATCTATTGACTCTACTTTCATGCCTTGGACCCCAGTTTAGCACTTCAGTACAGTTTCCTATGGAAAAAAAAACATTACTTCAGTTAAGTTTTTTTATTACTATATAGTGTTACATTTTATTAAAAGAATTTTCAAAATGTTATATAGAATACTGCAGTCCTTAGAACAAAAAAATCTTTATGAAAAGAGGAATGAAAAACAGAGCGATTTAAAAGAAACCAGTGAAACCTCTAAGAGTTTTGGGAAACTCCATCCTTCCTGCATAGGAGTGCTTTATTTGAGTTTAAGAAAGGTAACAGTTGAGAACTGCCAGCCACCTTTGAGAGTTCACACATGTGACTTTTAGATTTGAAATAAACGTGTTAAAGTATCTGCTCACATTATTGGTTCTTTGGATTTTTTTAGCTCTTTAAAACCAGGGTCTCTGTTGGTGACAAATTTTTCAGTCAAGCGCTGTTCAAAACATCCATTAGAAAATTGTATCTCGGAGAAATTTGACATGTAAATGTATCAAACATTATTTATAGTTAACGCAACATTTCGCTTTTGTGATCTCTTAGGTGAGAGTGACAGAGAACATGATTTGCATTAGAGATTAAGTCTGTATTTAGGGCCTTCAACTAAAGTCTTACCTTTAATTTTTGTGTGTTTCATTTCGTTTTTTTTTTTTTTATTCTGGTTAATTGCAAATTCTGTGCCCACAACAGCTGTGCCTCAGGCACGCATGACATCTTTACATACATGGATGTCAGTGCTTGTTGTGATGTTGTTCTGCTCTGTACAGACGATGTGCTTTATGTGGCCAGTAGGGTAGACATCAAAATTAAATTACCCTTTACTGGCAAAATTTATGAAAGGTTCTCTTTGGAGTTTGAGAGGCTTTCGTAAATTGTTTAAGGTGAACTTGTGGCTGTACTCATGTTCATGCAGGTTTAAGATGAGGAGTAGTTCATACATATGAAGCAGGTTAAATATGTAGGTAGAATGTGAGGAGTAACTGTTCCTTTGTCACTTTGTCAACCATTCATTTTCATGATGCATGCTGTTGTTTTTGTTAGCTTACATAATTCCATTCTAACTGTAATTGCCTGATGTGTAACATAAGATACCAGTGCTGTGTGTTAATGCATGTGTCTGTGTTTGTGTCTTTGTTCAGTAGAGATGTGCATTTTGACTATTTTGGATTTTTGTGTATCCAAGGGTTAATAAACAGATATTCAGAGAAGAAAAAAAAAAACGATGACCACCCAGAACAAAAAAGACATACTTCACCTGAAATGAGCACAGGGCCATATACTTACAGTTTGGGTGATAGCACTGGTGTTCAAACACTACAGTAATTGGCACCAATAGTTTAGCAGCACACAGAGAAATACAGTTGAAAACACATTTTATTATTCAAAACTAACCCAGGTAAGTTGATCAGTTTTGCGGTATGAGTATGAATATGAATGAGTAACAGAGCCTGAACGGATAGCTTGTTTACCACAGGGAAGGAAAAAGCAACAAAATAGGAGAAAAATCACACTTCAGCCAAAATTAGCATAGTATGCTAGGCTTCAGGGCTGTACTAGCATAAATGAATCAAACTCAAATACAAACAAATCACAGTCGCACACTACGATAGTTCTTTCTGTGTATATATCTTCATTCACATATTTTGTCTAGTCCATGAGCTCATGGAAGTTTATGAGCTATGTGCAATTTCAACATTTAACATTTACTGACTGCATTTTTCTGAAAGAAGAAAGAACCAAAGCTTTTTGAAAGGCTACATTTAGCTGTACTACATTGCTGTGCAACAACTAGCCATAGCTAACTGACTACCTGAAAAAAAGCAAAAACTTCCTACTTTTAAACTATAAATGGCATAAAAACACAGTAAAAGCCTGCATAGAAATTTACATGTACATAATATAATAATAGACTGCAGATCTACTCTAAGCTCTAATCTGTTCTCCATTACAACTGTAAAGGCCCACTTGCCTTTGATCTGACTGGTCAGCACAGAAAAATGCTCATGATGTTGGATGACTGCTTTGAGCTGAACGCATGCGACTTTTATAGCACCACATGCTCAAAAATGTGATGTACAGCCCTAGCTTTACTTTCTAAATTTACTTTCTAAACAATGGAGGTTAAAATTTTTATTTACTTGATCTACGCTACAAGAAATCTTTAGGTGTTCATGTTAGATTGGTAATGGAGGCTACTGTTTCAGATGAGCTATTGAGCTAACACTTGCCATCAATGATGATGAAGATTCATCGTCTTCTACGTTTAGCTTTTTCTGCTCAGTGGAAAGTGTGCCAACATGTTATTTTGTCAGAAACAATATTTTTCAACTGTTTCTGGGCCTAACTAACATCAGCTAGTTACCCTTGTTAGTGAAAAAGCTCTCTTTCTTCCTTCTTAGTCACATCCTAAACAGAATATCCTTGGGAGCGTGCTCACATACAGGCATTTGTGTTTTGTAGTAGCAAAGTGTTCAATACTGTATAATATAATATACTCACGAAACATTTTACAGTCCTATTAACACATAAAATGCAAGTGTAGAACTGCTTATTTTCTCTGTCCCCCCTAATGAAATGTAGCAAAAAAACAAATAGTGATTTCAGTGTTCAAATACTGGCACCTCAAACAGTTAACCAAGTGCTCAACTGCACTTGCTCATCCCTAGTGTGCACTTCTTAACAGAAATCAGGTTTTCTTCATTTCATTTCCCGGGAGCAAAGCGCACAGCCTGCTGCACTGTAACAATCACTTTACTGACTTTTAGTAGCTTGTATTGGATTGTGTAACTGTGTAAGCTGTAAGATGAACAACTAATAACATAAATGCAGGTTTAGTGTTTTAGGGTTGTTTGTATTGTGGTGTTTTTTCCAGAAAACCACAATAATTTTGTCAGGACCAGCAGAAATATTGATTTTAAGGGGACTTCACATTGGATCCAGACGTGTTTTGCATGATATTTATGCACTAGTGATTTAAGAAAGCTTTAGAGTGCTTTGCCCTGAGTTGTTCATCTTTCAGTTTAAACTTGAAGCAGTCAAGTAGCCTATAGCACAAGCATTTTTCTGTGCTGACCAGTCATATCAAAACGAAGGTGGGCAGCACCATGCTTGCTATTTAATAGTAGATCATATCAAAATGATTGCTAGCTAGAACAACTGATTGAGAGATACCACACTTCTGTCACTTAGCAAAGGGGAGACGCAGAGACAGAAACAAACAAACCAAAAAACAGAACAAAGGGCTTTGTAGTTTTTTCTGCCGTCAGATAAATGCAGTGTGAACCCCACCTTACTTTTCAAAGCTTGTTTCACTGTTTTCAAGTAAAGAGATAAAGACCTTTTTAGTTACTGAGGTTAGGGTCCAGTTAAGCTTTAGACTTAGATAATTATAGGTAGCTACATATGTGTAATACATGTGGGACATACAGTATCAAATCAAATCAAATTTATTTGTATAGCGCTTTTTACAACGGATGTTGTCACAAAGCAGCTTTACAGGATTTCAGAAAAGACAAAGTTTCCACAGGACTGAAAGAATGTACAGAATGTACAGAAACCCCCCAGTGGGCAAGCCAGGGGCAACAGTGGCAAGGAAAAACTCCCTCAGAACTGAGGAAGAAACCTTGGGAGGAACCAGGCTCACCAGGGGGGACCCATCCTCCTCTGGTCAAACTACCTACAGTACTGTACAAAAATCTAAGGTAGCATGAAGGTTGTTTAAAACTACTTATTACAGCAGCAGGGTCACAGGGGTACATATTTAGTATCTTTAGAGAAGATAATTGTGCCATGTTCCATCTCAGTATTTCTTTAAAGTTACATTGACCGTACATGCTGTCTTTATTCCAGGCTTTTTATTGTTCTATTTTAAAAACTTATGACACTGTGCAAATATGCACCTTTCCCCTGGGAAAATGAATGCACTTCACTTTGAAAAGTCATTCAGAGAATCCAGTGATTTTTTTTTGGACATTATTATATCTTTGTATTAGTACCATGAGGGGCCAAAATGTAACTATTCAGAACCCTTTTGTCTGGTAAGTGTGGGTAAGTACAAGTGAAAGTAACCACAAGAGGATTCACAAGCATGTCCAAATTGTCAAAAGTAAAATCATTTTAGGAATTTCAGTGTGTGGAAGCAGAGCTTTTGTGTGTTAGCATGTTTTGTGTCACTCTGTGAAAGATGCGAGAGGCTTCCAGTCTTGCTGGTTCACATTTTTTTATTTGCTATTTATGTGCATTCTTGTTCATAATAGTAATAGTTTGTTAGACTGACTGGATGAAATTTTTAGAATTTTTAGTAAGTTCTATAACCCCAATTCCAATGAAGTTGGGACATTGTGTAAAACATAAATAAAAACAGAATACGATGATTTGCAAGTCCATTTTAACCTATATTCAATTGAATACACTGCAAAGACAAGATATTTCATGTTCAAACAGATAAACTTTATTGTTTTTTGCAAATATTCACTCATTTTGAATTTGATGCCTGCAACACATTCCAAAGAAGTTGGGACAGGGGCATGTTTACCACTGTGTTACATCACAGAGAAGCCGGCGGCGTTTCTGGGTGGTGTTGATATATGGCTATAAGGAGCCGTTTTAACTTGCACTTGTAGATGGAGCGGCGAACTGTGTTCACTGACAGTGGTTTTCTGAAGTGTTCCTGAGCCCATGTGGTAATATCCGTTACAGAATGATGTCGGTTTTAATGAAGTGTCACCTGAGGGATCAAAGGTCACGGGCATTCAGTCTTGGTTTTCTGCCTTGCCGCTTACTTGAAGAGATTTCTCCAGATTCTCTGAATCTTTTGATGATATTATGGACTGTAGATGATGAAATCCATAAACTCCTTCCAATTGCACTTTGAGAAACGTTCACAACTATTTGTTCACGCAGTTGTTCACAAAGTGGTGAAACTCGCCCATCCTTGCTTGTGAACGACTGAGCCTTTCAGGGATGCTCCCTTTATACTTTATCCCTTTAATCATGACACTCACCTGTTTCCAATTAACCTGCTCACCTGTGGAATGTTCCAAACAGGTGCTTTTTGAGCATTCCTCAACTTTCCCAGTCTTTTGTTGCCCCTGTCCCAACTTCTTTGGAAGGTGTTGCAGGCATCAAATTCAAAATGAGTGAATATTTGCAAAAAACAATGAAGTTTATCCGTTTGAACATTAAATATCTTGTCTTTGTAGTGTATTCAATTGAATATGGGTTGAAAAGGATTGGCAAATCATTGTATTCTGTTTTTATTTATGTTTTACACAATGTCCCAACTTCATTGGAATTGGGGTTGTAATACTGTAAGTAATGTTGTGCCGTACTGTAATTAGTCCATTCTACTGAATTAGTTCAAGCTGTGGTTCGACAGTAAAACTATTTAAATACAGTCAAGTATTTAACTCTTAGACATTTACAATGATTACAGTATGGTCTGTTTAAATCCAAGGCATTATTTGATATATTAATAAGCTAGATATACACAAAATCATAATTTATGGGGTAATGTCTGTTTGAAGATAAGATATTAAAATGATAATATCTGACCCATAAAATTAAGCTTATACGTGTATTTATTTTACATTTTTTAAATATCCTTTTGATTTTTTTTTTTTAAGTGAACTTGAAAGATTTACATCATGAGTTTACTTTTAAATTAAAAAATGCTGTTTGTATGATGTTTCTATAACTGCAGAAACACAAAATGTTTTAGTTCATATGCGAATTTAGCCACATCCTTGCATTTTAGAGCGGGTAGTGAGACTGCATTCCTGTCCCTCATGGCCACATGGTGAGCAGTTAGATTCCATTGTAAACGTGTCCCAAAGTCTAAAAATCAGTATGTAACATTAAGAATCATCATTTTCTGCAGTTAAGTAAATGTTTGTGTTTTGATAAAAAAAAAGTTATGATTTTATGTGTTCAAAGCTATGTCTGCTAGTCAGGTACTAGATAGGGATTTTGAGTTCTGCTCAGTGAGCTAAAATTATCACTACTAAAACAATTGGTGCAGCTTCAGTAGTGTTATAATTCTGGAATGTTCAGTTATTTTAATAAATGAAAATAAATAAGGTCACTCACAGGGAAGGAAGTTAGTTTGAAGTCTGAAATGTGTCTTCTATAACTTTACACCTATTCAGTAAAATAATCCCTACATGATCCCACTTCCTGACACTGTATAAAATCAAGCATGTGTGCATGTTTGTAGAGGACGCAACGGAAAGTGGAGGAGGAGGAAGAGGAGGTAGCGGAGGCACAGCCGGACCCTCTTCACCAGCTCATCCTGCACTTTAGTCATAATGCTCTGACAGAAAGAAGGTGAGATGCACAGATCCCAAATGCTTAACACATACACTCTGCAGATCATGGGAATACAAACACACCACACACACACACACACACACACACACACACACACACATAGTCTCTCACCCACTCACACCTGGACACCTGGCTGCCACTCTTGCAAGTTCCATCTGTGCAGCGAAACACTGTCAGCAGCTCCATTCTCACATTATAACAATGTCAGTCTGAAATGAGCTCAGTGTTCTGTAATCAGCATGATGTGAGCTGAATGCTGAGTTTGATAAAGTGGCTCTGTGTCTGTATCTCACTCTGATATTTCAGTTCCCTAGAAGAGGATCCGCTGTACATAGCCTACGCAGACATGATGGCAAAGGTACCATTGTGAAACATATGAACTGAATATATAGGTGTGTGTGTGTCTGTGTGTCTGTGTGTCTGTGTGTGTGTGTGTGTAAAAGACAAATTGTGTATGAGAAAGTTTGTTCCCTGTAGAAGATGTCCTGAAATTAATAACGTAAACAAAACATGTCATTTGATGGTAGGTGTTCATATTTTTGCATGACACTGTACAGTTATGCAAGTATTAAAAACAGTATAGTTTTGGACCTTTATAGGTCAGTCAGTACAAAGATACCATTCCCAAAATATGAAAAGTGGACCACATTTCAGGAGCAGAAAAACTGTTTTTATTTTTAAATGTTTTGATATTCAAGTCAGTAGAGCATAAATGACAGTTTTGGACTAGCCTCTATTTCTAGTTACAGTGTCATCCAAATTTTGTAGACACTGTCCTTTCAACATTGGTGTGGTAAGCCACAGATTTTTAATAAATAAATATGCAATATTTTGCTCATGAGTTTTCATGTTTCTATGTCTTGTGATGTAGTATCTGCGTTTTCCTGTAAAGCTCTTTCCTGTGAAGAGGTTTAACTTTGTCTCTTTTCAGAGTTGTGCTGAAGATGAGGACGAGGATGAAGAAGGAAAAGAAAAAACTTTTGAGGTTTGATTTTCAGCAGTTCTTTCATATCTTACCATCTTGTATCTTCATGTCTTGCCTTTGGCCTGAGCAATAGATGCAATAGGATATTGGTGGTGATAACCTGATGGAGAATTGATAGATAACTAGAGAGGACAATGAGAACCTGCTAAATAATATTAAGTAGTGTGTATATGTATATATATATATATATATATATATATATATATACATATATATGTACACACACACACACCCCTGATTAAATTGAGTATGGAATTTTTCTGCATGTTTGATTGCTGTTTATTTACTGAGTTTAACATATTGGAAAAAAAAAAGAATAAATTTAAAATATGCCAGAAATTTTGCACAGTATATTACTTTCAGAAAGTAAACAGTAAATAACAGTGTATTAAAATGTGCAGAAGAATGTTCTCTGTAGAGGATGTTTCACTTATTTTCACACCAACAAAATGTGTAATTTGACTGGAGTGACCAAACTTTTGCACATGACTGTGTCTTCCAGGCCTGTTTATCCTTCCTATTTGTGATGTTCCTCAATATTTATAATGACAGGAAAAGGAGATGGAAAAACAGAAGACACTGTATCAGCAAGCCAGATTACATGACAGAGGAGCTGCTGAGATGGTCTTACAGACGATCAGTGCCAGCAAAGGTAGACAGACACACACACACGCGCACACACACACACACACACACACACACACACACACACACACACACACACACACACACACCAAACATCTGCTCTGACTCAGAATGGATTCATTGGCCCTTGCTTCTTTCAGGTCGACTCGGTCCCATGGTAACCTTCACTCTGAAGCTGGGCATATCCATCCTGAATGGAGGAAACATTTTAGTTCAGCAGGTAATGCACTTCCATTGCACAAAATGAAAGCACATCATGTTTTTTTTTTTTTTGTAATTCAAATTTTTATTTAAACACAGTAAACAAAAGGTCATATGGTACATTATATAGACAACCGAGGAAGGAAGGCCAGGCATCAAAAAGGCACATTGTTTAAGGCTTAGGTAGTCCCTGTCAAATGGAGTTGGTAAAGAAAGAAATCAGTAATAGTAAACTGAAATAATAAGGTATACAAACATCTCAGTTCTAGTGTCTTAATCATGCTGTTGGTTAGAAGTGAGATGATCCATGAAATAATCCCAATTTCACAAGATTCCCACAACCATTAATATTCCAGGAAACTGCATTAACATAAGCACTATTTTCCATTCACATGATAAGAAAATAAAATTGAAATAAAATATTGGCATAGAAATTGTCCCATGTCGTCCGACCTTCCTAATCCAAAAACATAGGCTAGACTTTTGTACCACTGAGCGTTATTAGATACCTGCAATTTTAAAATGATCCAACATGACCAAACATGTAAACAAAAAACCTTCCCTCCACAACAGAGGACAAAACATGAACAGAAAAAATTCTCCAGCAACCAGCTGAAGATTCTCTTCTTGTTAAATCCATGTCCATAAAACAAACAACAAAAAAAACAAAAGAGGAAGAAGAAGAACTTAACTTAGGTCAGTGGAATGTCCGAGTTATAGGTTATAGCCTAAACAGCTACACAAAGTTATCCAGTCCCATCATACCTCTCTCAATCTCCTTGTGGTGGTGGATATTTCTTAGTTTATTCTCCATCAGTAACTTGCTGCTCGACGAACTTGACAGCCTCTGTTGCAACGTCAAACTTTCTGTTGCAGGAAAGGCTAATCGGAACCTCACTTTCTTAGCTGTTTCGCCGTTGTAAAAGTTTTCCTCCTCTCGGCCAGCTCCTTCGTCATGTCTGGGAACAGGGAAATGTTGCATCCATTCCACATCGCACCTCCTTTCTTCCTCGCAGCTTTTAAGACTTTATCTCTTGCGGGTGTACGCAAAAATCTTGTCATAATCAGTCTCGGAGGCTGGTTTTCAGCTGGACGAGATCAGAGAGAGCAGTGTGCTCTTTCAATTTCAAATTTGTTGTCAGTGTGCATGTGCAGGCCCTCTGACAATATCTTTTCAATGCATAAAATCAAGTTATCCCCTTCAATGCTCTTCTTCAAACCCAACAGTCTGACATTATTGCGGCGGCTCCTCCTATTTTCCAGATCTTCCACTCGGCTCCACAGAGTATTTATGTACTTGCTATGCCGCTCGCGGCCATTCACCAGTTGCTGAGTAGAGTCCTCCTGTAAGGGGGAGCGAGGAGGCGGACGCACACGCTGAGATAAGCGAGATTTATTATGGGCAAATCCAGGGTCGTGGTCAAAACAGTCCAGGTTCATGTAGCCGATACGGACAGATCGAGGAACAGACATGACAAAAACCAGAATCCACACATTAAACAAGGACCAATACTATCAAACAAAGATACAAAGACTGGCAAACACAAGGGGCAAACACAGGGCTTAAATACACGGAACAATGAGGGACAGGTGAAAACAATCAGGGGCGGAGTTACAAAACCAAAACATGAACACATGGACAGGACTGGGAGGGGCCAACCGTGACACCTCCAAGTCGGAGATTCGCCCTTCTGCCTCTGTTAGCCGTTCTTGCATGGCGTTCACCGCATTTTTCAATTCCTCTGTAGTCTCCTTAATCATTGACACATCAGACGAGCAGCAGCCATCTTGCCTGTCGCTCTCACGTGACTCGAAAGCACATCAAGATTGAACATTTCACTTGTAAATCATTTGTAATACACTTAACGAAATGCAGTTCTGTTAGTTTAACACATTTATCGTGTAGATTATGAATAATTTATAATAATTACATCATTTATTCATCAATTACATCATGCAGTGATTACATTGATGCTGATGTGGTAAATTTTGCCTTTTGTTAAGTAGAAAAAACATTTGATTAGCTGTAAATCTCTCTGCAGAAAATGCTGGACTATCTAAAGGAGAAGCGTGATGCTGGCTTCTTCAAGAGTCTCTCTGGACTAATGCAGTCGTGCAGGTGATATGCAGATATAGCTTCTCTTTTGACCTGTTTCAATGAAATATTTGTTTTGTAAAACTGTGGACACCTATAATAATAGTTTATTTATTTTGTGATATCCATAACACATAGCTAATAAATTACAACTTTTGTACAATTTTTTTTCTACATCCTGTTTTAGGTCAAAGTAGTTTTAGATGTCTTGCCCTGTGACTCTTATTGGCGTAGTTATCTGCAAAAATTCATACAGTTGACACTGGTGTAGGTTCATAAATTGGCAGAGGAATTTGGAATAAACTCATTAAATATGGTCAAACTTCATTTTCCATCTATAATAGTTAAGGTGGGTATTCCTTTCACTCATGTTGTCTCTGCTCTGTATAGCGTATTGGACCTCAATGCATTTGAGAGGCAAAACAAAGCTGAAGGACTCGGCATGGTAACTGAAGAGGGCTCAAGTAAGTGCAACACACAGACGCACAGGGTAAATTAATCTGATCTGTTTTGATTCCCTGCTATAACCTCTCTCTTATATAGTGGTTTGTTATGTACAGCAGCTAGGAGCATCTATTCATTTCCATTCTCCACAGTCAGCTAAGTTCAGGTTAAGGGTTATGGACATTGTCAGGATAATATCTTACAAAAAGCCACTCCTATAGCTGAATACTGCACCATGGTGTCATGCAGTAATTGGTGATTAATTTCGTTCTCTAAGTAAGACAGCTCTGTTGTCTTGTTATTTTTACCTCAGAAGACCACAAACAAGGAAATTCTTAATGCTAATAAGCAACCGAAGTGATTCTCAGTTTTTCATTGCCTTAAATGTCCCTATTATTGATTTGTAGTGTATTGTTAAAGTTAAATGCACTGTTCAGTCCATGCAGTATATGGAAACTATGTTGCAGAACCACTCCGTTTTCAATTGTTTGTGATATCATGAAAACCAAGGTGTTTAGATATTTCTGTCTTTTCAGCCAACATCAGCTCAGCCCTGCCCATTTACATTGAAATGATAAGGACTGTTTCAGCCCAGCCTACTTTTTGAATGAGCCACAATACAAGGCATTGTGCTAAATAAATATGTATTTGTAGTGTAAACAGTGGAGTAAATGAAAAAATAAATCCTCCCAGGTGGTTTTCTTGCCAAAATGAAGTATGATAAATTTTAGTAAACAAACATGCCATCAGAGGTGTCTTGGTTGATTGATGTCTTTAATGACTAGGACAAATACCCTGAAAAATATCTAGAACATGATAAAAAAAAAATAGTTTAAGCAGTGACCCTGTTTAAACCCTATTTGAAAAGCTGCTGGGCGGCCTCTTCTTCATCTGTTCTCTTCTTCATCATTAAGAGCATCATATACTTAGAGCATAGCCAAAATATGTGAGTATGGTTTCCAAATTGTGCTCCACTGTTTCTCCAACGTGAACAGTTCTGTCTTAGACCCATCTTCATGTAACACGGTGCGAGGTAGTGGACGCGTGTGCGGAGGTAAGCGACTTTTATTGAGGGCAAATCCAGGGTCGTGGTCAAAACTGTCCAAGGTCATTGAGCCAATAAGGAGAGATCGTGGGGCAGACATGACAAAACCAGAATACAATCAATAACACAGAGAAACAAAGCAAACATCAAACACAGACCAATCCATCAAACAAAGACCAGCCAACACGAAGGGAAAACACAGGGCTTAAATACACAGGGAAAACGAGGCACATATGAAAACAATCAGGGGTGGAGTTACAAAACAAGGGGCTGGACTAAACCAAAACAAACGCACATGGAGAGCACTGGAAGGGGCCAATCGTGACACTTCAACACCATTTCTGGTGTTCAGAAATATCTGGTGATGACTTTCCTTTTGAATTCTCTCCAGACAGAATTTGTTGCTAGACTTGCTTCGGTGCATATTTCGTTCCAAGTACTCTGTGTTATATCTACATTTAGTTCTGATTCCCATCTCTGCTTTATATTTAAGGAATTATTTAGGTTCATAGACATGAATATTTGATACAGTTTATAAATCATTCTTTCCCCTCCATGCTCCGTTTGTAGTTCCATGAAATGATTTTCTATATGTGTAGGTTTTATAGGTTTTTCCAATTCTTTGTGTGTACTTAAAAAATGTCTAATATTTTAAAAAGTCTGTTTTAGGGAGGGCAAATTAATTTTTCAGCTGTTCAGATGTCTTAAGGTTACCCTTGTCCAACATCTGATACAGTTTGGTTAAGCCATACTCTGACCATCTATTAAATCCTGTTTCCAAACTGTTGGGCATAAAAGTTTTCATATGTCCAATACTACTCAGTAGTGAAATTGTCTTGGGCAGCCCGAATACTGATTGAACTTTTTTCCATGTCTTAAGGATGACTACAGTCCATTGTCCCATTTCTTTTATAGGGGTATCCAAAAATGGTAAGACATGAAGGGGCTCTGGACACATGCTTTTTTTCGATATTAAGCCCTGTACATATATTACTCTGGATCCATGTTAACAAGGGCTTCATCTGTGCAGCCCAGAAATAATATTTTAAGTTAAGCAATTTAAGCCCCCTATATGATTTGGATAGCTGCAGTGCTTTAAGCCGAATTCTTCAACATTTTCAATGGGTAACATCTGAAATAAATAAAGCAACCTGGGCAAAATATTCATACGTATGCTTTCAATACGGCCTACCAAAGATTGAGGGAGTGTTAATCATGTTGAGTATTTTTAACTTCTCTCAAGCCATGTTTAATGCATTGCTTCTACCAGCTATATCTAAATAATGAGGAAAGGCTGTATCCACAATAAACCTACCTCATTACTAGAGAGTGAAATCATGGCACGTAATGCCTGGTAATGCTGGCAAACTCTAAATGAACTCCACTGGGCACTGACAATTCTACGCACATGCTTTGTGTCGATGGCAGGGGATGAGAAGCAGATCCAAAGAGTAAAAATCCTTCAAGTGTTGTTGTAGTTCACCTGTTTAACCATTAAAGGTTCACATATAATCATGTTTAACTTATGCACCTTTAAGTGGACCGCAAAGAAAAAATAAAATGCAATTAAAAAAATGAAGTCATTTATGTACAGTTGAAATTGTAAATAGCCTCATGATGCAGTATTAGCTCAAAGTCATGCACTGTTTATTTGACATCATCTCCATTCCCATCTGCACTTTATTGTAATACACAGATTTAGGTGAGCTACGCCATTACACTTTTCACTCAGTCAGGAAGAAGGTTTGCACTACTTCATTACTTCTGGTGAAGTCTGAATGGATACTTGCATTCACCACAGAATACCCATCTCTCACTGCACACAGTCCAGATTGTTTTTATCGTCATTCAATTCAGGCATAAGTGATGGTGAGATGAACCCAGCGATGTGTCTCATATACAAATATATAGATCTGCCAAAAAATAGTTGTGCCAATTTTTTAAACCTTGTCAATTGCATGTCAGTGTCCAGCCAGTTGATGTCAGTATCTCTTGTTCTATTGAAATTTCAATGTCTTCTCCTTTGCTTATGTCTGCCTTTTTGCCTGTTTCTTTCTTTGTATCTTTCTTCTCGTCATGTTTTTTAATCTCATCAGTCGCAGTCAACGTGAGGGAGCGGGGTAAATACATAGTTCAGATTCTACTCATTTCAGCATTGCTGCCCCCCTTTAGTCCCTGTCTTGTCTACCTTCTTTGTCTCTATCTGTTTTGTGCAAAATGTAATGATCAATTGCTCTGGTCTTTAGGACAACATGCATGCCTCGTAGGACAGACAGTAGAATTGATAACGCAGAAATTACCTACTGACAGACCCAGTCTTCAACTGTCTCTCTGTCTCTCTTTCTCTCTCACTCTCTCTGTCTTTCTCTCTGTCCTTCTCTCTTTGGTTAATTCTCTACTCTCTTATATAATAAATGATTGTCCTCTTGTTTGGGATTGGACTGTAAATGTCAGTGAGCTAACATTTAAAAAAATGGCTAACTTGTAGTAAAAAGTATCCTTGCTTTGCCTCTTTGCCCAACAAGACGTATTATCATGCACAAAGCTTATTCCGAAATGTTCAGCAGTAAGTATGTGTTTGTATTTTGGTGGCACATTATGTGGGCAAAAGTATGTGGACAATGTTACAGCCACACAGGACACAGCCAAGCAATCTCCACTAACAGACATTTGCATTAAAATGAGTCATACTGAAGAGCATTAGGTGTGGCATTGTTAAAGGATGCCACCTTTGCCACATTTATCCCTTGCTAGATCTGTCCCTGGTGTTATTGTGAAATGGAAGCAAACAACAGGTCAAATTCACAGAGTGGGGCCTGCAAGTCCTGAAGCACATAGCATGTAAAAATTGTCTGTCCTCTGTTGCATTACTCACAACACAGTTCCAAACTGCCTGTAGAAGCAACATCAGAACAAGATGGCTGCTTGGCCATGGGTAGCTGCATGCAAGCCTAATATTTGTGCAGTGCCAAGCCTCAGCTGGAGTGGTGCAACCACTAGATTCTGGAGCAGTGGAAAAGTGTTCTCTGAAGTCTGGAATCGGCCAAACACAAAAGTGGGGCAACAGCACATTAATGACCATGGTTGTGAAATGTGATGTCCGACAACCTCATGATGGTCTGATCGTCAGATGTCTACATACTTTTGGCCATATTGTGTATATGAATATCCAAAAACATTGCTTAGTTTTGGAGTATGAAGGCTTGATAGCAACTTTTTAGGGAAGTGAGTGCAGTGCAGCCGACTGTCTCATGTAAGCAGCTCTATTTCCTCTCCACACTAAAAAGATGATCTGTAGCTTTTGTCTTTTCTTCTCTATAAAGGTTCCAAGGTGCTCCAAAATGATGAGTTCACTAAAGACCTTTTTAGGTTCCTGCAGCTGCTCTGTGAGGGTCACAACAACGGTAAGTCATCTTAATAAATGTCAAACTTACATCGGTGACTGTACAAGTTCTATGTAATCTTTTTTTGGCTAACTGTTCACACTGCCATCGTAAAAGGTCACATTACTTTTACCAGCGAAATTTTGCAAGCAAAGAATTTCAGGAATTCATTGCTGTGAATGGTTTTGTGTCATAAACTTCAGGAGTGGATAGGTTTTGTATGCAAAACCTAGATGTTCAGTTCAGCTTCGGTGGAATTTGAAATGTGAATCTGCGTCCTGGACAAATCGTGCAACTTCATGTAGCAGCACAGATGATCCAAAATGGAGGAAATTCTAATTTTAGCAGTACATAAGCAGATCACTTTAAACATTACTTGCCCAGTAATGTCCCAGGAATTGCCCAAAACCATAAAGAAAAATTTGGGTAAAAAATGTAATTTAACCATTTGTCCACTTACACCAGATGCAGTCACCAACCAACACGATTGAGATCCAAATTTTGCTTCTTCTTCTTTAGTTTACAGCTGGAGATACCAGCTACTATAGCTACAAAAATCACTAGTTGGACTACTAATATAAAGCTGTTGCCCAAATTGACAATAGCATAAAAATGGGCTGAGAAGTTATGTAAAAAACAAGATTTGCTATGTTGAAAAACAACTGTATTGTGTGCTTCATTATTCAGGCAGATTTTAGATTTATAAGTAAGAGTAGACAAGACAAAAAATATTATAATTACATTTTTAACAATGAATACATGATAGAGATGTGCATTTTGACTAATTTTGATATTTGATTGTCCTTAAACAAAGACAAGACTTCAGACGAAAGACTTCAGCCAAATGAACATGAGGCTGTAGACTTACCTTTTAGATATCAGTGCTGTTAAAAGTTCAGAATACTGTTATCATGTTTTATTAGGAATTTTCATGTTGGATAAGTAACAAGTGTTGTGTTAAATGTTGATGAGCACACACTGTCTTCTACACAAGAAGCCACAGGAGAAGATGTGCCAACATGTTAGTTTGTCAGGAAAATCCCTTTTCATTGTTTCTGGAGCTCAATAACATAGTTTAGTTAGCAATAAAGTTGCACTGTCCTGTCTTGGTCAGGCTGCTTTCGCAAGATGACATGAACATTTATGTTTTTTGTTTAACTATAGCTTAAGACCTGCCAACCAAAATAATGAAACCATCAGCTTCTTTTCTCTGTAATACATTTAAAGATCTGGTTTTAGCTGGATGTTTTTAGGTGCCAGACACCCAAAAAAACTCCAACAATTCCACTGTGCTTGATACATTTCTATCAGCACCACACAAACTTCCCTGTAATTACCTTGTCAGTATCACTGCTGTGTTCAGAGTGGTCTGCAACTCAATTAATATCTAGTCAACAGCTATCTTGAGATCACCAACTGGCCAATGTTAAACGAGTTAGGGCATTTGATAAATTAGAAATAAACAAGCTTGAGTCAGTATTTGTACATGTTACATATTACAATGTAATAGTAAGTGATAGGGGTGGGGGGAAAAACTCTATTCTTAGATGCATTGCGATGTGGATGTGAACGATTCTGAATTGATTCACAAATGTCAAAAATCGGTTTTCTAAATATTTAATTTATAACGTAATGGCGGAATATAAAAGGCAGAACTTGGAAGTGGGTAAGTGCAGTGCTCGGACAGTCTGTGGCAGCACATAACAAAAACACAACTGGATGAGTGAGAAATCTGTCCTGCTCCCTCTGCTTTAAAAGCCAGGTTTGGTCAAGAAGAGCTATTTAGTCCTTTCAACAAATCCAGACGAACTTGGGAACAACAAAATTCAATGTCCGGTATGTGTCAGTATGTGATAATGTCCTAGTAGAGGCTAAAAAACATAAACAAAAACGCAGACTTACTTTGCTCTGCTTTAAGCTTTAGCTTTAGCCACTTTCCTCCCATCTCTGCCAGAAAACTTTTCTTCAAAAATAGAAGAGTTTCTTGTAAAATGTCTCTCAACATTCGACTGTTTTACGAGGCTGAAGTCGCTTCTTATTCTCCAGCTTCTCGTTCCAATTTTCCCCTTCCACCTTAAATTCTGCCAGAAAATAAATGTTGCACCATTTAAGGTGGAACGAGAAAATTCAAAAGAGAAACGACTTCATCTTCGCAAATCTTTAGTGTTTGACAGTCTCTCGTTGCAGATTTAACATAACAGGAAACCAACTGCCCTGCGTATAGATGCAAATAAGTCCAAATTTGTCACTAATTTGTCTCCAAATGTTCATCTTAAATCTGTCTTTTCGTTCACTAGTGGCTCGGCGAGATTTTGTCTCAAAGATATTTTACTTTGAAGATGTTTTACTTTGACACAGCACACCCCCCCTCTCTACACCGAAACCAAAAACTAATTTATCAAATAACTAAAGAAAACAGGTAGGACTGCTGTAACGTACTGCTTGGACATCCATTACCACTAAATCTTATGTCACCCTAACAGCACATTTTATCGGAGATGAGTGGCAGCAGCGTCTCATGAGCTCCAAACAAGAGCAGTGAATGAGAGTCTTCCAGTTCACTTGCCACATCACCTCCATTTGTTTTATTAATAAAAGATATTGGACGTAAATGCATGATGGATCGTTACAAATACTCTGCTTTAAAACTACCAAGTCCTCAAACAGTAGGAAAATAGAAATCCTGTATAGAAAAAAGATACATCAAGCTGCATTGATAATTGTTTTATAATTCTGAATCGTAATCTAATCGAAGCGTGAGGTGCCTAGAGATTCCCACCCCTAGTAAGTGAGCTATAAAGTAAGTGGCCATGGAGTTGAAGTACAAGGAAAATATTTCTAATGGTTCTAATGCTGAGTGTGTTCCCCTTCTAAGCATTTGTGTGACAGTCCTATCTAATTTATTTCTCTCAGATTTCCAGAACTTTTTAAGGACACAGACTGGAAACACAACTACTGTTAACATAATCATAAGCACTGTGGACTACCTCCTTAGGCTACAGGTAATGTAGACTATGTAACAGATACATAGACACACAGGGATACATATTAACTACAAACCAAATTCTGAAAAGTTGGAACAGAACTTAATATGCCAAAAAAAACAAAACAGAAAGCAGTAATGTATAAATGTACTTTAGCCTGTATATGAACAGAAACAGTCCTAAGGTAAGATATGTATGTTTTACCTTATCAGCTTTATGGTAAATTGCTGCTCATTCTGAGATTGATCCCCGCAACATGTTCCAAAAAAGTTGTGATGCAGCAATTGTAGAATAGGCATTTCAGAGTTGTGAAATGATCAAACAACATCTTAGAGAGGTGATACATTTATGCTTGGAAGTAAAAGAAGCATTTAGGAAAGACCTAGTCCCTTATGAGCAAGGATGAGAGTTAAGGCTCACCACTTTGCCATGAATGCAACAGCAAAAATCCAACAGTTTAATACTCCCCAGCCACAGATTGCAAGGATTTTAAGTATTTTGCCCTCTACAGTGCTTAATATCATCAAAAGGTTGAGGGAATCCAGAAAAAAGCCTCTGTGTGAAAAGGGCAAGACCAGAAACTGTTTTGTTAGTTGTCGACATTAAATGCTGTAACTCAGTGGCTCCTGTCCCAACTCTTTTGGAATGTGTTGCAAGCATCAAATTTGGAATGAGTGTGTATTATAAAAAACATTGAAGTTCATAAGATCACTTCTTTCTGTTTTTATTAGCAAGTTTTTTGGAACTTTGTCTTATGAGCTCTTGCTGTCATTGTAGGAGTCCATCAGTGATTTTTACTGGTATTACTCGGGTAAAGATGTCATGGATGAAGCCGGTCAGCGTAACTTCTCTAAAGCCTTGGCTGTGGCCAAGCAGATCTTTAACTCCCTCACTGAATATATCCAGGTAACTGACAATAGCAGTGCATTTTTACTGCAGTCACATTTTATTACTTTTCCATTAATACATTACTGTAACTGTTATTCACTACCACTTTTAGCTTTCTTCATCACACTCAGCCATTCATGCATGAAAGATACTTTTTGCTTCACAAGTTGTACCTTATATGTCTGAAGAACCAGCAATAATATTAGTGATTTTTGAAGAATTTTGAAGTGGAGTGTGTTCATTTTATGAAAATGTCCTTTCTGGCACCACAGAAGTTCTCTGCAGGGTCAAAATGCCCAAATGGATCATTAAAAGCTAAAGAACCCTAAGAGTTTCTGTTGGAGCCCATTTGTTTCTCTTAAGAAAGTTTTAAGGAGGTGATTGTTGTAGTAGCTAATAATATAATTATAAAATAGTAATAATAATAAAATAATGGCTAGGCATGTTCCATACAGAACTAAAGGTTTGAAGGTTTTATTTACTCATATTGCAAGTGCCATTTCATAATTTCAGTAAGATGGTGTCTTATTTTTAGCATGCCTGGTGGGTGCTGACTGTCAAATACCCACCCACGCACGTAGCGCCGTGTACTGCCCACATGTTCCCACTGTTTTAATACTTTGAAATCATAATCAGTCAGAAACCAACAAAATCTTTAACTTCTTTCTGTTCTCTACTCAGGGTCCATGTATAGGCAACCAGCAGAGTTTGGCTCACAGTAGGTTATGGGATGCAGTGGTTGGCTTTTTACATGTCTTCGCCAACATGCAGATGAAACTCTCGCAGGCAAGTTCATTAAAAACTGCAATCGCTTCAAACAAAGCATGAACAATTTTGTATAAAAATATACTGATGGTAACTGAATGATTGTTAAGAAAGTGCTTATATCAGTTTTGCTTTTTTTAAACAAGGGTTTAAAACATTTTACACAGAGCTAATATTAAACTGCTCAGTAAAGATTACAAAAATAAACTAAGAACAGCATCAACCCTTTGATGAAAAGTCTAGGAATAAATATGTAATATGGCATCAACCAGCAGTAAAACTAGACGAGCCATTCCATTATAAACGGCATGAAAATAAGCGTAAGGAAACAAAAAAGATTTTGTTGTGATATAAAGCTATAAAGATCTGGGTGATATTGTTAAAATGATTGGAAATGCAATCACTTTTCTAAATATATCATAATATCACTGTTTTGGATGATATTTAAGTTAGAATTCGAATGAGTTAATTAACCCTCATGCTTCCTAAGTACTGGTACTATATAAATGTCTTACATATATAGCTTGTATTGACTGGGCTGTTTTGGTCTGAGTTCTTCTTTTGTAATAACACAAAATGGAATCTTTCACAGTCCTTTCTGCAAACTTTAGCCCTTTGTGGATATAAAACAAAAGAGAAAAATTAATTTCTATTAAAAAGTCAGATCCTAGAGAGCGCACAAAATCCTGTAGTACTAAAAGGCTAAAAAAGAAAGTGCATAATTTTGTAATCAGTACATCATGGATGTAATGATCATTATCTATCAAACACTGCTGAAAAATACTGCTAAAACTGAAAAGCAGTATCACGTAGGGGTTAGCAACATGATTATATTTACATTAGGTCACAATATGCTTTTCGAAGTGCATTGTGGATATCCGTGCATAAAGAACCCTGACCAACTGCTTGTTTCATTACAAAGAGAGCATAATTGGTCCTGTGTAACTGGATTTAGTGCAGTGCAGTAAAACAGAATGTAAATACAGTTGCAAAACACCTCCAGTGTAGTGTAATATTTGTATTGAATTAAAGAGTGAAAGAGAGTGCCTTAGCTGTTAACCATTAGCCTGACATTGAGACTAGCTGGCTTTTCATGCGCACCCCTAGGGCATCCCTCACTCAGCTAGTGGCTTCAGGTGATGCTGGCTTGGGCTACAAACAAGAGGCTCTGCAGCTTCTCAGCAAATACTTGAAGAGTGAATGGCTGTAATATTTACCCACTTTCAGCAGCATCTGAAGGCCATAGATGAAAACTCAAATTTAAGTAATGTTTGTCAAGTATGAGACATGACTTGACAAAACCTTTATTCTGGACTTAGAGAAGTCACTTTGTGCTTATATGCTCTCCCCTTTGTCTCATTAGGGTTATAAAGTAGTACTGACATCAGTCTATATATTGTTAATTTGTGTTCCAGTTTTCTACCCAATCCAGTCCTATCCAGTTCCGCCCACAAGTTAGGACTCCCCCTATCACACAATATCAGCAGTGCTAGGAGGGTGATGGCAAACATAAGCTTCCCCCTGAGTCATGTGAAGCCAGCCATTGCATCTTTTTGAGCTGCCGTTAACGCAACATAATTGGATGACTGAACACGCTTGGAGGAGAGCACTAACCATCAGTTCTGTTTCCTCAACTAGTATTGCACTGAGTGATGGGGGAGAGGGAGGACCATCCCATTGTGCTCTATTGGAATTGATCTTGACTCATGATCTCCTGATATGATTGACGCTTATATGATTGTGCCATTCAGGAGCCCATAAATTATCATGATTTATATTGTGTATTTCCACGTAACAGTATAGACAAAATATTATTCATACCTAGATCCAGAAACAGGCTGTTAAGACCCTGTCACTACTAATGAAGTGAAACCCTGGTCCTCTAGGCCCACTGCTCTTCAAGGTTTAGTGTTGCCTTCCTGCCAGGCAAGATCTAAATAATCAGTGCTGGCTTTCCTTAAAACATAGTACAAAGATGGTTCTTAAACTGTAGAGCAAGAATCACTCTGAACACTCTCTGCACCAGTTAAGATGATCTTCACACTAAGATGCTTTTGTGAAACTGGGCCCAGCTGACTTTGTCATTGACGCCTTACAGGGGCTGAAGTGGGTGTGTTAAAGCATGGGAAGCACTAAAATGTGCAGGCTCATGCCTCCAAGTCCACTGTTGGGAAACAGTGATCAAGACAGTAATCTGCGATTCTTCAATATTTGTTGAAGTTTATTCTTCAATTTTAATGTTTTCCTGATTAATATACTTGCTGGTAAATAACATAATTAAATAAAAGTATTGCTAATTGTCTTTTTTCTTGAACATTACAGCCACCACTAGATGTCTCTGTCTGCACAGAAATGTAAAACTAATCCACCCACTGTCCTGTCTGTGTCATAGACATTTGGCCTTTAAGCTAGGCAAAACATGTCTATAACAAATAGCAGTGAGATCCAGGTTTCTAGCTCAGTAGTTTCTAGTATTGATATTTCAAATCTCAAAGCTGCTGAGACCCCTATGTGATGACGCAGACAGGGGATCTGGACAGACAGGCCAGGTGAATTTACCAAATCACAGCTCCTTCTCAGATTTATAGCCTGCAGTGAGCATACCTGAGCTACTGCAGGACAACAGAATGAGTCAGTCCTTCACCACTATCTGCTTCTGAGACAAAGCAACTGGTCTGTTGGTGAATAAAACTGCTCTGTATGGACAGCTTTTGGGGAGATGAGATTTTCTGCTAACTTTGACAGCATCTCTTAGAGTTAATGAACAGGCATTAGGAACAGGTTCTGAAGTATAAATATATATCCAACAGGTTAGGAAATATAAAAAGTAGTGAGGAACCTTCAGGGCCAATTTTATTAGGGGAAAAACATCTGGAAGTCATAGGTACATTACTGACTGTGAGAAAGAAGTGGAACCCTAATCAGTAGGTTGTTAGAAATCATCTCGTTAAACATGAAACATCATTTGGAAACTTGAGATGTCAGTGTTTAATCTATAATGGCCAAAAAAATAAATTAAAAAATGAATAGCAAGAATTGCCGTTATCTTAGCCCTATCAAACTGCTGGAACCCCATAGGGGTGCTAACAGAGATTGGCATTATTCTAGAGGAATTTTTTTCCTGTTCTGATATTTGTGACCCAAATTGAAGGCTTAGTTCTAATAATCACGGTTGAACACTGACACTGACTCGCCACATGTTCCATATTTCAGAAGGGGCCTGTATGCAAAACTGCCTCGAGCTCTGACCACGCCCAACCCCGCCCCCAATGCCACAGTATTATAAAACATTAAATGAATTAAACATTTTTCCAGTTTGTGGAATATACACCGATCAGGTATAACATTAAGACCACCTCCTTGTTTCTGCACTCATTGTCCATTTTATCAGCTTCATTTACTGTATAGGTGCACTTTGTAGTTCTACAATTAGCAGTGCTACTGGAGTTTTTAAACACTCACTGTCCACTCTATTAGACACTCCTACATTGTCATTCCACCTTGTAGATGTACAGTCAGAGACGATAGCGCATCTGCTGCTGCTCAGTTTGTGTTGGTCATCCTCTAGTCAATCATCAGTGGCCACAGGACACTGCCCGTAGCATGCTGTTGGCTGGATCTGATCCACTCAGAGCAGCACAACATACACTAACACACCTCTACTACATCAGTGTTGCTGCAGTGCTGAGAATGATCCAACAATCAACCTCTGTAAGGGTCCATGGGGGTCCTCACCACTGAAGAACAGGGTAAAAGGGGGTTAACAAAGTATGCAGAGAAACAGATGGACTACAGTCTGTAATTGTAGAACTACAAAGTGCAGCTATTTAGTAAGTGGAGCATAGAAACAAGGAGGTGGTCGTAATGTTATGCCTGATCGGTGTTATGTTTCTGTTTGATGAAAGTAATGTGGAGAAATTATGAATTAAAGTATTGAAAGTACATCAGAAGCTTTATTATGTGTCATGATATGTAATTATTGAATGTCAAATTGTCCTAGTACATCCTAATAACATCCCGTAATGCACGCAAACAAATACTCAGATTTTGGTTTTGGTACTTGAATACTGGCACCTGGAGTGTTCATTTTTCTTTAAGCTACTGGCATTTATCGACAGGTCCAGATGCAGGGAGACACTGACCTTTTAATGTATGCAGTGAGAAAAGAGTAAAGAAAACATGTCCTTTAGCTTTTTTTTTTTTACATCTATTCTCTTTCTTCCTCCAGGACTCCAGCCAGATTGAGTTGCTGAAGGAGCTGATGGATCTGCAGAAGGACATGATAGTCATGTTGCTGTCCCTTCTGGAAGGTTCTCTTATGCAATCTTTGCTTAATAATGAGCAAACAGAATGTGTCATTTACATTCTGTTCACAGGAACTGTTGTTTGTGTGATCAGTCAGATCGTTGGGGGATATTTGTTCTATTTTGTATTGCAACCACCACATTGCCACGTTTAAAGAGCAGTCTAGCCATTTTTCAAACCACTGTTCAAACAGTAACTTTTCCCAGTGGACCTATTAATGTTCAGCGCAGCCCTAAAAAAATTCAGCCGTGCTTGTTATCAGTTGATATTTGTCTGAGAGAAAGCAGAACCATTTATTGTAAATGACTTGGTATGCCATGATGAAGAGCAAAGCAACAACCACAAGGTCTCAGATCCACAAGGGTAATAGATAATGAGGGTGACTACTCAGCGTTGTCCACTATGTCCCTAGGTACGCTAGGGATTTTCACAACCCATCTTATTTTACAAAAAGCTAAACACCTCCAATAAAAAGAGAACAACAGTGCAATGATGCAAATTAACTCCTTAAACTGGCTCGTTGAAAGACTCACTACTGAGTTCTTGAGAACTAATCTTAAAAGATTACTGAGTAACTAATTGCAACTAATGTCCCATAAGAAAATCTGATGCATGGTCATGGATGCACATATGTTGATAAAAGTGTCAGGTATATACACTTGGTCAAACACATATATCTGATAGGTAGGGACACACGCACATATCTTTTCATGGAACAACACTTTAGAAATGAAATTGGATATAACTTAAAGTAGTCAATGTACAGCTTGTATACCAGAATAGATTTACTGTCCTCTGAGAAGAACTCAACACACAGCCATTAATGTCTAAATAGCTGGCAACACAAGTGAGTACACCTCACAGTGAACATGTCAAATTGTGCTCAAAGTGTCAATATTTTGTGTGATCACCATATTATCTAGCACTTAACCCTTGGGCATGGAATTCACCAGAGCTGCACAGGTTGCTACTGAAATCCTCTTCCACTCCTCCATGATGACATCACAGGGCTGGTGGATGTTAGACACCTTGCACTCCTCCATCTTTCGCTTGAGGAAGACCCACAGGTGCTCAATTGGGTTTAGGTCTGGAGACATACTTCGCCAGTCCATCACCTTTAACTTCCTCAGCAAGGCAGTTGTCATCTTGGAGTTTTGTTTCAGGTTGTTATCGTGTTGGAAATCTGCCATGTGACGCAGTTTCCGAAAGGTGGGGATCGTGCTCTGCTTCAGAATGTCACAGTACATGTTCGAATTCATTCTCGCCAGTGCCCGCAGCACTCATGCAGCCCCAGACCATGATGCTACCACCACGTTTGACTGTAGGCAAGAGACAGTTGTCACCAGGGCACCATCACACATGCTGGACACCATCTGAGCTAATCAAGTTGACCTTGGTCTCATCAGACCACAGGACATGGTTCCAGTAATCCATGTTCTTGGACTGCTTGTCTTCAGCAGACTGTTTGCGGGCTTTCTTGTGTGTCAGCCTCAGAAGAGGCTTCCTTCTGGGATGACAGCTATGCAGACCGAGTTGCCCAAGCAGCATATGGTCTGAGCACTGACAAGCTGACCTCTCACTTCTTCAACCTCTGCAGCAATGGTGGCCGCACTCATAGGTCTATGTTTTTAAGCCAACCTCTGGATATGATGCTGAATACCTGGACTCAACTTCTCTGGTCAACCCTGACAAGGCCTGTTCTGAGTGGAACCTGTCCTGGAAAACTGTGACCTTGGCCACCGTGCTATAGCTCAGTTTCAGGGTGTTAGCAATCTTCTTATAGCCTAGGCCATCTTTGTGGAGAGCAACAGTTCTGTTTCTCACATCCTCAGAGAGTTCTTAGCCATGAGCTGCCATGTTGAATATCCATTGGCCAGTATGAGGGAATTGTACCCAAAACACCAAATTTAACAGCCCTGCTCCCCATTCACACCTGGAACCTTGTGGAGTCACATGACACCAGGGAGGGACAACAATACAATTGGACACAATTTGGACATGTTCACTGTGAGGTGTACTCACTTGTGTTGCCAGCTATTTAGACATTAATGGCTGTGTGTTGAGTTATTTTCAGAGGACAGTAAATCTATACTGCTATACAAGCTGTACACTGACTACTAAAGTTATGTCCAAGTTTTCTTTCTGTAATCTTGTCCCATGAAAAGATACAATAAAATATTTGCAGAAATTAAGGGGTGTACTCACTTTTGTGAGATACTGTGTATAAAATATACACAGTATATATATATATTTGTATCCGATACAAGGTTAAACGCATATCAGTGTAGTTATAATTGTTATATTGTTTTCTGTTTGCTTTTAAATATTACATTATTTAAATGTGATAGCAAATAGTATTTTTTATGTTGAAATTATTTAATTGCACAGCTTACAGTGCGCATGTTATGTAGCTACTATATTAATTTTCGCTTCATTAGGAAGTATTTGAAAGAAACATAAAAAACTTGACATATAACATCCATATATAAATCATAATTTCTATCACATATTGTTAAATATATTTGTTACACATATATGTTTCTATATGCTGATAGATGGTTAAAATATAAGTCCCAAATTTGAAATTGGCTATTTGGGATATATGCCCTATATGTATCCAAGCTGGATATAAGGGAATGCCATGCATGCTAATATATGCCAAATAGGCTGTATATCGGATTTCCAAATGGGATATAAGCTATGTAGTTATGCGCATGAGGACTTGAATTGAGTGTTTGCAGAATTATGTTTAACATGCCTCTGAGCCAATCACAATCAAATTTAAATGCTACATCCTCTTTCAAGTGAAGGAAAAACTCTGTAGAACAAACCTGCAGTGAGAACGGTGGTGGCAGTAAATTAGTCAGAATTGTTAGATTGAGAGATGGTGGAAAGGTGTTGCTGAAGAGCATATAATGCCTTACGTGTATGCTATTGCTTTGTCTAGCTTAGCTGTTAGCTTTAGCATTAGCTCATCAATTGTGGGTACACATACAGCCCAACGTGTTTAAGGGGTAATCTTTGGTCAAACTTTAAACTGCAGAGGCTCACAATTTAATTCTTCACTCTCATAAATACATAACTGATTATTTTAGAGAAGTTACTGTATAAAAAAGTCTTAAGCTTAATAACTCATTCACTTTATTTGTAGGTAATGTTGTAAATGGAACCATTGGCAAGCAGATGGTGGATACTTTGGTGGAATCCTCCAGCAACGTGGAGATGATCCTCAAATTTTTTGACATGTTCCTCAAGCTGAAGGATCTCACCACCTCTGACAGTTTCAAAGAGCACGACGCTGATGGCAAAGGTGTCATCTCAAAAAGAGAGTTCCAGAAATCAATGGAGAATCAGAAGCAGTACTCTCAATCTGAAATTGAGTTCCTGCTTTCTTGTGCTGAGGCGGACGAGAATGACATGTTCAACTATGTCGAGTTTGTGAAACGCTTCCACGAGCCTGCCAAGGACATTGGTTTCAACGTGGCCGTGCTGCTCACCAACCTGTCGGAACACATGCCCCATGACTCCCGTCTGGCAGCCTTCCTGAATCTGGCGGAGAGCGTCCTCAACTACTTTGAGCCATTTCTGGGCCGCATCGAGATCATGGGTGGTGCCAAAAGAATTGAAAGAGTTTACTTCGAGATTAGTGAGTCTAGCAGAACCCAGTGGGAAAAGCCACAAGTCAAGGAATCCAAGCGTCAGTTCATCTTTGACGTGGTTAATGAGGGTGGAGAATCAGAGAAGATGGAACTATTTGTGAACTTCTGTGAGGACACTATCTTTGAAATGCAGCTGGCCTCTTTGATATCAGAACCAGATGCCGTGGAGCGGTCGGAAGAAGACGAAGATGATTCGCGGAGTGTGGCCGAAGAGCTAGAAGAGGAAGCAGAAGAGAGAACGTTGGAATCCTTCTCAGCTTTTACCATGGCTTGTGTATCCATGAGGAAGAACCTGTGCAGCCTTCGCAAGCTGCTAACCCTTAAGAGCATGAAGAAACAATTCAAGAAGTTCCGTAAGATGAGTGTGAGGGAGATGATCTGTGGCTTCTTCTCTTTCTTCTGGAGGATCTTCATCGGCCTCTTCCGCTTCCTCTACAACCTGGTTTGGGGCTTCTTCCACATCTTGTGGTCCACGCTGTTTGGCGGAGGCCTGGTGGAAGGTGCCAAGAACATGAAGGTGACTGATATCCTGGGCAACATGCCGGACCCCACTCAGTTTGGTGTCCATGGAGATGTTCTAGAGACTGAAAAGCTGGAGGCAAACGAGGCTTGTTTGGTAGCAGAAATTGGGCAGATGGCAGAGGGAGACCAAGTGGAAGTAGACCTCATGTCAGAGCTGTTGAGTATTCAGCCCAAGAAGGAGGGGGGCAAGCATGGGGCTGAGCCTGGACTAGGGGATGTGTCAGAAGTGGTTGGCGTGGATTCTCCATCTCTAGCTGCTGCTGTCCGGCAGAAAAAGGCCCAGGTGCAGAACTCCAGACTGTGCTTTCTTTAAGTTCTGAACATTTTAAGTAATGTTTTTATGTTTTTGACACAGTAATGATATAGACATTACTGTGAAAATGTCAGAGACCACCCTTCATTTATTTAGCTTCTTGTCAAAATAACCATCAAGTACAAGTTGTTCATTTTTCATGAGATATTTCTGAGGAAATTAGATAAATAAATAGGAGCTTCCACACATTAAAATATGTAGAGAATGAGACTCACATCCATAAAAGACCCAGAAGACCACCAAAACTGTAACATAAACAATACTCAAAGCTTTTATCTTTGAGAGGAAGGAAAAATCGAGCTGTGCCCTTCCTTCAAATCTGAAAAAATCCACAGGTGATCTGTCCATCTGTAGCATGGCCTGTGCTACCCCAAGCTCAAGGAGTACACTGGAGGCAGGGTTCAGCACTGCAGCAGACATTCTTTTAATTTTCACACAAAATAAACAACACAACCAACACTAAGCTGGCCACTTTTCAGTGGCTCAAGCTGGCTAGACTTTTCGGTCCTGTCTTCCCTGAGCTTTTCAGTTCTTTCCATCTCTGCTGCTGCTCTTCCCTTTATTGCTCTGTTCCCTCTCAACTCTTTTTAAAGGTGCTCACCAGAGCCAAGAGGGAATGAGAGCTCGCCGCTCTGCCTCCCCGTTACCAGCCCCAGCTGGCAGCTCAGCTGCCTGGGTCAAAGGTAGCGGCCTCATTGCGTAACAGGGGGCGGGGCTTGAGCGGCGGGGCTTGAGCGGCGGAGCTTGGGACTCGCTTCTTCCTCTGGTGTCTCCCATAACCGGCACCAGCATCATCCTCCTCCTCCCACTGTCACTCCCGTGACTCGTGTCCGTTGGGGAGAGCTCGGGTTTTGTGCTCTGCCCCTCCACACTCGCGGCTCTCTCCCCCGGTGACCTCGCCAAGCTTCGTCACCGCTGTGTTCTCTCGGCCGTCGTCGTCGGGGCCTGGGGGGGCGCATGCCACACCATCCTTCCACTGTGAGAAGACAAGTCGGCGCTATGAATCTGAAAGTTATGTGTAGCTGTCAAGAAGCCATTACTCAGAAGAAAAAAAATGTCAAAAATGAAGAAAATTTGCAGTGGAGATGTGGAAAAATTTAATTCCAAAAATGCTGTATATCATTTTAAAACAATTTAGCATATGATGAGTTTTTTCAAAAGAAAAACAGCTGGCTTACACTGGAATACACATTTTTATTTCTGTAAGAAAGGTGATATTAACCATAAATATAATCATGCATTTCCCGTTTGTGAAAAAAAAGCTTTTTTTTGTCATGGGAAAATTTTTTTAAAGTGGTTTATAATGCATTTTGAAACCTTTCATGTGTTTTATGCTCTTTTCTGATACTGAAAAATATACGCATAATGACTGTTTTGACTGGAAATTAAATAAATGAGGGGAGGTCTGTGACTTTTTGCACAGTACTGTGTCTTGGGTTGCTAGTGCCCCAAAGGTTGGATTTATGGGTTTATGCCCTCTGTTATGTTTTGTGCTGTATACAGCAGAATAATTTACTGGTTACCTGCCCTACATATTTTAAGCAGAATGGGTTTTGATGGAACAATGTGAATCACTTCTCTACCTCTCTGTGCAGGAAGCTGCGAGTAAGAAGGCAGTTGAAAGTGAATCAAAAACAGAATCCGAGAAAGAGTGAGTGAAATAAGGGTTTGCTCTGAAATAAGTTTGAAACTAATCATTTCTTAGGTTACTGTTTACTTTCTGTATGCTGTACGTGGGTGTCATTCTTCCACCTAAGCATCCCACTTTTGTGTGTGTTTATGTTTTAGTGCAGAGGATGGGGAGAAGAAGGACCAAGACAAAGGGAAGGAAGATTCTCTCATAGAAACCTCATCAGATGAAGAGAAAAAGCCAACCATGCGGAGACCTGGGCAGAAGAAAGGAGAACCAGAGGTCTTCATGACCAGCTTTTTTGCTGGATTGGACATCTATCAGACTAAGATTCTGGTGAGCAGCATTGTAGTTGTGTGATGATAAGCTAACATTATAGAACAGCTGTATGTTACTTAGTTTAGTACACTGTATGGCCAAAGATCTGGGACACCTGATCATCACGCCTGTATGAGCTTGTTGGACATCCCATTCCAAAACCAAGGGCTTTAATGTAGTGCTGACAGGGCTGTGGTTGATTTTATACACCTGTTGGCTATGTGTGTGGCCAAAACACTTTAACTGAATAATTAGTATGTCCACATACTTTTGAGTGTATGTAGAGGGACTCAAATTATTGTAAACCACACTATTTATTTACATGCTTTTGTTAGCTAAGTGACTGACATCAGGTATTAGAGTTGTAATGACATGTCAGTGTCTTCTAAATATTTTAGTTAGATTTGCTTTGGTTGTTATGAGTTTGAAACGGCTTTACAGAACAAATTTTTTTTCTGTTTTTCTGATATCTTCTGAAATCTTTGGATGTTATTATTCTGAAATAAACTAAAAATACTTTAAAATTAAATTAACAAATCACAGTCACACAAAATGTGTAAAGAACACAAAACCTCATGTATTTACATATGTAATATACTCACTGTATTTTCATCATCATTCTGCATAATGATAATACTCTGGCATGATGGTAGTACTGTGGGAACCTGTGATAGATCAGGTGTAGTTTTAGCAGTATTGAATTATTACAATGTTTTCACAAATCCTTATGTTAAACTGCCATACCTTGAAAGACTGCAGATGAGTTTGCATCTTTTATTTTTGCAGAATTACTTGGCACGAAACTTCTACAACCTGCGATTCCTGGCTCTGTTTGTGGCATTTGCCATCAACTTCATTTTGCTTTTCTACAAGGTGACTCAGCTGGCTCTCTCATTTGAACTGTTTATTGCCTGTGTCCCCCCCCCCCCCTTTAATCTGTGTGATAGATAGTGTCATTATACAGCATGTTTTAATGACTTGTGCCTGTTTGTTAAATAATAGGTCTAGCTGTGATAATGTATCAGGTTGATTATCCTAACAGTCATATCCAGAGCACATTATCCAAAAGCCCAAAAAGGAAACATCACAGTTTCAAAAGTAACACTAAGAATTAAATTGAAAGTTTGTAGAACCTATCTTGTAGTATCTATCTGATATTTTTCCCACTGATATGATTACATGTGAAATATCAATCAAATACAGCTCAGTAACTGGTGGTGTTACTGTACAATGGTGTACAATGTCCTTTGTTGGTTGTGACATTTATGATGATAAATGCAACAATTTATGATGGAAAAATGCTTGCGTGCACATGTGTAGGTGACTGGTGAGGAGTCTGAGGAGGTGGATCCATGGACAGGGAGAGGTGAAGAGGAGGATGGTGTGGAGTATTTTGTTCTGCAGGAAACCACTGGCTACATGGCGCCTACACTTCGCTTCTTAGCGGTGCTACATACTGTCATTTCCTTCCTCTGTGTTGTGGGATATTACTATCTGAAGGTACACACACATTCACACATGTACAAACAAATGTAGTGATATGTTTGGAGCTTCTACAATTTTAGTCAATTAGAATTGTCAAGGAAAATGCAGTTTTGTTTACTATGTCGTCATGCTGAACTATGAGCTGCTGATACTTTTGAACCAATTATCCTGAATAGGTACCCTTGGTGGTTTTTAAGCGGGAAAAGGAAATCGCCAGGAAACTTGAGTTTGATGGTCTTTATATCACTGAGCAGCCTTCAGATGATGACATCAAAGGGCAATGGGACAGACTTGTGATTAACACACCGTAAGTGCGAAAGAAAATATCTCAGGTCACTTCAGCCGTGTCCAGTGAGTGCTGTTATTGCTCTGAGAATTTACCTTGACATTCTTGAATCAGTCATGTTATGAAGAACGACCTTGGTCCCGCACATTTCACTGTTTCCTGCTCTAACACACTGATTTCCACTCAGGAAGGATTTGTTAAGTAAGTAGCTAATTGTTGGATCAGTTGTGTTGGGAGCAAGAGTAACACTAAAGTGTGCAGAGCAAGAAGCAATCAAAGACTACTGTTGCCTTAATGGTAGCACTTTCCAGTACTCATAGTTGTTAAGTCATGTAACATTTGAATTGCCCATTAGAAAGTAATATATCAATAAGCAAGAACTAATGAATAAGTCATATATGAACAACCACAAAGGTATATTGGAATAACATTAACTGTTCCACATACCATTGTGTGAAATGAAGGTAATCAAGGCATTCCTCAGTGTTAAAATCACCAGGAGGATCTGTATAAGCTTGTTAACATTGTTTTTATTAATACTTCATATTATGACATTTACACTGATGCCAGTGCCCCCCAAAAGGGACACATTGTCATACCTTTGTATTCACCCTTGAAATGAGTTAATAATTGATTAGAGCATGACGATTCAATATTTTTTTTCTGTAGGGTCATTAAGATTAGTCAATAAAAAAAGCATTGCTTACTATTATAGTTTATAATGAATTAGTGTTATTTAATTGCTTAATTACTAATGTAATGCAGATAAGTAAGTAGGATTTATTCATTGCGTACTAATATGATATAGAAATAGAAAATAATTTATAAAATTATATAGATATAGAAAATAATTTATGAAATGAAAATTTTACAAAATGTAAAAAATAAAAATCGTTGTTGAGCAAAATGAAAAATATAGTTTTTTTTATCATTACAACTGTTGGAAAGACGCCTCCTCACCAGTTACAGTGGTGCCACAATAGTCTTGAAAGCAAGATTTAAAGACAAAGAAAACCCCTTTCAGTTATTGTGTCTTGAAGTTGGAAGAAAGTTTAGAAAATCAACCAGCATTTTGGTGCAGGTGTGTGAGGGTGGGCTGTTTGAATTTTTTTTTTTTTTGTTGTTGTTGTTGTTGTTTTCTGAAAATGTACCCTTGAGAGTACGTCCTCAGTAACAAGAGATGTACCAGTTAAGTTCAGTACCTTTCTTTCTGAGAGTATGCAGAAGGAACCTAGATAACTATTGTTACTTTTGGGAAGCCAAATATCATATCTATGAGTTTCTACATCAGTGCATTTCTTTATCATTGTTGAGGGGATTCACAATGGTTACGCTATGTGTTGCATGCAGGGTATTGTAGTGATAGAACATTAATGGACAGAAACACAAAAAGTATAGAATTGTGGGAGATGGGCTGTTGTGCCACAGAATATTAGTAAACTCGACAAATAACATACAAAATGCTAGTTTTAGGACAAAACAAATCTGAATCAAAACTGAATTACTCAGCGAGGTGTAGAACAAGGGTACATGAATGTGTAAACAAAAGGTATGATGTGGCATGAATAGGTAGACCTGAACAATTCATCCACTGCAAATTTTCCCATGTGGATGTTATCATATGACTTATTCTTCTGCCCCTACTTTTTTGCTCATTGTTTCCAATTTCCGACTATAATATAATGATATACTCATTGCACATTCAAAGCATTCTTTGTACATAATTTCTAAAGAAACTGCCAGAAAATATTTACATGATTTATGTGAGGCCTTTATGAATCGGAAGCAGATTGTTCCTTTTTTTTTGTGTTGCACAGATCCTTCCCCAATAACTACTGGGACAAGTTTGTCAAACGCAAGGCAAGTAGAATGACTGATGATTTTTTCTTTTTTTTTTTTTGAGTAAATGATTTTTGCTACTGTCTGAGCTTCATTAATGTGTTAAAAACTGTAACAGGAAACTACAGTGCAGTTTGAAAAGAGTACAGTTCGGGTCTCTCCCATTCTGTAGCCTTGTAACCGTGTATCATTGTGTAAGGGTCAGTAGTTCAAAGACAGAATGGAAGATGAGTGGAGCATTTGCAGCGGGAGAGTAAGCATTGTGGTGAGGGGCTGAAACCTAAGACCACTTATTAATTGTTGATTGGTTATTTTACCTGTAGGTAATAAATAAGTATGGAGACCTGTACGGGGCAGAGCGGATTGCCGAGCTTCTTGGTCTAGACAAGAGTGCTCTGGACTTCAACCCCACTGAAGAGGCCATCGCAAAAGAGGCCTCCCTGGTGGCCTGGTGAGGAAAGCATGAAAGATCATTTTGAACAGATTACACCACCATGCCTTTGAAGTCACTTGTCATATTCCAAATTTATGTATGCAAAAGTTTGAACAGCCCCAAATTTCTATGTTTCATTGATTTTCTAAGTAAAAGTAAGCTAACACATTATATTTTACCCCAAAATGTTACATACATTGTCCATAAAAAAATGTATACAGAAGTTGTATATAAAAAGTGTTCTCTCTGTAGAGGATGTGTGTTATTGTCAATCGGAACATCAACGTGTAATTTGACCAATGGCACTCAAACTTTTGCATGTGATGTGCAGTGTAAAAATACTTTAAAAACCTCAACAGTTATCTTTACATGATTTATTTGATATAATTTTTTTTGGGGAGAGCAACAATCAAATGACAAATAATACACTAAGTTATTTTTTGTTTTAAAGAAATTTCGTGATGTGTGTCAAAATGTGATCACCGCATCTTGTTTTAATTTAAAATTTTATTATATCTGGATTTTCAGTATTTCACAGCTGTCTCAGTTGTCATTATGAAGTCATCTATCAAACACTTAGTACTGTTTAATTTTCTGTTAAGTGTGTGTGTGTGTGTATATGTATATGTATATATACATATATATATATATATATATATATATATATATATACACACACACACTTAACAGAAAATTAAACAGTATTGTTTTCATGATTTGCGTTCATTACAGCTTACATTCTTTTTAGTCTTGCTTTTACTTTTCCAAAGAATGTGTTTAAAGTTGATTGTAGTTTTTGTTTCTCAAGATTCAAGTAATCTTAAACACATTCAGTGATGTTGCAATTTCCTTTTTTATGTACCATCAACAAAATCAGTTTTATATTAATGAAAGTAAGGTAAAATTTTAAAAAAAATTATGGAAATTAAAGCAAACCATACTTTTTGTCTGACAGGTTAAGTTCCATCGACACCAAGTATCATATTTGGAAGATGGGTGTGGTGTTCACAGACAATGTGAGTTGACTGAGAACAGTCTGTTGTGAGGCATAATTCTTCAGGGTTTATGCACTCCTATTGCATGGACAGAAGCACACTTAAGCAGTCTTTTTTACTTATTATAGTCTTTCCTGTACCTGGTGTGGTACACAACCATGTCCATCTTGGGACACTACAACAACTTCTTCTTTGCTGCTCACCTGCTAGACATTGCCATGGGTTTCAAGACCTTGAGGACCATCCTCTCTTCCGTCACCCATAATGGCAAACAGGTTTTAGCACTTTTGAACCTCTAAGCATTTAAAGTGTTTGAATTTGATGAGTTCCCTTATATCTGTTATATATTTCTTCTGTTGTCGTAGCTGGTGCTGACTGTGGGTCTGCTGGCTGTAGTAGTGTATCTTTACACCGTGGTGGCATTCAACTTCTTCCGGAAGTTCTACAACAAGAGCGAAGATGAGGATGAGCCAGACATGAAGTGTGATGATATGATGACTGTAAGTTGCAAACACTTGACTTTTTTTCTAGGTCAAAAGCAGAAACCTGCACCAGGGATAGATCAAAGCTTAACATAATTCAGAGATAAAAAGAACAGTGTTTTATGATTAGTTCAAAGCAAAAGACACAAAGCACAGGAAATTCACATTTCCTCGCTAACCTCAGCTCTTACATTTAATGGAACGTAATGGAAATGGGACCATCTGTCATTTTTTAGCTGTGTGTAATAGATTTCTTTTTCTTACTTTCCCCCTGTGTTTCTGGTTTTCAGTGTTATCTTTTCCACATGTATGTGGGAGTGCGTGCTGGTGGTGGAATAGGTGATGAGATCGAGGACCCCGCGGGGGACCCCTATGAGCTTTACCGCATTCTCTTTGACATCACCTTCTTCTTCTTTGTCATCGTTATCCTTCTGGCCATTATCCAAGGTAACGTATAACTCAATAGGCTAGGCTCAGGTAGAAAAATTCAAGGGATGGAGTAATGGAAGCTTGTCTTGATGATTAAATAAAAGATTGAAATGTTATATCCTTGATAAACTGACAGGAATGATTTAGCAATTTGCAAGATGATAATATATAACTTCTCCTGCTGCTTTCTTTAGAGTAAGAAACAGAGGCACATAGGAATAGTGATTGATATATAGCCATTTTATCCCAAGTAGTTGTATATATGAGCTATTTATCTTTTTCCTGTATTTTATTTTGCCTTAGAGGCCCACATTTTATGTGTGTGTTTTGTTTTTTTCCGTCCCAAAAATGTTCATAATCCATTAAGGAACTGCTGAATTTTCATTTTCATTTGTAACATGACTGAAACATCCATGACACAGCCACTCAGCTAAACAGTGTGACATTAGTGTGGTATGTACAGCTGATATTTAGCTATGTTCAGACAGCAGAGCATATTTTGCCAAAAACACCATGATATTTTATGGCGGGATGCTGATTCTGTGGGCTCCGCTTGTCCCTGTCACGATAGGCTCCTCCCAGTCCTGTCCATGTGCTTTTGTTTTGGTTCCTTCCCGGTCCTGCCCCCTTGTTTCCAGACCCTGCCCTTGATTGTTTTCACCTGTTACCCTCTTGTTAACCACCTTTGCCTTGTTACCTGTCCCTGTATTTAAGCCCTGTGTTTTCCCTAGTCACTCGCTGGTCTTTGTTTGAATTGTTTGATTTGCTTGATGTTTTAAGTGTTTGATATTGTTTGGTGTTTATTTCTTCCAGCCTCTGTTGTGTTTATCCTGTGTTCCATGTCATGTCTGTCTCTCGATACCCCCGTGTTGGCTCATTGACCCTGGACTGTTTTGACCCCGAGTATGGATTTGCCCATAATAAATCTCAGGGTCAAAACAGTCCAGGGTCAATGAACCAACACGGGGGTATGGAACACAGGATAAACACAATGGAGGCCAGAAGAGACAAACACCAAACAATATCAAACAATTAAAACATCAAGCAAATCAAACCAATGCGTCCGCCTCATCATCGCTCCCCAGCGTTACAGTTCCCCTGTGGATTGCGGATTTTTCCACTGTGGATCAGGTTTTCTGCTGTGGATACTTGCAGAATGAGTTGAAAAATGTTCAGCTTCAGTGGAAAACCTCTGCTTGTCATGTGATAACTTTCACAACATAACCAAACAAAAAAGAAAGGGCAGATACAGTGAACTGGAGAGTGACCGTGGAGCCATTCAGTAGGAAAGCCTTAAGGCTTAAAACGAATCCACTTAATGATAAATATCAATGGTATATGTACATTTCCGTACATTGTTTTCATAAAGGTTTAATAAAAAACCTTAAAATGAATGTAGCTTGGGCTTCCGGCTTATGTCGGAGTTAGACTAGACACCGCTCCCACAAACTGCACATTTCACCATAAATTATCTTTTATTCTTTTACGTTTAATATTGGATGAGGGACAAGTTGGATGAGTTACGATAGTGCACTAGAAAATAAGATGTCGTGCAACCTTGAGAGAAAATGACTTCGAAGGCTGTTTCTGGAACCCGCACTCCCGCCATTGAGCGAATGTTCTCTGCTAAGGCAGGTGATCGCAGCTAACATCAGGTGATGCTATCTTGGTCACTGAGCCTCGTGCCTCGCCTTTGGGGAGTCCAGAGGGTCCTCGCTCAATGAGCACAACAGAGTAAAAACGAGCTATCGACGATACGGTGCCTCCACCTTAGTTTTTCCCAGCATTAAAATACATGGAGCTCTCGCTTTTATCGGAGCATGCAAGCATGTTGAGCAAGGCCCTGCAGCCAATCCAGGACTCATTTTACTCCATCAAACAAATTGTGGACTCGCATACAGGTAGCATTAAAGCTCTAGAGAATGCTGCATCTGATCATAGCGATAGAATTGTTGCTCTGGAGAATAAATGCGAATCACTCTGAGCCCATAATACCGAACTCCTGGATAAGCTGGATGACCTGGAAAATGGATCAAGGAAAGCGAATCTTCGTCTAATAAGGATATCTGAAATACTGGAGGGGGTCAATCCAGTGAATTTCATGACTGATCGCCTTTGTGAGGTTTTCGGAGCAGAGATGTTTCAATTTCGACCTGTTCTGGACAGAGCTCATAGGCTGGGTCGTATGGCAACCAACAAAGGTTCGAATAAAAAGCCCAGCATGTTTATTATCCTATTCCACAATTTTCAAGACAAGGAATTTGTACTTTGAAGCGCTCGTGGAGAACTTTCCTTTCAAGGTCACAAAATCAGGTTCTTCCTGGATTACAGTGCTGACCTCTCTCACAGACGTGCCGCATTTCACGACATAAAAGCAGCTCTGTATAGTAAGGGAATTCGCTTCAGGCTTACCTTCCTTGCATGTTTGCGAGTCGACTTTGAAGGCCGTCCTATAACTTTTGACATGCCAGGAATGGCTCAGGCTTATTTTCATGATCACTGGTTAAGACTGTACCTAGCTTGACTGCTGGGGAAAAGAGGGAAAAAAAGTATCTGGGGGCTAGTTTCTTTTTGGGTTATGCTCTTGTTCTGTTATTTTCTTAAGTATACATCTCCCTGGTATGAAAATATTGCTTAATTGTTCAGTTGGGCGACATAAGTTTATGTGCAGCATTGTGGGCGGTGGTATACCTCAGGGCTTAGTTATAGAAATTGGTTTTTGCCGGAAGGTTTTTTCAGGATGGTTATTTGGGATGTAGGGTGCTGGTGGTTTTTGGGAGTTGTATTTTTCTGTGTATGTTGTTTGTTTGTTTGGTTGTTTTTTTGGGGGTTTTTTGTTTTTTGTTTATTTTGTTCCTCCTTCCTGCTGGTTCCCTCTCTTCTGCCAATACTGCCATATTATTTAGTATCTACCACGTATCCAGTTTTTTTCAGGATATTTCTTTTTGATGAATCCAAACATAGGTTTCTGTGTTAGGTTTATTTCATGGAATGTAAAGGGTCTGCAGTCTCCCATAAAACTGTGAAAATATTTTCCCATCTTAAACAGTTGAACGCTGACATTATTTTCCTACAGGAAACTCATCTGTCCAAATTTGAACACACCAAGTTACGTAGGGGGTGGATTAGTCAAGTATTCCATTCCAATTTTAATTCAAGATCCAGAGGGGTCGCTATTTTATTTCATAAAAGGGTTCAATTTAAGCCTTAAAAAATCCTGTCTGACCAAAACGGCAGATATGTTATTGTTTCAGGCCTTCTTTTTCAAACTCCCATCTTGTTCGTTAATATATACGCTCTAAACTGGGATGATATGGATTTTATGAATGGGCTTTTCTCTAAACTTCCTGACCTGGACACACATGCTTATTTTTGGAGGTGATCTCAAGTGTGTGGTGAATCTTATGCTGGATCGGTCTGTGGCTAGGTGCACTCCCAACTTTAAGATGGCCCAGTCTTTGTCTCTGTTGATGGAGGAGAATGGGTGTATCGACCCATAGAGATTTAGGAACCCTTCAGCTAAATCTTTTTCCTTTTTCTTGCAACCACACCGTTCCTTTTCCCATCCATCCATCCATCCATCCATCCATCCATCCATCCATTATCTTCCGCTTCTCCGGGGTTCGGGTCGAGGGGGCAGCATCCTAAGAAATGAGGCCCAGACCTCCCTTTCCCCAGCCACTTCCACCAGCTCTCCAAGGGGGATTCCGAGGCGCTTCCAGGCCAGCTGGGCGATATAGTCACGCCAGCGTGTCCTGGGTCTTCCCCGGGGTCTCCTCCCAGGTGGACTTGCCTGTCACACCTCCCGAGGGAGGCATCCAGGAGGCATCCTAACCAGATGCCAGAACCACCTCAGCTGGCTCCTCTCGACGTGAAGAAGCAGCGGCTCTACTCCGAGTCCCTCCCGGATGACTGAACTTCTCACCCTATCTCTAAGGGAGAGTCCAGACACCTTGCGGAGGAAACTCATTTCAGCCGCTTGTATTCGTGATCTTATTCTTTTGGTCATTACCCAAAGCTCATGACCATAGGTGAGGGTGGGAACGTAGATCGACCGGTAAATCGAGAGCCTTGCCTTATGGCTCAGCTCTTTCTTTACCACAACAGACCGGTAAAGAGCCCGCATCACTGCTGACCCAGCACCAATCCGCTTGTCAATCTCCCGCTCCCTTGTACCATCACTTGTGAACAAGACCCCGAGATACTTGAACTCCACTTGAGGCAAGAGCCTATCCCCGACCCAGAGAGGGCTCTCCACCCTTTTCCGCCTGAGAACCATGGTCCCGGATTTAGAGGTACTGATTCTCATCCCGGCCGCTTCACACTCGGCTGCAAACCGATCCAGCGAAAGCAGAAGTTTGCGGCCTGATGTCCCCAATAGGACCACATCATCTGCAAACAGCAGCGATGTGACCCTGAGATCACCAAACCGGACACCCTCCATCCCCTGACTGTGCCTAGAAATTCAATCCATAAAAATTATGAATAGAATCGATGACAAAGGGCAGCCCTGACGGAGTCCAACTCTCACTGGGAACAAGTCTGACTTACTGCCGGCTATGCGAACCAAACTCCAGCTTTGTTTGTACAGGGCCTGAATAGCTCGTAGCAAAGAGCCATGTACCCCGTACTCCCGAAGCACCTCCCACAGAATACCCCAGGGAACACAGTTGAATGCCTTCTCCAGATCCACAAAGCACATGTGTACTGGTTGTGCAAACTCCCATGAACCCTCCAGAATCCTGGAGAGGGTGAAGAGTTGGTCCAATGTTCCACGACCAGGGCGAAACCCGTACTGCTCCTCCTGGATCCGAGGTTCGACTATAAGCCGGACTGTCTTCTCCAGTACCCCTGCATAGACCTTACCAGGGAGGCTGAGGAGTGTGATAATCCTGTAGTTGGAACACACCCTCCGGTCCCCTTTTTTAAAAAGAGGCACCACCACCCCAGTCTGCCAATCCAGTGGCACTGCCCCCAATGCCCACGCAATGTTGAAAAAGCATGTCAGCCAAGACAGCAACACAATATCCAGAGCCTTGAGGAACTCAGGGCGGATCTCATCCACCCCTGGAGCCTTGCTACCTGGAGCCTTCCTTTTCCTCAATTGACTATTTTTTATAGATCAGCATTTCTCAGATTCTTTAGAAAGCATAGATTATTTACCTATTGTAATATCTGACCATGGGCCAGGACAATTGGTCCTCATGTTTGATTCATATGAGAAGGAGATAGCTCCATGGCGTCTTAATGCTCAACTTTCGACGATTGAAGAGTGTTGCACAAAAATGTCAAATTCCATTGATTTCTTTTTGGTTATTAATAAATCTGACTCTATATCTAATTCCATCTTGTGGGAGTCGCTTAAGGTGGTTTTACGGGGTGAAATTATTTCATATTCCACGTATGAGAAAAGGTCCAGACTAAAACACTTGGTAGACCTGTCAGTCCATGTCAGTTTTGGATAGGCAAATGGCTTGAAATCCTTCTGCAGTGTTATATAAAAAACGCCTTAATCTTTAGGCCAAATATAATTTGCTTTCCGCTAAAAAGGCTGAAGCCCTTATCTTGCGTTCCAGGGGGGCGCTTTTATGAATATGGGGAAAAAATAGCAATTTTTGGCACACTAACTCAAAAGGCAGATTAGATTGATCCCCCAGATAGTGGATGACATGGGCAATCTGTTCACCAACCCAAGGGACATTAATAAAGTTTTTGAAAAATATTACTCTACACTGTATGAGTCAGAGAGTTCTAGTAATGTTGACCTAATGCATTCATTTATAAATAACCTTTAAATTCCCTCCTTAGATTCATGGTGAACTTGATAAACCAATTTCCTTACAGGAAATATCAAATGCTATTAGATCTATGAAAAATGGTAAGTCGCCTGGGCCAGATGGGTTTGGTATTGAATTCTACAAGAAATTTGTGATAAGCTTGCTCCCCTTTTATTGGACATGTTTAATGAATCCCTTCAGCGTGTTAGTTTATCACCGACAATAAACCAAGCAACCATTTCACTCCTGTTAAAGAAACATAAAGACCCTACTCTCTGTCATTCATACAGGCCGATAAGTCTTTTATGCTGCAAGAATAAGATTTTAGCTAAAATCCTGGCCAAATGTATTGAAATATTCTACCATTGATTATTTCAGAGGAACAAACAGGTTTTATTAAAGAATGGCATTTGTTTTTTTTAAATTCAAAAATTATTAAATGTAATTCTTACTCCCAGTCTTTCTCATGTTCCAGAGGTAGTTGTCTTAGATGCGGAAAAAGGCTTCGATCACATTGAATGGGATTATATGTTCTTTGTTTTGACAAAATTTGGTTTGGTAACAATTTAATCTCTTGGGTAAAGTTGTTGTATATCGTCCCACAGGCTAGTGTGCACACTAATTCATTTTGCTCTCCATATTTTTTCTTATTTCATGGAACATGTCAAGGCTGCCCTCTATCTCCTTTGCTCTTTGCCTTAGCACTTGAGCCTTTGTCAATTGCCCTTCGTTCCTCTCCGCTCATAAAAGGTGTTTTGCGACAAGGTTTGGAGAGTAAAGTCTCTTTTTACGCAGATGATCTGCTGCTGTACCTTTGAGATCCTCTGGAAACAATCCCGGTAGCAGAATCTATTTTGAAAGAATTTGGCTTTTTGACTTTTTCAGGATACAAGTTAAATTTTCAGAAAAGTAAATGCTTCCTGTTAGATCAGGCAGCCTCTTCCCTGACTCAGGTTGCCATTCCTTTTCGTCTATCATTTGATGGTTTTAGATATTTAGGCATTAACATTACCCATAACATGTGCTCCATTGTGCAGGCAAACTTCTCCCTTTGGTTGCAGACATGAATCCTGATTTTCAAAGATAGAATAGTCTTCCAATTTCACGGCCCGTAGAGTTCAGTGTGTGGCAATGAACATCTTACCTAAATTTTTATTTTTGTTTCAATGCCTTTACGTTTCCCTATCCAAATCCTTTTTTAAAGAAGTTGACAAAACTACTTCTAGTTTTATATGGTCAGGGAGGGTTCCTTGGATCAGGAGACACTACCTACAAGTTCGCCACTGTGCCCAAACTCTTTTTGCTTCTTCTTTCCCTTACAAACCTGAGGATAAATCCTGGGAGGGGGTTTGCAATTTAAAACCAGACGCAAAAGGCCTAATATCAAAAATATATGACTGTGTTATGACTGTTCATTTGGAGGCTGATTTCAAGCTCAAGGTCAAATGGGAGGCAGATTTAGGGAAGGAGCTGGATGATCATTGGTGGTCGAGAGCCTTGTAAAGGATCAACTCCTCCTCATCATGTGCTAGACTCTGCCTGATGCAGTTGAGGTTAGTTCATAAGGCTTATTATACCAAGGCTAGACTGGCAAAAATCTTTTCAAGTACCGATGCGGCATGTCCACGGTGTGACTCAGATCTGGCTGACTTGATTCATGTTCTGGCCTTGCAAAAAAACTAGACAGGTTCTGGGCAGACATTTTCACTACTTTATCAAGAGTGTTTAATTTAAAATTGGTCCCTGACCCCCTGTGGGCAATTTTTGGTGAGCCTGTGGTCACTCCTGTGTGTGTGGTTGGAAACTGTAGAGCTTTAGCCTTTACTCTATTGCTAGCTAGACGGAGGATTCTCTGGAAGTCAGCTGCCCCACCGTCATATTCATTGTGGTTAAAGGATGTGATTTTCTTCCTTAGCCTTGAAAAGATTAAGTTTGGCCTTAGGAGTTCTGTTCATAAATTTTATGAGACATGGCAGCCTTTCATTACTTATTTTGAAAATCTTACTGAGTTGGCAGTCAAGAGGGCGGAGGAGGAGGAGGTTTGATTATTTTTTTATATATATTTTTACTACCAATAGTGTTACTTATGTACTCATTTATTTAAATTTGGTATATTGTATGTGTTTGTCTATTTTGTGTTTGTGTTGTTTATGCATGTTTGGGGGGTTTATGTCATAATAGGTTAAAATAGATGACTTCTACGTAATTATTTAGAATGTGTACTGGTTTGTTATTTCTTGCCAAGTCATCAATAAAAAGACTTTTTAAAAAAATAAATAATAATGTAGCTTGGTTTGTAGTTTACTTGAATTTAGAAGATTCTTTGTGGTTTAAGTGTTTTTTGTGGCTTTGCCACACAGGCTCAAGCATGATTCACCATTATAATATACCTTAAACATTAATCAAAGTGTAATGACTTTTGCCAGCCTCTAAAATGTTTTCTGAATTATCATTACATCATCGTGCATCAGCAGGCAAAAATTATATCAATCAATAATATCATGTCTCACCCCCTTCCAAGCACCCCCATCATTCAGACACTTCCACGATTTACTGAAATATTTCAGGATACACAAAAAAATATGATTTTCCAAATTCATTTGTTTTTGCTGTTTAAAAAAATATTTGAAAGGCAGTGCAGGGTTATATAAATTCATTTAAATTAATTTTTACATCCATTTAAACTCATTGCTATCATTTTGTTTTGTTTAAAAAAATGAGAAAAGTAGCTGTCAAAATAATTGGAAGATTACTCAATTACTAATTTACTTGGTAGTGAGATTCCTAGAGAAATACATGTTTGTTGGCCAGGCTTCAGTAGACCATTCATGATTTAGTAAAGGTGAAAAAACAAACAATTATGTGATGGAGGAGTTACCATCAGCCATCTCCAGTGTATGGAAACTGTGAGTTTAGTCCAGTCACTAGAAAATTAACATTTCCAACCAGATTTCACTACATAGAGATTCTACTTTACAGTTGAAGGAAAAATATAAATAATTTAAGTTGTAGCACTCCTAGAATCATGTCACTTGTTCCTCTAGGTTGTGTGACCCAAACAGCTTCAGTACAGAGGTAAAGCAGCACTCAGGCTCAGTGGGTTAAAGTCACTCCAACTGTGTGTCTAGAACTGGGAAGGCTCAGAATGACACATGCAGAGAGAGGGATTAGAGCCATGCTGAGAAAGAGAGAGAAAGAGAGTTAGTTGAGAAGGAGCAAAAGCAATAAGGAGATATTCACATATTCATACACAGGCTAACAGGTTACAGTTATCATTGCCTTACTTTGCTAAACAGTACCTTTGTTTTAAGTCATGCTCATGTACAGAATTGGTTAGGAATTTTGTAAATTTTCCTAATTTTTCGTAGCACTGCATACTGCGTTATGAGAATATTTTGGACAGCACTTGCGTGGGAAAAGAGTCCAGGCTAACCTCTCCCTGTTGGAGCTATACTGACTCCACACTGCTCTTCCAGGTCTTACACTCTTATAAACAAAGGTGCCAAAAAGCATTCTTGTGTATATGAGATATGTGAGTGTAAAGATTAAAAAACCTTCACAAAATGTAATGGTTCCCTAAGCTGATATAAAACCTTTACATTATTTAAGTGTTTGTAATTTTTACACAAAGGTTATGCAGGAATATTAGGAATATGCAAATTAAGAACATATATAAAACAGAAACATAAATAAAAACAGAATACGATGATTTGCAAATCCTTTTCAACCTATATTCAATTGAATGCACTACAAAGACAAGATATTTAAAGTTCAAACAGATAAACCTTATTGTTTTTTGCAAATATTCACTCATTTTGAATTTGATGCCTGCAACACATTCCAAAGAAGTTGGGACAGGGGCATGATTACCACTGTGTGACATCACCTTTCCTTTTAACAACACTCAATAAGCGTTTGGGAACTGAGGACACTAATTGTTGAAGCTTTGTAGCTTCATAATGCGTCACAGGTCTGGACTGCAGGCAGGCCAGTCTAGTACTCGCACTCTTTTACCACGAAGCCACGCTGTTGTAACACGTGCAGAATGTGGCTTGGCATTGTCTTGCTGAAATAAGCAGGACATCCCTGAAAAAGACGTTGCTTGGATGGCAGCATATGTTGCTCCAAAGCCTGTATCAGCATTAATGGTGCCTTCACAGATGTGCAAGTTACCCATGCCATGGGCACTAACACTCCCCCATACCATCAGAGATGCAGTGCTTTTGAACTTTGCGCTGAAAACAATCCAGACAGTCCTTTTCCTCTTCGGCCCGGAGGACACGACGTCCATGATTTCCAAAAACAATTTGAAATGTGGACTCGTCAGACCACAGGACACTTTTCCACTTTGCGTCAGTCCATCTGAAATGAGCTTGAGCCCAGAGAACTCGGCGGCGTTTCTGGGTGTTGTTGATATATGGCTTTCGCTTTGCATGGCAGAGTTTTAACTTGCACTTGTAGATGGAGCGACAAACTGTGTTCAAGTGAATGATCATGTGCATTCAGTGTTGGTTTTCTGCCTTGCCGCTTACTTGAAGAGATTTCTCCAGATTCTCTGAATCTTTTGATGATATTATGGACTATAGATGATGAAATCCCTAAATTCCTTGCAATTGCACGTTGAGAAATGTTGTTCTTAATCTGTTGGACTATTTCCTCATACAGCTGTTCACAAAGTGGTGAACCTCACCCATCCTTGCTTGTGAACGACTGAGCCTTTCAGGGATGCTCCCTTTATACCCAATCATGACACTAACCTGTTTCCAATTAACCTGTTCACCTGTGGAATGTTCCAAACAGGTGTTTTTTGAGCATTCCTCAACTTCCCCAGTCTTTTGTTGCCCCTGTCCCAACTTCTTTGGAACGTGTTGCAGGCATGAAATTCAAAATGAGTGAATATTTGCAAAAAACTTAAAAAGTTAATCAGTTTGAACATTAAATATCTTGTCTTTGTAGTGTATTCAATTGAATATAGGTTGGAAAGGATTTGCAAATCATTGTATTGTTGTATGTTTGTATTGTGTATGTTTTTACATCCCAATTTCATTGGAATTGGGGTTGTACAAAAACCTTGTATCTTCATCTTTTTTCAAATTTCAACACTATTTTGGAGATACAAACAAAAGATACAAAGAAGTTTGAGCACTCCTTACTTGTTTTGTTGATTTTCCTTGTTTTGTTGAAGTTAACACATGCTCTACAGAAATATGCTTAAATATGACATTTTTCAGAAAATTCTAGTGCATAATTTCAATTTATTTACTGAGTTTAACATTTTGGAAATTAAATAAATAAGTCAATATAAATTGTGCCATTACTTTTGCAAAGGCTACATTTTATATTTTAATATAAAAAACAAAGTCAAAACTATGGGTAGAGTGCTTAATTAATAATGTAATTTTAGCAAGTCCTGCTGCCCATCAGCTCCCTGGACTCTAGCTCAGGTTAATAGGTGTGAACCTCTATACAATGAAAAGACTAGTAATCATGCTGAATCACTTCATACAGAAACAGACATTACTGCATTAGACAGTTAAACAGCTACACAGCTTCTCACAGTTAAAAACAAACACCAAGGCAGAGAGAGAATGAGAGATGGTGGGGAGGAGTCAGATCAGGCCAGTCAGCGCGACAGAGTCACTTTCCAGAGTTTGTGAAATTAGACTAGATTTCTTATATCACAGCTGTTCATGACCATGTCCAAAACAGCAACTAAACTAGGTTGTATTTTAAATGGTAAACTGGTTAAATGTAAGCTGTGGGTGACACCTGTTAACTAAAGCAGCTCACAGGCACTTGTAAAATAATTATAAGTAAATTAAATAAATTATAAAATAAACTGTAATAAAATATACAGTTTAATAAAGTTTTAAGGTTAATAAACAGAATAAATGGAAACATTATAAAAGAAAGAAGACCTGTGAACACAGTACCTGTTTAGCTTGGATCAGCTAATCCTAATGCTAAAGCCTAATGGCTTTAAAATGGCACTCTGACTTTAAGCTTTTGCTTGCATATAGAACTTGCTCATGCAGAGAATTTGATGTTTCTGTAAATTATTTAACAGAGATTAGGTCACTGAGGGTCAAGCAATGCACAGAAACACTGCTTGACTTATGCTAGTGTGTGTTATAGTACAAATAACACAGTTACCAGCTGAATCATTCTGCTGTTATGTAAAAGGATGATGTGGTATCAGTGCTGTTTGTCATTGTATAAGGTCATGTAGTGCTATGTCTGTGTGACTACAGGTTTGATCATTGATGCATTTGGAGAATTGAGAGACCAGCAAGAGCAAGTCAAAGAGGACATGGAGGTAAGAGTGGTGCAGTAACAGAAAATGTCTTAATCGCTGTTTTGATGGTCTCTGACTTTTGCACGGTACTATGCTTCTACATTTTTCACAAATGATAAACAACTTTGTTGATTTTTTTTTCTATTTCAGACCAAATGTTTCATCTGTGGTATTGGAAATGACTACTTTGACACCACTCCACATGGCTTTGAGACACACACCTTACAAGAGCACAACTTGGCCAACTACCTGTGAGTAGCACATGCCCACCAGAACTACACTGCTATTACTTTTAAAGTATAAATCTAACAAACATGTTTTCTAATGTATAAGAATGTGTTCTTTCACTTATACATTGATGAAAACATCTCATTTGTCATTCAGTTATTTTTATAATTAGAGGTTTTGTGTGCTGGAAAAAAAAGGCTGCAGCCTGTAGACTCTTTCATAATAGGACATGCGACAAGCCAGTGCGTTGCTTTGTGGTTTCTCTCAAATCCAACACCAGATCATGATGCTGGAATAAAATCAGCTTAGTGTATCCCAGTCTTAAGCCAAAACAAATTCAGCACCAACCTGCCAAGATGAAGCTTGTTGTTGTGGAGATATGCAAAGTCCATTTGTTACTGTTTGCTGTGCTTGATCTCTCAGGTTCTTCCTCATGTATCTTATAAACAAGGATGAAACCGAGCACACGGGCCAGGTAAGCTTCCATTTCTGTTGACTTTGTTAATGATAAATGATTCCCTGATGGTGCTCAGACTCTCCTAAAACAGAATCAGGTCAAATCTTCAATAAATCATGTTAGAAACATGAGTAGAAGCTCTCTAAACAAATCAGATTTAAAAGGAATTCAGTCCTAAACCATAAAACAAAACACTTTATTTAGAAGATCATTCAAGTCTACAAATAGGTGTGACTTCTACCAAATACATCAGCCCTCGATGTTTATCCTTTATATTTGTCTGTTATTATTGCCAGTTATTGGAAATAGAGGACAGGGCCTGACTGATGAATATTTTGACTTATTTTAAGTAACTGCAATTTCCAAAAAAAGCTATAACATTGTGTGATATCATTTTATATGTGAAAAAGTTAAACAGAAACCAATAGTTTGCCTTTAACAGTGCTTTACGACCTTTACTGACTATCCTTGTCATTTTGTGAACTGTAAGTCTATCAGTTCTCAATTTTCCTGCACACAAAAATAAGAGAACCTCATGAGCTCTTAAAGATGCACTGCATATGATTGCTTTTAATAACAGGAAAATTGCATTAGTAGAGTCAGGTACAGTAAAGCAAGGTGTCAGTAAAGCAGTATATGCCAGTATTTCTTTGTGTTGCGATACGTATCTGATATGTGGCAGTGCAGCTTAGTCTGAACAGCCAGATAGGAATTCAAGCGACTTTTACATCAATCCAATTCAAAATTCATTATAATTTCATGCTGCTGAGACCTCATAAACATTTAGGGGGATGTTTCTATAAAAAAAATCCAAAACACCTCCATGTGTGAAGAGATTTAGAAAGAAATGGCCAAACGCGGCTGTAGGGGAGCGAGGCTACAGCGTCAAAGAACAGTTAAAAGTTTAATGAGTCCGAGGACACAAAACAAAGAAGTGACCGTGCCCTTTTTATGGCAAGCTTAAACACATTATGGGTGATAGCTGTCAGTCAGTGAAGCTTCATGATCGCTCTTGTGATGCTGGTGAAGATTTTTTTCCATTAAAATGTTCTCAGCAACACACAATTATGATTAATGTTGATTGGAATTGCTGAAAAAGTCCCATTTATTTCTGATCTGGCTGTTTAGACTGAATCACATTGTCACATATCAGATACATATTGGATTTCAGTACCACATAGGAAAGTATCCCAAATCAAAATTAAAAATGGTATATTCGGTGTGTTTTTTGCTTTTCACACTGCCACACAGATAACACATCTGTGTCACACTCAAAGAAAAACATCAGATTTGGGCCACTGCTGTGTGAACAAAGCCTTAGTGATCTCCATTCTTCTGTGTGCTGGGCAGTGATGTAATCCACCGTGCTGTGATTAAGATAGAGCTTCTATCAAATGGGAATATGTTTGTCTGCTAGCTCTACTCTTCACAAAACATTGCAAATCCCATAGGGGTGCAAGGAGAAATTAGCATTACAAAGGTGACCTGGTAAAAAGGTAAAATTTGTTTGCAGTTATAAATGTCCACCAGAGAATGCACCAAATCCCCAAATTTATGTGCAGTTTTATGTAGTGTAAATGTTGTAGAACTGCAGTGTAGCTTTCCAGAATTCTTAGTGGTTTTGTTTGTTTCTATTAGTTGTATTGATTTCATTTAATTGTAACAGAAACAAACAAAACCATTTGAACCATTCTCAAACTTGCAATTACATAATAATGCATATTATAAATATTGTGGTTCCAGGGCAAAGCCTCCCAGCATTTTTAGTGGTTGTTGCTTAGTTGTTGTTCCTTGTGGTCACTTAGCTTTGAGATTTCTTTATATAAAGGTTTTTTGTGTTGTTACATGGAATCGAACAATCCATTAAGCAAGAAACCATAAAGAAATTCTGAAATTACCCCCACCCCCTTACTCTAGAGCTCTATTTCTGCTAATATTGTAACTCAGTGGAACCTTCATATCAGCCAGTTTTATCAACCAACTGTTATTAATTGTCAGGCATAGAGGAGGATAAGCTCTGCTGAATCTGCCTTTAGTTTTCCCTCTGCTCTCTGTGATATCCTGCTTGCCCTCTCCAGCCTCACTTAAAGCACATTCTGTTTCTCTGTTTTCAGGAGTCTTATGTGTGGAAAATGTACCAGGAGCGATGCTGGGACTTCTTCCCAGCTGGAGACTGCTTCCGGAAGCAGTACGAGGACCAGCTGGGCTGAAGCGACTGCGCTTCCAACCCACCAGCCTCTCCTCTGAGCCGAGAGCCACACACCAACTGCTCCACTCATCCTTTTGCATTCAAACCACTGATATTTTCCAACCACTCAAGAAATTGGCCTTCTCTTTTACTTGCCAACATGCAGAAAGAGTCCGGATGCCAGTATTTCTTTTTCTACTAAGGAACTACGTAATCCATCAGCGTTTCAAGTCCCAGTTGTTACCTCGGTTAACAGTGCCAATGTAGAGACAGTCTTGTTATAGTCAAGCCCTGATCTCGGGGTTTAGGACGATTATGTTTTTCCTTTTTTTTCCTCAGAAAAACAACAACAACAAAAAAACATGTTGCCTTTCTTCCACATAACCCTGAAACCATTGCACAACGTTTTTTTGTTTTTTTTTTGTCTTTTGAAGAACCGCTGGGTTGTGTGGGGTTACTGAACAACATGTGAGTCTAGTACCCGTCCTTATATGCACAAGAATATTTTAGTCTTTTGGAGTGAATGGAGAAGAATAAACACATGCCAAATGTGAATGAAGAAATATCTACTGAGAGAGTACATGTTCAGATATCATTAAACTGCTTGCTGTTATGATGTATGAGATGAGAACAAGCCCAGGTAAAAAAAAAAAAAAAAAAAAAAAATTGGTCATGCAATGAAATGCCTCTTGTCAAGTCTTGATGAAGTGCCTTACCTTCATGAGAAGTAAAGCTATGCAAAATCATTTTTGTTTTCATTATATTTTACTCCTGTTTTTTGTTTTTTCTGAATTAAGCATAAAACAAATCCTCAGACTTTCTTTGTGGCTTTTGAGTTTCCGTTTGAAAAGGTACAAAATAATTTTAAGTCTTGCCAACAGCAGTGTTGTTGTAATAATGAGAATGCTCACAATGCAACAAAAACTAAGTCCAGGATTCTAGCAAACAACCTTAATTAAAACAAAAAAAATGGAAACCGCTATTGTATGGCTATTTCTATGTAGTAGCTTTGCTGAATTGTGCATTTCTTTTGAAGGGAAAACAAAGAAACTGATGCAATAAACTACTTTTATTTTGGCATGCAATTTTTATTTGTTTATAAATATTACATAGCTGTTAAATCACTGCACACTGCGTACTGTCCAGTGCAAGATTTTCACTGTTCTCTACAAATGTATTACTTAACAGCTTTAGCTTGGTAATGGTTCAGCTAGTATAGTCAGTGGAATTTCACTGGTAAGAGCCCATTATAAAACACATAGTTCCAGTCCTAATATCTGATTGAATGAGCCACGTTTGAAGCCGTTGTAAAATGCATGACATACGCACACATATGACCACCTCGCAACAAATTAACTCTGTATAACTGTGCCACGTCACGAAAAGTCCCTGTGCTGTTAATGGACTGGGCTTACAATTTATTTTCTAACCTAGAACTAAGATTAGGCTGGTCAGATAGCTAACACGCTAAAATACAAAACACCTAAACAACATCATCATCATATCACTAAAACAGCAGTTTAAAAGTCTAAAGAATGTCACTTGAATGGCCTACACACTTCAATCTCAAAGGGCTCCGTAATTACTCCTTAAATTATGTTCTAGCTGTGGAAGTTTAGAAAGTTTTGCCTCTACAGCCAAGTAGTGTGCTATTTGTTGAGTATAGAATTGGTTGAATCACATATTATTTTTTAGCTATAATATACACATTTGCGGTGCCAGATCTAGTATTTAAATTCCTGCTTAGTGCATAATTTAGGAAGCAAGGAGCAATTTCTGATTCAGCCCCGATGTGAGAAAAGGGGCATCATTGGATTGGTGCTATATAAGACTACAGGTGGTAATTTGGTGACTAGAGAAGACTTATGAAGTGAAAGGTTTGGTATCATATGTTTGTTGTTATACGAGAAAATCACTGGTTGCTTGACATTGATAGCGTACTCTAAAGGAAGTACATTGCTTGGAGGAATACTGGTTCATGTTGATTATTATTAACAATAACTTGCACATTTTTTTGAAAGTAAGTTATTTTATCATACTTTATGTTGCCACCCATTTTTAAAAAGGAATAAGCCACTTGAGCATGTGCATTACTGCGATTTTATTACGGGGAAAGGATTTTTAGGCACTCCACTCGCATGGCCTCTCCTGGATTATGGCTTTGTTATCTGATACACGATTAAACTCATTTTCTAAGCCAGGGGTTCCCAAACTTCTTCATGCCAAGACTCACTTCTGTCATTGTTTGACTGTTGAGCACTTCTTGTGCATGGCCTCTTGTAGAAAAAAGCAATCCCTGTGGTCTCTTCATCCCCACAGTTTGAAAACCACAGCCCTTGGCTTACTATTCAGGTATTATTACTGAAAGTAATGTAAATATTGTAAAGCAGTGGAAGCATGTACATAACTTTAGGGTTAGTCAGTTAACTCCAGTATTGCTCTATTTTTCTCAGTTGCCTTGCCAAACTCTTCAGGGGTACAGCGTACAGGAGAAGACACCTTCTTCCCTCAGTCAAAGGGCTGGCTGGTGTTTGAATTAGTAATGAGATACTGTCATGGTTGATCATCTCCAAAGTTGTCCTGTCACTTTCCATTTGTGCCTGTTTAAAAGCTTTTTACAAGTCAAGGACAAGGGATTTCATTCGTATGCTTTTGGCCTCTTGAATGCAGCACCACCTTGTATTCAGCTTATTCTGCCAGTTACCTGATGATATACAATCACATATACATATACACCTATACACCTTTAGATTCTTAACCTACTCAGTGGGCCACTATACCTTCCATGTATTTCTAAACATAGCCAACAATGGCTGTCACAAAAGGAGGATCGACTGCATTGTTACACCATGTGTCCTGATCAATGCATCAGCAGTGAAGGTACTGAGTAATTGTCTGTCTTTAATTCTTAAGAGTGCTGTGACCTTTTCCTTCTGGTAGCTTCAGTGATGACAACGTGTGATTATCATCAGCATTGAGCAGCGAGGGTCATCTGCCCACAAGAGAATATAACAGGAGGGGTTTAAAAGCTTCCCATTGCACCTCATCACCTTCTGTGTAAGCATGTGTATGTGTGTGGGTGCGTTTGACCTTCTTTGCCTTCTGGTCATAGCCTGCAGTCAAAAGTGACCATAAAACTCAACACAACCTGGGCTGGAACAATCATTGACATCAGCAATTTTCTAAGTGATATAGAATGAGTTAACGATGTAAGTTGAAGAGGGAAACTTTTCATTCACTTTCCATGTCAAAACAGCAGATAGCTAAAGAAAAAGAACAATTATGGCTGAGGGTTAAAAAAAGTCTACAGGAAACTAAAGTCTGCGAGCATTTTCTTCAAATGAAGGAAGGCCACATGTAACACCGTCACTGTTCAGAGAAAAACATGTATCTTCAGGTGAAGGTGAATACGTTCTCAATGCATATTGTGAAACATTTAAATTCCAACTCATAGGGGGCGTTTCTATTCTATTTCTCTTGAAACTTTCACACAATGTAAAGAGCAGATGTGTTCAAATGATGTAGAAAAATTTAAATTGAAAAAATGGAGATACATGTTTTTAGATATCCAAGCGTTCCATGGAAGCACAACGTTACCTTCACTACCACTAGAAAAGAAAACTACTGCTTCAAATAACTATTGAACATTCCTCAGCTTGTCACAGTGATACTTACATTAGTTAGCTAAATAGTACATGTGGTAAATTAGCTTAAAATATACATGTTGTAAATAGTTTGAAAAAACAACACTGTCCTTGAACTCGAACGCAAAAATATTAATCTGGTTAATATTTTTCGGCCTGAAGCTTTAACCATTAATCTATGTATTTAATGTAGATCAATAATGAAGGTTATATAAATAAGAATTCATATGGGCTCATAAACCCTGTTTTCATTCATTCATTTTAAAAACTGCTTGCAAATGCTCAATAGACTACTACAAACATTCAAAATGCTCTGTTAGCGAAAACTAACAATATAAACAATGTTGACAAAAAGCCTTGAGATTGAGATCATTCTCACTGTTAAAGACCACTGGTGTAAAAGAAGCTGCCCAGCATCAAGTTTTCTTCTGGTTTCCCCAACCTCCATTTGAACAAAAAGTGGGGGCTCGTCCGGGATCTAAATTTGCCACCTTTCTAATGATAGACACACCAAAATGTCTGAGCCAATCTAATTATTTCTTCAGGCTTTCTAAAAGTAGAATTAAGAAGGGGTGAATGCTGCTACCATGTTTCCACTAGAAACCAGTCCATCATGTAAAGGTCTAGGAGGGACATGGGGGTCCGGGTTTCACACTGAGGGAGGAAAGAAAGACTGCTTCGTCACCTGCAGCAAGATGCCCAAGGAGCATGGCTCCCCTGACAATAGTGCACTAATTAGGTCCTTTTAAACCCGTCTTCTCCAGGACCCTCGTTCCCTCCCCTCTTTGGTAAACAACATCAGTTCTTATTCAAAAAAAGCATATCTATGCACAAAACAAGATAACAGTGAAGTGTCGTTGTTGTCCTTCTTTGAGGAAAATTATGATGTCACTTTTTTTCTTACCTTTTTGTGAGGTGGAACAAACAAAGATATGAGAATGTCAAGATTTATGGCATGTGTTGTGATTACTTCTTTAATATTTTGCTGGGTTTTTTTCGGTCTCAATTTTGTCTCAGTCTTGACATCACTTACTTAAATTACACAAATTGCTAAAATAAAGTGACGCAAAAACTATTTCTTTGGCTGTTTTTGGTTTGTTAAACAGGCAGAAAACACAAATGACATAGAACTTAATTCAGGAACAAACATAATTTCAAGGCTTCTGTAGCAAAGCCTCCAAATATCATTACTGAATATCAGCAAAACATTTAAACAGAATAAAGCAGGCAGTTCTTTGCATGATTAGATCTGTGTGCTGCTGGTTGAGGATAATCTTTTCCCTGATGACTTAACTGGGTATTATTTTTTGTTTGTTGATATTCACTGGTTCCAAAATTCAAACATCTCCTGAGAGCAGATCAGAAAGTTATTATTACTGTATTTTCATTTAATGATGAAAATGAATGCATGTTGTTTGGTTTTTATTCAGCTTCAGTCTCATCCTGCCTTGTTGTGGCCCCACAGCAGAATTAGACTTCTAGGTAATAATAAAATAATCCTCCTTTGCAGTAAAATAAAGCTCTGCTGATTGTTCTAACGCGGTTTTAACAGTAAGTGGTCTGAAACACTGGAGTTAATGAATAACTTCTTATTCACCCTTTAACCCTGAAGGTTGGTGCACAGACTGCTGGTCACACAGCAACACAGACAATAATCTCACCTAGCTAGTAGCTAACAAAAAGGCAAAGAGAAAGATTTAAGGCAAACACTGATCATTTGGAGACTATATGACTTCTTTGCAATTATAAGCACTCAGCTGGTTTCCTGATATGTTTAATCTACAGTGAGAAACTGTCAAACACTAAAATGTCATGAAGCTAAAGTCAGCTTCTTGTTCGTTTTTTTTCATTCCGCTTTAAATGGTGTAGCAGTTACATTCTGGCACCATTTAAGGTAGAATGGGAAAATTCAAACAAGAAGCTGGAGAATGAGAAGCGACTTCAGCTTTGTTTAAAATCGAGACATTTTACAAGAAACTATTGTACTTTTGATGAAAAATTTCCTGCTGGAAATGTGAGAAAAGCAGCCATATCTAGTGTCCGATTTTTGTTAAGATGGAGGGGTAGGGCAACGTGTAAGGGCTACATGGCCCTACAAACAGAGGCATGCACCAAATGGAATGTTATTACAATGACCATTGTATTATCTTAATGTCATTTCAATCTATTATGTTCATTTTCTTCATAACAAGAAAAAAAAATTGCTAATAGCATGCTAATGTTTCAGAAGCTACCTATCTAACTTTCCCGTTCCATCTTAAATAGACCAGCAGTAGAATGTAACTGCTGCACCATTTAAGGTGGAATGGGAAAATTCAAACAAGTAGCTGGTGAATAGCTGACTTCAGCTTTGTATCACCAGTGAATTAGCGGTGGCCGATAATAATGAATTGTTTTATACCCCCTCTATGAAAGGGTATGATGCCCTAAAGGTAACTAAAGCCCAGCAGCGAGGTTGCTGAACTTTTGCCTTCTCTGCTATGACTGAAGACGGGCCAGGTCACCAACAGAGTAACCTGTTAATGGGCCTTTTTCACAAAGTGTTGCGATTACTTCTGGTTTAAGCGTTAGCAAGGTAAAAATAACTTCCACTACAAACAACTACTGCAGAAGTGATTACAAAATGTTGTAGTGAACTATGATGCTCAAATACTGAGCTACAACAGACATGTTAGTTTTTGTGCACTATCATGACAAAAAGTGAGAATAGGAAGTGAATGGAAGCAAAGATTTAACTTTAAACACAATTAAAAGGCTGTGTATGTGGTGTAGCCCTGCTTACTGCTGCTACAGCTGCTCACAACAAGCAGTCTCTCTGTCGTACAACATGCCAGCGATTCCTGTAATTTCTGATTTCAAAAGAAATATAAGTTCTTTTCTTAAGAATTTGGTAGACGTTGTTTAGCTATATATAGCTGTGCTAGAAGCCATTTCTAACTCTAGCTGTATTCCCTAACAAGGAAGCAAGCTTATATGGAGAGGAAGTGAGTTTTACCTTGCTAATGCTGAAACCGGAAGTAATCACAAATTTTTTCTCTGTGCCTGGTAGTGTTATGTTGTTCTAGTATCTTAAAATAATGGCTTACTTTATAAAAAAAATAATCTTGAAAATAATTGAAATATCTTGAAATAATAACTTTTATTAAACTTTTGACTTTGGCTCTTTTTTTCTGTGTTCACTTATTTTCTTAAAATATTCTCATACCATCTGAAAATACTGACATATTTTCCCAAAGAAGTTTGAAGTAAAGACTCATTTCCTCAAAATATTTAATTAACATCTCAAAATAACTTATTTTCCTAAAAAACTGACTTAAACTGATGCATGTTGAAATAATTACTTATTTTCTTAGAATTTTAATGTACAACGTCAAAATAAAAAGTCATTATTTGTTATTCTTTCTCTTCTCTATGTAAGAACATTCCCAGCACGTAGAGGAGAAATAAACGGTCATTGTTTTTTTTTTTTATTTTGTCCTTCACCGATTCTGGCAGCAATATATCAAAATATTGGCTTAGTATCTTGAAATAATGACTTACTTTCCTGAAAGATTGACTTAGCATCTCTTAACAATTACTCATTTTCTCAAAATATTGACTTACAATATCTAACTCTATATTTTTATTTTAGGGTTGTCCCATTTCATAGTGCAGGATTTGAACCACTACCCCTTGTAACTCAGTTCCATAGGATTAGGGTGACACTCGAAAACAAGGGCTAGGGGTGAAAAGAAGAAATGGGATTGGGCCTTAGTCTGCATTTTTGTTTATATTCTGTTTTTTAGCCTATACTCGCACATACTGAGACAAGGCGATAAAATGGACATGAAATGTGTGGCTCACAAAGTAGTTTAATTTTTGTTAAAAGGACAAAATGACTCTTCTTAACATTTAGGTAACCCTTGACCCCTGAAATAAGACTATAATGTAATAATAATTATAATAATTATATATAAATCAATCTTGAGTCCCAAAGACATATGTTACAAAACAACATATGCCAAGACCTAAACATTTAGATGAACTAAAAGCTGAATGTTTTCTGCACTTGCAAGGCTTTGAGGTCAAGATGCCAGATCTGACTAAATAGGAGCCGCTGTGGAGATCTCTGGGTCACTGTGGTGGTGAGGAGCTGTTCCTCTGGGTTAATTGAGGTTTAAACATGCTGTTTGTCAATCTGTCTACTTCACACCTCAAGGGAGGTTCTAGGGGCTGTTTGATTACATTCATAGCTTAAACGGCAGTTGAATGGATACAGATTACAGCAATTTAAGGCCTTAATTACAGTTTCGATTGTGATTTCACCTCCTGGTTCAGGCTGAGCTGCACACCTGTGTGTTAATTCAGAAGAGTGATTGCACAACCGCTAATTGTCACAGTTCTGTGAACTGTGTGTTATGGTAGCTCTACACATGGAAGTGGATGCAATCCATCTGATCGTGTCTGAGTTAACTAGATGACATTTGCCTGGATTTGTGTTGTTAAAGAGGTGTTGGTAAACAGGATAACAACAAGGAGTTGTGCTGCTACACCTGTTGGATAACGAGATCATTTCCAGCAGTTTTTTTTTCTCTGTTCCTGGTAGTGTTATGTTGTTCAAGTATCTTAAAATAATGGCTTATTTTATAAAAATATGGAAATAATCTTGAAAATAATTGAAATATCTTGAAATAATAACTTTTATGAAATTTTGACTTTGACTCTTTTTTTTCTCTGTGTTCACTTATTTTGTATTTTCAAATATTCTCAAACGATCTCAAAATATTGACATATATTCCTAAAGATGTTCAAAGTAAAGACTTATTTCCTCCTTATTTAAAATAACTTTTTAAATTTAAAATAATAATTCAAAATAACAACTTATTTTCCTAAATTATTGACTTAGCATGTTGAAATAATGACTTATTGTCTCAGAATTTTAATGTACAACATCAAAAAAAAAGTCATTATTTGTTATTCTTTCTCTTCTCTATGTAAGAACATTCCCAGCAGGTAGAGGAGAAATAAACGGTCATTGTTTTTTTAATTTTCTCCTTCACCGATTCTAGCAGCAGTATATCAAAATATTGTCTTAGTATCTTGAAATAATGACTTACTTTCCTGAAAGACATTTTCTTATTATTTTCTTATTATTCCATAATAATAAATCATTATTTTGTGATACTAAGTTATTATTTTGAACTGGTGAGTCAGTTTTATGAGAAAATACCTTGTTATTCTGATCTAGTAACTCAATAGTTTGAGAAAAAAAGCTATTTTAAGTCACCAAGCCAATATTTTGATATATTGCTTCCAGAATCAGAGAAGAAAAAAATAGGCGATTGTTCTTCCACAGATAACAAAAAGAATAACAAAAGGTCTGAAGCTTCATAAAGGCTGAGTGTTTACAACTGTAGTGTTTAGTCACTCAGTGTTTTTAGCTGATGAAAGTCTGCATGACTCTGTTTCAGCTGAAGGTTATCCAAAAGCATATCTGTGTTTTTTCTTCCTTTTGAGAACGGCTCATGTCTGTGTGTTTGTGTCTGGCGGTTTGTGGGGCATCTGCTTTCCACCCTTTGGCAGACTCCTCTGTGACAGATGTGACAGTTTTCCTCCATCTTTAGTCAACTGTGAGTTTGTGTGTCTGTGTGAAGGAGACCGGTGGGGGGGGGGTTCCAACAAAAAGGAAAAGAAGAAAAACAGTACACACTGTTTATAGAATAAACCCAACAATTTATAGTTTATAGAATAATTCCCCATTGGTTACAGTCTCTGTGCTCTGTGCATTACAGCCACCACTCGAGTGTCTCAAGGCGGATACCATCGCATTGGTTGTTCTAGAAATTGGAGTAATTATGTAAGAGCTCGGCAGGATTGCGTTAATCCCCACATCCGCCAGGGTCGCTGACCTCGCCTCTGGAGTTGGGCTGGGATTTAGCGCCGGCCTTGTTTTCATCAGCCTCTTAATTCCTTTCACCCTCCCAAAGTGACACATAAAAGGCCGGGCCGCTTGTATCCAGCTTCCTGTCTCAGTGCAGGTCTCTCTGACCCCCAGAGATCAATGTAGTCAGCTACTACCTTGCCAGTCACTTAAACCTGAAAGGTGCCCTCCTGACACATCACATCTTCGACTGCAGTGGTGCTTCAATCTGGGTAAAAGGGGCCAGTGGTGTGCTTTAAATGGATGCCTGTCAGTAGAGTGTGAGTGTCATGGGGGGCGATGAGCCTTTGAAGACTGAAAGATTCAAAAGCCCAGTTCAATCAGTGGTTGATCTGAAGATTAAAGGAATACTTCACTTTATAGAGGTTTAACGCTTTAAGTGTCAAACTCACCCTGATCTGAACAGCTGGTGTAGCTTGTTTTGCCTGCTGTTGCTGCAGGAAAAAAATCCTTGTAAGTGATTTTGTTAGTGATAAGTTGGAGAACACTTCTGCACTTTTAAATTGTGAAAAAGATTATGCTATGTTTGCTAAATTTAATTTTTACTTTGAAATAGTAAAGGAGCATTAGTCAATATGGAATATACGAATGGTCTAGCAGTTACATAAGTGAACTACAACAATACTGGAACTTTTTTCATTCTTTATTCCTATATATCAACACAATAGTATCGACAGTGACCAGTGGAGTTTGCCATGCTGTAGAAAATTATAATGTAATTTTTACACAACTTACAGGAGGCCAAATGGCTTCAACAACCAATAATAATAATAATAATAATAATTATTATTATTATTGTTGTTGTTATTATTATAAGTGATGCATTGATACTGATACTAGGTTTAGGTATCGACTCGATACCATGCTCATTTACTTGTACTCATTCTCTTAAAAATGCACCGATACCAACATGCGATACCAGGTGATACCTGATATGTGACGCTGCCTCTCTAATGATGAAAAGACATGAGCCTGCAGTGAAGGGGCTCTGCTCACATAAAGTTTCTGACTCTGTGATGGTCGGACACAAAGTCATCGGCCATTTTAAACATTCCACCCTGGCAGACTTTCACCAGGCATAAACAGTGTGATTTTATCCCATGTGTAGATATACATAAACACAATTACAGCAATTTCAACAATATGGAGATGCAAACAAGTCAGCATTTGCTACCAAAGTCTGTATAGTATATTTAACTCAATAAGATTACAAGGTCTTAGCACTGATGCAGTGAGTTTTTTTGGACTGTCTTTGTAAAATAGGCGTTAGAGAGACTCTATTGTCCTACCATGTACATCATTGACTGCTTTTAGATTCAGTGCTCATTGTGGCACAAGTTATCAAAGCTGCTGTAGCTCAGTCTCTCAGCATGTTTTCTCAGTTCTCGGTGCACAGTGTGTTATTTAGAATGATAATTATCTGTAGACTGAGCTTTCTGTAGGAGCTGCATGTCATGTAATATGTCACTCAGATTGATTCCTTTCGTACAGTGTGAGCCATGGGTGTTTCTAGGCCAATTTTGTAAATGTTATTTATTTAGCTCCCCTTTTCGAAGTAATTGTACATTATTAGCGACCTGGGGGAGGCGCTGCTGCTGCTCTAATACATGGCTGCCTCTGCAGTACAACCAGAGATTGACTAACGTAGCGTTCACATAATTATATCAGACCCCATACGATGTAAGCCAAACACATCAGACTTGCACTGCAACTAAATCTGTAGGTGAGCTGAAGGTGGGATTTTGGATAAAAGGTCGCTAAAATAAACATTAGACCTTATTCAAAATCTATAAAATATAAACTGAATGAGTGTTATACAGAGTGAATATATCCATCTACAATATGGATTTGTGTTTATGGTCAGTATGGCTGGATGTCTTTTTTTATTTAGTTGCTTAATTCTAGCTAGCTAACATCAGTTAACTTTGAGTTTAAGTAAGGTAAAGTAGAGAGGCTAGGCTAACACTAACATTAGCTAACTAGCTGACAAGCCAACTAGTTTAACCCACAGAATCTCTGGTTTAACCATGCAGAGTCTCTGGTTTTACTTCACAGTGAGTGCGAGAAACTGAACAAACTACTGGGATAGAAATAATGTTATTGATAGCTCAGTGTATTCTCTGTTCTTAGATTTCTCTTCCATTTTTCGAATTAATGACAATAGCATTTGCTATATATTGTTGTTTACAGTAAGCTAATGTCAGTGAAAAGGATGAGGTTACATTTGGCTTCATGTTCGCCAGATTCTTTTTTGAGTTTTCCCACTGCGAAGCTCCAGAATGTAACTGCTGCAGCACTTAAGGTGGAAAATTCTAACTGAAGCTACTTCAGCTTTGTGTAAAAAGACCAGCATAGTTTTATATCCCTCAATTCTTCAACCTGTAGATGGAAATTAATAGGAAACAGATCTGTTGAAGGCTAGTGAAATGAGAGTTTTTAACAATTCATTGATCATTATTTCTTTGAGTTCTTGTGAATCGGAGTTAAGATAAATTGAATGTATTTCTATAAAATAAATATAATGTATACACAGGAAGAGAGGAAGCAAAAAACTGATGGAGACTTACAGGATTGAAGGAGCAGATCTGATGGAGATTAGTCTTAGCTCAGAGGAGGAGATAGCATTGCTTAAGTCAAGTCAGCTTTATTGTCAATACAACAATATGTTCAGGACATACAGTGTCCTGAAATTGCATTAATCTCAGACCCCATGGTGTAACTATAACAATAAATAGACAGGAAACAGGAAGTGTGAATTTAAATAGACACTAAATAAAAACACTAATCATAAAAATAAACATTGATTGTAGAAAAACAGAATAATAAAAAATAATATAAGAGGTCCTGAAATTAACATTAAAGTGACATAAAGCACATACAGATTAAGGTCTGTGGGTATAAATACTGCAAATATAAACAGTAGTGCAGTTAGAATGACCTTATGGAGCAGTTACAGTGATGAGTGCGTAAAAGAAAGGGATGGGTGCGCAACAGAAAGTGATGGGTGCACAACAGAAAGTGATGGTTGCGTAACAGAAAGTGATGGGTGCGCAACAGAAAGTGATGGGTGCGCAACAGAAAGTGATGGTTGCGTAACAGAAAGTGATGGGTGCGTAACAGAAAGTGATGGGTGCGCAACTGAAAGTGATGGGTGCGCAACAGAAAGTGATGGTTGCGCAACAGAAAGTGATGGGTGCGTAACAGAAAGTGATGGGTGCGTAACAGAAAGTGATGGGTGCGTAAAAGAAAGTGATGGGTGCGCAACAGAAAGTGATGGGTGCGCAACAGGAAGGGATGGGTGCATAACAGAAAGTGATGGGTGCGCAACAGAAAGTGATGGGTGCACAACAGAAAGTGATGGGTGCGCAACAGAAAGTGATGGGTGCGCAACAGAAAGCGATGGGTGCGTAACAAAGTGATGGGTGCGCAACAGAAAGTGATGGGTGCGCAACAGAAAGCGATGGGTGCGCAACAGAAAGTGATGGGTGCACAACAGAAAGTGATGGGTGCGCAACAGAAAGTGATGGGTGCGTAACAAAGTGATGGGTGCGCAACAGAAAGTGATGGGTGCGCAACAGAAAGTGATGGGTGCGCAACAGAAAGTGATGGGTGCGTAACAAAGTGATGGGTGCGCAACAGAAAGTGATGGGTGCGCAACAGAAAGCGATGGGTGCGCAACAGAAAGTGATGGGTGCGCAACAGAAAGTGATGGGTGCGCAACAGAAAGTGATGGGTGCGTAACAAAGTGATGGGTGCGCAACAGAAAGTGATGGGTGCGCAACAGAAAGCGATGGATGCACAACAGGAAGGGATGGGTGCATAACAGGAAGTGATGGGTGCGCAACAGAAAGTGATGGGTGCGCAACAGAAAGTGATGGGTGCGTAACAGAAAGTGATGGGTGAGTAACAGAAAGTGATGGGTGCGCAACAGAAAGTGATGGGTGCGCAACAGAAAGTGATGGGTGCGCAACAGAAAGTGATGGGTGCGCAACAGAAAGTGATGGGTGCGCAACAGAAAGTGATGGGTGCGCAACAGAAAGTGATGGGTGCGCAACAGAAAGTGATGGGTGCGTAACAGAAAGTGATGGGTGAGTAACAGAAAGTGATGGGTGCGCAACAGAAAGTGATGGGTGCGCAACAGAAAGTGATGGGTGCGCAACAGAAAGTGATGGGTGCGCAACAGAAAGTGATGGGTGCGCAACTGAAAGTGATGGGTGCGCAACTGAAAGTGATGGGTGCGCAACAGAAAGTGATGGGTGCGCAACAGAAAGTGATGGGTGCGCAACAGAAAGTGATGGGTGCGTAACAGAAAGTGATGGGTGCGCAACTGAAAGTGATGGGTGCGCAACAGAAAGTGATGGTTGCATAACAGAAAGTGATGGGTGCATAAAAGAAAGTGATGGTTGCGTAACAGAAAGTGATGGGTGCGTAAAAGAAAGTGATGGGTGTGCAACAGAAAGTGATGGGTGCGTAACAGAAAGTGATGGGTGCCTAACAGAAAGTAATGGGTGCATAAAAGAAAGTGATGGTTGCGTAACAGAAAGTGATGGGTGCGCAATTGAAAGTGATGGGTGCATAACAGAAAGTGATGGGTGCGTAAAAGAAAGTGATGGGTGCGCAACAGAAAGTGATGGTTGTGTAACAGAAAGGGATGGGTGCGCAACAGAAAGTGATGGGTGCGTAACAAAGTGATGGGTGCGCAACAGAAAGTGATGGGTGCGCAACAGAAAGCGATGGATGCGCAACAGGAAGGGATGGGTGCATAACAGGAAGTGATGGGTGCGCAACAGAAAGTGATGGGTGCGCAACAGAAAGTGATGGGTGCGTAACAGAAAGTGATGGGTGCATAACAGAAAGCGATGGGTGCAAAGCAGAAAGTGATGGGTGCGCAACAGGAAGGCATGGGTGCAGAAAAGAAAGTGATGATTGCGTAACAGAAAGTGATGGGTGCGCAACAGGAAGTGATGGGTGCGCAACAGAAAGTGATGGGTGCATAACAGAAAGCGATGGGTGCAAAGCAGAAAGTGATGGGTGCGCAACAGGAAGGCATGGGTGCAGAAAAGAAAGTGATGATTGCGTAACAGAAAGTGATGGGTGCGCAACAGGAAGTGATGGGTGCGCAACAGGAAGGGATGAGTGCATAACAGAAAGTGATGGGTGCGCAACAGGAAGGGATGGGTGCGCAACAGAAAGTGATGGGTGCGCAACAGAAAGTGATGGGTGCGCAACAGGAAGGGATGGGTGCATAACAGAAAGTGATGGGTGCGCAACAGAAAGTGATGGGTGCGTAACAGAAAGTGATGGGTGCGCAACAGGAAGGGATGGGTGCGCAACAGAAAGTGATGGGTGCGCAACAGAAAGTGGTGGGTGCGCAACAGGAAGGGATGGGTGCATAACAGAAAGTGATGGGTGCGCAACAGAAAGCGATGGGTTTGATTCCCAGATGGTTCCCTGAAAGTGGTGAAATGTATACTGTAAGCTGGCTTGGATACAAGTTTCTGATAAACTTGTAATTTTAACTTTCCCTTTGGTCTTACAATTGTGATATGGCATTTGGTGAGAATGAGCAGAAAGAGAACTCCTGTGTGTCACGATTGGCCCCTCCCAGTCCTGTCCAAGTGCTTGTGTTGTGTTTACTTCTCGGTTGTCCACGTGCTTTTTTGTTTTGATTTTCACTGTCCTGCCTCCTTGTTTTGTGGCTCCGCCCCTGATTGTTTCCACCTGTTTTCCACCTGTGTCTTGTGATCCCTTGTGCTACATATGCCCCGTGTTTGCCGTGGTCTGTGTTGGTCTTTGGATGTGCTGTGTGTATTGTTTGAAGTGTTCGTATGTTTGACATGTTGGATGTATTGTTTTCTCTGTTTTAGCCTGTTTCGCTGTTTATTATGTCTGTTCCCCGATCTGTTCGTGTTGGCTCCTTGACTATGGACTATCTAGACCATGATATTGGATTTGCCCGTAATAATTCTTGCTCTTTTCTGTGTATGTGTCCATCTCATCATTGCTCCACGTTACATCATGTCTCTTTTATCCAGGAGATTGTGAAGTTGCAAGCCAGTAAACACTTTACATTTGGTTCATTGTGATTTGCTGCTTGAGTCTCTTTGCTGTGCTGTTTTTCATTGTAATGAGCTGTAATGAGGCAGATAGATATTGTCTCTACAGCAGCATTTAAGGTGGAACAGAAAGTTTGAATACAAATCCATCCTGCAGTTTTCCAGTGTCTTCTGCACATACTTGGACTGATGACATTGCTAACACGGTTATTTTTTTATTTTTAGCATGTTCTTCAATATATGTAAGTGTGTGAAGTTTTATGATAAAACAGAATGAGAACTGTGCAGTATGGAAAGTCTATTCGACTGTAGAACATTTGGGATGTTGTTTGAAAGCTTTGAATTCCCTAAAGCACAATTTAATCTAAATTTTGGGCATTTTACTATTTTACTATAATAACAATTTAATATTTTTAGTTCAACTAGTGATCTAGTGATGACTATTATTGTCTCAACATGCAAAATTAACTGTTGATATCACTAGATATCAATATATCCATTTTTATTCTACAAATTTGGACTCATTTTTGTTATACTGATAATATTGTTTGGGTCTGATTGAACTTTGAAAATTATTATGTATTTGGTTATATATATACATATATATTGGTTATATATGTATATTATTATGTATTATGTATTTTGGCTGTATTTGGGTTCAGACAAAAATTCTAGGCCTAATTAAAGCCATTAGAACCATTACAATATTTGGAGATTTTTCACTTGCGAATCTCATTTACAAAGTAATTGAAGAAAGCTTCTGAAAGCTTCTTAATGCCAGTGCTTCTTAAACTGGTCCTAAAGACACCTAGACTATTCACATATTTGCTCAATTGCATCTTCTAACACAGGCACAAAGCAAAAAATGTGGACTATCTGGGATTGCTTTGAATGGTTCTCCAAAACTACCTGTAAAGCTATAGGTTCATGGAGTTTATGGACAGAAAAAGGGATATCCCTTTACATACTGCTCATTCTGATTTTCCTATATGTTTCTTCACAAGTTGCAGACCGTGCAGTTGGAGCAACACCTGATCTCAAGAGAACTTGCTAAGCAATGACATTGTCTGCGTTAGGAGATTACATTGCCTACTCAATTCTACCGCCATGCGCAGATATCTTGCCAGATATCACTGTGATCAGCAGGGCAGCACTGGGGCAAAGCCAGTGTGTCCATAACTGTTACATAATCTGTCTCACTTCCCCTCACACTAAAAAAAGTGTTCTTTGACTGACTTCAGTACTTCAAGAATAAAACATGTTACATCAAAGCACTTTTGTTTTTCTCTTTAGTTGCAATTGGCTGCATTTATAATTCATATACAAGTAAGAGGTTTTGGAGATGCTCTGAAAAGTAGTGCTTTCAACTTAATTTGAATATGTACATCAATTCCCCATGAATAAAATATGTAAACACAATTTTGTCTTTACATTTGACAGTATTGACTTGTATTGATATACGTCACATTTGTGGAAATACACTATTAACAAAGAAAGCTCATAAATGGTTCTTACTTCTAAGTAAAGCCATTCATTGGAATAAAAATGTTATATTATGAGTTTGTGGGGGGTTTTCTTGGCATTGTTCCAAAAAACATGCAACCGGTCCTGATCACTGCATCATTTGTTCTAAGGCCTCCCCCTAATTGTGATTGGGCTACTCACTATGTCATTCATTCTGATACCTCCCCCTTTAAGTGTAGTCCTTTAAATAGACTTAAGTAACAGCATGCTTGGTGGTTCAATTTCCTTTAGTGATCTGAAGTTGGCAGCCATCTTAAGTGATGAAATCTACTGACTTACCAGCATTGTTAAATTCTGAATGTTTCCAATGTGGAGGAAATAAGAAAATGTTTAATGTTTAAATGGCTAACAACTGCAGCACTCTTGGAAGAGCGCAGCGGATTAATTTTAGCCTGAAGAACAGCACTTTGGGAACTGGTAGCCTATTTACATTAATGTGATATATATGAAAAGGCCTACTTTTAAGCAGGTACTGAACGATTTATAGATACTGTACCAGCACCACACAACACTCCATCCTTATCAAATCTTAAATTTCAGACACACTGTGACCTCATATTGTGGTCGCATCAAGGCACATTTTGTGCTGTGTCCGTGTTTGTACTTACATCTGTCCCAGAGTGTTCAGGATTGTGTGAAAGGAGGATGCAGAGACAGACAAGGGTAGAAGGAGTGCAGTGTGTAGAGCTGAAGTGGACAAGTCATATTCCAGTGGTGTTCTATTGCGCTGATCAAGCAGCTGGTGACCTCCAGCAAGCTGAAAACCTGACCAACAAGCCAGAACGGGACAAAGCAAAGCAGAGGGTGTGCAGTCCCAAAATTTGTAGGAAAACTCTCTTCCTCTCTCTCTCTCTCTCTCTCTCTCTCTCTTTTATATATATATATATATATATATATATATATATATATATATATATATATATATATGTATATATATATATGTATATATATAGTGTATGTGTGTGTGTGTGTGTGTGTGTGTGTGTGTGTGTGTGTGTGTGTTTGTATACATATATGTGTAATGCACACCTGATGACCTTTCCTTTTTAGCTGCTAAAGGATCTGCTATACTGTTTGGCAGCCCAGCAAGCATTTTTTATATCGAATGGGTCAGTCAGCATGGTATATGTGAATTGTGAGTACTACATAGAAATAAAGATCAATGCAACAAATGCCTGGGCGAAACCTGCACTGTTCCTCTTGTGGCTGAGATTCAACTATCGGTCAGACTCTCTTCTCCAGTACCCCTGCATAGACCTTACTGGGTAGGCTGAGAAGTGTGATCCCCCGGTAGTTGGGACACACCCTCCGGTCCCCTTTCTTAAAAAGTGGGACCACCACCCCAGTCTGCCATGCCAGGGGGACTGCCACAGATGTCCACGTGATGTTGCAGTGGCGCATCAGCCAAGACAGCCCTACAACATCCAGAGCCCTCAGGAATTTTGGGCAGATTTCATCCACCCCCGGTGCACTGCCACCAAGGAGTTTTCCAACCACCTTGGCTACCTCAGCCCGAGTGATGGACGGACCCTCTCTTGGATCTCCAAGCTCTGCCTCGTCTGGGGAAGGATCGTTGATGGGATTGAGAAGCAGCCCCCCAACTCCATTGTATACAGTGTTGGTCGGGAACCACTTTCCTCTCCTGAGGCGCCTGACGGTTTGCCAGAACCTTCTCTGTGCCTGTCAATAGTCTTTCTTCATGGCCTCACCAAACTCTTCCCACACCCGAGTTTTTGCCTCAGCAACCGCCGAAGCCGTGGCCCGCTTGGCCCTTCGGTACCCATCTTTTGCCTCCAGAGTCCCACAAGCCAACCAGGCCCGATAGGACTCTTTCTTCATCTTGATGGCTTCCTTTACCTGAGGTGTCCACCAGCAGGTTGAGGGATTGCCGCCACGACAGGCACCTACGACCTTGCGGCCACAGCTCTGATCCGCTGCATCGACAATGGAGGCATGGAACAGGGCCCACTCGGACTCAATGTCACCGGCCTCCCTCGGTATGCAGTCGAAAACTTTGTTGGATCTGTGAGTTGAAGATCTTTCTGGTATGTTCCTCTGCCAGACGTTCCCAACAAACCCTCACAACTCGTTTGGGTCTGCCAGGTCTGTCTGGTATTTTCACCCGCCATCTGATCCAACTCACCACTAGGTGGTGATCGGTTGACAGCTCCACTCCTCTCTTCACTCGGGTGTCCAAAACACATGGTCGCAAATCCGATGACACAACTACGAAGTCAATCAAAAAACTGCGGCCTAAGGTGTCCTGATGCCATGTGCACTTATGCACACCTTTGTGTTCGAACATGGTGTTTGTTATGGACAGACTGGTGAGCACAGAACTCCAATAATAAAACACCACTCAGGTTCAGATTGGGGAGGCCGTTCCTCCCAATCACGCCCTTCCAGGTCTCACTGTCGTTGCTCATGGTCATTGCCCAATGGAGTCACCACAGGGGGCACTTTCCAGTACCCCCTCCAGGGTCCCCAAGAAGGTTGGGTACTCTGAACTGCTGTTCGGTGCATAAGCACAGACAACAGTCAGAGCCCGTTCCCTGACCCGAAGGCACAGGGAAATAACCCTCTCATCCACTGGACAAAACCCTAACATACAGGCGCTGAGCCGGGGAGCTATGAGTAAGCCCACTCCTGCCCGACGCCTCTCACCCTGGACAACTCCAGAGAGGAAAAATGTCCAACCCCTCTCAAGAGATTTTGTTCCACCAGGTGCTCGCAGAGGAGCCCCTCCCCCAGGCCTGGCTCCAGGGTGAGACCCTGGTAACCCTGATCCGGGCGAGGGAAACTGGGTCCTGTTCTTTATCATCAAGGGGGGTTTTTGGATCACCCTTTGTCTGGCCCATCACCTACGTCATGGAACACTGGACCAGCTTTTTATCCTCACCAGGGTCCTGGAGGGTGCATGGGAGTTCGTCCAACCAGTCCACATGTGTTTTGTGGATTTGGAGAAGGCATTTGACCGCGTCCCTTGGGGATCCTGTGGGGAGTGCTCCGGGAGTACAGGGTGAGGGACTCGTTGTTACGGGCCATTCAGTACCTGTACAAATGGAGCAGGAGCTTGGTTCGTATTGCCGGCAGTAAGTCGGATTGGTTTCCAGTCAGGGTTGGACTCCACCAGGGCTGTCCATTGTCACCGATTCTGTTCATAACTTTTATGGACAGAATTTCTTGGAACAGCCAAGCAGCAGAGGGTGTCCAGTATGGTGGCCTCAGGATTTCATGCTTTTTACGGATGATGTGGTCCTGTTAGCGTCATCAGGCCGGGACCTCAACCTCTCTCTGGACCAGTTTGCAGCCGAGTGTGAATCGGCTGGGATGAAAATCAGCACCTCTAAATCTGAGACCATGGTCCTCAGTCGGAAAAGGACTTCAGGTCGGGAACGAATTCTTGCCCCAAGTGGAGGAGTTTAAATATCTTGGGATTTTGTTCATGAGTGAAGGAAGGATGGAGCAAGAGGTTGCCAGGTGGATAGGTGTGGCATCTGCAGTAATGCGGACCCTATACCGGTCTGTCATGGTGAAGAGAGAGCTGAGCCAGAAGGCGAAGCTATCAATTTACCGGTCAATCTACATTCCAACTCTCACCTATGGTCACAAGCTTTGGGTAGTGACCGAAAGAACGAGATCGCGGATACAAATGGCTGAAATGAGCTTTCTCCGCAGGGTTGCCGGGCTCTCCCTTAGAGATAGGGTGAGAGGATTGGCGATTCGGGAGAGGCTCGGAGTAGAGCCGTTGCTCCTCCACGTTGATGGAAGCCAGTTGAGGCCCCCGCGACCCGGACCCAGATAAGCGGTTGAGGATGAATGGATGCAACAAATGCAAGGCTGGTCAACTAAGTGTCTTAAGAATGAAAATCTTCTTAAATGTGTGTTTTTCTTAAGTTCATTCTTTAAAAAAATTTCCAAAAAACATTATTTTTCAAATAAATTCTTTCTTTTTGTATTCTTTTCTTTATTTTCTTAAGAATAATTCTAAGAACAAGAGATATTTATGAAAACATCATTTTACACTGCCCTGTGACACGTTCAGTCTTAGATGATATAGATGTTCTTTTCTAACACACATACACATTGGTTTCAGCTTTGCGTGGGTGTATGCTCTTTGTCCTTGTGATCAGGTTCCTGCAGTGAATGACCTGCTTTATGTGCTGAGTGAAAGACTCCAGTCAGCAGATTAGCAGTTACTGCATGATAGAAGGGGTTCATCAAATATGCCACACTAGACTGTTAGAATTTCTGCTGCCTTTGAAGTTGATTCAAACCTGACTTTTTTGGATGGAAAAAAAGGCACATCAATTTTAGTTAATTTGGCCTTTAGATCTATACACAGAGCGCAATTTATATGTGCTATTTAGGGTCCATTTACACATTTTTCAGCAGAAAAATGGATTAACTTTTAGCATAATCAAACTTTCTCAAGCTCAATGATGTTTTTTAAAACACACTGATGACTGCAACTAAATGGTAGACACACTTGAAGAAAACATTTAGCAAAAAAACCCAGCCAAGAACAGACCAGGGTATATTAATATTAACTAAAAAATGTCTATAAATAGTTGCTATGTTACATCTTTCATCTATAGTCCACCATGTATCTTCTTTAACCTTTACATTTTTATAGGTCTAGTGGGTTGCCTGATGTTTAAGCTGAGTTGCTCTGCTACGAACAAGCTGAGCTGAGCTGTGCTAAAAGACAGCATATGTGGTCCTTATTAAAACCTGATGTGTGTTTTTTCTTATTTATAAAGATGAGACCTGGTGTATATAGGCCTTTAGAAGCCTTAAAGGTAGTCATGTTTATGACCTAAAAAAAGAAGCACTATATATAACAATGGTTTGCCATTATCTTTAAGTTTCTTTTATAAAGTCAAATCACCAGATTAGAATTACTTCATAGGCTTCTATAAACCATTTTATCATAATGACCATATGAGGCCATTTTTAGATCATATGACAATAGCCAGGCAAATTTGCTGTAAAAGTAAAACATTTGCGTGCTCTTTGCTTATTGCTATGCTAGTCCCTTTCCCAATGGTTATTTGATGCAGTACCAACAGATGACCTGTGTTACTGAAAATTGAGTAGAAAAAATGAATCATGGAGGATCATCACTACTCTTTACAAGAAGAAATGATGAGAAGATGGCAGCAAGTAACTGTGGCTGTGTAAAAAAAGTGCAAAAAAAAGATTAGCGTCAACAAAGATCCAGAATCAGCATCAGTGTGGCAATGAATGTAGAACACCAGAAGGCACCTGCGAGTGAGCCCTCAATAAACAGGGGAGCTAAACAGCTAAAAATGACAAGTTAAAATAGTTTCTAACCACTTGTCCAGGAACGTCCTGTGATTTTGGAAAGTAGTAGGATGTATTTCAAGCAATGAAAACTAATCAGTATATTTCTTTATAAAAAATGTGTAAGCAAACTATGATCTTCCTTTACACATAGACTCAAAAAGAAGGTCCAGCTTAAAGTTTAAGTCCCACAGCAGGGAAATTTCACCCCTGCATTTAACCCATCTGTGAAGTGAAACACCACATACACACTAAGGGGCAGTGAGCACACTTGCCCGGAGCGGTGGGCAGTCCAATTTGCAGCAGCTGGGGGTTAGGTGTCTTGTTCAAGGACACCTCAGTCATGTGCTGTCGGTTCTGGGGATTGAACCGTGACCTTCCGGTCACAAAGCTGGTTCCCTAACCTCCAGCCCATGATTGCCCCCAATAAAATAGGTCTCTATTTCAAAATCACCTTTATACTGATTAAGATATGACAGCTGTAGATAATCCACATCCTTGGAAGAGTTCTCTTTGAGTACTCTTTTGCAATTGTTAGATTAATTTGCTTAGGGAAGCGTTTGGAAACATAGCCAATTTCACAAAATGTTCCTGCATATCTTGCATGCATTTCCACATTTCCACCAGAGAGGTCTCCAAGTCCCCAAAATGTACATAGTGTAGCTTTAAAAACAATTTTCTCTAATCCATGAAAGTTACTGTTTTGGAGATACAAGGTTTCCTTATTATTGCAGTGATTAGTATTGACAGGTATTGTTGACACCACACCCTCAGTGACATCAGAACCAGTGTTGGCTTGAGTAGATGAGAGATTTTTAGATTCACTCCATTTATAGTGCAAATGGAAGAACATGAATGAAGAAATTTGTCAAATAACCGCTCCAGACAGCTAACAGAATGGAAGAACCTGCACCAAAAAGTCAGACTTGCAGCCTGGGCATTCTAAGCTGATTTTGTTCTGATGCAACAACTTGGCATCCGTATTGAGAGAAATCCCACAGGAGTCATGTACTGAAAACATGTTCAAACATGCACTGGCCTCGGGCAGTGAGTGAGAATTTACCATTTTAGCATGTAAAGAAGTCTAATATTTTAAGCATATTAGAAGCAGGAAGATCTGCAGAAGATTAAATTGAGTCAAATGAGAATTTAAATGAATTTCAATTCATTATAATTACTGGTCCTAATTATCCAGTAATTGTGTTCAACATACTGTGAGAAAAGCTCCTCAAATATAAAATATCACAATTTTAAGGTGTTATTTCATTTATATCAGGAGCAAATTAACCCAACATATCAATAACCCATGTGAAAAAAGCAATTGCTCCCATAAAGCTAGTGACTTGTCACATGATCTTTAGCAGCAATAACTGCAACCAATATTTTAACATCAGCCTTTCATATTTTTTTGGAGGAATTTGAGCGCATTCTTCTTTACAAAAACTGATATACAGTAATTCAGACATATTGGCAGGTTTTCAGCCATAAGCTGCTCATTTGAGGCCCTGCCACAACATCTTAGTTGGGTTTAGGACTACAGGACCTTGACAAAGTGACAGCAAAACATTCATTCTGTTTCATTACAGCCATCCAGGTGTAGATTCGCTCTTCTGTTTTGGCTCTTCATCTTGCTGCATATCTGCTGATGAACAGATGAACAGATTTTTGACATTGTCCTTAAAAATTCTCTGATACAGAAAAGAATTCATGGTTCCTTCAAAAACAGCAAATTGTCCTGGTCCCAAAACATATCTGTTGCTTCACACCACCACCATGTTTAAATGTTGGTATTATGTGCAGTGTTTTCTGTCTTGCTGCTCCTGCATGAATGCCAATTTTGCCCACTACCTTTGTTACTGTACAGTTATGAAAACTGAAAACAGAGTTATGAGAACCGCACTTCCTTGGATGTTCTCCCAGTGACTTCCTGGATGATTTGCTCTTGAAGAAATTTTGTCAGGCTGGCCATTTCTGGAAGATTCACCAAGGCTTCTAGGGTGATCAGTTTGTAGATAATGGCCCCTTACTGTGGTTTGGTGATTTCCGAGAAACTGATTTTGTCCAGATTGATACGTTTTTACAGGATTTTTCTTAATTTATTTTGGATATTGTTTTGTTCATGGCTTAGTGTACTTGTAAAACATTGTAGCAAATACATTACGTTGATGGTATTTACCCCCTTAGGTATTTTTACCCCCTTAGTTACACAACCAGCAAAAGATTTGTTGGTTGTGTAACTAAGGGGGTAATTTATTACATATACGTTGCACATGTTGGATAAATGCGCAACCCTAAAAATGTAATGGTGTATTTGAAAAAGTTATCCTTGTCTAATATTACATTATTTAGTTTTATCTAAATGTCTTAACCCCTTAAAATCTCAGGCTTATTACACACCAAGGTATATTACTTAGTAGTTACATGGACTTCAGTGCAAAGTGGCTGAGCTATTCTTGGGTTATAGAAATGTGTAATAAATCTTTGGGATGCTGGCTGGCCCTGGCCATGTAAAAAGTTAAAGCATACACATGGTCAGAATATTTTGCATTTATGAATTGTTTATCCACCTGCTGTTTGGTGTGTAACAGTCACTACAGTAACAGCCATGTTGAAAAGATTTGTAAAACAAATTTAACCTTTTGATGTTTTTACACCATTTATTTGAAAATACCAGCTGCTTATACAAGCACTACAAGTTGCTTATTCATCTAGATTTTGGTGTGTAATAGTCTTTACACTAACATGTACACTGAAGAGATTTGAAAAGAAGAGCAAATTACACTGACATGGAATAATGTAGAAAAAGGAAGGGTGCAGTTAATTTCTCACAGCCCTGAAAAATGAATGTGTTTACATGCACCCAGTAATCTAATCATAACTGGCTTTTTGCAGTAATATGATTATTAAAGTGATAATGGAAAAACATAGTCTGATTCCATCGATCGGAGTGACATGGAAAACCGACTGCACACTTGATGAAATAAAGAATTTAAATATTCTTCATCTTCTAGATGATATATGTTCTTACTTTCAGATACAGCAGCACAATGTTTTAAAAAATAAAAAAGGCGGCATGAAGATATATGTTATGTTTACGTTTTCTTCTGTGAGTTTATTGGCCATTTAAAGCAGAAATCCGATTACTGCCTGATTCATGTAGACCCTGAGTTTCCCCATTATCTGATTACCCAAGTGCATATAATGCCTTGACTGGATTATTGAGAAAATCTGACTTTATGCAGTTATTGGATTATTAAGTGCGTATAAATGCACTCACTGATTAGCTTTGCACTTTGCCTCAAAGCACCCAGCAGTTAGCAGTCGATGCAAAATGGCAACATAAGTCTGAGACTGCAGTCTGAGCTGTTTTCTGATGTGAGTACAGTTGAACTATATCTTTCTGAAGCACCAGCCATTCAGCATTTTATGCACACTCAGCGGAAAACCTTAAGTGCCTAGTCACATGACCACTGCAATGATGGCTGGATGGGGGGAGGGGATATGTCACTTTGACCAGAAGCCAAGCAGAGACTGAACAGACACATTCTAAGCAGATGAACTGGTGGAACTTCAGTTATGTATCCACTTTATTTTTCACACCATATTTACTGCATTTCAAGATTAGGGCCAAAATAACTAGTTGGGGAATTGAAGTGTTGTTCATTACTGTTTTAGCTTATTTGGAGAACATGCACTTGCTTTATGGTTTATGTCCCATTTAATGTCTCTGAAGCGAAACCTAAGCTATGGCAAGAAAAGGGATGCTGCAAGCACAAACCTCTCAAGAAAGTGCAGTACTTCAAGACATATTAATGTGGCTTCATAATCACTGCTTTAAAAAGCCCAGCTGTTGTTGTTGAAATCTGGTCCAATAAAATGCAACCAGATGATGAACTGCCAGCTGAATATCAGTGTTTGCTGCTAACAGACTCACTTCAACTGCTTTACACTTTATATTCTCTGTAACTGGATATATTCTGCCCAATGTTGTTGATGTTTGTTGATTACTGTTTAGTGGAGCTACAAGACTAAAGTAGGTAAGAAGTAATGGAAGTCCACCAAGAGACATGAAAAATACATTCCAATAAGCTTTGTCTGTTTATTTAACTGCTGTTAAGAAGTTTAAAAAGGTTGTGGCCATGAAAGTGTCATAATGCCAAAGGCTGAAAAATGAATGTTTCTCTATCCAACACTATCTTATTCAAAAACACTTTCCCAAATGCTGTTGAAAAAAAGTCTGTTTCAAAGCTTTAATTTCACTAGTACAGAAGGATAAAGGTTCATGTAGTTTTATTGTATCCAGAAGCAGCAGAGGTGCAGGCCTTTCTCATTGGAGCTGAATTCATAATGTGATGAAGCAGAGAATGTGGATTCTGAACTGTTCCAAAACCTCTGTGTTAAACATTGTCCCACTCGTTTCTACCATCACTGCCTAGATCATCACACACTTGTCTCAATCTGTGCACATTTGTTAAGTGAGACTTTTAAATGGGTTTTCTTACATTGTTTGACATGCAGTGACATGCAAAAGCTTCAGCAGTCTTGGTTAAACTATACATTTTGATGATTTTCAAATCCACTAAAAGGAGGGGGTTAAAATAAATTATAGCTCATAGTAGTACAGCCATCTTCAATCCAAATATCAGGATGTGAACTCCAGCAGTAGGATGAACTTCTGTTCTTTTAAACAGTGTTTTCAGTGGGAGAACCCTCAGGGGACAGTGGGAGGTGTTTTTAACAGAGACTGTGCTGAACAGATGCTCTTTGGTGAGAGAGGGTGAGAATAAGAGCAGCTTGTGATAACTCACTTAGAGCCATGTCTGTGTGATGAATTTCTAGGTTATTCTCTCTCCCCTCATACAAGAAGTTTTAGTCAGTTCAGAGGAGTTTAACTCAAGCAGACTCAAGGCCACTCTCTGTCATACTCACTGCAGATGTTTGTGTGTAGTTTGCTTGCTAATTCTTTGCCATGTCTGCTCCTACTGATTCTTAATGTGATTTCTGCTTGAATTCTGCATTCACTGTGAATTCATCTGCATTCATCCCCCCCATCACGAATGTGAATCAGAGAATACTACATATTTTTCTTCTGGTCCATGATGTATTTACAAGTGAGCTGAACTAAAGTCCTTATGCATCAGATTAACTGCTAACATCATTTGGAATTGACAATCAACCAATCATGCTGTGGTTTAGAATTGGTTGGATTCATTTAGTTAGAAACGTCATTCGAGGGCTCCTGGAAGTCATGGATGCGTCACTGACTGCGAGTCTGGTAGTCTGACCAAAGTATTTTAATAAGGTGGAAAACAGCAACAGCTCCTTTTAAGGGTTTTGAAACAGTCACAGTGAAACTGCTACAAGATAAAATATAAGTTAACTATTAGTTTGAGTAATTAAATAAAAAACAAATACATACATAAATAAATACATCATTTAATAATTTATAGTAGTTTCTAAACCATTTAAAGAAATGTATTGCTTTTTACAGGTCTTACAACACGAATACAAAAAAAAATTCAAAAACAAAAGTACTAAAGTAACAACTACAAAGTACAGCCTTATAATCGTGAATCAATATGCAAATAAAAAAATATGAAAGGAAAATGGAGAAATGAAAACAATGAAAAATCAAAACATTAATATAATATATATATATATATATACGTTTTAGTATAATATATATATATTAGGGTTAGGGTTAGGGACTATTGTGCGTTCAAGAGGGGGGAGTACCAAAGTTCTCTGCAGGAAGCTGAAAAAGGTGATGAAAGGTGACCAGCACCTATAAAAGTTGTCCACTGAACCCCTCAAACTAAACTAGATCTTCTCGAGGCGCAAGAAGAAAACAACATCTTTTAGCCAGAGGGAATGAGAGGGAGGAGAGCGAGACTTCCAGCTTATAAGAATTCTCCACCTTGCCAATAACAGAGCAGAAGCTATAGATTCCAATTCTTGGGAATTCAACCGAGTACTGCCCATGTAAATACTAAAAATAGCTAGTAGAGGGCAGGGACTCAGATGTTTATTAAAGACTATTGAGAGAGTAGAATATACAAAATCCCAGAATCTCCCCAGTTTGCGACAAGACCAAAACATATGAGAGAGGGTCGCCGGGTCCTCGTCGCAGCGGGGACAGGTTGGCTTAACCTCCGGATAAATTTGTGCTAATTTAGCATTGCATAGATGAGCTCTATGAATAATTTTCAGTTGCATTATGTTTAGTCTTGCACAAGAGGATGAAGAGTTAACTCTAGCCAAAGCTTCAGTCCACCATCTCTCGTCCAACTCAAGTCTTAACTCCGCGTCGCATTTAGTCTTGGCATCAGAAATCTTTGCTTTATTAAAAGACAAGATCTTATTATAAAAAATAGAAATAAGCTTTCCCTCAGTTTTTGCAGTAAAAAAGTCCTCCCATGGGAGAGCAGGGGGGCATTCCGGAAACATGGGGAAAAGGGATTGTGCACAGTGATGAACTTGGAAAAATCCAAAAAGGTCTGTTCTAGGGAGCCTAAATGTAGAGACTACTGAAGAGAAACTACGAAATGTTTCATCAAAGAGATCCTTAAAGGTGGTAATACCTCTCCTCTCCCAGCTGATAAATCTAGAGTCCAGGGTTGCAGGCTTAAATAAATCATTTTTACATATTGGACTTAAAACAGATGCCTCAGTAAAATGAAACATTCTGCGAAACTGAGTCCAGATCTTTAGCGTAGACACAACTAATGGATTGGAGGAGAAATGAGAGGAAAGTATGGGAAGAGAGGAATAAACCAAGGCACGAATAGAAGACGAGTGACAGGAAAAGGATTCCATAATACACCACGCAGCCTCTGGGTTTTTAAACCAACATGACATTTTTTGTATGTTGGCTGCAAAGTAGTAATACATAAAATTAGGGAGGGCCAAGCAACCAGAAGAATGGAGACACTGAAGAATTCCTTTCCTGATACGGGGGACATGACCACCCCAAATAAACCCAGTGACAGCCTTATCTATAGAAACAATAAAGGAATTGGGGAGAAAAATAGGAAGACATTGAAATAAAAAAGAGAATTTAGGATGGACATTCATCTTAATACACTGTACCCTACCCGCTAAAGAGAGGGGAAGGCTACTCCACCTCTGCAGGTCACTGCACATTTTAGTAAGTAGAGGGGAGAAATTAGCATCCTAAATAAGTGATACTTTGTGAGTAATATTAACACCTAGATATTTAAATCCATCAGGTGTCAGCCTAAAGGGGATTTCTGTTTGTGTGATTGTACATGCAGCAGCATTAATTGGGTAAAACGCGCTTTTGGAGAAATTTAACTTATAGCCTGAATATAAACCAAATTCTACTAAAATTGAATTAATAACAGGAATGGCAGATAGGGGGTGAGTTATATATATCAAGAGATCAAGGCCTGTACCTCTGTGTAAAGAAAAATAATCGGAATATACAGAGTTTGTATGGACACGAGCTAATGGTGCAGTATAGAGCAGCTTAATCCAGGAAATCAATATATTTCCGAACCCAAATTTATTAAGAACAAAAAAATAAATAGTCCCATTCTATGTGGTCAAAGGCCTTCTCTGCGTCTAGCGAAACAACAGCTTCTGGAATAATGTATATAATATATTTAGAAGTTTACGAATGTTAGAAAATAAATGCCACCCTTTAATAAAGCCTGTTTGGTCCTTTGATATAAGAGATGGGAGAACAATTTCAATGCATTTGGCCAGAATCTTAGCTAAGATTTTGTGCTCGTTACAAAGCAAACTGATGGGACGATATGAGCTGCAAAAAGTGGGATCTTTATCCTTTTTAGCTATAAGTGAGATATTAGCCTGTGTCAGGGAAGGGGGCAAAGAACCCCTATCCAGTTAAATACCTCCAGCAAAAGAGGTGACAGTTGGTTGTCAAACTTCTTAAAAAACTCTATACCAAACCCATCTTGTCCAGGGGATTTACCACTACTTAATGATCTAATAGCCTCTGAGATTTCCCCTACCGTGAATGGGCGATCTAAATCTTCAGCAAGTATAGGATCAAGAACCGGGAGTGCTAGTTTGTCTATAAATGAGTGCATAGCAATAGTATCAGTCGGGCTATCCAAGGTATATAATGAAGAGTAGTAATTTTTAAAAGCCTTGTTGATGTCTTTAAGATGAGTCAATAAATTTCCATGAGTGTCCCTAACTTGGTGTATTAGTCTGGACGCAGCCTGTCTCCTTAACTGATGCGCTAGTAGTCGCCCACTTTTTTCACCATATTCATAAAAAAAACCTTGAGAACGTAAAATAAAGGCTTCAGCATATTTTGTGGAAAACAAATTGAATTCTGCTTGTAGGTCAAGCCGCTTTTTAATTAATTATGGAGTTGGACAGGAAGAAATCTGACTCGTCCAACTTTTTCTTGTTGGTGTTCTTAATAGGAGATCATTTCACCACGAATAACAGCTTTGAACGACTCCCATAGCACTGAATTTGAAATAGAATCAGTTTTGTTAGTGTGTAAAAAAAAAACAAATGAAATCTGAGATTGTTGTACAGAAATTCTCCTCTGAGAGTAGTGTTGGATTAAGACGCCATTGAGGGGGTCTCTCTGATAATAACTGAAGGTAAGATCCAGCTGCAGTGGTGCATGGTCTGAAATAACTATTGGCAAATACTGAACTTGGGTAATAAACTGCATGAGCTCGCGATTGACAAAAAAATAGTCAATTCGAGAAAAGGAAGAATGTACATAAGAGTAGAAAGAGAAAGATCTCGACTGAGGGTGAAGTTCGCGCCATGGGTCAACACAGCCATTTTCATCCATAAAGCAGGACAATGATGATGCCATTTTTGAGTTTACTGTTTACTGTTGACGTCAGTTTTGATCGATCTAGTGTGGGGTTCATAACACTATTAATGTCACCTCCGTACTAATTTGTGCAAATTTATATCAGGAATTATGGACAGCAACCTATCCATAAAACAATGAGTTTGAAAAAGTGAGCCTACTACAATAATATATCTACCATACTGGTCAGATAAGATATTGGAAGGCGTAAAATGTATTCTTTTATTTTTCTAATATGATTAAAAACCTTTACAGCTTTAATTCGAGACTGCAGGCCCCTGATATTCCAGGAAATAAATCTAACCGGATTATTTATATTGGAAGCCATTGTTTAAATGAGAAGAAAAGACAAATAGTCTAGTCTGTGGTAGAGAGCATAGGTGTATAATGCAGACAAAGGCTCAAAGCATAGCGACCTGGAGAAGGAAAAGAAAGTGACTTTGGGGAGGGAACACACAAAAAAAAACATCCACAGCACCACACAAACACAACAACACACCCCGTCCCAAAGAGGGAACTGCAGCCCTCTGAACAATCAAACCCACTGTGAAAGTACTTTCAGTGAACACATCTCAAACAGACTAGCCTAAAACATGTCAAGCACATGTACTTATTAAATGCGCCATGACCCCCGCAAACGCTACCACATTCCTATATAATGGGAAAGTGTACCCAGCGACAACAGAATATGAGTGGGGAAAAAAAATAAAAAAAAATAAAAATATGCATTAACCTTTATATTTGTGCATTTTCTATTGCTCCCTAGACACCAAGTTATCAGATAGGCAGAGCCTGCATACTATATAAATAGAATATGTAAGAAGAAACCACAACAAGTGAAGATTATAACTTAGATAACCTAGAAGGATCTGTATGTGCATAATCAATCTGAAAGTAACGGTAATTGCAAAAATTTAAGAAATGAACCTTAATCATATCTACACTGCAGCTTGTGCATTGTGAGAACTTTTATCACAGTCAAGTGTAAGTGAACTCTTACTGGTTAACAGAGCATAAAATCTGGAAACTACATTGAGTCACTGGTGTTAAGCAACATAAAGTTACTTTACTCCTCAAGACATCAGAGTGGCTCAGCGATTATAGTGATTTTTCAGAAAAGCCTGTACCATGTCCGGAGTTTCAAAAAACTTGAAACCATCTTTGGAAACAACATGTAGTCGGGCCGGGTAGAGCATACTGAACCGGACCCCTTCTTTCTATAGCGCGGCCTGTCGCCGAGAAAGGTCCGTGCTATAGTCCTGGAAAAATCTGATTCTGTGATGTCGAAAACTCACACCATCCCTGCTCCTCTGAAGGACACGTTCCTTGTCCTGAAATGAGTGAAAGAGCATAATGAAGGGCCTCGACTTGTTAGAGTCTGTGCCGCCTGCCGCAGCTGATTGGCCGAGCCGATGTGCCCTTTCCAGAATAGGCCGATGTTGGAAGTAGTCTGAGCCGAATGTCTCCAGCAGCAGTTCTGTCATGAAGTTTGTTGGATCGGCGCCCTCTATCTTCTCCGGGATTTCGATGGCTCTCAAATTGGAGCGACAGGAGCGGTTCTCCAGGTCATCTAGCTTGTCAAGCAGTGCAGAGTTTTCCGTAGTGAGAGATCTGCATTGATTTTCCAGTTGAGCTATCCTATCGCTGTGATCTGAAGTAGAGGCTTCCAGGGCTTTGATGCTCCCCGAATGAGATTTGAGCGTTTGCTTGATTGAGTCCAGAGTGTCAGTAATGGGCTGTAGAACACTGGACAGTGCCACAGTATTCTCTGAGAGCAAAGAACTTTTCAAGTTTTCGAGCGCTGACAAGAACCAAGGCGGAGCGTCAGCCGAGTCAGCCATGATGTTAGCTGCCGGAGAGCTAGGCCTCTCTAAGGGTACCGCTGTGTCGTGGGAGGGGCTGCCCGCTGCGTGGGCTCGAGAGCCCCAAGCTAGCTCCCGCATTCAGCGATTGCTCCAGAATTGATTGTGAGCGAGCAACGGCGGGTACAGTTTTGAGCAAGCTTCTCTCTCTCAAATTGCACGACATCAGACTAATCCTGGTCCAGGTAAGAAAGGCGTCAGGGAGTTTTCAACAAGATAGTAACTCTGTTGTCGCAAAAGCAACAAGTATATTAATGTGTAGCTACGGGAGCGGTGCTAACACATGTCTATGCGGAATGCATACCTAACCAGAAGTCGTTTCTATTCTGTTATGGAATCATTCATAGTTGCTGAATCATTATCATCAGTTACCAAATCAGTTACATTAGTTATGAATCATTTATAGTAGTTACTAAGTCATTCCTAATAGTTAATTAATCATTTATAATAGTTACCACATCAGAAGGTAGATTATGACAGAGAACAAAAAGGGATGAATACATAAAGGTTCTTTTTACAGTTTATGTGTGAAGTACTGCTTTTGGTTCATGTCATTCTTCTCCTCTCTTAAACCACATATATGAAGTCTTGGTCGTGTAGTAGTGTCACCAGGATAGTGCTTGTTTTCCAAGGCACATTGTGTTTGTTTTTAGATACCCTTTGCAGTCACTAATATGGTCAAGGATGTGACTTGGAGCAGTATTTGTGACATTTGTGTGTTTGCTATAAATAAAGTTGTAGCATTCCATTAATTGTCTTTTTTTTTTCATTTTAGCATTTTCCCACTCACCATGTCTAGTGAATTCTTAATGAAGGTGTTATGAATGGAAAATGTGTTACCACTTTAGTTTGAGGGTCTTAAAATCATTCATATGACAGATATTCATTGTTCATTAATAGCCATCTGTCTTATAAACTCTACATCTTGTGGGAATCATACATCATAACAGTGTTATAAATGAAGCAAATATCCATCACTTTAGTTTAAGGGTATCAAATTCCTTCTTGATGCCAACAAACATACTTCTTAACATGTATGCGCTCTCCTCTCATACACTTCATATATGTGGTTTAAGAGAGGAGAAGAATGACGTGAAGCAAAAGCAGTACATCATACATAAACTAAAAACAACCTTTATGTATTTATTTCTGTCATAATCTACCTTCTGATGTGATATAAAATTGCATCAGTCATCTTATCCATGCCATGGAGGGAAGAGGGGGTAGTTTCCAGGCATATTTCACCTGATATCAATACAATGTTGTCTTAAGAATGCTGACATACATAGTTATGTATAGTGTTTTAAATGTGTTTAGTGCTGTAAATATGTTCAACGTTTATTTTTATTATGTCAGTACAGTGTCATTTATTTCATAAAACATCTCATGTCAGGTTGCGAGAACCGACATAAGCACTTAATAAATGTTCAAGTAGTGCTTCATAAACACATTATTCAGTGCTTATGAATGTGTTATGAAGCCCTTATGCAGGTAGCCTTCAAATAAAGTGTTACCCAAGTTTCAAATAAAACAAGGAATTTTTAGAATTCAGATGTCTGCTTTTAATCTAAAACTGGAATCATCACTAACTTAGCACTAACTTGCTAACCAATAAGGATGCTAGCAGAAATTAGCTTTTTTTCTCATTTTCTCCAGTTTTGTCCACACCATGGCCTGAAGGCTTTTAAAAAAGTTCTGATAGTCATGTTTCACCACTGCTAAAAACAAATCTATTACTTGATGGTGCAAAAATGAAATGAAAAATGAAGGTATGAAAAATTGCCCTGAATCTGGTAACCTGATATTTTGTCGTGTCCTCTCAGGTTCAGGTCAGGGAGCAGACCTCTGGGCAGGGAGCCTCAAGGATTAGGGTTGGGAAATACTGGTGTAGACTATGGAGCTGCGCCCATGATGCTCAAAGCATTGGACCCTCACCTTCAGTTTACTCAGGCATTACGTTTAGGCTTATACTTGATTGTAGAGAAGAAACAGGTCCACTGTATTCCAATTTATGATTCTTTACATCTTTACATTTACATTTAATCTAACCATATTTTACAAATATGAAGAGACATTCCAACTGATGCCCAGTTTATTGTTCAGTCTGAGTCAGAATTAGATGCAAGTTTGCCTATCCAACAATATTTTAGCTGCATCAGGTCGGTCAACCAGACAAATGTGAGTCAGTTGTCTGATTGGCTAATCACCTTCAAACAGACCACAGGCCAACACCAACTAAATAAACATTGATGTATGCCTATATATGTTCATTTAGCCTATTTGAACAGACGTCTGGATACTGCTTCTGTCAGTTAAGATCTTCATCTGATGAGTCCTTTCTGTTCTCCATTCTCTCAGCTGAAGTGATGATTTTAAGACAGACACATCTTTTTGCAATAAGATATACATCATTCTAGCAGTAACATTAGCTATATGGATTAAGCCCTTAAAAAATCACCCAAAGCAGAACCTCAAAAGTTTTACAAAACACATCATCAGAAGACGGGTTTTCCTAGTCTTTAACCTGGAAGATCTCATTCTGAGACTGCTGTTGCTGTAGGATAGCATGTTAGGATGTAATGTAATTTTCACTTTCTAAACAAAACAACAAAAAAAAAAGAATACCGCCAAGCTGACCTTTAGAATATCCCTTCTGTGCATTTGCCACCAGTGCCAGTGGCAGTAAAATGCAGAAACTTGAGCAGGAAGTGTCTCATATTTCACTTGTCAGCCACCAGGTCAGAACAATGTCCACGTTATCACTAACAGCATGTTGGGAGGTGGTTGGGCTTGTGTGGATGATGAATCTGTTCCTTGCTTATTTAACAAATATGAGCTGCTCAAAACAAATTGAAAATGAAGATAAATTGCTAATATAGTTTACATGGAAGGTGTTTACATGTTTAAATGGAAAAGAGGTTAAGGACACTGAGATTAGCAGAAGTTGGCATTGACTAGTCAGGGAGTTTGTCAGTGTGCATGAAATAAGGAGTGGCAAACAGCAAACCTGCACATTGTGGAAAGTTTCATTAGTACAGTGTCTAGTGACAAAATGTGCATTACAATCTGTATATTCAACAGCTGAACTTTTAAACCAATTCTTTAATTCCAGTTTTACTTTTATCATGTTCTACTTCTTGGTATATTATCAGTATTTTCGTTCATTTCATTGATGAATCTGCACACATCTGGTTTAGTAGGACAAATTCAGCTGTCATCATAGAGCTTAGCAGGGGTCAGAATACAATTGTACGCAAGTCAGAATGATCCAATTAAAAGCCAGGAAACAGACAGACCAAGGTTAAAAACAGAAACAACTTGAGTGAATGTACAAAAGTATCAGGTCAAACGATAATTTGAATACTAAGTGACTTACAGCTGCATTGAAGTTTCTTACTGCATCTATCATCTACCAGCACAAGAACTGAAAGTTGTTAGGCTCCATTCTTCTCTTTTTGATGCACTCTCAGTCAAAAAACTCTTGGTTGCCAACATGAAAATGAAAAAAAAAAAAAAACTAAATGTAAAAAAGTAAAATGAAACATAAGGAATTATTAACCAAAAATGATTAATATATAATGAAAGCCCTGTTTGGATTGGATTAGTTTATCAGGAGGATTTCTGCAACAAATATTACATATTCTCAGTGATAAAAGTCACACGTCCTTGAAAGAGATATCCTTCACCAAGTTTGGACTGCGTTCTTTTTGAATACTCTTCCAAAGTACATGCAATCATCAGATTCATCCATTTGAAGAAGTCATAGAAAACACAACCCTATTATAAATGTTCTTGTGCATATTGCATTGAATTACACATTTACTATTTGCTTTATAGCTGTACTATATGTCACAAATGAGTTTGAACTCATTATGGTCCAATACACAAAAAATGCTAATCAGAGGATTATGCTTCAGCAGTCATTTTCCATGGCAATGCCATGTGGTCAAATGGCATAATTTGGCAGTTGTACTGCAAGACATTAGCACCAACACAAGCAAGCTGGTTCATTCCATTTTACTAAAGCCTCACTTACACAAGAGAATAAAGACTCAAATCTGAGTGAATCCGTGTTTTTGTGTGTGCAGCTCTTAGCTTAAGCTACATTTAATTCCTATCCCTGTTAGCTCCAGAGGCTAATGTTAGCTTAGTGAGAAGGCAAAACCACCAGTGATTCCTGCTCACTGGTGCTGCACTGAGACAAGTTTAGAGGATAAATTCTCAAATCTGAGCAAGTGAAGTCGAGAGAGTGATGTCAAAGTGACAGGAGTAGGCTTTCTGATTATTACAGTTACACTGGGAGCTTATTTACTGCTTTGCCTCATATGCTGAAAAATAAAATAGGGTAGTGTGGGAAAGAGGCGAGGTTCAGAAATGAGACAGTAAGGAGGCATATACAGTTTGCATGATCATGCATATTCACAGATCTTTACATCTCAGTGAGTACCGAGGATTAGGGACACTCCAATGCTATTTTAATATTTTCTTGGACATTTTGGTAATACTTCAAATATTTAATAAAATAATTTTCAACATAGACGATTTTGTGTTTTCATGACTGAATGATACTCTTATTATATTGCAGTGTAATATTTAGATTTATGATCTGTGATGCACCCTCAAGAGACCTCGGTATTTCAAAAAGAATATTTGTATTTTATTGCAAGAAAATGCTTGATTCTGTTTATCTGTAGATATAAGCAACAGAAAGGCAATTGCCAGTTATGACTGAGGCAGAATTGTCATGTTGTAACCTTTTGACACTTTTCAAATGGCTGTTAGCTACTTATCCTAGAAACCATTTGGCAGTGCTACAATTTTGATCTGCCTTCACAATGAATTCAGTTATCAGATGTATGAAAAAACATTTGGAAAGACTGATGTTAGATGTCTTGTTAATATAATGCTTTAACCCAAAGCTATTTTACATAACATTTTCATCTGAGGGACCAGAGGCAACAACTCCAATTCAGTTTCATTCGAGTGCTCTCAAAATAACTCCAATGAATATGCCTGGTCATGTACGTATATGAAGGTCATTCAAAGAGTCAGGTAAACTCTTTACACCCACGTGGTTCTCTCAGTCGCACAAAACACCACTAACCCACTCTAAATAGTTCCTCCATACGTAATGCTTTCAAAGGCTTGTTTTAGGACTAAACATGAAAATGAATGCTGAATGCTACACTTAGTAATAAATTAATAAGTAATAAATACTTTTTTGCTGGAGTGAAGACATAAAAGAAACATTTTAGGTGCCCGAAAGATGTTTCTATAAAGAACTAATAATGTGCCTGTGTAAAAACATTTTTAAAGAACCATGTACTTAAAACATATGGTGGAACCATAATGTAAAGAATTTTCCTAGAAGGGTATTTCAAAGCCAAGAATCTTTTGGGAACGTTCATTTTTAAGTGTGAAATGTCTTTGACAAATAATATGAATATTTATGTATTTAAGAAATTGAATGTGTATTTAATACTGTACAAATTATTTTATCACATCATTGAGGGTTAGAAACTACATTTGCATCAGCTCCTCACCCAGTCAAACACTGAAGAGCATGAATACTGTGCTGTAAATTTTAACAGCCCATTGATTAGGCTTCAAGTCTTCATAATAACCCGAGGTGGACGAAGTACACAAATCATGTACTTAAGTTAAAGTAGAGATACCCAAGGTAAAATATTACTCCAGTAAAAGCAGAAGTCCTTACTCTAGACCTCAACTTGAGTAAAAGTACAAAAGTATTTGGCTTCAAATGTACTTAAGTATCTAAAGTAAAAGTACTAAAAGATTAATTATGACTCTAATGTCCTGTTATCATTTTTGCAACAAGACTCGCTTCTGGAACTCATTTTATGTGAAAATCCTCCAGCGTCTCTCTTGGTCAACCAGTCTTTTAATAGGATGTCATTAATTAGTGACGCTGACGTCCATTAAAATGATCATAAGCACAAAACACTGAAGAAAAAAAGAAACCTGCCAGTCACGACTGCATATGTGTACATATTTCTGTATTGTGGTCTATTTACAGGTTAGTTTAGCTCCATCATTGATGTTCTTGCTTTGCACTTCTTGTGTTTTGACATGTTACATTTTTATACACACAGAAACCAAAAGGAACGACATATTTCTCAAAATGTAGTGGAGTAAAAAGTCAGATATTAGATTCTGAAATGTAGTGGAGTGAAAGTAAAATGTCACCCAAAATGGAAATACTTAAGTAAAGTACAACTACTTAAGTACAGTAACGAATTAGTAACCTAATTATCGCTGTTGTCGGAAGAAAACCTGTATCTCCAAAATGGTAACTTTACAGGAGAATGAATAAACCTACTTTACATTTAATATAAGTCAATGGAACCAGACCTTCTCCAAGTCATTTAGTGGCATTTATTTTGGTAAATTCTTCATGAAATGTACACACATTGTAAAGGGCAACAGGCATTTTCAAAAAATGACAAAAAAGGACGATATTTTCTGACATGCTGATAGTTCATCTAATGAATTAGGTCTTCTCTTCAGCTTTTGAAGTCCTAACCAATAAGAGAGCTTATTTAGCAATATCTACCTAGATACCACAGCTATAACTATAATCAACAAAAACTATTCCTGATTGACTGATTTTCCACTTGACATTCCAAGAATTTAACTGGGAATTGATTGATTGATTGGGAATTGACAAGTAAGGCAAACCCTTTACATTTTAAGAGAAGTAATTAGTAATAGTAGTAAGTAGTAATTAGTGATAGATTACTTTTTTGTGTAACCACCCCAACAATGTCCATTATGACCCAACTATGCTGGTGTAGCAGGAGACAACAGTGCAGACAGACAATAATAAAAAAAAATGCTAACAATCTATACAAACTCTATACACTAAACTCTTCTGTAAAATATACTATATGACCTATGTGACTTTACAACCATTAAGCACATGGCAATAGAGAACAGAGACCACTGTTATTCCACAGCAGCAATACTAGTTGTGTGTATTTTATTATTACTTTTTAAATCAGTGCCCTGTAATTAACAATAGTGCCTTAGTAACACAGCCACAAAGATTAATAAAACTGCAGACAGATTCAAGTCACTAATAAGCAATTGAGGTTAAAGTTTCACAGAAAAAGTGGTTTGAGTGCAGAAGTATAGCTGAGGTAGGCAGTTCAATGAGAAAGTTTGAAGGTCCTTCAGATAGATCGGTTCAGCAGTCTGTCTGACTGCCAGTGGGAAGAAACTGTTCATGAGGCTGGAGGACTTGGCTCGGATGTTCCAGGGGGGATTCTTCCAGGGGGGAGTGGTGTAAACAGTCCATGTGATGGATGAGAGGGATCCTTCCTGATTCTGCACACTTTCCTGTTACACCTTAATGGCAAGAAAGCCTGACACAGTGATGGACTGGGCAGCCTTCACTACTCACTGGGCTGCTTTCCTGTCTGAGATGGAGGAAGTTTCCATTCCAGACAGTGATGCTGCAGCTCAGGATTCTCTCTATGATGCTTCTGTAGAAACAGTTGAGAAGTGTGTGCAGGCCAGCCCCCTTCAGTCTTATCTCTTCACCTCAATAAGGGTGTGCTGGACTTATCTCTTTAATTGCAATGGCAGGTGTATTGACATCGGTCAGGCCAGAGTCACCACACAACACTGAGGCTGTAACACAGTGGAAAGATGTTAATTTCAAATGAACTTGTTGGTCATTCAGCTCCGTTCTTGGTATAATCCAGGCTTGTGCTGCTGACCTGAGCTCACTGGCGTTTGCTTGCCTATTATATTGCTACAATTTCCAATAGTCATATTTAGAAGACTGACCGAGCTGAGAAGTGGGTGTAATACCGAGCAGATTATGGCGAGGTTAAATCCTGCTCTGTCTCTACGTAGCGTGATGCAGATGGAGAGGATTTGACTCATGGTCACTGCCAAATGTTTGTGTTGTATAATGGGTCTCCATGTTAGGCTGATGTTAATACAAGCTTTTATTAGAAGCAGGATGACTAATTTTCAGGCCACTTTTTTGCACTGCTCTCTACACTTTGGTCCTCTAGCTCACTTCACCCGTCTCCTCGGCTCTCTTCCTCTTCATCTAGTACTGCGGCAGTGCTTAAACGTGGGACTTTGCTGGCTTCAAACGCCTTCGGCCGACGCTTTCCCTTCTGTTGTTCTCTTCTAATCTATTTATTTCTAATAAATGCACATGTACTCAAATGTTTATCTCTCTCTCCTCTTCCTCCATCTCTCTTTCTCCCACGCAACACCCCACACACGCACACGAAATATGCAGTCTGCTTCCTCACATTTGTGACCTCACAGAGCAGCTGGAACATTGCCTGTCAGAGAACTCAGCTCATCTCAGAGTTAAACACAAACACACATACACAAACTTTTACTTCTTAAACACTCCACTGTGTGCAATGCCTACATTGGTTTTAATGCTTAAACATCACAAAAGCTTAGTAATTGTCACTGGATTGTCACTGGGCCGGCACCCCTTTTGTCACTGGGATGGGACCATTCATAGGTTCATCTTCCGTACCTTCAGTTATGGAACATAATTGTACCATTTTTCACTGCATTTATATATTTTTAAGTTGTATTGACTCCACAAACTCTTTCTTCTCACCAGGCTTTTAATGTTATTGTTAAACACTTGGGTGGCACAGCGGTGCTTACAGCAAGAAGGGCCTGGGTTTTCTATGTGGAGTTTGCATGTTCTCCCTATGTCTGTGTTGGTTTCCTCCCACAGTCCAAAGACATGCAGTCAGGCTAATTGGATGTGCTAAATTGCCCCTAGGTGTGAATGCATGTGTCTGTGCCCTGAAATGGGTCTAGGGTGTCTAGGGTGTTTTCTGCCCTCCGCCCAATGACTGCTGGGATAGGCTCCAGCTCCCCCCATGACCCAGAAGGATAAGCGGCTTAGAGGATGTGTGTGTGTGTGTGTGTGTGTGTGTGTTAAACACTTGATTACAAAAAGATACAAATGCTTACTTTTTATTCTGGGAAAAAAACTTGTTTAAGTACCCAGTTACACCTTAAAACCACTGTTGTATGGTTGTTTACATTGTTTGTACCTCAATAAATGAAAAATGTACTCATAGAGTATGACTTTAATGCAGTGCAGTTTGTAAAACAATGAATAAAAATTATTGTAGTTTTAGGTTTGTCATTTTTATTGTAGTATTTTTATATGTTGCACTGCAGGTTCTATGTTGTCTGCTCCAACTGATCTTAGAAAAAACTAAATATCATACGTATCACGAAAATGTCTTGAAGTATTATATTTTTGCGATAATGCCCACCCAGCCAACCTCAATGCATAAATAAATATTTTTGACTCCTTTTTTGTTTTTTCATTTCACAAAGGACATATTTAACAAAACTAAGACACAGTAGGCCTGGACTGTAAGTAGACTTTTATTTAGTTCTAATTTCATCTCATTTCAGTTCTTTGGCAACAAACCTTTTATTTGATGCCATTTGCTAATCTTCCATCATCATTCTTATGCAGCACAGCCTCATATTGGCAAATCCTCTCTTTATTTTTTTATATAAATGGGGATCAATAAAGATGCTAAAGGTCCAAAATAAAACATGTCAGCAAGTCTTGTCTATAACCAGACGCTGACAAACACGACACAAAAAGCCAAAATTCTTTTCATAGCCTTTGGATATTCTTAGCAGAACATGCATACCCCTTTTGACATCCATGGCTTTTTGTGTGCATGAGTCAGTGCCCTAATGAGGAGCACAAACTCATTACTTCATCGCGAGGCCAGCCTCCTGCAGCAGAGTATGACTAGGACAAGTATACACACATGCGCACACACACACACACACACACGCTTCTAAAATACCAGCAACATGACTTCTGAGCTGTCCTCTACATAATGGACTTAATGGGAAAACTACAAAACACCCACCTCAATTACTGTTTGAACATGACCTCATGTCTGCCTGTGACCTGTGTTCCATACAAGCATTCAGAGAGAATCAGGAGCATCAATATTTAATCATTAGCACACGGAAAACATTACAAGTCAAAACATGAACCACTATTTAGCATGCTGCTCTTAAAGCTGCCCAAAAGTTTGGAAGTAGTGCGCTCTGAATTGTGCAGTGGTCACAGCAATTTAGATGCTGCGGCTCACTCCTTGGTTGTCATGGTTGCAACATACGGCTCACAGAAATCTCACCATAAAAATGACAATGTGTTCATTTTCTCAAATCACTGTGTGGCTTTGAGCAGACAGGCCTCCACAGGGTCCTCAGAGGGTTCATCATTAGGTATCCATTTGGCTCAGAGCTGATCTTCTCTCCAGCTGATCTTCCCTTTCAAAGACATAAGGGATTGTAAGAGAATCAGACAAATAATACGTTCAACAGTGATGACAATATACAGTATAATATAATGATTATGAGTTTTTGATCCTGGTTGGCTGCGAGTTGACAAAAAAAAGGGGGTGAAAAGCTTATTGTCACTGTCCAAAAAATCAAAATATCTCAGAAATATCAACAAATAGTCTTCATTTTCAGTCAAAGTCACTGTAAAATTTTATTCGAAATAATTTGGTGAATTTCTTTTGGTCCATTCATGATTTTAGCATAAAGGGCAGCTGATTTGTTCAAATGATGTAGAATAATATGAATAAAGGTAAAGGTAAAATCCTTATTCTCTTTAGTGCTGAATGCACATCCACGGAATGTTTGCTTGTCTGTTTGAACAAGTGAACAGTTGAATGGACATTCCAGGCAGACAGATGGGCTAGCTTCATATGCGTAACCCAGGATTACGTCCAGTTTATATCGAAAGAGCAAAATACTTTTTAGCAAAATACATTGGTCACTCACTAGAAACAAAGTCCTTATAGGAAAGCCTGTTCACTCAGCAGCCATCTTTGCAATGTCACTGGGCAGATATTTCCAGCAATACAAGACCTGACCCCTGTCTCTTTGAATATGGAGAGACCAAAATACTTGAAACTGAAGAACAAAATATTGTTGTATTTGAAACCCCATTGAAAAACATGATCTGTTGTGCTGTTGTGCTGTTCTGGCAACTGCGCTTGCGCAGATCTCCAGAACGAGGGGGGGCTTTCCCTGCCAGAGCTACAGTATTCTAAAACCTTCTCTACTCGTGGCCAAACTGAGCTCTGATTGATTCTTTTTATTGAGGGCCACAAATGGATGCCATGTTGAATGTTATGAGCTTTCCCAATCATATTTTAATCAGAGGCTGGTCTCTTCATTTATAACATCTCTGGTGGAAACTGGAAAGATATTCACAGGCTATAGTTTGGAGTTGGGGAATTTATACGCCTCTATCTGACATTTGGCTTTGGGCATGTTGACCTTAGAGTTTGAGCACCCCATTCTATTGGTAATACTTTTCTATGGTGATTATACAGGCTCAGTGTGTGCAATTTGAAAGCTTATGTCAGCAACATGCATGTTAAAGCAGCTACATTTACTAATTACAAGGATATAGAAGGATAATACATTGCACCTTAGTCCACAACAGTCATCACACTTTGGCTCTCAAGGCAATATTATTGAGCATTACTTTTATTGATCCATGAATAGCTCAATATTGGTCCAGCAATCACAAATGAATGATTAAAGAAAATGATCTGTATTTTTTTCAAACTGTTGTTATTTTATGATTTTAATTTTTATGTTTTTTTTCTCGTTTATAGTTTATAGTGTTTATAGAGTTTATAGTGTAATGCTTTTATGTGACATATTTAGGTATTGGAGATATTGTACATGGTGTTGTGGCTGTTACTGTCTGTCATGAACACAATGAGGAAAGTCTCTCACAGCTAAGTTGGTATGGCAATAAAAATTGATTGACTGATTATTTAAGAACATGACAAAGGCAGCTACAAAAAAGAATTACACAGTCCTTTGTGCAAGGCTTACGCAAAGCACTAGTCATGCATGAAGACCAGCCCACGACATAGATTGTCCTTCAGAAACTGCACATTTACATAGAAAAATCTAAGAAACCACTTGATGTTTGGATCTTTCTTTAAGATACTATTCATCAATGTTTATTGGTATACATTCATATAACATGATATACATACATGCAATAAGGCACTAATATCACTGCAGCACAATAATTCACAGCATTGATGCCTGTTAATTACATTTGCCCACTCAAATATGTATCTTGACCCCACTTGTGTTTGGTCTTGGAAGGAAAAATCAATTAGGCGTCCACCTAAGGCACGCCATCTTGATGTCTCATTTCAGCTGTGAACTCGTAGCCTTGAAGGAGTCTTACAACATAGAGGAGTAGTTCCATAAACATGGTGCTCCGAAGTGCAGTGCTTTGCCCTTTTGAATGTCATACATTATTAACACTGGGGATGCTGAACAAATATCAGCCTAATGGAGTCATTTGCCTTATTTGCTGTTAAATGTCAAGACATATATGCATAGTGAAAAGGATGAAATACATCTGTTAATAAATGAAATAATGATGAAATAAATCTGTTCATCTTATTTGTCAAATTATATGTGTTTTGAACAAAACAGCACAATGCTCTGGAGTAATATGATACATATACCTTGTTGCTGAGGTTTTCAGCTACATATAGAATGCAGTTAACCAGAGCTGGACAGGCTTCTTTCTAAATGTAGTCCACTACTGCCCATTAGATTCAATTATTATCTGATTAAAATTGAATTAGTTTTCCATTTAGAGGGTATATGTTGAAGAATAGCTATTGATACAGCACTACACAAAAATCAGATTTATTTAATTTCCAGTCAAACAGATGTTAAATCCAAGTTACATTCATAAGCAGTAGAAAAAAACACAAAGAAAATTTTACTCAATTAAACATATCACTTTTTTCAGTATTCAGTGTGTCCATCCCTTTATGACAGCTTCTACTCTTTTCAGGAGACTTGCTTTCAGTTGTTTTAAGAAATCTGCAGGGATATTTTTCCATTCCTGCAAAGTTTATTCTTTAAAGTTGGTTGCATTTTCTGTTGCTAACAATCCAGGATATCCCAAATGCATTGAGTAATTTCTTTTCTCAGTATGGGTATCTTGACACCTACACATCCTTTCAGACTAATGTTGAGTTGTTTTCTCACAGTGCAAAGATGGACAGAAACACCTACAAAAATGTTTAAACCTGAACTAAAAGTGGAGCTTGATTTAATCTCCTCTCTCTGAAAGATGAAAGCTTTATGTACTGTTTACCTGATGGTGTGCAGATGTTAGGAATCACATTTTCTTAAAAAAATATTTTTTGACATTTGCACAGAACCATATGTGCAAAAGCAGTTCATTTCCATAAGAAAGCTTCTATTCTATTCTATTCTATTCTATTCTATTCTATTCTATTCTATTCTATTCTATTCTATTCTGTGTTCTCTCTGTGTGGCAGTCTAAAGGGAACCTGCCACTGGGGACCTTTCTGAACAGAAAGCACCAGGTGCAAATTGTTGGTTCATCAAAACTATATATTACCAGGAAATATTTTTCTGCTTGTTGCATCATGGTCTTCATTTATGGTAAAGCACATTTGTTATCTAATATAATAAATCTTTCCTATTGTGTCCACTGTAACTGCCCTATAAACATACCCATTCTATTTTTTAACCATGTACATTTTTGAAGTATCTGCACTTTTATTAAATAATTAACTTTGATTTTTTACTTTATTTTAAAACATTTCACAGCAAAATGTCTAACTTTTTATTTCACTACTTTCAGAAAAATACTGTAATGAAAACAATAAAAACAAAATTTTCCATAATATTCCATACATTTTCCATAAGAATGAGATGCACACACCAAACAAATATTTTACGAATTTCCTGCCCAAATACAGAACATCCAGTCAGAAACTGTAACTAGGCCCAGGCATCTCTGACAAGCTTTCATGTTTAAAGAATGTGGTGTAACATCATCGAGGGTACTTGTAAATTAGACCCTCAATATCCCAGAGGCCAGTTCCACCAAAAAGGCATGGTCATAACTTAGTCATCTGTTGCAAAAGGTGCAGTATATGATCCTGGAGAATGATAATAATGTTGTTATTGAACTCAATAGCAAATCAAATACACCCCTCTCTTCAGTGCTCTTTCACTGCTGTCCAAAGTCAGGGATGCACAGATGCACAGGTGGAAGTTACTGGGCTTGCAAAGTTGTTTTTTAGGCTTCCTGTCCATAAAACCTTTCACACATGTTGTAAAGAGAAATATCATGATATAGCATTAGAGTGAAAAATGACAGAGCAACTGTAACTAACATTAGCTAGATTGTGGGTTAGCAAACTATCATTACAGTTGCTGCTGTGAAGCTTACCAGTTGCTCTCACAAACATTAGCAAACAAGACAAAACAATATTGACCTACTGGTTCAGTGTAACAGCAAAAATAAGTCAATGTTACCTACTTCTCAAGCAGAAGCAACCTACTCATCCCCTTTCATGCCTTTCAACTCTTGATTTTACATTTACATTTACAGCAATTAGCAGAAGTTCTCATCCAGAGCGACTTACAAGAAGTACTTTGCCTATCTAGGGAGAGTATCTTTGCTAGTTACCAATAGGTTAGAGAAAAAGACAGTTTTCAGGTACTGCTAGAAATAAAAGTCACTGTAGATACCCAGAAAAAAGGAACAGAGTTGAACACAGAACTTCAATGCAATACAATACAATACAATAAAATACAGTAAACTACAATACACAGTGCAATACAATAAGTGCAGCACAATATATTGCAATCAATACTTAATTCAATGCTCATTTAAGTGCTGTATAAAGAGATGTGTCTTCAGTCTGCATTTGAAGACAGCAAGAGACTCTGCTGTATGGACAGCCAGTGGGAGTTCCACCACCTGGGTGCCAGTACGGAGAACATACTCGACGCTTGTCTTCCACGCGCCTTGAAGGATGGCGGGTCAAGCCAAGCTGTACTCGAAGCTTGAAGGGCTCGTGGTACAGTTCAAGATTTCACTATTGCCATCATGTAGGTAGGGGCTGGTCCATTTTTGGCTTTGTAGGCAAGCATTAGGGTTTTAAATCTGATGTGTGCAGCTACAGAAAGCCAGGGAAGGGAGTGCAGCAGTGGGGTGACGTGGCTGAACTTAGGCAGATTAAAGACGAGCCGTGCTGCCGCATTCTGGATGTAGTCAGCGACTTTTTCACCAGCTTCTTGTTTAGATTTTCCTTAAATGCTGCAGCAGTTACATCCAAATGGACCTGCTGCAGAATTTAAGGTAGAATATGAAAATGCAACTAGGACTTCAGCCTTGTCAACTTTCAGAGGTCTCTCCACTACTGAAATGCCTCGCCATCAATTCTTGGAGGTCTCTCCACCTTCTTCAGCCTGCCTGATCTAAGTACTTCTTTCTCAGTCTTCATTCTTCAGATTTTCTCCTCTTTGGCTGTTTCTCAGCAATCTCTACTTCCTGACACTGCATGCAGCATGTAGCCCCTGCCCTTCCCCCTGTCTTGTGTCTGAGCACAAATACCCCTGTTGCTGATTTGCTGGAATGGTCTTGTGTTTCTCACATGACCACTTTGTTTATTTCCATTTTATACACAGAATGGAGAGCTAGCTGACCATTTCAATTGAATTTGAGCAAAAGTGTTTTGGACTGCAATCGCATACTTTGCCTCTAGCTTTCTGGGCATAACTTTAAGACTTTTACTGCACATAAGCTGAATTCTCACTACAACTGGCTGTAAAAACAAAGTAGATATTTCATGTTTCATGTATTTAGGTTCAGAAATACCTTCATCTCAGTTTCTTCTGTGTGTTTTTGTGTGTTTCCAGACTCTCCAATGTGGATTTTTTTTCTTTCTTTCTAAAGCTGTTATAGTGTTTGTCTAGCAGTGTGACTTTTAGCATACTAATTTGATCAAGTTTCTCTGCTGGTGTATGTAATTAGTTAGGTATGCATGTAGCAGTTTTTCTCAGTAATCCAGGATGCATAGTAACCCAGGCTACCTAGCAACCATCACTGTTACATTCATGTCACATGAATATGCACCGCTAAGACTGGTTGGTGGCCATAAAAGTCCTCTCTAAAAAACTGGTCTTAGCAACCCACTTAGTCTTAGTTAAGACCTGTTAGTGCAACCATCCCCAGCAGCTTGGATGGGGAGTGAAATTTTATCTATTAACTAAACAGACGATACAAATGGAGAAATACTGGATCGTTAGAAAATCTTACAATACTTTTACTTTTGATACTTAAGTACATTTAAAAGCAAGTACCTTTGTACTGTAACTCAAGTTAAAAACATAACATTGTTCACCACTGTCCAAAATATGGCTTGGTGTGTTTTTGTTCAGAAATGGCTTCTTATTCAAAATCATGAGGTATCAGCTTATTAACTTTGTTAGCTTTTCTTTTCAGCTACAATTAATTCTGTATGAACACATCTTTATTTTGCATTATGGAAAAAATGGTGATGGGCTGTCAGTCAGACTGTGCCCTTCATTCACCAAGCCTGGGGGCCACTGTAAAGAGATTGCTAACAATGATTGGCGTACGGTAAGCTTTAAAGATTTTTTAAGGCTCTGGATGCCAGCAGGCCATCAGAAAGAACTCCGGGAAATTACCTTCACGCTGCACACACTTTGCGTCCCACTAACTGGATGCAAGCCTAGCTACTTCCTCCACACTACACGCTGGGGTTCTTTTGCCTCCAACCATGCCATATTGTTTTCCTAGAGTGCTGAATGATGATCAGGGCTTTCTACGCATGAATGAGTCATTGCTCCTGTAGTCTGAAGATGCATCATTCCACAGAGATGAAGAGTGTTGACAGCAACCTTACAGGAACCTTGGTTTCCTGTAAAAATACCTCAGTGTCTTAAATGCCCAAGGTAATATAAAATGTATGCTATGTTAACATATTTTTGCTGCAGCATGTTCAGTGAGGTATCCTAAAATGCTCCTGTTGCTTCGTTCCACTTCAAGCTCTCCGCCCTTCAGTAAATATTGAGATTGCAAGTCCATCTTGACCCCTGAAACATTCTCGCCAGTTCCATTTTCCCTGTGTGGCGAGTGTAAGATGATACGTCATGGTCCAGAAGTTTGTAGCTAAGTGATGAGCCATGCATCTTTAATTTTCATTATAATTAATGTGCACTGGTTTATTGATGAGTGTCTATGTCCTGAGGAGCAGCATTGCTAATTTGTTGGTGGGGCAGATATGAAACCAAGGGACTATCTAATGAAGGCAGAGCATTTACCTGAGATAACTTGTAGAAGATCAGAGACTGCTCTTTATTAAAGAGTGCATGGGTCTTTTTTCCTGCCAAATGCTATTAAGCATTAGCAATAAAGCTCTGCAGTATAGATGTACAATCCAAACATTTATTCAAGTCACAAATTAGAGAGCAATGTAATCAGAGGTAATCAGAGATATCAGGGAGGGCTAGATGAGCATTTACTCTCAATGCATTGTACGAGGAGACCTTACTGGTTATATTAGTTATCTCCACTGCTGGTCTCTAAACTCTGATCAAAGATTACAACAAAACGAGAATTTTGTCTTTTAAATGGTATCAAATGATAATTCATGCTTAATGTTCAGGGATATTAATTAGCAAGTGTGATAAAGACACTAACTTATCAAGTACTTTACATGTATAAGAAAAAACATATTTTGCATATATTTTCGATATTTACCTGAATACGAACTGCTAAACTTGCTTTTCATGTAAGTTGCTTGGGTCAATCTATGGTTAGGGATACTGTTAATAAACAGTGATTGTATTCATATTTTGTTCTGAATATTTTCATCAATTTATCATCGTTCTACCATTTTAAAAATACTACTCGATTTCTCAGAAGCACTCTTTTTTTCTGTACCTTTTGCACGTCAAATGTACCCTAAATTGTAGAATCACTCTCTTGGAATTTTAAATGAATTTGCAATTTTTCTATAGGTTATTTCTTTGGAGTCAGTTTTGGGCAATTTTGGAGGAAAAGGGTTTTTTTTTTTAACTGTCTGCAGAATCTGTGATATGTACTAAGAGACACTCAGAGAGCAGAATTGTAGATATCATGAAACTTTCAAAATCATCTCTCATAGTTTGACTTTTATATGCCAAGGTGTTTTGGTAGGTTGAAAGAACCTTCTTCTTGGAAGATTTGGAAGAGCACAGTCTTGAGTGGCTACTTGTTTTGAGGGAGTTTGACAGATATTGAGTGAGGGGGACAAACACTTCAACCCAAAGCACAACTGATTGTAAGGACTCATGACAGTATGTGTTGCTTTTGGAGGCATTTTAAGGCTGCTTCCATCTCAGGTAGCTTTTGGGTATGTAATCACCTAAGGGTCACTGATAGGCAACTGATAGCCCATTAATGCCAGGCCTTTTTATTCTGTCACTAACAGTGATCTAATGGAAGTACTGCTCAAGCCACAAAGTGGTGTAGTAACAAAGCATTCCTGAAAGTGTAGTTAATGCAATTGTATTGTATGCTAGTATGTTAGAACTCTCTCTAAGTGGTTCAAATCTAACTCCACATCTTCTTGTTGCTCAGTGTGAATAAATAGCGCTGAATATAATCAGCTATAATATGCACCAGAATAATAATAAAAAAAAACATAAATAGATGAGGGGCTGTAGCATATGTCTTCACAAGCATCTCCTTTGGGACTTTATTGATCAGAATTTTTGTTTTTGGTCTGCAAAGAGGGATTTGCTGTCGTCACACAATCTGTTCTAATATTGTTCAACATCAACGATACTCATTATGTCTGCTACTCTTCATTGCTAGTGGGGGGAAATGAGATATAAAGATTGTAATGGGAAATCTAATGCTAGAGGCTTTGTAGCTTCACATAATTGCACATCAGTTTTCCCATATACATTTTGTATTGCTTTTTTTTTCTTTCATCTTGGTATGTAATGTTATACAAGAGCAATAGCAGACAGCCGCAAAGGGACAATTTAGATGAAAACAAATGACAACTATGCCTCCCAGTTGTTACCTCACAATGCTACTTTAGCTTTAGCTTTCCTTCTGTCTTGAGCTGAGATGTAAACAAAGTCATTCAGAGTGGTTTACGTGAAATGGTTCATTGTAGTGAAAATCAATGTCTACTACTTCCTTACTGTAGTGGTGATAGGAAGCAGGGGTCCTGATGTCTACAATGCAAATATAACCATTTTATTTACTATCCCAAATCCACCAGTGAACATACGTGTCTTTTGAGTTAATATATCACTGCTGTCGGAACAAAACCTTGTACCTCCATTTTTCTTGTTTTTCAGTTTTTGACATAACTTGAAAATTCTTGTTTCTCTTTACATTGTATGTAGATGTCATGATAAATGAACTAAAAGAAATGGTCTAAAATGATATGGGAAAAACTCTGGTTTCATTAGCTTACATTAAAAATAAAGTAGGTTTTTTCCTTCTCCTATAAAGTTACTATTTTGGACATATGAGGTTTTGTTCCGACAACAGCGATATGTAATGCTGATGAGAGCAAAATAGTGGTAAATCTGGAAATGTATTTCCTCTGGGAACTATTTTGCCTTAGAACATCCTTTATGTATCCATCCACCATAAATGGATTAAAATAAATATATTAAAATATGTTTTTGATCAACACTTGTCTCAAACATTTGGCAGTGTATTCATAACAACTGTAATAACTTTCTGTGAGGGAGCTTTTGGAGGCATCAAATGCCTCACATCTCATAATCATCATGATCACTGTGAACAATTCTGATTTGGTAAGTTTCTCTAGCACAGAGGATTTCATAGCAAACAACTATTACTTTGCTGATATGTCAACCATTTAATTATTAAAAATTGCTGAAGTTTCCCTTCAACATTATTAGTCATCACTTGATGCCATCTAAAACCCCTAGGCAGCATATATAACTGAATAAATAGCTTCATTTGGTTATGAAAGGAAATAGGGAATGTCACTTTTTGAAAGAATATGACATAGTATGTAAACACTGTAGCATGTAAACACTGGGCAAAAATTGAAGCCTGAAGACAGTGGTGTAATTGGCTATATATGTATATGCTGTATATTGACTTTTTTAAATAGGCTATTTTCATATACTGACATCTAAATATAAATGTTCGCATATATCTGTATTCCAAGCAGTCTCACTTTAATACGAATCGCCACAATATCATGGAGCACAATTTGATCAGTTTATAATAACCAATACTGACTGGCTCACCACCACTGGGTCCTACCATGCTGGAGTCTCCTGCTGTCAGTCACAGACACACTGATATGATTTGATGTTGATTATGATAAACATTAGAGTCACATGCCAATCTAGCAGCCAGACTAGTTAACTACTAACATGTTAACAAACCTTGGGTAAAGTTTGCTAACATCAGCTCTGTGAAGCTAGCAGCATTTCAGCAAGTAGGCCATTAGCATTTTTTTATAAGACAGACTGTGGCTTCAAAATGAGGCCAAATTATTTGGAGACATTTACAAACAAGAGGGCTGTCACTGGAGTTATGAGTTTGTAAAGAATGATATTGTATGGTTAAGGTATAACCATTTATATTACAATTTTTGTTGTGTCCAGCCAGAAATGAATGGAAGACAGAGGGAGGACCAGAGAAGTTGTTTGTGTGAGTTCATACATAAGGCTGTCACTGGATCACTGTCAGGGCAATGCAAATCTATGTGTCTGAGTACATTAGAAAACACAGACTGACTGCACATACATTGGCCATCAAACCCATGATAGAAGCAGAAAACTTTGGTATCTGTTGTTTCTCTCAGGCCACTGCAACTCACAGAACGAACTGAATAACTTCAGTGCACACAAATTGCAGAAAATTAGATGGGGGGGCAACTACTTGTTTGTGGCATGGTACTCTGAGACTCTTGAAACATGAGCCCGTGGTCCTCTGTGCTTCACGCCCGCCTCCACACTGTCCCAACTCTACCAGATTTAGCTGAGCAGTGGGCGGCCCCTCAGAGAGCCCAATTACCCAGACGCACTTGGCATAAAGATGTGGCATAAAGATGTGACGGTGGAGCTGCTGCAGCCTCTCATACCGTTTATCAATTATTTGCAGTCTCTGTGCTTTTCACTATCTCTCTGTAGGGTTAATCAGAGGTCAGTGGACCAGTCAATATGTGTATGTGTGTGTGTGTGTTTGTGTGTGTATGTGTTTACAGTCAGGCATGCTGCTCTCCCTGATAACATTCTCAGGGGCATTAAGGCAGGGTCCTCGCTCTAAGCCTTGATTTCCAGGGTTTGGGGCATCAATCAATTTGGTACACAAAAACAGCACAGAGTCTGCACATTCCGTGTCCTAGATGAGGTCCAGACATGAACACACGTGGAGGGCATGTAGCACCTGCAAAACAAGGCTATGGCTAAATGTCCCTGATCTATAAATTATGTTGACCTCATTCCATGTTCCACTCTCCCAGCAGAAATAAAACCACTTGACCAGGCACAACTCATACACACACTCATTTTCAAGCCGCATCTCCCTCAGAGTCACGGTGGGGGGTGCTGGAGCTTATGCCAGCGGTCATTCGGCAGAAGGCAGGATACACCTTGGACAGGTCACCAGTCCATCACTGGGCAGACAGCCAGGCATACACAATCACACACACACACCTAGGGGCAGTCATGTCCAGTTGGCCTGACTGCATGTCTTTGGGAGGAAACCAGAGACCCTGGAGGAAACCCACGCAGACACGGGGAGAACATGCTAACTCTACACAGAGAGGACCCCAGTCGCCCGGCCGGGGAATCGAACCTAAGTCCTCCTTGCTGTGAGGTGACAGGCAGTCAGGAGGAGGTCTCAGAATAATGATGAAGTTATTAGGACTAATCACCATCAGGGGAAGGTCTCAGAACCAACAAAACAGTATTTAGAATTGCTTATGTGATTATATGATGATTGGTGTCTAGATCCCTTATGCTTAAGCCAGACAATGAATATGTTAGGACATTTGTGGGGCTTACATAATGTAAGCTATTGCCAAGCTAACACTGATCAACCCCATCAACCATAGATCCATCACTTTTATCCAGTTTTGTGATCACAACAATGTTTGATGGTATAGTTGACAGACAGAACATCACTGACTGTTCCACACATGAAATAATTAAATGCTGATGTTGATGCAGTATTTAGGTAATTCTAGATTTCTGGATGTTATCATAGCCAACAGTGCATAATTGTGACTCAAAGATAACCAATCAATTTGGTACAGATCAACATCTCCAATTAAACTGGCTTCTTGATACCTTGATTTGGACCCTATAGGCAGCATTGACTGCTAATACACATTATACTGATGGAATGTCAAATACTAGGTCTTGCAAATAATATCTATTTACAACATTTATCACATTCAGTGCTCCTGAAATTTGTAAATAAGGCAAAATTGAAAATGCACCACCAAAGCAATACTGTCATGTTAAAATAAGAAAAACAAAAATGGTAGAATCTTTTGAAAAAAAAAATACAAAGGAACAGGAGGAAAAAGTAACAGCTGGCAAAATTAAATGAATAATTCAAAAGGAAAATTTTCTGATAACTAATCATGCTATATGAAATATAAAACCAAATCTTTGCTTGAATGTTGGTGCCACCTGCATTAGTTAGAAAAATAGGTAACACGTTTATTTGTAATTAGCAGTGAGGCTGCATATTGTGGTTGTTAAATTAAACTAAAAGTAAGTACCAAAGTGAGTATTATGTATTATGGCAATGAGGAATGTAACAGTATGACGTTGGTAAGAGGTACAGATCTGTTACCAAACTTGCTAGAATGTCTACCTATCACTCTGTGTGGACAAGGTCATGGAGATGCTGCTTGGCTGAAGATAGAGGTGTCTGGTGTCCTGAGAAGAATGAACTCATCAATGTCTCTCTCATTGCCATCTCAATCACTGAGGCCTGATCCAATGTCTTTGCTAGAAGCTTCATCAAAGTTTCATTACTCAGGAGATGAGTGCTACTGTAATGCTACAGCAGCTGACTGAAGGACTGACATTGTGGATGTGCATGTGTGTGTGTGTAAATTTGTGCATATGTGATTTCACACTGATTGCTTTTGGTAATAAAAGGCTTTATAAATAATCAGTTATCTTATCCTGTGAGTGCATTGTACACTGTGGTCAATTAATAACTGGGAGCACACGTTCAAGAACACATTCTTATACAACAGTTAATTCCAATCACAGACCTGGCTGGTTGAAAATGTTTCTACCTCGTGTTGTTATATCTGATAACAGCACAGTCATTCCACTGACGCCTGGTTGCTAAGTAACAACAACAGTTGATTTACATGTCACTTGTGTTGGAACTACTTTTTGGCAGAAGAAATTGCCAACATGAAAAACATATCAGTACAGTCGTGACAAAACCTTGTGTCTCCAAAATATTATAAGAGAAGGAAAACACCCTCATCTTTTATGTACATTAATGTAAAAAGATTTTGCATTATTTCCATTAGTCCATTCTCATGAAATGTTAAAACACAGAGTAAACAGCAGCTGACATATTCAAATGGTGGTAAAATATAACAATGAGGGAAAAAAGACATGACAAAAATTATATACACTAATCACGAATTCAATGTGTTAGATGTGGAGAATGGAGGTATGAAAACATAAGCAATTTTGAAAAGGGCCAAGTTGTTATGGCAAGATGACTGGTTTGGATCATCTGTGAAACTGCAAGGCTTATGAGGTGCTCCCAGTCAGCAGTGACGAGTACTGACGGGGTCTGAGGGGGATCTAAAGAGGGACAAACCATGAACTGGTGTTATCGCCCAAGACTCATAGATGTATGAGGGCAATCAAGGCCCCCTGTCTGCAGAGGGCTCACAAGCATCAGAACTGAACCTTGGAGAAATGGAAGAAAGTCAAATGATCTGTCCCTTTTTTGGCATTGGTATTCCCCATCAGCAGTGGCCTCTTTCAGCAGGATAATGCATCCTGCCACACTGCAGATGTTGTCTGGTAATGGTTAGAGGAGCATGACGAGGAGATCAGGGTTTTTCCTTGGCCTCTAAATTCCCCAGATCAAAATCTGATGTGCTGGAACAAGAAGCTTGATTCACACCTGCTCTACCTCTCAACTTACAGGGCTTAATGGATCTGCCGCTAAAGTCTGGGTGCAGATACCACATGTCATGCGCATGCTGAGGAAGGCCATGTGTGGAAACACTTCTGTGCCTTTTTGTATTTAGCACTTTGCAAGTCTCTTTCACATGAAAGCAGCCTACTCACAATATGTATGAAACAGCAATTTTGGATTTCACTGCTTTATTTGTTATTTTATTTTTTGCACAGCTCCTGCGTTAGCACAAAAAACTTCAGGGCTGTAGATCCTCACAAGCACTTATTTTAGTTGCTGATGAATTCTCTGCAGCAGTAGGGGGGTCTTTCCTCTTGTTCCTCTGTATAAACTTATATTGACTCATGTATTCTTTGCTTCAGATCATGCAAGAGCCAAGAGGGATTTAGGTCAAGATTTAATGAAATTTCTTCTGTTTGAGCTGCTCTGTTTTTCACTTACTTGTGTCTAGACTCACTGTCATGGTGCGTGACTCAAACTTAGTCACCTGTTTATGTCACAGACATTACATTTTGCTGTTGAACTTGTTGATACAACTTGACATTTTGGTGCCTCTGTGGTTATAAGTTGTCCAACCCCTGTGACAGCAAAGCAGCTCACACCATGAAACTTCCTCCACCATGCTTTACAGTTGGGATAAGATTTTATTGTTAGTCTACAGTGCAGACAAAAGATAAAATTCACTAGTGTCCACCTCAGTTGTTCTGAGGAACATCCATATGGTCTTTAGCAAACTTTTACCAATACGGACAGTATGTATGTTTTCCATTTGTTTGTTTTTAGATCAGTGCTTTACTCCTTGGTAAGGTCATAACCTCTAATACACATCTATTTTGTATTTTAATAGTCTCATGATGGACACATAGTCTCAAATAAAGACATATATGAATCCTTGTGTCTCACTTATCCACTCATTTGATGCTACGGCATGTCCTTGCCTGATATTTTTAGGATGTCCACTCCAGAGGAATACCAGAGGTGCTGAATTTCTGCCTGACTGTGGACTGATGAAGGCCCAAGTCTTTAGAAATCCTATTATAACCCCTCCCAGTCTTATGAGTTTCTCTCAGATCCATATTGTACTTGACATCCACTGGGCCATATTACACTTGAAGAAAATACTATTTTGAAGTGCAGGGACCTTGAAATTGTATGTTCTTTTTACATGGCACTTGTAGGTCAACCCCACACCTTCACACTGTCTGTAACATATTCTCAGACTCTAATTACCATCTTTAAGATTTTATTATCCTTAAGGTTCAAACAGTTTGTCAGCCAGTGATTGATTATTTAATTCATACGTTCAGTAAATATGTACTGCTGTAATATGCTGTATGTTAAACAAGACTCTTTATTAATTATTATCAGCAAGACAAACATCACCTGACATTTTAGGAACCAATCATGGGTGGCCTTTGTAGGAAGGTGTGGACCTGGGTGGACCTCCCTTTTACAACACAAGTCACTCCAGTATGCCATTGTAAAATCAGTTTAAGGTAATGAATGAATGGAAAAACTAAAGCAGTGGACAAATCCCAAACTGAGCAGATATCAGAGAAATGATGACAAAAGTTCACGGAAAAAGTCAGGTCTTGCTGAGTTCAAACAGCTGTCTCAAGTTTTAGGTCAGTTCTTTGTCATTTAAAAAAGTAAATTATCATCTTTAAAAACCAAACTGCTTTGTGGTCCATGAAAGATGCACTAAATATAAAAAGGCTTTTTCTGTTTTTCTTTTGGAACAAATTCAGTAAGCTGAGCAAAAACATTGATTAATCAATATGTGTGTTGTGTGTATGGTAGAAAATGATTGGAAAAAAGCAGAGGAGAAGAGAGAGTGCTTTAATAAAATGTGTATAATATGTGTTGCACTGAATGGTGGTGATTTTCAAAGAGGCCAACAAAGTATTCTAAACATCAGATGAATAAGAGGCCTTAAAAGAGGATAAATCATAGGTAAAGATAATAGTTTTCTATTCCTTTTAATACTATAATAATCTGCCACAGAGGACAGTCTTGCTGTCATGTCTGGTTCCAATTGATTGCATGGTTGCTCGTCAAAGAAACAGCAGCAAATTTGAATGTTGAAACAGTATTGCAAGAGAACAAAAAAGCAAAACCATCAGGTTTTAATCCTATAACAAATCAACTCAAACACAACAGCCAATTGCTTGTGTTGTTCCTCATCTTTCATGTTCTATCCAAAAGATGGTTGACACCTGAAAAATCATGATTTTGCATTGTGTTATTCATTTCTTACATTGGTTTTACATGGATGTTTACAAGAAGAATAAAAAGGCCTAGTGGATTAGTCATTGTGGGCAAGGACCTCATGCATTAAAACATAATGTATTGAGGCGGCGAATAACAATGATGAGAAATAAACATTTACCAGACCGATGCTATATTTTAACTGGCTTGGGCCACTGAAGGCTGCTTAATTAAACTCAGAAGAAAAGCTCATGTTAAGAGCTGAACTAAAGGAGCAACAGTGTCTCTGTATACTAGAGGGAGTCCACTAGGGAGTGGGGGCTTTTTTTTTGCTGCATGCAGACCAACAGAGGGAGGAGACACATTATTGGGAGAGCTTATGGCTGTCAAATATAGCATGGAGCAATAGATGCATTTACACTTGCATGTGTAAGTGAATAGTCTCTATTTGGATATAATTGAAGGGTTGGGGAACATCCCCTGTAATCAAAATTCCTATTTTTTTATACGGAATATTTTTCTTGTCTCTCAGCTTGATGCTTGGAGGCTGATGTTTGAGTCAGAAGGTACCTGTGGCACTGGGGATTTGAATCATTGTAGAACTGGGAGAATTTACATTCACATATTTATCACACACCACATGAATTATGTTGCATGTAGGATTAGGAGACTTGTCCAAGGACTGTCATTGGTTTACCTCACCCATGTAAGGAATCAAACTCACATGGAGGGCAGCAGTGTTATCCACTATCTTACACCAACTGTGACAGCTTGCTCATCTCTCTGTCTCTCCCACTATCCCTTTCTCTATCTGTAGTATGTAAACATGGTATAGATGTAAACTTATTTACATATATCAGCCTATTAAGCCTACAGCAGTTTAGCCCCACCCATTCACACTGAAGTTATAAGGAGCGTTTCAATCTGGCATGCTTTTTGAATGAGGCCCAATACAGGACAGCCAATCAGAAAAGAGCTGACTTACATATGTCAGCCTTAAAGGCATCGTAAGAGCCTATACAATTCTACAGTGCAATGAGAGGTTGGAAAATCATATAAAAATAAATTGTGACTGTTATTGGAGCATAAAACCACACAAACTTAATAAGTGGACAGAATAAAAAGCAATTAAAATGTAGAAAATGCGTAAGTCAGGCTGCGGTAAATTGCCCTACATAATCTTGATACTCAAGATACATGCAAGTGACCAAGTATAAACGATCAAAAAAAAAGTAGCACCTGTGGAAATTCGTGGTATTTAATATCAAGAACAGTAAAGAAGATATTACAATAAAAGCAGGAGATAATGTTCAAAGATGACACTGATATTTCAATAAATGCTTCAGATGTTGTTGCTTCTTACAAAAGGAAATGGAAAATGCAAAGAAAGTACTTTGCTGTAAAAAGTAATTGAAATGGAAAAGGATACAAAAGACTGCATTTGTGTTTTTGAGTAATAAGAAAACAGTGTGGTAAGGCTTTTGGGTGAACAATTAGGTCAAGCGATTCATGTGTCCCACAGCCAGCTGTGGCTGTCTGTGTGTGTGTGTGTGTGTGTGTGTGTGCAGATCAAGCTCCATTACGAAGCATGGCTAAAGCAGATTAGACAACAGACTGAGAGAGAGAGAGAGAGAGAGAGAGAGAGAGAGAGCAACAATCATGAGAGAAGGATAGAAAGACAAGAGAATGAAACAAAAGAGAGAGAGAGAAAGAGAGAGAGAGAGAGAGAGAGAGAAAGAGAGAGAGAGAGAGAGAGAGAGAGAGAGAGAGAGAGAGAGACATACATTCAGCATTTGTACAGTCACTTTTCTATTGCAGCCACATTTGCAGAAGAGTGTTCACTGTAGAAGATGTGTTACCTTATTTTAACTTAGAAAATCAAACAAGCAAGTAATTTGACCAGGGGCACCAAAACTTTTGCAATTGTACTCAAACCTAAAAAAAAATGATGTACAAGAATTACTCATTTAGTGTGAAGAATTATCTCACACTAAATATTATGTAGAGATGGATCGATACTGAAATAGCACTACTGATCATGATGTTTCTCATGATGTTTCTCTCCTTATATTGATGCTAAATCTTTTCTTTAACCATTCATTTAACACCTCCAGTGGGGGTGTTAAACATATATATATATATATATATATATATATATATATATATGTGTGTGTGTGTGTGTGTGTGTGTGTGTGTGTGTGTGTCTGTGTGTGTGTGTGTGTGTGTGTGTGCGTGCATATACCCCATTTGTTGGAATTCCCCTTTCTGTTTCTGATGATAATCTCCAGCCTTGGGTCATTTTTTTTCCGTATAATCCCTTTCAATGCATGTCACTTATTGGCTTGCTCTCCTCATTTGACTGGCATATCGACTAATGCACATGACAGTGATGCCAACTGGCTGTTATTAGAGTAAACCAAGCGCAGGTCTTCAGACCCTCTTAGTTGTCAGAAGATGAATAATGAATAAATGAATGAGTAGTTAATGAGCTGTTAATGTATGAATGAGCAGTTAACCCTTAAATGAATTTAAGCTCCCATTCAAATAGCTGAATTGAATCACAAGCTTCATCATAAGATTATGCATTTGCATTAAAAAGGAACAACATTTTAAATACTTATAAAAAAGTGTTTTGCTACTCCAAGCATGGTTTCATATTCATTTTCTTTTCATTTTGAAATGGATAGCTTTGGAAAGATATTGATATTTCTGAAATCATTCAACATTTAACCACTTTTGCACATCCAACAATATCCTTTTTGACCATTTTCAACCAAAATGTCATATTGGCATTTCTATATTGATGCAATCTTGGTCCCAAGTAAAACAAGGTCACTCCTCATTTGTCTGTGGGTACTGGTGTTGTGCATGTACTGCATTTTGTTTGCTTGCTGTTATTTTAGCCTATAAGGCTAGCACATGTCTCTGCCAGGACTTGTCTCTGTCAAGCGTGTTTAATTAACAAAATCTCTTCCTAATCATTGTGCCTCTCCTGTGAGACCAGACCATGGGTCACTGAGCAAATACTAAGAGAAGTCATTGTCTATAATTTGATTAGTATAAATACATGGGCACTGAAGATTGTACAGTGGTGGATTAATAATACAATTGCAATTAAGTCCACAGGATAAACAATAAGCTTGGTGTACAAATAATAATTGCAAGTTTTCATTTTCAATTATTTGATTAGATATTTTAATAATGATACAGTGCCTTGCAAGCACTGCAATTATTTATTTGCTCATGGGTTACTAGCACATTCTTCTTTTCTAATAAGGCTGCAATTCAGGACACAAATAAACCCTAGTCCCAGATTATGAAGAATCACTGTTCACTGAGGATTTTAATGCATAGCTGGACATAATCTGTGTCTAAAGAACCAGCCCTTGCCTGTGTACACTACAGTGACTGACTGTAAGCTGCTTGTTCCTAACATAGCTAATCCCACCACTCATGTTCCATTAGTCTTCCAGTGAGAATGGCGAGTGTTCATGTGTCGACTGTTGTGTTGTGACCGTTTTTATTGAGGGGTATTTTATGCGATCGTCTCCAGCCACAGCAGACCACAGCAGTGGGATTAAAGACATAAAGAGTTTAATCTGCTCGAGCTCAGACCACAACCACATCACCAAACAATGTTTAGTGTTCATGAAAGTTTGACAATACAGGACAGCAAATCTCTTCGAAGTCATTATTTTTGCCACCGATATCAGCAGCATGCTAAAATTCTATATGAATTTTCTCTCACTTATGGATATTTAATACAAGTGGAGAAATTCTGTCAACAACATGGATCCCAAACTGTCAATCAGGCCTTGATCAACAGATTAAAGGGCTCTGGGCACAAATGTTTGGTGGGCCACTATTTTAAACCTATTTTTTTCCCCTGCAGGTTGCATGAGATCTGTATCACAGTGACAGCATATTAACTGCAGTGTTTGGTAGCGTATCATTTTTTTCTGGAAAATGTTAATTGTTTTGATGAAGGTTATCTAACTGTGTGAGGACTATTCAGACAAATTAGTGTGAACTGCAGTTCTGCCAGAAAGACTCTACCAGAAATAAATTTGCAAGATGAAAGCTAACAATTCAGTAGATATTAAGAGTCTTTGGTGCAGGCCCTGTCCTTGGTCCAGGTCTTGGAGCGTCAAGATAGATAGATGCCAGATAGAGACAGCATGGCCAGAGCCTACCTGCCTGGACAGCATAGGCCCCTGAAAGCAGCAGAATAGACATATAAGTCATTTTAAAGACAGGTGTAGGCCTGTGATTAGCCAGGGGTAATGAGCAAATCAATGATGTAGCATTAGTCTTCCTGGCAGAACTTTCACTAAAGCTTCCATTTCCACAGTAAAAACTATTTAAAAACACAATTATGTACTCAAAGCTTAGATATTTACAGATCATTGTTATGATCAATTCAAACCCAAAGCATTAATTGAGGTAGTAATGAGCTAAAGATTTAAGATCTAAAGATATAAAATTATCATTTTATACCATACTTTCTATTGGGAGGTGGCTCACCCAAACCCTAACCGCTAATTTTCAACCTGTAAAAATAATTTTCAAAATATTTATTTTTTAAGTGACATGCATGAAAATACAATGAACCTAGGTTAGGTAGTCATATACAATGCTTGTTACTTGGGGCTCACCAGTAGCTAACATTACCTGTACTACCTACTTGCTTTCAATCCCAACAACAATATAGAGTAAATTAAAGTTGTTAGCTCAATATGAAACTTTCAGTCTAAAATAATCTGTCTTGAACCACCAAAATGTGGATAAAACCACACAGCATGGCCACTTACAGGTTACTGATGTGATTGTGATGCTAATAAAGTGGGAACTGCCCTCTTTTCAGTCTTTTCAGTATCAAACACAAAGCCTGATCAATATTGTTCAAGGTTTGAAAAACTGCCCGGAGTGAAATGTGCAGAGCAAACTAACAACTTTGTCCAGGAATTTGGACAAAGTTAAAGTTGTCCAGGAACTTGCTAAAAATGTGGGTGGCTTCCTATTCCCCAGCTCATTTTGTGAATTTCTGTTCCACCTTAAATGGTGCCACAGTTACACTTTGGCACCAATACAGTCTGTAGCATTTTAGATGGAACAGAACATTTGCTTAAGGAGCTGGCAAATAGGAAGCCAACTTCAGTCTCATTTAAGGATTAACATCTTCTTCACAATTTCAAATGGTATCGTTACATTTCTGTGTACAGTCCGCAATTTTCTTTCCTTTTGCTGCATTGTCATTGTCAATTTTTTTAAACCCAACTCTCACCCAGGTCCTAACTGTAACACTGTTTAAAAACAGCAGTTTTAAAAGATACATTGTTAACCATGTGAACATCTGTATATTATCCATATCGAAATTTAATCCGTAGGTGGAGCCTTATTTTAGCCTCTCCCCAACATTTTAGAGCAGGAAGTGAGACTGCATCCCTGTCTGTGTTATGGCCATATGGTGAGTAGTTAGATCCCACTGTTTTGAAGTATTTAAGTATTTTAAGTATTTAAGTATTCACTGTCTATTAAAATGCCATTTCAACTATGTTGAACTTTACTAGCCAATAAACACAGTCATTAAAATCCACGTGAATCCGAAATCAAAACGCATTTTTTTTTCTTAATGTGACGTTTGTCTAAGTGAAACAGGGTATTCTGGTGGAAAATAATTGTGGGTGGGACATGAGTCAAAGAGGAGATAATATATTATAATTTAAATTTAATTAGTGATGCCACCGATCTGATACCACGTACGGGTATCAGGCTGAGATTAGCAGATGTGCTGGATCAGATATCGACGTGAATAAAGAATTAATCCTATATAATCCTATCGCAAAGCTAGCCTGAAATATCACACACTCACATTATGGGATGACATGTTCTCAGATGCTCAAAATGAAGTGCTTTGACTAATAATAGCTCATTTAAAAGCTCAGTAGTTTTAAAGAAAAAAATCAGACCAGTATCGGTATGGGCTGATTAGTATCGGTATTGGTATCTGAACGTAAAAAGTGCCCTTGTGCGATCTCTAAATTGTGCGAAATGTTATTTTTGGCCATAGAGCTTTGTTTTGCAGGATGGAAAAAATCATCCTTTAGACTTTTTGATGTGTTTTTGTCAGCATCATCATCAAAATAATCAGTAAATGTCAGAAGTTTGACCTCAAAACTTGATACAGAAAGTAAATTTGTTATGAGGTTAGGCTGCATAATTCTCGCATTGAAATAATTGTACAATATTACACGTAAATATTGTAAAATAGAAGTAATAACTCTAAATGACGTTGAAGAGTTAAGCCTGATTGTCTCCATCTGAGCTCTGTGGAGGTGAGCAATAGCTTTAGCACAAAAAGATAATTAACATTGTTATGCTTGACAGACGTTAGCTGACTGACAGTAGTCTGAAGCAGCAACTGCCTTTTGTCTGTTATCTCATTATTTCTCTCTCTCTGTCTCTCTGTCTCTATTTGTCTTTCCCCATCTTTCTCTCTCTCTCTCTCTCTCTCTCTCTCACTTCATCACGATCTCTCTCTCTCTCCCTGTCTCTATCTCTCTCTCTCTCTGTCTCTCTCTCTCTCTCTCTCTCTCTCTCTCTCTCTCTCTCTCTCTCTCTTTCTTCTCTCTCTCTCTAACCCTATCGTCCACTTGCTCTTTTACCTGTTCTCTCCTCATCCTTACGGAACCAGCACCCTTCCCTCTCTCTCTCTCACTCTCTTTCTCTCTCACTCTGTCTCTCTCTCTCTTGTGTGTGCATGCTCTCTTCCTCCCACCCCTTACACCCTGTCTCTGTCTCACTCTCTTTTTCTTCTTCCACTCTCTTGCGCCGCGGCTGCATGCTCACTGTTCTGAAACGTGATGAGGCATCCAGCCCTGTGGGAATCCCTCCCAGCCGGCAGCGCCCAGCGCATCTGTGTCCACCAGAGAGGACAGCGGCAACGGCAGCCGTAACTGCATCAGCGGGGAACAAAAGTGCTCCTCACTCTTCCCCTCACTCCATCAGCTGCTGCTCAGCATCCCCTGCCCAGGCAGGCAAGGGACCACTCTATAACACTGGTGCATCCGCGCAGGGAAAGTTACCTAAGCCACTTCTATGTCATGACCTGATCTCTGAGAAGATCCATCCATGAGGAACCTCCAGTTACCTGCTGAAGCTGTGTCCTCTAGTAGTGACGTTGATGCTTTGGATAGATGGTAGATGTCTGTGTCAAACCTGAACAAAAGTTGCACTCAGAGGGTTCAGCCAGAGGTTTCTATTTAAGACTCATCATTTTTAGGACGGATTCAGCTTTTTGGAGGGTTTTTTCCCGTTCAGAGTGCTCAGATCTGGAGGATTTCTAATCCCACACTCCATCAAAATGTCTGTTCTTTTTTCCATTGCACTTTCTGTCCAGTTCAGAGGCGTGAAGACGGACGTGAAGAGCGCAGATTCTCACAAACCCTGCCAAAAGGAGGATGGGTCTCTAGCAGTGATCTCCAGTACAGAGTTTGACATGTAAGTAAGCTGTACTTAGCAGCAAAAAGAAGTATGTTTGGGTGGAAGTGTTTGCTGATCTTATTTCTCCAGCAGTGGGGAAGATGAGTATAGGGTGAGTGGTGTGAAAAGGTCATCTTGTGTCTGGAGTGTTCTGTCAAGTGGAGGTTCATTCTTGAGATGGTACAAGCAGCCAAGTATGACATTGACAGAAATAGGCAGAGTATGCTACATTCATGCAAGCGTCTTTGTCTAAGAGGTCTGAACATATATTTTTAATGCTGCCTGCCGCCTTAGAGAAAGGACGCAGATTTAAATGTGCAGAGATGGAGGTCGAGAGAGAGAGAGAGAGAGAGAGAGCAGCATTCTGTCCATTCAGACAACTTCTTACAACTTCTGCAAAAAACATTCAGGTCATAAGGTTAAAAAGTTTACTATTAGATTACTTCTGATCAAGGCCAGTGCACTGTAAGAAAAAAAAAAACAAACATAAACAGCTCAAATGCATCTTTTTCCCTAAGCTTGAAGGTGGTGAAGCATGGTGTGAATCACTCACTAACAGGGCTGCCATGATAACTCAATTTCATTTGATTGCTCAGTTAAAAAACAATTTGCCTTCTTGATTAAACCTCTGTGATTATTTGGCAGTTTGAATGATAATGCTTTTTTTCAGTAAGAATCAGAGCTTGATGGGCACGCCCATTTATACGGCTTTTTGCCACATATTGTTTACAATCCTGAACAAAAGTCAGAGACTACCTTTGTTTATTTATTTTCCAATCAAAACAAGCTATTAATTTTTTCTGTGTCAGTATTTAATTTGTCCACCTTGTAGAAGTTGGTTGCATTCTTTGCTTCTCATGACCCAAAAAATCCTGAACACATTCAGTGATGTTGAGGCTGGACCCTGGGGTGGTCAGTCCATTGTTCTGAGAGCACCGGCAGCTTCTTTATTTGACGTGTGAATGGTTTCTTGACAGCTACACATCCTGTCAGACTCAGAATGTTGAGTTGTCTACTCACAGTGGAAGGACAGAAATATCTGATTTTTTTAGATCTGACCCTGAGCTTGAATTTTCTGAACAATGAAAGCTTTAAGTGCTGTTTTGCGCTCAGATCTTGCATGGTTGTTAGGAGTCCCACTTTCTTGATATAAACTCCTGTTTCTGAAACTCCTGTATTTTCACTTCTTTTCCCTCGATTTTTCCCTTCCTAATGCAGTGCTATCTTGTATTTAATCTCCTCATCAATATAGTATATCCTGAAAAATGAGTTTAATGACTGATTTGGCTGGAAATGAAATAAATGGTGGTATCTGACTTTTGTACAGGGTTGTAAATATTTTAAAGGTTTATTACTTTAGCATTTTCCATGTATTTTGGAACCTTTGCGAATCTGTTCATGTTTTTTTCATTGTTTAATGTAGTCAATTTTTATTGTTTGACCTTACTAATAACTAATAACTGGAATATTACTAGATCACTAATAAAATCATCAATGACAATACTAATTAACTAAGGATGCATGAGGGATCCTGAACACCACAGCACCTCATCACTCTGGCTTAAGATGTATTTCTGGCTCTGGTGGCTACAGCTACATTCTGACTGCGTAACACAGACTTGCTTCTTCTTTACCTGCATTAGTTCTTTTGCTTTAGAAGTGCTAACAGCTTGACCATTTCCTGAAATGACCACTTCATAGTGATTTACAATTTGATCATTTATTGTTACTGTGACAAACTGCATTATATTGTTACACAATACTTTTTCTGAGCATATCTTAAATGCTTTAGAACAATGACCCGCAAACATATATATAATTTGACCAGTGCTTTTCAAATAATGCCACACATTTTCATTCAATTAAATGGAGTAGATTCAGTACACATGCTGTTACATCAGCATGAAGTTCAAGTGGTGATGGAACAACCATTCGGTGCAATATATTGAGGTTATTCTGGAATAAAAAAATAAAAATCACTGAAATGTGCTTCAGTCATGTTTGTCCATTTTACATGAACTAGTTGCTTAAAGGCAGCAAAACTAGTTTTAATATGTTGACATATTTTCAGTTTGTCAGACAAACAACCCCACATGAATATGAGCTCACTCTTTCAGAAACAACTGATCACTGGTGCCTTTTTTATTTATGTGTCATGACTGCATATTAATGACCTCTAATGTGTTTATGATCTATTAATAATTGTTAAACTAATCTTATACCGATTTAAACCATTCATACACTTGACATAGTGGGACAAAAATCATTGTATTGCTAGTTTTTATATATTTTTATGTTTTTATGTGTCACTGCTGTTGCTTTTTTATCTGATCCATCTTGCAGTGCTGTTGTCAAAAACATAACAATAGTAAATCCATCAAAATAAAGCAGCAGGTTCTACAACCACACAAGTAGACATCTAGTCCACCTGCAGAAACCTCATCCCTTTTCCAGTAATTTTACTCTTGATTTGGCAAATTTTAATGCACATGGACAGACAAATTCAATCAATCCTACAATACATTAGCCTCATAAAACTACCTCCCTCTGTCTTTTCATATAAGTTTACTTAAGACTGAGTTCTAATCTGGCTTTAAGCAGCTAATCCTGCTGCGTAATAATTTGGGATGGGTTCTGTGAACTGACGTAGAAAACCTTTTCTGTGCTTATTCCACAGTGACCATGTTTGGAATTGTCCATGAAGCCTAAATGAAAGGCTTACTGCTTTCTCTCCTCTCCCCACAGTCTGCGCACCTCCTTTAACGGATTACACTTCCATACAACATCTGCTTTGATGGGTACAGAAAAATGTTAATTAACAAATTCTCACTGCTGCTTGGCTCTCAGCAGCACTGTGAGAGCGTGAAGGCAGCATCGCTACCTCACACTTTGGGGTAGATCTGATAGCATTTATCCAAAATCAGACCTTTAGCAGCTGCATCCGGGGAAAAATGCCAGATCAAAGGGCTTCTGCACTCCTACTGTGTGTGGAACTGTACAGGACATGGCTAATGTGCCTGCTTAATGAACATAGTGCATTGAAACTGCTCAGCTGATTCCATTAATGGCCTTTCATGGTGTTCTACACTAAGCTGCCAGTTTATGTAGTTACACTCAGTGATCACTTTGTCAGGTACACCATCTACACAGGTGTACTTTGTGGGCATGAATGCAGGAATGGGGGCTGTGTGGGGGCTAGAGCACCCCCAGATTGTGCAACTGCTGAAAACTATTTTAACTTTAAAATAAATGGAATGTATTAGACCTTCGTTTATAGCAGAGTTTGTATTTTCATGTGGTTTAATTTCCTGGTTTTCAGGAATCTTCTGCAGCCACACACTGGATAATTTAACTTTGCAGTTTTATTACACTGAGCTGATTCGCTTCTCCCATCAGCTGTTGGTTGCTTCAGGGTTGTATCACTAAATTAGCGCTCTATATTCTATATTAAGCTTAAAAAATCATGTAATATGATAATATTCCACGTTTTGAACATTAGTGAGTGATTTTTTAAATCATTACATCCCCCTAAGTGTGTGCTGGGCTGTTTAATCTGATGTGTCAGTGTATACTGGTGTGTCTTGTCACATTATGGTACATTATATTATGTTTTAATTGATGTAAATTATCCAAAAAACACAAAAGAACATAAAATGTGGTGTATCGTTTTTGCATAATGTCACAGCTTATGACACATAAGTGGCACTTAAAATTTTTGCACAAATCACCTTCCCCTGTCCCTGTTTAAAAATTTACAGGCACTGACTGTAGCCCATCTATTGCTGCTAACCTTTTCAGCAGTTGTCCATCAACGCTCTACCTTCTACCTTGTCTCTACCTTGTGAATCAATAGACAGGAACCAAAATTGACCAGATATTATCTGGGTGGACCAGTGGGGGACTCTCAGGGCATTCTAGGCCTTCAGACAAGGCATTGTGATTTCAAGCAACTTGAAAAATACATAACTGAAATATATAGCTTATTTTTATTTAGTAAAATCATCATATTTGCTGTATTTGAACTCAATAGGTTAGTAAAGTTCCTAAATCATTTCTGTAAACAAAAAGGTTAAAATCTTGAAATTGAAAATTGTCCAATCAGATTTCTTTCCTATGTTATCAAGGTAGTTACAGCCAAATATGCTCTCCCACAGGTTAGAACTTCAGGAGTTGGACAGACAGCCTAAAGGCTGAATTATACATCTGTGATTATGTATCTGTGATTATGTGCCAGTCTCATGCGTAGATTTTGCGGTTTGCATAGTTGTCTGTCAGCATTCTTGCACGTAATGTGTACTAGGCAGTGTCCACACCATAATGTAGTTTTCGTTTAGCTTAGTTTAGTTTATTTTGCACAATTTAAAATATACACAAACAGACTAAAATAATGTACGATGCAGGGAGTGATAAAAAAAACCTTAATAGCCTTGTATAAAGCCTCCACCTAAATAACAATAAAATTACACAATACCATGAAAAATGCTAAATAATATACAACATAATGATCACATAAAACAAACCTCAAATAACTTAAATATTACCATCGACATAACACATTAAAACGCATATATGAAATATAAATACATATGTTTATTAAATGATAGATTTAAACAACCATATTAACTCCTGACCCATAGCAATAATAAACATCACAATAAATGAGGCAAATAAAACAATAGATAAACAACTACAGAAAGTATCTTTTACAGAAGAACAACATTGTGAGAAATTTAGGAGGATAAAGATCTGAAGACTGACGAGTTGAATATGGATGAATAGATAAAAGTCTGTGTTATATGGATATAGGTTTATGTCATATGGATGTAGAGGAAAGTCTTGCATTTTTCCTTCTTCCCAGCCAATCAGCATTTGCGTGATGTGCAACCATCCGTCTCAGGATTATTATTTAAACAATGCTCTGTTCTTTTAACACTACTGTCACTTTAAAAGTTTACACCGCCGCACCTGCAATAATCATCAGGGGTCACACCTGAGACCCCTCCACACTAAGCACGAAGGTTTAAAGTAATTTAGTAAAAAAAAAAATTTAAATATGTGGCAATTTGAATACATTCAGCAATGTTAGTCATCTGGTCTTGTCTGAACTCGCTAGAGAAAATATTATATCTATATAATATCTTAGAGTAAGCTTAGTTTACCCTTGCAGTACTACTGGCAGTAATTTTACCAATATTAGCTGCCTGCTACTACTACTACACATAGCTAGGCAACTTGGTTAAACACTAGCTAACACTAGCTCTCTTGCTAATGAACATGGCCATTAAAACATTATCCAAGCTAGCTGTGGCAAAAGAAAGAAATCAGGATTCTCTCTCCTGTGAAACAAACCTGGTTCTTAGCACTCTTATAACAGTAAATGGCTTAGGTGAGAGTTTAACCTTAGACAACATTACTGAAATACATTTTCAAACAAAAATTCAAAGACAAATTATGCTCTAGTTAGATGTGTTATGAGTGTAATGTAACAGAGGTGACAGAGAGGAGGACCACAGAGGGCAAAGGAGAGACACAGAAAGATGTCATGGAGGAAAGTTGAGCAGATAGAAATGGGAGCGGAGGAGAGAAAGATAACACTTCACAAAAGATGATGGAGAGAGTGAAGTGAGTACACATTTCAATTGAAGCACTTTTGCTTCTTTGATCTGATAAAATAGTTTGACCCTGAGTGCGTGTGTGCATGCATTTGCTTTTTTTGTTGATAAGGAATGGCATTAATCATTCAGCAGTACACTGAAAATGTGGACTAAAAGACTGCTCATGCTTTGTGGGCATGTATATAGGTCAGTTATGAATCTGAAAAACGATCCTGTATGGTAGGTGTACCTGATAAAATGTCTAATATGTTCCACTTACATCCGGCATTAACATAAGCCTTGGGTGATTCGGTGATAAATGGACAATACTAAGAACTGGTCGCAGGCTCCAACAACACAACCAAACCAAGGACACCACATTCCATTTGTACTGTGGAAAGCATCACAATACAACACAGCAGTGAATGACCAACTAATCAGCTGCGTCATCACAGCAGAGCTGCTTTGTCCAGCTTCTTTCTTCATCTCCTCTCCCAGTTGATTATAGTTAGCAGTCCATGTAGTTGTAACAGCTCCTAGATGTACACAAACTAGATCTTGCTGGGCATTTTGGTCTGACAACTAATGTAGTGAGAGACCGACGTAGTCTGATGGAGCCTAACACTCTGGGCAATGTTCTACTGAGAAACTCTGAGTCCAGGCATTCATGTGGACATCGATTTGGCATGTGCCACCTACCTAAAAATCATTGCAAGTGTTACTACCCAATGGCTGTGGCCTTGTTCTGGGAATTGTTTGAAGAACATGACAAAGAGTTCTTTGAGCATCTGTGAGACATGCTGGAACAACAAGTCCGATTCACAGAGGCTCAACTTCACAATTTACAGGACTCAAAAGATCTACAGGATGCAGAAGATCTGATGCAGATACCGCAGGGCACCTTCAGAGGTCTTGCAGACTCCAAGATCATATTAGGGAGTGTGTTGTTTTGGCTTATTGATACATATATGGCTTATTGATATATAGATGTATATATGGATACATACCTACATAGTAACCTCCTATTTGTTCATCTCTCTCAACCTCAGAATCACAGCAGAATTGAATCTGTTCTATGCCCTTATTGCCCCCCCCCCACACACACACATTTCTCTTGGCATTTTCTTCGTTTTTGCACATTCTTTTCATCTACTTTTCTGTTCCCTTCTTCTTATCATTTTCCCCTCTGCTGCTCTTCTCAACTGTATTTTCTCTTTTCCTCTCCCCTCCTCCACTTCTGGATCTGTCTTCTTGTACCCCCTGAAGGGATTGTGTCCTTGGGGAGTAAGGCTAAGCATTGTATGTTAAGGCTAAAAGAGCATGTTCCAACTGAGAGCAGTCGTAAACATGCCAGAATTTAACACAGGCAGGTTTTCATTGTGTATTTGAATAAGAATACAATGAAAAGTCTTTCAAACGCACAGATTCTGTGACTTTTCCTACAGTCGCATTGTATGTTAGAGGCATGAATAGCTTGAAGTCGCTGGAATATTTCTTTGATGAAAAACAGGATTCAATACTCCTTTTTACTCTGTTCTAAGCTCTTTTGCGTCTTTAATGCCTGTAAAAGATTCATCACTGAGCCTTGCTTTTAACAAATCTTCACCTTTTCAATGAGTGAAACATTGTTTAACTTCCTAGAACTGTGACTACGGTGACATCAGCACTTAGATATATAGGAAAGTCTTCAGCAAACAGGGTTGGAAATTGTGGTCGAAAGTGTACACTCAGTGAGCATGATGCTCATGCATTAGCGTAATATGTAAGGATAAACAGAAGACCAGCTGTTCCTCAGGTGGCTGAGAATGTCAAGGCAGGAGGTGATCAGATTGTGTCAGCAAAAAGAGTCCAGCCACTGCTACATGCCACTGTATAGCTTGGGTCGATTTGTCCATTTAGAGGAAAGGGTCACTGCTGTTGTACATCACAGGTGGGCTACAGTTAGAAATTGTAAACCTACAAAATGCACCTCTATGGTAGGTGTTCTTGATGAAATGGCTAGTGAGTATTTCTTGTGGTATTTGTATTATTTTGTACAGCCCCTATATTTTTTGTTCCATGGAGACATTTCTTGTTAACAGCAAGCACTGTGTTTGATTTATGAGCTGTAAATCATGCAAATTAGGCATTAACATTTTAACAGTTTCATGAATATGTTCATCTTTTAAATATACAGGCCAGTTAAAAAGAGAATATTCACACTGTTTTCTATCATTATTTTCACTCAAGCAAACAATTTTTGAGCTATTTCTTATTTTTCCCCACCAGATAATCATGCCCCAAAAAGCAAGTCTCCCAAAGGGGGGCTAACTGCAGCCCTGGAGGACTACAGCAGTACTAGACCTGCAAGGATTTCTTTGAATGTTCAAAGGACAGTAAACTCCTTGGACGTCCACTCTGCCCTCATAACAGTCAGTGACTATGCAAAAGCAGAAAAGGGTGGCCTGGGTCAGGTGTAGACTAAATCTTTTCTCATTAAGACCTACTTAACCCACTTAAAGTCAGCTGTGCTGTCAGTTTCCCAGGCAGGGATTAATCCTAGGCCTTGATTCCAAATGAATGTTAGTCCAAGACTAGGCTTAATTTGGGTCTCCTAAAACTGCCAATGAAGATAATAATGACAAAGCAGTCATAGATTTGTACAAGCCAATTGCATACCCTTTGTGATATCTGACACAAACTGAAAAAACAGACTTAGGCTTGAAATTATTAAAGCATAAAATATAATTTTCTCTTCTATGGAATCAGTAAGGCATGGTTGTCTAAAAGAGATTATAGTCATTTCCCAACTGCTATCATATCAAGCAAATGATCTATTATATCCCATGAGTGCAAATTACGGTCATTATGTTCTCAGACTTCCAGCTAATCTTACATGGCAATAAGATGTTCCCAGGTGTGTAACCACTAGAGGTGTAAAATACCTCATAATGTATTAGCATCAAAGTGGAGGTTCAACAGCATAGACTGAACAGAAAGGAGCAACAATTGGCAACTTTAATTATATTTATTGCTATTATTAGTGCTTTTCTCTGAGGTTTTGAAGGTGGAATGCTGTAAAAAACTAAACTATTTGCATTATTTCATATTGAAATCCACTGAAGCGAAATTAAAGATTCTCTGGCTGGTCTTTTGTCTAACAAATAGATATTGATTAGTCTCAGTACCAGACGCTATGGGTTCCGCAAAGATGACAGGAATTGAATAAATTGGTATCTGATTGGGTTTGATGGCCCCCCTCTCTAGTTAGTCAGTAAGTCTGTCAGCAGTAAAGCCAAAAACATAATTTGCAAGTTTGTGAACACAAATAAAAATGCTTGGCCAGTGCAGTTTTACCATGGCTTTTAAAACACTCAGTACTCAATGGGGCAATAGAGGAAAAATCAGAATAGGATCTACTATTATTCCAACATCCGCAGCTACCAAATATAGGGACGGCAGACGAGCGTGAGCTGATTTACTTTTTTATTCAATTAAAAAATATCGAACACATTTATGCAAGCAAACCATTTTTTCGACAGACTCATCCAAATGCTCATCTGCTATGGCAGTTGACTGGGAAAAAGCATGTTGGCAGTACAAGACAACTTGGCCAGGCTTGGCTGTTGCTGTAGCACCCCTTGCAGTAATATGTGTTGCGTTATGACTTGTGTTGTAACATTTTAGAACACAACAATGTATGAAAACATGTCTATGTAGCTTGAAGTGTTTTTGTTTGTGTACTGTGTTAGACATGTTTCTGGTTTAACCACTTAGGTTATATGACCATCAAGATAGGCCATCCCTCAAACCAACCATTGTTATGAGTGTCATGAGCTTTAGCTAAGATGCATACTTGGTTGGATGCATACTCACACATGGAATGAATATTAGAGACAATTTCCTTTAGAGGTATGAGAGATTTCCAGTGATGCCACAGCCACCCATCAGTTTGGCCTCTCTCTCTTCAGGTGGGCCTCTCTCGCATCACTCAGTGCAATGTTAGCCAACACAGGCATCTCTTTTCTGACATAACAGAATTGATATTTAGTGTTTTCCTCAAAACATGTTAAGCTGGCCGATGATGTTGTGATATCAGTAGTTTGGAAAGATGTGGTGGACCTTCATGCATCTTGTGCCACTTTCAGACCTGCACAATGACCCAGAACTTTTCCAGACATTACCCAGAGGAGCTGTATGTGTGACCACAAATGTCTGAATCGGTTGTATCAGACATTACCTGGACTTTATCCCGGCCAGCCTCCTAGTGCAAAATCTGAATAAATTCTGAGTGAACCCATGTGTGAATAGAGCGGTTACATTTCCAGAGAATTTACAATGGGTGTATGGGATCTTTGTGCACAACGTGTAGCTGCTTTGTGGTCTTTTCTGCTTCCCTGAATATTCTTTACCCACTTTCCTTGATATTGCAGATGCATCCAAATACATGTAGTATTAATATCAATGCAAAAAGCCTCATTGCTTCATGCTGGGCCCCCACACATGACACAGACATTGCCCTTTGCATAAACCACCTAGAATATGCGCTGTAGTGAGAAAATCTGTGTAAAAGGGTTACTCCGGATAATGTCTGGATCTTATTCTGACATCTACTGGGTTCATGTGTGAAAATGACTTTGGTGGAAATGTGTGCTAGCCTTTGTCCTGCAAGCTTGGTAGAATCGTGTTATAGGGAGACTGGACATGATCAACATCTTTCAAGAAGCAGGTATGATTCCACAGTAGTGTCCATATCAAGAGGTATTCAACAAAAACTGACTGGAAATAGTAAATAAAATTTTAAAATCTATAAAAATATGTGAATACATTTGCTTTCTGATCTGATATATAGCCTTGTTACAGAAACTGTTGTTAAATTTTTATCCACATTATTAAAATACAATCTTACACACATGAAATGGCTTTTGTACAGAATTTTTCATCCACTGACATAGTTTTCTGGATTACAGTCTACTAGTTTGATCTATATAAAACTAAGTGGTGTCATCTGGAAGTTAAGGCTGATTTTTGAACAAACAGAGCCATGAAACCTGTAATAGAATACATATTTGAAGACTACAGCTGTAGTGACTGCTCAACAATGCTGAATATGAAAATGTCAATGTAGATTTGTATTGTTGATGCATTGTTTACTTTAAAAAGCACTCTATAATGCTCTGTAACATTCATACGCACTGGGCCATTGTGACAGATCATAATAAACTACAGGCAGGTACTTACGGATATTATGACTTCTACTGTTTTATTGCACCAACTGGACCTTTTGGTTCTCAGTCCTTGTGGTTTGAGGCCTCCTGCAGTCAAAGGCCCCTAAGCACTGTCTCCATTGGCGTAAGTAACAAGTACAATACAGAACATTGCATACACACAAATATTTGAAGAAAATAAAAGCATTCATGCAACATCTTCTGCTTGTAAGATTAGCTTATTAATTTAAAAACTGGTCTATTGGTTAACTCATTACAGAAGTACATGCAACCCTATCAAAGACACACAGCAATTTTTGCTTCAGGACCAGTTCTGTCTAAACCTGCAAGTAAACAGTCGCTCTGTTGGATGGATAGATCAGTCCTTTCACTTTTTATAATGAAAATTATAGAGAAAAAGAAATTACAACTTTACAACAGATTTTACAACAAATTTACATGTTGCACAATATAATGTAGTTAACCAAACAATACAACAAGAGAAAATTAGTCTAAGCTGTTTAAAATCCAGAAAACTCAAATACTTGGTTCCTTTTAAGTCCAAAGCCTTTAGTCTTTTAAATTCACAAATTAATGTTTAAATTGGATGTTTTTTATTTTCACTTTGTGTCAAATATTTATGCTCAGAACTACAGTGATATATAGATTATAGATCATATAAAACTGTTCAAGGTTCCAATCCATTTCATCATAACTGTAGTTGTGTACTAAGGTAGCAGTGCTTCATGCTTCAAAACTAGATTGTAAAGCTGTCTGATGTAAATAAACCTAAGAGAGAGATACTACCAGAGTATGCTGTGTCACTGATTTAATCAGCTACAGTTTCAGTGTAGAAACAAGAGGAGTTCCATTCATTACAGCTTGAATTACACCCGAGCAGTTATATGATCCATTAGTAGGTGACAACTAAATTCAATTCAAACTGTTTCTCTGCTCCCTTAAGGAGAAAATCACCTTCATTATGGATGTGCAGGGAGTATCATTTTATACACTGTAAAAATGATATCTTGGCAAGTGAAATCATATTAAATCTAGTCAATACATCTCTCATTATTATTTCAATTGTGTATACATTTTTTACTCGTTTTTAATACTTTTGTTATTTAAACTTAACTACAAGGAAAATGTTGTGAATACACTTTAAATTAACAAAGCCAAGTAAAAAAAAATCCAGCTTTTTGGACAAAAGTCCAAGTGTTGTCAGACTGTTGTTATGTTATCCCAGGTGTTACTAGCCTCGCCCATTATATACTGATCACACCGATCAGGCATAACATTATGACCTTGTCCTTGTTTCTACTCTCACTGTCCACTCATACCAGCACAACACGCATTAACACACCACCACTTCGTCAGTGTTACTGCAGTGGTGAGAATGATCCACAAGTAACACTTGCTCTGTGAAGGTCCATGAGGGTCCTGACCACTGAAAAACATGGTAAGAGGGGGCTAACAAAGTATGCAGAGAAGTATACAGTGTGTAATTGTAGAACTATAAAGTGCACCCATATAGTAAGTGGAGCTGATAAAGTGGAGGTATAATATATATATATATATATATATATATATATATATATATATATATATATATATATATATATACACACACACACACACACACACACACACACACACACACACACACACTCACACTCACTGGCCACTTTATGAGGTACACCTTGCTTGTAAAAGGTTGGACCCCCTTTTGCCTTCAGAACTGCATAATTCTTCGTGGCATACTTTCAAAAAGGCATTGGAAACATTCCTTCCTGATTAGCTATTTGTGTTAACAAGAAATTGGTTGGTTATTTGAGTTACTGTAGCCTTTCTATCATCCTGAACCAGTCTGCCCATTCTCTTCTGACCTCTCACATCAACAAGCATTTTTGTCCACACAACTGCCGCTCACTGGATATTTTCTCTTTTTCGGACCATTCTCTGTAAACCCTAGAGATGGTTGTGTGTGAAAATCTCAGTAGATCAGCAGTTTCTGAAATACTCAGATGAGCATGTCTGGCACCAACAACCACGCCACGTTAAAAGCCTCTTTCTTCCCCATTCTGATGCTCAGTTTGCACTTCAGCAAGTTGTCTTGACCACCTCTACATGCCTAAATGAAATGAGTTGTGGCCATGTGATTGGCTGATTAGCTATTTGTGTTAACAAGAAATTGAACAGGTGTACCTAAAAAAGTGGCCGGTGAGTGTGTATATATGTATATATACATGCCAGTATGTGTGTGAGTCTGTGTAATGTTGGTCTATGAGATTTGCAAATTATTATTATATTCAGTTTTTATTTACAATTATTTAAATTTTACACATCGTCCCAACTTTTTTGTAATTGGGGTTGTAATAATAATAATAATAATAATAATAATAATAATAATAATAATAATAATAATAATAATCTTGTTTTAAAAAATCATATTTGAATAACAAAACTAGTTAAAATGCTCATTATTAGCTCCACCTGAAATTATTATTAATTCTATATGACTAATAAAATGCTCAAACCGCTCCATATTCCCGGTGGCACTGCAGAAGCCTTGTCATAGGTCTCTGAATGCCAGATATGCGAGATCTTAGGTATGGTTCAGTACACTGACTGCAGGCATGCATGCTACAAGAACAGTGCCAAAAAGCCTTTGGCTTGTTTCCACAATACACATTCACACACATACAGCAGTACAGCAGTGAGCTGCGAGATTAGTCAGTGACTGCATTAGGAGGCTGTTTCTGAAGCACAAAGGAATTTGAACTAAAATGTTTACAAAAAGCCAAGAAAGAACCTCTAGCCAGGAGATGAAGCACAGCAACTGCATCAACTAGTCTGCATCCTGAAAACAAGCAGAACTTCTCGTTGAAAGATCACTCACAGCACTAAACCCCCGAGACACCCCTTTTATATCTATCAGTATGTTAATATTTCCTTCTCAAACTACTTGTTGTTATATGGCTGCGTTCATATTACATGCTTTATTGGTTAGTTATGTTTTTTACTTTTTTTACTTTTTGGTCTTGATGCTTCCCCTCTGAGGTTGTAGCAGAGTGGATCACAACCTGACATGTTTTGATTTTTGCCAAATATTTGAACAAGGCTAATACTTTTTATATAAGCAACCTGCACATCTCTGCTACAACTTTATTTCAAGCATACAGCATTTATCAACAATTCAGCCAAAAGCAGTGAGTGCAAATGTTACAACTTATCCTGCAGGCAGCATTAACTGCAAAGTAGAAGAGGACATATTGGCCATTAAAACATTTTATTTACATGACATCTGCAATCCCACCGACACGTTCTCCAGTGAGGAGGCAGAGTCTGGGGACATGGGAATAGGCTTGTCCATTACTGAGGCCGAAGTCGCTAAGGTAGTTAAGAAGCTCCTTGGTGGCAAGGCTCCAGGGGTGGATGAGATCCACCCTGAGTTCCTCAAGGCTCTGGATGTTGTGGGGCTGTCTTGGCTTACACGCCTTTTCAACATTGCGTGGACATCGGGGCGGTGCCACTGGATTGGCAGACTGGGGTGGTGGTGTCTCTTTTTAAAAAAGGGGACCGGAGGGTGTGTTCCAACTACAGGGGAATCACACTCCTCAGCCTCCCTGGTAAGGTCTATGCAGGGGTACTGGAGAAGAGAGTCCGGCTTATAGTTGAACTTCGGATCCAGGAGGAGCAGTGCGGGTTCCGTCCTGGTTGTGGAACACTGGACCAACTCTTCACCCTCTCCAGGATTCTGGAGGGTTCATGGGAGTTTGCCCAACCAGTCCACATGTGCTTTGTGAATTTGGAGAAGGCATTCGACTGTGTTCCCCGGGGTATTCTGTGGGAGGTGCTTCGGGAGTACTTGGTACATGGCTCTTGGTACATGCCACGAGCCATTCAGGCCCTGTACAAACAAAGCAGGAGTTTGGTTCGCATGGCCGGCAGTAAGACTCGTTCCCAGTGAGAGTTGGACCCCGTCAGGGTTGCCCTTTGTCAACGATTCTATTCATAATTTTTATGGATAGAATTTCTAGGTGCAGTCAGGGGATGGAGGGTGTCCGGTTTGGTGACCTCAGGGTCACATCGCTGGTGTTTGCAGATGATGTGGTCCTATTGGGGACATCAGGCCGCGAACTTCTGCTTTCGCTGGATCGGTTTGCAGCCGAGTGTGAAGCGGCCAGGATGAGAATCAGTACCTACAAATCCGAGACAATGGTTCTCAGGTGGAAAAGGGTGGAGAGCCCTTGGAGAGCCTCTCTGTGTCAGGGATAGCCTCTTGCCTCAAGTGCAGGAGTTCAAGTATCTCGGGGTCTTGTTCACGAGTGATGGTACAAGGGAGCGGGAGATTGACAGGTGGATTGGTGCTGGGTCAGCGGTGATGCGGGCTCTTCACCGGTCTGTTGTGGTAAAGAAAGAGCTGAGCCATAAGGCAAGGCTCTCGATTTACCAGTCGAGCTACGTTCCCACCCTCACCTATGGTCATGAGCTTTGGGTAATGACCGAAAGAATAAGATCGCGAATACAAGCGGCTGAAATGAGTTTCCTCCGCAGGGTGTCTGGACTCTCCCTTAGAGATAGGGTGAGAAGTTCGGTCATCCGGGAGGGACTGGGAGTAGAGCCGCTGCTTCTTCACATCGAGAGGAGTCAGCTGAGGTGGTTCGGGCATCTGGTTAGGATGCCTCCTGGACGCTTCCCTCGGGAGGTGTCACAGGCAAGTCCACCTGGGAGGAGACCCTGGGGAAGACTCAGGACACACTGGCGTGACTATATCACCCAGATGGCCTGGGAGCGCCTCGGAATCCCCCTTGGAGAGCTGGTGGAAGTGGCTGGGGAAGGGGAGGTCTGGGCCTCATTGCTTGGGATGCTGCCCCCACGACCCGAAACTCGGAGAAGCGGAAGATAATGGATGGATGGACATCTGCAATATACTTTTGGGTAAATCTGTGCATAAAATAAGAACTTTTGAATTTCGGATGAGGACACATGAACTTCTCATTGCTTTGGGGAGTCAAGGTGAATCTTGAGAAATATGCCATATGGTGTCAAAATTCGCAGATGAAGATGCTAAAGGAATACAAGATCATAAGATCTACTTGAAGTTGTTTCACTACATAAAGTATCAGTGCTACATTTTAGCACTTTATTTGCCACACACATCCCTAATAACCTGTCATTAGAGTAAACAGCCCTATATCTGGAAAGGACCCAATCAAGTTGTCATCACTGGCAGATGACCAGAGTGATACGCACACATGTGAGGGTGATGCAAAAAAAAAATCTGATCTGACAGTTTTGTTTGTCACATGACCTCATATTATTTCCAGTGATATCGGCAGGTCAAATCAGAACTATTTTCAGGAAATTGCAGACATTCAAAAGTAATTAAATTATCCAGTTTTTTAATAATGACTTAATCACTCTTACCTGAGAGGTTTCTGTTATTAATACTTTCACTAGTACTTAATTAACTACTTCACTAGTTAATTATCACTACAGTAACAGTATTCTTACTTAAGCAAGGGTATTCACTACTCTTTCCACCCCTGGCTTTACATAATGTAAAACAGAATAGTCGACCAATGAGCAAGTTGTCAGGACTGGCACTGATGACCACAGTGTAATGCAGATATGTTGTGCAGTGTGATATAAAAAAAATCGATTCTACTCTGACAGTTTTATTGTGGGCTTATTTGAAAAGACAATATTTAGGGTTCACACAGAGGAAAAAACAGCACTGGACTGATTCTCAAATCCTGATAGTACTCGACATGTAAGAACTTTGAAACTTATGAGACATCAAGGTCTCAATGGGGTTCATGTCAGAACATTGACTTGGCCGCTCTGAAACCTTTACATTTTGTTTCTTTTGTGCCATTAGGCAGTGGACTTTACATTGATATAATACCAAATGTGCAGTGATTCATGAATGAATATTAGTGTGTCTTATAAATAAAATGAAAAAATAAATAAAAGTCCTCTGCACATTTCCTCTCTCTCCACATCAACAACCTCCTCTATATCTTCTTGCTTAAAACCAAACCAAAAAACCCACAAGGTTTCATTAATGAAGTCATCGGTCTTAGCTTGGGATGGTTTTCAAATGAGTCATTATTTTTGTGCTCTGTAAATTGTTTACATGCTCTTTTTGTGCTTTAGAGTTTTACCTTACTAACCTGGCTGCCTTCAAATGTTAATATTATTGTACTTTAAATAATGAGTTACTTACTATTTTGATAAACAGTTTACTTTCTATAATATATTCAAATTATTGTTTTATAATGTTGTAGAGAGATATTTACAGTTTATAGATCATTTACGGATTTTTGCATGCATGTATTTTCTCCCTTGCACTCTGCCATCCCTGGCCCCCGCTCTGAGTTTGAGGAGTGGGTGAATATGCCCCAGAATTAGACCATGGATAATGAGAGTGATGTTTAATTCAGGGTGAAACATATAAAATGTGAACTTCATAAGGTTTGGGGCTTTTTAAAAAAATATTCAGCTCCAGAAAACCAGGCCAGGACTTTGCCCCTGTGCCTAATGGTATTGTGCTTGAGCTTCACAAGATCACAGACTGATGACCAGACATTCTCCTGCAGGCTTTTCTGGTAGAGAGCAGAAGTCATAGTTCTGTTAACCTTTTAAATGGCCAGGACCCATTTCACAGCTTTTGTTACACACCAACCTGACAGTAGCTCAACCAGTTTGCATAGAAGTCCCTGCTGAATAATAAACCTTAGTATGTAATAAGCCTGAGATTTTAAGAGGTTAATTATGGCATATTACCCAGGCCCTAACATCACACTACCACCATCATGTTTGTCTGTTGATATGATGTTCTTATTGTGGAACGCTGTGTTAGCTTTAGACCAGATGAAACAGGACCCCTTTCTTTTTTTTTTTTTGGCCAAACTGTTCAGCTCACTGAAAGCAGATGCATTTCACACCCCCCTTTCAATTTAAACAGATCTTTAACAAAACAAATCTAAAGAAATATTATATAAATATTATACTGTTTTTGATTACTGTGCATTTTACTCGCCAGTTTAGACAATATGTAGTAGTTGACTACATCTGTACATCTGTTTAAATGCATCAACATTTGGACAGCCTTTGAAGTAGTGGTCTAAAAATGCAGCCCCCCCAGAGTACAGTCTAACTTTTGGAATGCAGCTAATAAATTTGTCCCTTTGTGGTTGTGGTGTTGTTTTTTATGTATTTTAGTACCAACACTTAAAAACTTACTGGATGCATGGCATCCAGAATAGTGCAGAATAGTAAATCATGCAGGCAGTCAAAAGACTGTGCATGTTTTCCACTTTCTGTCTCCTCTACAGACCACAGCATCCCCTTCCTCAGCCTTACGAACCTTGAAACAGGGAGTAGTGACAGGTTTAACAAATCTCATTGGTTGGCATGCACTGCCAAGAACAAACAGAATTTGTACGTGATGCAGACCACATCAGGTTCTCTGGGCTGCATTGTATACTGAACTCTTAGAGCAAATGGTCTCAGATCCAGAAAAGAACATCAAGTGTAAAAACTTCCTAAATGTTATTAGAATGTATGTCCTCAAACAGATGGCTTCTGCTGCAGACTACTTTTGATGTAGACCAGCGTCAGCTGGACCATCAGAGATTGCTCTATTTTGGTTGCTAAAAAGCCTGTAAACCATTTCCTTTCAAAAGCAGACAGGGTCATCAAGCTGCTTCCTTCATCTGTCTCATAATGGCCTCTGTGTTGTAAATACTCCTGTGTAACACAGACCATATCTGTTATTTATAGTCTCCAAAGTCTGACTATCCAAGGATGCCTCTGGGTTGTAGGTGCAGAGATGATTCATGTGGATCAAATATGTTTGCTTGAGAACAAACATATTAGAGAACAACCTTGATAATCTGAGAAGTTCTATATTTTGCATGGCAGCTTGAATAAAGTATAACAGGAGAAGTAAATGACAGCCTAAAAAATACAGCATAATTAAACAGTGAAGATGTAACCAAAGTCGTTTAGTGTGGTATGAAATGCTCCATCCTAGAGAAACTTACCAAGTCAAAATTGTTCACAATGGTGGTGATAGGAACCAGACGTCTGAAGAATTTTATAATTCTAAAAAGTTCCCTCGCAGAAAGTCTGAGACATTGTTTTGCAATAGCTTTGAGATAAGTTTTGGCCGAAAACCTATTTTTTAAAAATACATCTAAGAGGTGGAGATGTACATGCAGGGTTTTTATAAGGCAAATATAGCTAAACTCAGAAGACATGTGTAAGATCCACTAGTCAATTAGGATAGCAAATAAAATGAATATGTTTGCAGGAGGTTCCTGTCACCTCCACTGTAAATAAATGAGAATTGGCACATTTTTCTACAATGAACTTTTCACATCTGACCACTCTGAATGACTTTTTTCACATCTTAACAATGGAATTATGCAGAACAAATGCTGGAATTCTTCTTTAATAAGTGAAGATGAATCTTTAGAAGGATATCAATGATCTCATCCACACAGAAAACAAAGACAAACAATGCATGACTGCAGCAGTAGTATATCACAGTGAAAGAAATAAAGCTCCCTTGTCAGTAAGCACGCACCCGCTGTCCTGATGTGCTTCTCTTTGAATAAGGAATGATGCTTTTGAATGGCCAAAAGCATCACTCAGCAACATGATGCAAAGCACATTTGCATTGGGCAGTTTTAGCAGAGAAGGAGATTTATTTTAGATTGGGTTTAGGTATTTAACAATGTCTATGTTATTATTGGACAGGCTTTATATTACAGGAAACTGTTCTGTAACACTCATTAGACCTGCTGTTCATTTTTAATCACACGCAAAGACATTATATTTAGTAATGAGACTGGCATGTGAGCTCATGGTCTGGCCAGTAATTTAATTTACACACTTGCTTCAAACCATGTTAAGTTGTTACGTTGACTCAAAGAGACATGCTTATGTTCCTCCTGATACTGTCATCTGTAAAAATGAACAAAAGTATGCTGCATATCTAAAAAAAGAGTAGTAGCAGTCACTGAAGCCAAAATTTCCAGATAACCTTTATATTAAATGTGGGATAATTTTGCACAATGGTGTCTTCGCACAATGCAAAATTGGATGCATTAGCTTTTAGATTCCATTACTTAGTTTGCTAGCCTTATAGCTCCAATCCAATTCTGGAAATATCTAATTTTTAATCTTTTTTTTTCTTGCTGGTCACGGTGTCCAGGAATATTTCAGTTTGCCAGTCAAATAAGTTAAACTCCTGTCACATATTCATGCTGACATTGTTTAGAAACTGTGTGATGTTATCATGTGAAATGATTTAATAGTCTTCAGTCGAATATCTTAAGAATATTGGTTGCAGCGGCTGCATTCTCTGTTTTCTTTGTGCATTCATGGCTACTCAACAGCTGTTGATGGACTTGAGATTTGCTCTAAAAACTCACTCATCTTTCTCCTATAGCACACCTGAAGTCCAGGGCCACTAGTGGAACACACACACACACACACACACACACACACACACACACACACACACACACACACACACACACACACACACACACAAACACACACACACCATATGGGTCATTCCACTAGAATGGTTCAAATTGGACTTTGATATTTTCAAATTTTTTGCTTAAATGTATCATTGATATGTAAACCTCACAGTCAAACATGTAACGGGGTTGGGTGTGACGGGGTTGTGATTTTTGCACAAAATGGCCGTTGCTCTACATACTGTATACCAGAGAGAGAGCACATGGCATGCATGAGATTCAGAATTAGCATATAGTTTTGAAATAAAAAAAACTTTTTTTATAAGTAATAGTTTTCTATCTTTTTTTCATGTGACGGTGTTGAGTCACTGAGTTTGGCGACCACAATATCACAAGATAAATGACCAAAATTAAATAAAAGAAGGAAGCCACTTGCCTGTCTTTGCTGTCCTGTTGTCCAAAAGACTTGAGTGATGTCACTTCTTGATGTATATGGATCATATGGATCATACCATTGTTTTTGTGGGGGAGATTCATTTGTGTTACGGGGTTGAGGGGTTACTTAGGTAAAGAACTAAATAATGTGATTTTAATAAATAATTATCAATTAATTTTGAAAAATAATATCACAAACAATTAAACACAGACAGTTGTTTAGGTTGACATCAAAATATATGGACTTTTTTATAGTTGTATTTGGTATATTCTAAGTATACTTTCGTTGAAGGCCATGAGGGACATGACAAAATAGGTGGTGTCAGCAAAAATAAATAAATAAACAAAGTTCTCATAAAAAGATCAAATAAAAAAAAATACACTGTATTAAAGGAGATATTTCAATGTATGTGTAAAGCTGTTAAAATATAGATTTTTGTGACCCAGTAGATAAAATACACCTAAAGAGGAGATGAGGACTCAAAATGTGCCATTTCCATGGAATGACCCATATATTAGCAGTTTCTTTTTCTCCTGACTCAATAATGCTACTCAGATTTAACAAAAAGCTAAGTTCTAGTGTACAAAATAATCACTGAAATTGAAAAGCATCACTAATCGTATGCCGAGCAGCAGGTGGACACGTCGCCACTGATTTGATTCACTTATTACACATGAACTTTAAGTGAGTATTCTTACCAGACATCATGCACAGCATGATTTTATTGGTCTTGTGGGATTTTACCAATCAAATACTGGTGTATACCAGCTAACGGCAAACATGTCTCGGATGACTGACTACATTGGGGTGTTTTGGGCTAAACATCACTTTAAGACAAGGGAGCCAATAGATCCTGGCATACAACTGGCACAGCAGGGGTTCTGAATTCAATAATTAGAGTTTGCTACATTTTCACCAGAAGTCATTATTATTCATTAATAAACAATCAGTAGACAACATTAGATACTCTACTACAGGTGACAGGGGTACTGAAGGAAGAAGGTGGTAGGTGGTCAAGAAGGAAAACTCTAGCACACAAACACGAGATATAGTTTGCACTGTCGACAACAGTGGATCCTGCAGCAAATTTCAGCCTAACTGAGTTTTATGTGCAGATTTTAAAGTCAACCAGAAATCAAAAAGAGGCTTTTTTTATTTTGTGAACAAATGTACATTCCTTTCAGTGGAATTCACCACAATGAATGATTTCGCATTGCTGACTTCCAAAGCAAATAATTCTAGTGTGAAACTTTGCAATGATTTCAACTTTGGTGAACTGTAGCACATGAATTTACATTCTTGACTAACAGTGCTGCTTGTTTAGCTGTGTTGACCATTGAAGGGGCATTTGTATAACAGCAGAAGTTCCAAAATGGAGAAAACGATGCATTTCACAAGGTCCCTAAACAGTAACATTGCATTTCCAACAAACTGAGCATGAGATGTGGGTTAAGGTATTAATTAAATACCTTCATTCAGAACATCCTGTAGCATCATTATCAAACATGTAGCATCTTGAAGAGACATTTCCTGCAACTTCTACCAAATGGATAAACTGCTGTTCACTTCACCCCAAGCAGTTCTGTGTCAATGAAACATTTTCGTTGTCTGAATGTTTGAATGCCCTGTTCAACAATACTGTGTTTTTCAGACCAAGTTCTTGTACATATTTCTTAGCCCTTGTCAATATCAAGTCTAAAACCATACTGAGTAAACTTAGAATTAAATAGCTCTTAGTGTTAATGAGTGCAAGGTACCTTATCAATAAAATCAATTAAATATAGCTGATTAAATGACATACATTAGCAAGCTATGTTGCCTTAGTTACCTTGGATCGAATAGTTTTGCAGTGGAAAAGCACAGGCTTTGTTCCACATCAGAAAAGCACTTCTGTACAGCTGTAAGTAAAGAGCATTTCAGGACCTCAATTGTTCTCTTTCAACAGCAGTCCCTGTAGCACAGTGACAGCAGGAATCACATAGACTATGTATTGGCAAAGCAGTTATGATTGTGTTTGTGTTTGTTTATAAATGGGCTAATATCATCCAGTCTTTGCCTTGTGGGAAAAATGCCAAGGAGGAATGTTTAAAGTGACCAGGAACTTTGTGCCTGAGCTCCATGTGGTCAACAACACTTTGTTGTGCAAGCAGACTCTCCTTTGCTGCTTGAGTTGTTCAATACCATGGCAGAGTACACTAAGCGTTAGAGTCACTTGGTATTAGTTACCAGATACCAGTATCAGTATTGATGCATTTGAAATACTGCACCAAAATGGAAGATTGTTTTTGTGGCCAATCTTCTGCTCCAGACTAATTGGTCAATCATGACCAAGTGGGTGGGTGGAGAAAGCCAAGACCAACCAATATTGTTGGGCTTCACCCCGTACAGATCATAGAGGGAAAACACTGATACCATGTTTCACTTAGAAATATATCACAATATGGAAGAAAAATGTATGATTTCTTTTTCATGCAGGCTTTACAACAATATTTCAGGAGCTTTTATTGCATTGAACACTATACATATAAGTCATGACACTGCACATAAATTATTTGGCATTTCTTATTTATCTTTGGAAGTTTATGTTCAGGAAGCAAACTAAAGGTGTTATCTTGACTACATCAGCTGTAGCCTGCTGCAAAACGTCAGTGCTCTTGCATCTCTGCTACAGGACAGCTGGAGTTGAGTTTGCCCAGTGCACCACATGCATGGTGTCAGTGTTTGGGGCCGGTGAGTCACTGAGCAAGCGAAAGAAAGAAAGCATCTTTTCTCACGTGTCAGTGACTTCAAGTCATCACTAATTCATCTTCTTCCTCAGCCCATGCTATTTTTAAGGCAGGAGGGCCTCAAGAGACCTTTGGTACAAACACAGTTGATCTTCCAGTATGAAAGTATCATCCCAGACCTCTGTAATCATCCTTACAATTGTCATCAATATCACTGCTTGTACTTAGCGTGCTTATAATGAATAAAAGCCAGTAGACGTTTGCATTATGTAGACTAACTGAGATGCTTGCTAGTCAGATCTGCCTTTTGATTATTATTAGCCATATTAGCATCTCATAGGGCTCATCCCTATGTTCCCAGTGATGCCCAGGCACTGTGTTCTGTCCCTGTCATGTTAGAAACAGCCCTGTTGCGTTGATCATATTTCCTTGACATGAAATGCAGAGTAACATCTATCCCTCTGGTATATTTACAAATGTACATATTCTGATGAATTTAGTCAAATATATGTGAAATCTGCTCTTTCTTATTCCTTGTATGATTTTTGAGAGCCCCATGATGTTAACCAGGAGCAAGGAACATAAGGCAATCGAAAGATGGAAGCCTGAGAACATAGAACTCAGGAACCACAGGGCCCTTGTAACATACAACCCTGGGAAAATACAACCTGCTTGACACGGAAACCTGGGACTATAGAACCCTGGAAGCATATGGCTTCATTCACAAATATTTTTTCTTAAAATTATTCTTGAGAATTGTAAAAATATACAACCTCACATTCATGACATGTTCTTAAACCAAATAATTGTTCACACCTTTGTGGTCTTGAGTGTGTAGACTCTATTCTTACCAAAGAACAAATCCCAAATAAGAAAACACTGCATAAGACGGTTTCAAAAAGAAATTTCATCTTAAGTAGGTTGGTAGGTGAGGCCCATAGAGCCCTGGGAACATAGAACCCAGGGGAAAACAAGGCCTTGGGAACATAGGGTACTGGGAACAAAGAATTTGGAGACTCTGGAAGCATAGAATACTGGAGAGAAGCCTGGGAGCATTGAACTTGGGGAACATAGGGGTCTGGGAACATAGAACCTATAGAGCACTGACAGCATAGAGCCCTGGGAACATAGAACTTGGGGAACACAATGCTCTAGTGAAATAGAAGTCTGGAAATAGACAACCCCAGGAATATAGGGCCCTGTGAGTATAGGGCCCATGGAGCATCGGACCCTGAGAGTATAGAACCCAAGCAATAGAGAACCCTGTAAACATATAATCTGGGGAACAAAAGCCCCTGGGAATGTTGAACCCTGGGAGCATAGAATTTGGGGATCATAGGGCCCTGGGAATGTAAAAACCTGGGAAGATAGAATTTGGGGAGCTGGAATATAGAACCCTGGGAGCATAGTTTATATGCATAGGTGAAAATTGGTCTCTTGTTAAGTGTTGTGCTAAAGAACCATGAACATAGTCATCAAAATACTCCTATAAAACCTACACTCTACCATAGAGTCATAAAGCAGTTCATGAAATTTAACATTTCATGACATGACCAAGAACAAAAGAAGAGGCATCAAAAGCTACCTGGGCTCATTGTGATGCTAATGGTAAGAGCTATGAAAAACGTCATGGCAGACGGCTGAAGGGCAAGTCAAGATGCACACAGGAACATTTAGCTTCTCATGCAGCTGCCAACTGCTGCGTAGGGAGTGAGATAACATGAGTGGACAGACTGGAACAAATGCAGGGTTATTTGGGGGTTAGTTCTCTACTTTGCTTTGGAGGGGGTGTAACTGTTTTTCATTTATGTTTCCCACTTTCTCCCAATTTACTGATTCAGATTCTCAGTATATGCCTCAATGACACTCCTCTGAGAATGAAGTACATGTCTTCTCTGAAATAAATCTGAAATCAATGAAGCTACAACCATTGGCTATGCAACTGTAGCCATGCAAATGTCAAATCCAGCCTGCGTCCACATGTTTTTACTGGATATGCCCTTTGGAGGATCGTCAGTTTTCTTCAGGTCAAAGATGTGTTGATGCAAAGGAAAATATAAAGAGGCATCTTCAATTACATTTAGCTAGAAAGTTAAAACATTGTATTAAACTGATGTTGAATTAATGTTTTGAGTGGAAGAGAAGACAGCATGAAAAAGTCAAGGTCATGGATGATCACTCATTATCGAGGCATGCTATTCAAGGCTGCAGCTCCATTCAATCTCTTTCCAATAGAATTTACTTTCAAGAATGTGGAGCTTCTCTGTTGGCAGAATGTAATGTTGTTTTTTCACTGTGACGGTTTGGAATGTGGAGCTGATTCATATTACATTAAGCAAATAGTACAATTGTTGAAGTACTAACATTCAGAGTAACAACAGAACAAAATCAGTAGTATTTAATTTTCCATTCATTTGAACTGATGGTACACTGTTAAAACAAAGATTTCAAATTGGTTCTTGGCAGGGATTTTGAACACCTCTGGTCAAATTACTTGTTTTGCAGATTTTTTAAGTCATTAAATACTCTACAGGAAACAACCCTGAAGGGAATTCCACCTGTTTTTTCAAAATTCTGGCATATTTCTGTCATTGAGATGTAAATCCAGTCATGTGAAATTTACATTGGTGGTGATAGCAACCAGGATTTGTGATGCCTACAACATAAATATAGGCATTTTATTTACTATCCAAAACCAACAGTGAACCTACTGGGTTTTCTCATGTTGATAATGGCAAAATTATGTTAAATATATGAAAATGTGGTTTGCTTGTGCTCATTTTTCCCTGTATGTACTTCTCCACCTTGCATGTATTGTAAAATATGTTTTAGACCAGAACCTTCTCTTATATCTACAGTAAACATTCTCAGGCCTGTGGCAACATATTCCTAACCTTTTTCATGTAATAATGTCCTGTGAGGGAGCTTTTAAAGGTGGATTTCTGGTTCCTGTTGCCACCACTGAGAACAATTCTGAGTTAGTAAGTTCTTCCAGAACTGATGATTTCACATGAAACCTCTCTTAATTACTTCGTTTATTTGTTACAGATTTTTGAGAATTTTGAAAAATCAGTGGAATGACATTTTTCTGCTACTTTCAGTGAACAATGTCTATTTATTGGCTACATATTGGACAAAAAAATACAACATAAAAATATAAAATGTGCATTAAAATGTTCAGAACTGTGTTATTTGTTGAGGTTATGCACTTATTTTCACATTGAAAATCAACTAAATGTTATTTGACCAAGGGTACCCATTGCATACATTTCAGACTTTAATAACTATAGAACCTTCATATTACGTGGAGATTCTTAAACTATCAATTGAAAAAGAATTGTAGATAACCACCAATGGTTCTTTTATGGCACTGCTACAAAGAACCTTCTTTGGCACCTTTATTTTTAAGAATGCAGTGCCTTCCATGCTGATAATTGAGGAGTTGCTGGTTAGGAAGCTAAGGTATTTGGACCAAGTGCCAGAGAACCACAGGAATCCCGTTTTCAGTATGCCTGCGCTTCTAGTTGATACTGCAGTTGTGCCCTTGAGCAAAGCATTTAACCCCGAATGGCCCCAGGGAAAGTGTATTGCCATAATCCCCCGCAGTACCCATATGTAGCCTTGGATGGAAGCATCTGGCGAGCGACATTAAACTACATCCAACTGATTTCAGTCCTGATTCTGTTACTATTACTGAAAGAATCTGAAGGAAATGAATTTGCTGTCATACAGTTACGCAGTTTTCATTTACAGATCAGTTAGTTTATTTACACTGGTATCATGCAGGCATTTTGCCACACCGACCCACCACACACAGTGACCTCAAGCCTGCAAGCAGTTCTCTTTCCTGTGAATAACCATTCCTCTGAGAAAAATGCAGCAGCACATACACCATCTCTGCCTACGAGTCCATTTAAACAAACGCAGGGGAGCGGATGACATGGTCATCTGTTTTTTGGAGTGCTTGTTTGTTTTGCCCTCCAGCAAATCCTGGAGCACATTCCCTGCACCTGAAATTATGTTAGCTCTTGTCTTCCAAAAGCAATCGGTCGCCCGTTTCCCTAGAAACAAAAAGCCACAGTGATAGATGGGCTGTTCCTCTCGCTTTGAACATGCTGCTTCATGTGTGCTCTGTCTGATGTAAGGCGAGCAACAGATTGGCATATAAAGCTGAAAGCCTATTGCCACTTTATCTGACTGAGCAGGGCCTGGAAGGTCATTATCACCTCAGTCATCACCTTGTTCTCATTTTTATATCAGAAGCACGTCCACGCTTGCTAGTTGACCAAATGGATACAGTGTGAAATAAAGAAAGACTGCAGTTTCTAGTTTAGAGACTTAACAACCTTTTCCACTACTGAAGAAGGTAACAGACATTCTGGAAATATGAGGATTGCCACAGCTTTAAAATATTAAGTAAGGGGTGAAGGAGAAGAAAACCAAGGCCAAACAGTGCAATAGAGGTGAAGCTCAGTCCATAGTAACGCTGGTGCTCTGCTAAACCCAGCTAGCCAGCACCAGCTACAGTTAATGTTACATGTTGCTAATGGGTTCTTACTGGATGCTTACGGTGACATCGTAAAATAAATTCTGTTATATAGTCTATATGTACCATTCAACAGAATCAGTTAAAAGAGAAACTATTTAATAATAAAATTAAATATTCAGACTCCTGCATTTTAGAGCAGGAAGTGAGACTGCATCCCTGTCCCTCATGGCCACATGGTGAGCTGATAGATCCCACTGCTTTGAAGTAAATATGTACCAAAGTCTGACAATTAGTATGTAACATTAGGAACTGCATTAAGAATATTATGATTTTATGTGTGTACAACTGTTCAAACGATGTTTTTGCTTGTCATGTACTGGCTAGCACTTTTGAGTTCTGCTCAAAATGAGTTAAAATTGCCACCACTAGAACAGTCACCAATGAAACGTTTGGCATCGTTTCAGTAGTGTTATTATTGTTTTGGTAGTGTCAGAATGGAATGTTCAATCATGTATTTTAATAAAATAATCACAATTAAGTTACGAGGTCATTCAAAGAAAAAAAGGATTTTAGTCTAAAGTCCAAGTCAGTTAAAAGTCAGAAATATGTTTTCAACTCTGCTTTTCAACCAGTTCAGTACAAGGATCCATATTAATGTTTGTATGCTTTTACACCAGCTCAACAAAGCAACCACAGCTACATAGCAAGCTATAAATGCTTTTGATCAGCAATGAGTCTTAGAAAAGTGTAGAGACCTCTGAAGCCATGTTTTCATTCGGTAGTCAGTGGGATAGCATAGTACGAACTCCAGATCTGAGCTGTTTTTCTCTCTGAGAAAAACAAATGACACTGTTGCCATAGAGAACCTTTTCCTCCATACGTTGCCGGATCCTCTGACTAAATGTTGTTAAGGAGCTGGCAACTTCAACAAAATAGCCCACAAAAATCACTTTGTCAAATGGTAGTTCAGTTTCTATGGCAGTAGTAGTCTACCGTTTAGGTAGCTGGTGTTACTGCACAATAGTACTTAAGTGTAATAGTTAACATATTTTCATGCAAGGTTATTTCATTTACTGGGAGAGGATGCTGCTTGTAACATGTATGTAGCATCATTTGGATTTTGATTGCTAAACTACCTTTTAATATAGAGTATCCAGTAACACTTTGGGGGGAAAATGCAGATAACAAAATATATTCTGTGTGCTATGCAGTTTGATGCAAGAACAAGAAACACCAGAGCACAGATACTGATATAATATATTAATCCGATACATTGATATAAATTCACATACACAGTTAAATGCAAAGTTTTTATATGTTTTTTCCATTCTAAGTGAAAATATGTGAACGCATCCTCTACACTTTTTAATGCACAATTAATGTTTATTTGCTGAATTTAACCTACTGGGACAAAAAACATACAATGTGGTCAGCGCAAAGGTTTTACATGTTATTTTTTTCCAATATGTTAAACTCAGTAAATAAATCAAAATTGTGCAATAAATTAGCAGAAAATTGGCATTTTTAACTTGTAGGGAATGTGCAACCTATTCAATTTGAAAACTAACAGAATATGTCATTTGACCAGGTGCCTTCAAACTTTTGCATAAGACTGTATATAAATATGTTGACTTTCATATTATCACAAAAACAGTTACTTTAAACATATTGATTTTACAGCAAATTTGTATGTTAACTTTAGAAACTGGAGCGTTAACAGTGCATTTGAAATTTTAAAAATGGTTATGTACTTAGTTTTGACAGTTACTTTGTTAAAAAATCATCAGTTTTTCATTATATTGGTCTTTTAAGACTTTTACGATGTTTTGGCATTAACAATTTCTATATTAATCAGTGTTAAACATATAATACTTTGTTAATTAAAGCAGTGTGAACTGTCAAAGACTTCAGTATCATAACATTTTTTTTCCTAAATTACATGCACTGGACAGAGTGCTGGTATTATTGTTACATATAAACTGGTATTAGATTTAATAGGTGTTGCTCCTAGGCATAGCCTAGTGAGTCAAACACGAGTGAATGAGAAAGAGTGAATGAGCAGGTTATAAACAAAATCAATGAGGTGCACTGAAAAGTCTCCTAGGTTGTTAACAACTCTGCTCTGAATGGCTAAATCTAGTGGTGGTCCAAAACAGAGTAAATGTCTCCCCCTACTGATAGCAGCCAGTCTATACATACCTCACATTGACTGCATTCCAACTGTTCAAATCTTTGTTTTGATCTCATGATGGAGTGTCAAGTGGCCCTTATTGTCATTCTTCAATATAACTTGTACACAATGGAATGAAATGTCTACAAAACAAATCTAAATAGAACAGTAAAATATAAAAGGCTGGCGACAAGGCAGGGTGTATGGAATCAGTGCACCTTAAAATATGATTGAAATGCATTTTGGTGTAATGATTACATTGCTTAATTGATGATTACACACTTCAATTTAATTCACATTAAGAAAGTTATACCACTTGATCAGCCCGACAACTTTCATACCCTTTCGGAAGCCAGTAAATCAAGATTCACGTGAAGACACTGCACATCTAGAGCATCCAAAGCAGCTCCTTTCTTCAGCATATTAAGTGGAATCACATGGACGATTCTGTGAGTGCCATTGTGTCCCACTGATGTTATATTAGAAATACAAATGTAAAGTACGGGTAAAAGACATTTTAAACATTGGTGAAGCATCCTTCACAACAACTCATATGTATGTTTTAGATAAATAACTTCAACAATAATAAAATCTATTTACAGCACTCAGTAAAGAGGTCATTTCCCCATCCAGCCCACCATACCTAGACCAAGAAAACAGTATATTTGCCCATCCAGCCCACTATAACATGGTTTCATACATTCAGTGTTGAAAAATGCTAGAAAAAAGGGGGTTAAATTGCACCATAGAGCCACCCATTTGTATTGCAAAAGTAGCTTTGTAAATAGTACTTTTGTCGAATATTTAGCAAAAGTCTGGATTCCCTGGTTTAATGAAAAGCCTTGAAAATTGTGTGAAAAATGTGAATAAAAGTGGCCAAATCCTCCACAGGACACAAACAATAAGAAAAATTTACTATGAATTTTAAAACACAAATTTCTTTTTAATTGCTGAATTTATTGTATTGAAAAAAAAAGAAAAAAGAACTAACTAAACTAAATAAAATGTGCCATAAACTTTGTACATGCCACATTCTATGTTTTATGTTTTACCAATTTGTTAAATTCAGGAAATAAACAGTAATTGTGCATTAAAATAAGTAGTGTAAGAGCAGTGTGTTTTCTGTGAGGGATGTGTACTGATTTCTACTTACATCAACATCAACAAAACATGACTGGGGTGCTGAAACATTTGCATATGACTGCATAAGAAAATATTCTTTATAGTCAAAGGCCATCATCTTCATCTGTACACTATAAGACTAAACACCCTCGTCTGATCTTGTGAGTTTTTCAACAATATCATTACTTTTCTGTTGTTCTTCCAGAATGCCTGAGTCAGCATGGAGTGCAGTCTGTTCTCGACATTTCCTTTGAACTGCTGCTAGGGGGGCAGGCTGAAATGGGAGCCATGGACAGAGGTCTAACGGACAACTCCTCCATCAGTGCCAATGCTTCAGACATCCACCTTGTCACACATAGCCTGTGGGAGGTCATCACTATAGCAACCGTGTCGGCCATAGTGAGCCTGATCACAATAATTGGGAACGTTCTTGTAATGCTGTCCTTCAAAGTCAACAGTCAGCTGAAAACTGTTAATAACTACTACTTGCTGAGCCTGGCCTTTGCTGACCTTATCATTGGTATATTTTCCATGAATTTATACACCTCCTACATACTGATGGGCTACTGGTCACTAGGTAACCTAGCATGTGATCTGTGGTTGGCTCTGGATTATGTGGCCAGCAATGCCTCAGTAATGAATTTATTGGTTATTAGCTTTGACCGCTACTTCTCCATTACAAGGCCTCTGACCTACAGAGCCAAGCGAACACCAAAGCGTGCTGGAATCATGATTGGCCTGGCCTGGTTTGTGTCCTTCGTCCTGTGGGCGCCTCCAATTCTGTGCTGGCAGTACTTTGTAGGCAAGAGAACGGTGCCTGAGAGACAGTGTCAAATCCAGTTCTTCTCAGAACCGGTAATAACCTTTGGCACTGCCATCGCTGCATTTTATGTCCCCGTTTCAGTTATGACCATCTTGTATTGTCGGATATACAAAGAGACAGAGAAGCGCACTAAAGACCTGGCCGAGCTCCAGGGTGTCAACCACTCTACAGACTCTGACAGTAAAGCCCAGCCTCAGAGGGCCATCATCAGGTCCTGCTTCAGCAGCATCTCCAGAGACCAGAAGCAGAAACAGTCATCTTGGGCTTCATCCAGCCGCAGCAAAGCTGCCAAATCTGCCACCGCGTCCAATGACGAGTGGTCCAAAGCTGACCAGCTGGCCACCTTCAACAGCTACGCCTCTTCTGAAGATGAGGAGCGGCCCGTGTCTCCTGGACTCCTGCCGGCTTACAGAAACCATGCTTGTGGAGAGAACAAAGCAGCGCTGTCCAATGATGGTGAACAGCTGAGCAGTCATGAAGACGAGAACTTCTTCCCATCACCAATCAAGGCTAACTCCCAAAAAAATAAGAAGTGCGTCTCATACAAATTCAAGCCAGCCGCCAAGGACAGCAACTCTCTACAGACCAGGAACGAAGACACCAAAGCAGCTTCCTTCTCCTCGGCTGAGTCCATGAGTGTGCCCTCTACAGCCTCATCCTCCAAGCCTATTGATGCGACCCTCAAGAGCCAGATAACCAAGCGCAAGAGAATGGTCCTGATCAAGGAGAGGAAAGCGGCCCAGACTCTCAGTGCCATTCTGCTGGCCTTCATTCTCACATGGACGCCTTATAACATCATGGTACTCATCTCCACCTTCTGTTCTGATTGTATCCCCCTGTCCCTCTGGCACCTAGGCTACTGGCTGTGCTATGTCAACAGCACTGTCAACCCAATGTGCTACGCCCTCTGCAACAAGACCTTTCAAAAGACCTTCCGCATGCTCCTCCTCTGCCAGTGGAAGAAGAAGAGGGAAGATGAGAAGCTATACTGGTATGGACAAAACCCTGCTGTTGGCACTAAGTTAACCTAAGTGCATCTGAACAAAATGGATGAGGAGAGCATCATAATCTCTCTGAAACATACAGGAGGAATTTGTTTACTATCAGAACCTTTTGGTCATCATCACTGGCTTCAATATAACTGAATATGTTTTCCAGTTCATAGGAACATGGGTTTCTCAAATCACTTTTCAAACATTGGTGAACTAATGAAGCGCTGAACAATGGTTGATTGGTTTATTGTTCAAGATGAGGTACATCTGAGTGTTGCAAAAATAACAAATATATACTCACAATTCTTGGTCGGTGATCTGCTATTGTCATTCTGCTATTTATGCTTGTCACAATGTTAGTCTTAAGGGCTATTACTGTTTCAGCTATTAGGTTTCGAGTTAAATATATATATATACATACATACATATATATATATATATATATATATATATATATATATACATATATAAAAACGCTTAAGATTGTATGTGCCCGTCAAATGCCTTCATTACTTTTCAAGAAATAAATAAGAGCTAAAAACTAAAAAAAAAGAAAGAAATAAAAAAGAATTCAAGTGATAAATAATTGAAAGTGGCAAGAAAAAAAAGCAACAGCAAACATTAATTATGTTCTAAAATTTGATTTTCATTGTTATCTATGTGATCTGTGCTGCTGAAATCACTGACATTTTTATAGTGAGTTTTTTTTCCATCCTTTTGGCTGGTTAAATGTCATAAGCTGAACCTTTTAGCTATTTGTACTGATAAGTAAGATATGATATGGAAAAACTATGACAGTGTGCCTGGTTGTTAAAGGGAATCCTGGCTGTTAAGAGTTGTATGCCTTTATGTACATGTCCAATGCTATTAAATATGATGTACAAACCAAATGGAAATGTGCTATAGAAAAAAACATGAACGGCTTCACTGATCAAATAAGCTGATCAGCTTGCCAATCAATCAGCACTGCTAGCATCCTACTGCCCAAAACCTGTTTGCTTTTTAATTTTTTTTTTAGCCATTTAGGTCCATTTACTTCTATTCATTGAGGGCTTCCTCACAGATACTCTCTGGCATTCTGCGTGTTTTTTGATGTAATACAAGAAATAAGAAGTCAGGCTCCCCTTAAACATGAATTTGAATATGACAATCAGATACATTTTTCTCTTAGACAAAGCTAGCTCAATTTGGAAAGGCTGAGTTGTATTTTTGAGTTAAATTAGATACATTTAATTAGATCATTGTTCCTCACTCACCAGACAAGAGAAACTGTTTAATGGTGCAACAATATTAAAGGGATTTTGTTTATTCTTAACAATAAACTAAGTATTTTGCTTTTTACAACATATTTTTATAGCATTGGACAGCTACACCATACTGAGGCTTATATGTTCTAAGAGTTCCATTTAAGATTAACTTGATATTTGGATAATATAGTTACCAGCAATGATGATAAAGATGCATAAAACAAATCACTTTTAAGGATGTTGTAGTAGAGAAATTCATGAAACATACCATTACAACTTAATAGTTGACAATGGAGGTGACAAAAATAACAGTTATTTTCCTTTGATGACATACAATGTCATGTACAGGCAGAATCATGTGAGATCTTTGCTGTTTTATTCATGTTGGTGTAATTTGTGACTGTAAATCTGTATGTCTGGATGATTTTTTCAAAAATATAGATCTGCTTCACAAAATTTTGTGCGTCCTTTAAAAAAGAACCTGTTATTGATCTTCTAATCATTGATTTTACATCTAAATCTTCTCAGTCTCTTTCCATTTTCTCAGTCCCCTTCCATTTCCTAATTCTTTATCAGATGATCAAGAAACAATTTATCATCACATTCCCTAAGATCAGCCCTCCTAAAACCTTAATGCTTATCTATAATAGTGTAACGAGATCAGAGCTCGTCTCTTTGGCAGTCTGCGGGACGGATGACTTTGACCATGTCTGAGGGCTTCACCATCATCCAGGTGTATTTACACAAGTGTTCCTTGTTGCAGTCCTTCTGCCAGTAGATGACATTGCGGCGATTCAGGTTGGCCCCAGCACAGGCGTCGTACCACCAGCCCCCTCCTGCCACTCCTTGGAACTCCAGCTTGGCGCAGTTCTGGAAGTAGTTGTCATTGTCCCGGTCCTTGGTGGTGAACCTCTGGTTGTCATGGAGGTAGTTTTCTGGGTCCATGGTGAGCGCATCCACAGCTGTGCCCTGATATAGACCTAGACGTAGGCGGTACTGGGCATTCTCGTCCTCTACCAGTACTGGATCATACTCGCCCGTCTTGGTCTTTGCGTCTTTATCCACCAGCTTGATGCCCAGCTTATAGCGCCCGGGTCCACTGGTAAGTTGGTGGATGTAGTCGTTGCCCAGCCAGTGGTTGTCAGTGAGGCTTCCAAAGCCTAACTTGTACTCCTCCCAAGAACGGTCAAAATCTACGCTGCTGTTGACCGTGATGTGCTGGATGACAGTCCAGCCGCCTTCCTGCATGGCGCAATAGGCTACAATGAGTGTGTCTGCAGGTTTGATCAAGTAGACGCCATCCCTTGCCTGAGCTCCAGAACTCTCCCACAGGTCATGGCAGTCCCTGGGGATCTCTGGTAGGAAGAAGCATATGAGAATGAAGATTCAACACAGAGGGCTGGTTTCTCCAGCTCAAATCAAAGATAGACCTAGACTAAAAAGGATTGTCAATGGTGTACACTGGCATTGCATGTGAATCCAAGAGCGTTGGATTCAGGTCCTGGAGGGCTGGAGTCCAACACAAATTGGTAACTGCTGTACTCAAACACTTACTAAAGCTGGCATTTAGCAGATAAGATGAATAAGAAGATGAACTGGATAAGGAAAATGCCAAACTGAGCCTTCCAGGATTGGCATTCACTATCCCTGGCATAATCTATGTAATAGAGGCACAACTTTCAAAAATGTTCCATTTTCCAAGAAATCTGCTGGATATTTTTCTGCATCTCTCAAAATTCGGTTGTTTGTTTCCTGCTTCTTATGATCCAATTAACCCCAAACACATTCAGTGATGTTGAGGTCTGGACTCTGAAACAGTCAATTCATTGTTCTGAGAACACCAACAGCCTCTTTGTTTAATTTGCAAATTTTCTTCTTTTTTGTTGTTTTTTTCTTTTCTCAGTAACTGCTTCTTGACAGTTATACATCCATTCAGACTCATGGTGTTGAGTGTCTTCTCACCGTGGAAGGATGGCCGGAAAAACCTGTGGATTTTTCAGATCTGAGGTAAGAGTGGAGCTACTGCCTCTTAAAGATGAAAGCTTTTAAGTACTGTTTCTCCGAGCTTGCAAATTTTAGTTGTCCTTCAGATCTTATATGACTGTTGTCTCTTTTTCACTACATCTATTCACTGAAGCTCCTGTTTATTTTAATTATTTTCCTTTGACTTTCCTCTTTCTTAAGATAGAAGATTATGCTAATTTTATCAGAAATACCTCCTGAAAAATGTGTTTTGAATGGAAATTAAGTAGATGAAGGGTGGTCTCTGACTCGCACAGTGCTGTACATACAAATATAGCTTGAAATTCTGAGTATTTGCTCTAATAAACCACAGATCTGGAAGTATAAAAAGATGCAAAGTGACTTAGTTCATAGAAAACAACAGGTCAGTATTTGTGTTAGCAGACACTATCTGTATTGTAGATAACGAGACAGAGATGTGGAAGCTCTGTGTCAAAAGTCGTGGCTTCATGTAGTGTAGTTTGAACCAGGCGTGGTGCCATAAACCAAAGTAAAATAAACTAGTATTTCTACTAGTTACTTCTGGATACAAGTGCAAGCATTTTGGAGAGGAGCCCTCAGAGAAGTTAATTTGCAAGATACAGCTTTAAGGTCAATTGATTTTATAGGATGTATGTTCAATTCAACTGTCATTTGAAATGCAACATCTTCAGTATAAGATTTTTATGGAAGCCCATTGACTTACCTTCTTATGCCTTCTAAGTCATTATTTCAACATAGTAAGTGGCTATTTGGAGAAAATAAGTAATTATTTCAGGATACTAAGTAACATTTTTTGTTGCAGGAAACAGAACAGGAGGCACCATAGTCTGCCTCTACCTGGCAGGAATGGGCTTCCATAGATTACTCAAATGAATAGTCTCAAAGTGTAATGACTCTATGAACAAAATAGTAATTGTACTATTTTAATTTTGGCTCAGAGTGATTTGGCATTTAACAAGTTAATAAAACCAGCAAAGCTGAAAGAAAGCTGTACTGGTACCTTTATGTCCAAGATTTAGGATGAACTTTTGCTCTTCTGGAGAAAGCAGATGGATGTTTTTAGCATGAGGCTGCACAGCTAGAGCTCCAGTTGAAATGAGCAGACTCAGAAAAGCCAACATCCTGCCACCCAACTGCTTCATCCTTTTGCAGCACACACACTTCCCATTTCCAAAGGAGAGCAAAAGACAGTTAGAACCATACCACAGCAAACTCTATAACTTGATCTGTTTTCAATGGCTTTTTGAGGAAAGAAATCTCAGTGCTAGCCTGTACAAAACGTACTGTGCATGCTGATTACATCATATCATTTGTAAGGGGTAAAACTAGTATTTTTGTCCAGTAGGCCTTTAAGTCTCAAAGTTAATAAAACGTACATGCTTACCTTCACGTGTATCGTGACTTGCCTTGTATCTGTGTAACCTGCAACAGATAGTAAACTAACAATTCACCGTGAGTGACAAGAGAATGAGAAATCCGGGCTGCCAACTTGAATCTCAGAGTCCACAACGACTCACATATCTACAGACTACACAGGGCCTATCAGCACTGGACTTCAGCCCCATTCTCACGTCACACAGGAACACACCAAGGGTTTAAGCCTTTTATCTGTGTCATCTGGGATGGGACTGTGCTGGAGAGCTTGGATGAAATCTTCCTTTGGTAGGCCATGATATCTCAGTTTGCCACAGTAATCTCTTTATTCCATTGGGACGGCATTAAATAACATATATGATGATCATTTGATCACTTTGGCCTAACTGCTAAGCTTATGGAAGTTGATATAATCTGCCTGTAAAAAAAATAAAATGCAGAAGGCCACATCTTCTTTAGGCAAATGACCAAACTACTGAACTAAGATAAAGTGACATATACTGTAGTGAACACTGCAAAAAAACAAAAAGCTGATGGTGTTCGCAGAACAATAGACTCACCACCCCAGAGGCCAGAACTCAATATCAATGTATTTGTATATGAAAAACAGAAAATGCAATTTTAAGACTGAATTTTGGAGGTGTGGAAGTCTCCCAAAAACAATAAAAACTGTAATAACAGAACAAGGTGGACACACAAACTGAAAGGCTTAATGTTATATTTAGTTACTGCTCTTTTTAATGTTCTATTCAATGTATGTTTTGACAACAGATTAAATAAATGAAGGGTATAACATTACATACTATACATGGGCATAGTGGGAAGTTATGTCTTTGCATCAAATTCATATATTAAGACATAATCCAGTAAATGTTCAAAACCGTCATAAGATATTTGATAATAAATAAGAAGGCAACACATTATAGGTTGTTTTATGTATATATTGTATATTTAGTGATGGTACAAGCTCTGAAAAAAAAAAAACCATTACTAAACAGTTCTTTTAGAATCAACCAATTTAGTTTGCCCTTGTAAGCAAACACCTCACAGGCGGCTGCTAAAGCTAATTAAGTCCCACTGGTGTTCCTCCCTCACTCTCACTACTGCTATATTTAGCCTTCAGTCCTTCAACTTCCATAATTGTCAGCCAAGGCAGTCGGCTTTAAAATACACACAGGGAGTTAAAAAAAAAAACACCACAGAAAAGCAGAATGACAGGATAAAAGAATGATATTAGTCAGTAGTAAATTATTTATCCTCTGTTTAAGGTCAATAAAATATTAATAAAGCTTTGAATTCATTTAATTTCTCTTATTTTCTCTGAGTAAATAATCAGTCAATAAATAATGAAACTGTTTTTTTTAAATAGAAATGTACCCCAGAGTAGTTCTAAATTCAAAACCATTCTGCATTAATGAACGCATTACAGCACCACAGGCATTCAAACTTAAACACAGTGAAATAAGGCATTAGCAATGACAATAGCCTCATATAAAGAGTTTCATTCCAAAACTGCTGTTTATCCATTTGAAACCACAGTGAATATAAGAGAAATATAACATTATATTTCTCTAATAATGTGATATTAATCATAATACAGTACTGATATTTCTTGATGTGTAAAGCTCACTTCCAACACTTCCAATATATCATGAAAAAATATTCTTGAAAACTTTCTAAAATTCGTCTTGGAATGAAACCCTTTATTTCTTCTCTCAAATGTTAAAGGCAGATTGTTTTTGGCAAATGATTGTTGACAAAGGCCTGAATCAGGGAAATCAGGCAGTAGTAACACGCCTCCCAGCACAGATGAGTGCTACCTCTTCCTAGGGCCGCCACCCCTATGACCCCTGTGGCCCCTGTGACCTTCACCTCCTGGTTTACTGCTGTGGCTTTTGGGTGGGGCAAAGAACTTAGTCATGATCTCAGACACATCTGGAAGTTCAGGGTTGGGATTGAGCATATTCATTGACTGTTCCATTTCCTAAAAAAGTACATACAGAGAAGATGCATGTTGTCACACAGAAGCAAATGGTTAACAAAAGAACAAGATACTGGAGTAAAAAACTATCATAATGTGCCAAAAAACCGCTTAATTTATGTGCACTGTTTCAGAGTCCTTCTAGGAGCAGATATCTGAATGTCACTGAATATGTGTGGACTTACTTACCCTTCTCATCCCTGGGTCATTTGTGTTGATGACCTTTGGAAGAAGAAGGATGATCACAAGAGGAAGCACCATCATTAAAACCTGAGGAAAGAGCAGAAAGTAAGTGAACTAATCTCATCATTTGTTGAAGGATTTTGAAGAGTCACTCACTACAGTGACTCTAGATCTGGGGTGTCCAATCTTATCTACAAAGGGCTGGTGTGACTGCAGGTTTTCATTCCAATCAGCAGTTTGAAGACTGAGACCAGCATGTCTGCAACTGAATAAGACTGGACACTCATGCTCTAGATCTTTTGGAAGGATGTGTAATAAGACCAAACCTACCATGGGATTCATAAAGAAATCTGACCAGACCCAAGTCTCTCGCTTAATAAAGTAAGAATGAAATCCACTGCATTTCATCTGAAGTGGATAAGGCAACTGGACTACTTCAGATGTCTTGATGTAATTCACTCTACGTGCCCTGCAAGTGAAAGTAAAGATATGTTAATCAACAATAATGGAATGCTAAATGCATACATCTATATTCAAATGAACTAAATTATCTTTTTTTTTCCATATCCTACGCTATGAACGCAATAACAATGGTGTGATATTGACACATAAGGGCAATGACTTTTTAGACAGCTTTATAGTATTTAGAATTTTTTCAAATGATAATACATTTACTTGTGCAGTTTATGTGTGAGAAAAGTAATTTAACTTGACTCAGTTTCAGTTTAGCCTTTCACACTGAGTTATTCATTGCTTTTTAGTGTTTTTTTTATTCTGTTCTGTTAGGGACTTCTTTGCTGTTCCTCACATCTCTCACTTCCATGATTTTATTTTATACCAACAGATCCCAAAAAGAGAAGAAAAGCACCAACAAAGCTTAAAATAAAGAAAAACGTAAAACATAAATGACAGTTATACTAAACATATCAAGCATGTTAATCAGTTTCTTTCTTATTAAGTTATAGATCTAAGAACTTCTAAATTAGTGATGAAGGTGGAGTCTACCAGCATTCTTAGTGGTTTGGCATCTGTTAACTAACTCATATTCTTTTAATCGTTTTAACCAATTTCAAATTGGTTGTCATCAGTCTTTAAACAGCCTCTGCCTTCTGAGTTCATAAATCCAGAAGCATCCTATGAAATGGACAGTTCTGGTCCTTCTGAAGACAAATTGTTCATTACTTGTGGAGTAGTCCATTAATCAGGTGCAAAGTATTTCAGTCACTCATTAATGAGTTAAAAAGAGTTTATTTATTAATTTGCATGCTGAAAATAACATTTAAGCTCTGTCAACTGAAATATCTGTCACCATCCTCAGTAATGTAAGCATTATGCAAAGAACCTACAAATTGCAAAGTGACTGATTATTTTTAGGTTTGCTAACTTATGTGGGTTTCCAGTGTGCTTACAGATGACAGTTGATTGATGTACACACTTAAAAAATATTCTTTGAGGGTTCTTAATTACAGACAATGGTTCTATATAGAACCTTTTCATGCTTAAATGGTTCTTTGCATTGTGAAATCATTCCTCAGATTGATGGAGAGTGTTTTGTATGTTTAATTTATATAGCGGCTTTCTAATACCCATGGTTGCTTTATATAGAAAAAATGAAACCTGGAATTTAGACGAAAGAATAGCCCTGAAAAAACAGGTAGTGAGTTGTGTCTTAAAGGGTAATATAGAGGCAAGAACACGGATACTCAGAGGACGTAATTTCCAAAGCTTTGGGGCTGTTACACTGAACACCCTACCACCAACTGAGAACAATCTGAACTGGAGCACATTAAGCAAATTCGTACCAGAAGAACTAAATGTACGGGCTGGGTGTAGGGACAGATTGTTTCAGCAATATACGAAGGGATAAGTTTATGTATGGCTTTGAAGTTTATGAGTAGTAGTTTGTATTGTATACAGAAAGATAGGTAATCAATGCAGTGTGTAGAGAACAGGTGTAATGTGTGTAGAGTGCTTTCTGTGACTGAGGACTCTAGTTGCTGTTTTGAACAGAATGTAATTTAGTGGGGAGTTAAGCTGGGGTACCAGAAAGAAGGGCATAAGGAGTCTGGAAATATTAGGGAGGTGATGAAATGGTGACGATGGCCTTAATAAGTGAGCTGATATGATAATCAAATGAAAGCGGGGAATCAAAGTTCCTGTGGGTTTTACATGCATTTCATCAATGTCAAAGCTTATATCAGAGTGGGTACTAGTAAATGTGTTGGGGGCAATTATCAGAACATAATGTTAAGGATTAAGCTCAAGGAAATTAGAGCTCGTCCAACTCTTAATATCATGGACGTAGTCAGTTAGAGAGGCAGGGGGCTGAAGCTGAAATGTAAATGGCTCTATACAGAGAAGGTGGAGCAGTTTTGAGGTAAAGCCAGAGAGGCCAGGTTGAGATGGTTTGGACATGTGTTGAGGAGGAATAGTGGATATATTGGTCAAAGAATGTTGGAGATGGAGCTGCCGGGTAGAAGGAGAAGAGGTAGACCTCAGAGAAGGTTTATGGATGTAGTGAAGGTGGACATGGAGATGGTTGGTGTGAAAGTAGAGGAGGCAATGGATAGGGCAAGGTGGAGGCAGATGATCCGCTGTGGCGACCCCTAAAGGGAGCAGCTGAAAGTAGAAGATAGAACTTTTTTGAAAGTGGCTTTTTGGTGCTATAAAGAACCATTTTCAAAAAAGGTTTTATTTGGAACCATACAAAACACATTCTCCATGAATCTGAAGGACCATTTCACCATGTAAAGAAGCATTAAAGCATGCAAATACAGAACCACTGTCTTTACTAAAGAGACCTGGAGAATCGTATGTCACTAAAGCGACACTTTTTCTGGACTGTGGTTTCGGCCTGCTGTAACTGACCCACCTCTGAATACACCGCGTTAGCTAACGGTCACCCTCGTGTTCCAGTGCGTGTTCAGAAACCCAGCGTTACCTCATTTTGCCCTTGCTGGTGATATCCACTCTGACAGGCTCGAAGTTATACACCGGGGACGCAATGTGGACAACATATGATCCAGAAGGGACATCGTTTACAGTGAAGCTTCCATCAAGTCTTGCAGGACAGAGAAACGTGCAAAGTTTAGCCGAGCCACGTTACACCTTAAATTCGGCCTCCGTGTTATGCATTATAGCGTAAATATGAGGGAAAAACCTGATAAAGCCGACGTGCTCCTCACCATCAACCAGCACGACAGAGGAAGGAGCCCAGGCCTCTGGTCTCACTCCATACACAACAGCTCGGCCTTCAATCTGAAATGTCTCGTCCAGCGCTGCGCGGTCGCTCTCTGCTAACGTGACCGCCACCTGTTCCACTGTCCCCGGGCTGTGAGCAGCCTGCTGCCCGCGGCAAAAACACGGCCACAGCCCCAACAAAGTGACAAACATGAAGGAGACAGCCCCAACAGAGCATTTCAAAAGCATCTTGACGGGCGTTTGGAAGTGTATCTCTCCGAGTCAGCTAGAGTTAACACCCATATTGCTGAATTCAGTGTTTGAGTGGTTTGACAGCTCGACTCGGACGGCGGAGAATGACGTCAGGAGCACGGCGAGAAAAGGCTGCGTTAGAGTTACGCAGGTTTCAGACGCGCATGAGCTCTGCAATACAATAATAACGCATACGTAAAAATAACGCAACGATAAGGCATCTGTGATAATAAAATAAACACCGAACGCGATTAAAAAAGTGCGAAGAGATTACGGGCAACGTTCAAAAGTTTGGAATTACTTGGTATTTTCACAAATATTCATATTTTTGTTCGTTTCTTTACAACACTAACTTATACAGTAACGATTTAATATTACGACGTATTTGCCAAAAAACACTTTAGACATTTTATTCACTAACGTTTAATTTAAGAAAACTTGAGCCGTGTAACAGCACTTTGTGATCACATCATAACCTTTTTTTTGTCTGAAAACATCTCAACAACATTTAATGACTCGATAATAATATAAAACCTGTGTATGAACAAACAGATACCATTTTTTTTTCTTTTACGTATTTCCTCAATTATACACATTCAAAGGCAACTCACTAATCATGTTTTTTATGTCTGCAGTGGATTGTCCCAAATCTTTGAGCATCTCTGAGCTCTGTGCTTTGAGAGACCTGAGGTTCATGGCAGTCAGGGGCGCCCTGGTCAGTGGCTGCGGTCAGTAATTCCCTGACCATAGCATAAACATAGCTACATTGTGCAGACACTGTGCAGACACAGGGCAGCCGTGGGCTGGAGGTTAGGGAACAGGCCCTGTGACCGGAAGGTTGCTGGTTTGATCCTCTCGGCTGACAGTGCATGACTGAAGTGGCCTTGAGCAAGTCACCTAACCCCCAATTGCTCCCCAGGTGCCATGGATAGGGCTGCCCACTGCTCTGGGCAAATGTGCTCACTGCTCCCTAGTGTGTGTGTTCACTAGTGCGCATGTATGTGGGTGTTTCACTGCACGGATGGGTTAAATGCAGAGGTCTAATTTCACAGTGTGCAAAACACAGTAATTGGGCATTAGGAACATTTTTATCTCAAAAGCATGCACATTGAATTGACATTCAGCATTATCAATCCATTTATTGCTTTACAATAAAATATCATTACTTTATAACCTGTGAACAGTTGTCAGTTGTCATACAGTGGGGCTAGAAGGTTTAAGAATGCTCTGAATTTATACATAAGTCTGAACCAAGATGTGATAATATCTTCATCAAAGTCATAACAACAGATAAAGAGAACCAAATAAAACAAATAACAGAAAGAAGTCTATATTTTTATTCATTTCTAAATGTCAATAGTGTATTCAGGGTCTGGCTATTGGGCTATAGCCACAGGTCTCTTTTTCAATAGTTTACCATAGATTCACTCAACATGGTGGGCTACTGTATGGTTTTCTGACATGATGTTTTACTTAATTTATCAGTCGGCCTTAACCATAGTTCATTACTGTGCAGCAGTTACCATGGTCAGAATACATGACCCCCCCCCCCCCCCCCCCCCCCCCCCTTTCCCTTTTTGTATTTCATAGATAAAAACATTGGATACATTGACATATTATTGACTATGTTGGTAGCCAGTAATCCAGTTTATGACTGTAATAATTCAGAGTCAACAAGTTTTCATGCAACTCAGTAATCAATTGATCAACTGAAAAAAATACTTTTAAAATCAAAAATACTTTGTAATTCAATATAAGAAAAACTCAGATAGAGTTACAGTTTGATAATATTGATTGCTTAATTATTAAAAAACAAATCACTACACAGAATAATCATGAGGAATCATCCATCCATCCATCCATTTTCTAAGCCGCTTCTCCGTCAGGGTCGCGGGGGGGTGCTGGAGCTTATCCCAGCAGTCTTCGGGCGGAAGGCAGGATACACCCTGGACAGGTCGCCAGTCCATCGCAGGGCAGACACACAGACACAGACACAGACAGTCACTCACACACTCACACCTAGGGGCAATTTAGCACGTCCAATTGGCCTGACTGCATGTCTTTGGACTGTGGGAGGAAACCGGAGAACCCGGAGGAAACCCATGCAGACACGGGGAGAACATGCAAACTCCACACAGAGAGGACCCTGCTCACCCAGCCGGGGAATCGAACCCAGGCCCTCCTCGCTGTGAGGCAACAGCGCTACCCACCACGCCACCATGCGGTACTGACAAATGTTTTTTTGTAAAATTAAAAATAATAATTAACATACTTTAAGTTTATAACATAGGAATCTGACTTGATTAAAATGCATATTTTAGTAGCTGAGATGTAAACATAGTTTACAAACCAAAGTGGTTTGATGTAATATGGTTCATTGTAGAGAGACTTACAGACTTAGAAGTCCTTACAGTGGTGGTGACAGGAACCAGGGGTCCCAATGTCTACCATGAATAGTCATATTATTTGGTATCCAAAACCAGAGAACACATCATCTGAAAATGTATAGGTAATGCTTACATAATGCTAAAACCAAATGGGTGCCTTGAAGATTCATGAAATGGATTAACTGGCTACCCAAGATCTAAAAGGTTGTGAACTCTGTTAACTAGTTAAGATCAATAAAGTCATGAACAGGATTACCTGACCGTTTGGGATAAATTCAGTCAATAACAGGATTAAGAGGCTATCTATGACCAACATAGTCATAAACTGGACTAACTACCTTTTTAAGGGATCAATACAGTCATGAACTAATTTAATTGATTATCCAAGATCAATACAGTCATGAACTAGATTAACTGACTATCCAGGATTAATACAGCCATTAACTGGGCTAACTAACTATCCTCAATCAATACTGCCTGTAGTGACATTAACTGGATATCAAGGATGAATAGCAGGATTACTTTGCCAGATGTAAATCTTGGATTAACACAGTCATTAAAAAGATTGCATGCAGGCTCCAGAACAAATATAGTCATGAACAATGTCCAGTTGACTATCCAGTATCAGCAGCTAATGGCTACCCAGGGCAAGCAGCTTATCAAGCTGTGCAAAGTACAATTAAGTTCACTAGTGTGCTAACTAGATAAGTTCTAGTTAGCTCATATGAAGATCAGTTAGGCACGTTGTTGAACACATCCTTAAAAACTGCACTCTTCTTAGTTTTACTGTTTGCTAAACATGACCCAACATGTGATTGATTATTATTGATTATTCCTAATAATAAGAAAGCATCAAACCTTTGGACGCCAAATATATCTTGACAGATCGACTTCCTTTAGTTTAGAGTAAAGGAAAACATGAGTGAATTTGATTTATCAGTAATTCATTCTTTTCAAATCACTCTGATTGACTTCCTTCTTCTTTTGTGTGAACTGTTCATTTGCATTTTCATCAGGGTGAAGAGGGTTGTGTCCTGCAAGAGAAAAGCACGTCACCTCACTGTAACCTCAGGAGTACGCAGGAGGCCATCAAAAAATACCAAAACATTGATGCGTTACCAGTTGCTCTGCACCAGCAGGAGGCACTGGTAAGAATAAAAAAAAAACAGCAAAGGCTGACAACGTCACAAATCATTGATTGGACAATAGTGGTGTATATCACAGAAAAGAAAAGAAATGATTATCCAGGATGAGGCATTATGAAAATCACGTCGTGCAGATCTTCACCCTGACTATGAGACACAGTGGTGGCAGTATCATGTTTTGCTGCCGTTGTATGATGATAGCTCACCATCACTGATAGAGCTTTGAATTTAAGACTCTATCAGAAAATTCTACCGTGGAATGTCAAGTTGTCTGTCAGTAACTTGATCCTCTACAGAAGATGGGTTTTGCAGCAAGAAAAGAACCCTGAACACGGCAGTCAGTATACCAAAGAATGGGTGAAGAAGATGAAACGTTGTGGTTTGGAAAGACCGAGTTAAAATCCAGACCCTAATACAACAGAAAGACTTTAAGCCTGGAGTTCATGCAGGAAGCCCACCAACATTACTGGGGAATGGGCCAAAATCTCTCCATGTCAATGTGCTGGACTGATCAGAAACGTTTGCTTGGTCATTCAAAGGTCACACCAGTTACTGATGTTCTTTTTACTTTTGCTAATAAAGAAATTTAACGTTGGATCACTTTGTTTAGTAACAGAACGGTGAACTATATAGTTGTTTGGGTTATTTGTTTTATTGACTTCTCTATAACATGAAGGTCTGATCATCTACAAATTCTTTCACAATCATGTCAGAGAGGGCAATATCCTTTTGTATACTGTAAAACTAACACCTACTTACGATGGTGTATACAATACAATACATGATACAATGTTTGAACAGCTTTACTGTTAAAAAGAAAAGAAAATGAAATGGTGTTTCATTCTTCATCACTGCTTTATATGGTTTGCGACTTGGGTCAAGTTGGCACGCTGGATTCCTCAGTGCGCTTCATTCTACCAGTCATAGCTGATACAGTTGTGACTGAATGGTCTAAAAAACAAAAATCAACATTTAAGGTATGAACAACTGGTCTCAAGTTAAAACGCACGATTAAACCCATGTCTATGTGACAAAAACTGTACGACCAAACCATAAACTACCTTCCATATTTCTGCTGTGGCTTCAGTGGTGAAATATAGCTGGCGCTCCTGTCTCCACAGTCCCTGCAGTTGTTGCTTAACAGCCTGAATATTCCTGTGAGCAAAACCACAGAATACAAACTAATGTAACGGGATGCTTTTTTTGGTTTTCTGTAATACTTCATGCAATTTATATTTAAAGTAACTTACTTATAATCAGGAGAGAAGATGCCAATTTCACCCCCATCAACTCGTGATAGCTGTGGCAGCCATTTTGTCAACACCGCCTGAATCCACAGAAGGGCGCTGATGAGATAACTGGAAGGAGTGAGATCAGATCGAAAGGGATTTCTTTTATGACAGCTAGTAAAGTTTGTATTGGGGTAATTCAGTGAATGGACTTACTCTTCATAATGACTTCTGAGAAGCTTTTTCACCAGAGGGAAAAAATCCACACAAAAGCCAACAGACACATAGGCACATTTAGCGTGAAGGCTAGGAAGACCAAATGGAGACATTTATGAATGTATTGCATCATTTAACATCAGTTTCGAAGTTACTTTGAATACCCACCTTTTGGTAAATACTGGTAGACAGTCAACAAGCACACTGAAATCCCGGATTCTGTGAAGATAAAATAATAAAACAATGCATAGTGTTCCAGGTTAACACTGCTAACGATTAACCATTTAGCAATGATTAAAAGTACAGTACTATGCAAAAATCAGAGACTCTCTTTCATTAGGTTAATTTCCATTAAAATGACCATAAAATACAAGTTATTCATTGGTAGAAAATGCAACCACTTTGTAAGACTAAACTTTGGAGCTGTTGCAAAATATCCTGGCCTATTTCTTTGAAGAACTGAAAATGAGTCTGACAGAAAGACTGCAAGCTGTAATAAAGGGTCCACACTAAATATAGAACATTTTGAGATTATATTTAGTTGGATAGGCTTTTGTTTAATTTTCTGTTAAATATTTGCTTTTTTCCCAATGCTGAAAAAATAATAATTTGCATGTAATGGCTGTTTTGACTAGAAATGAAATAAACTGAGGGAGGTTTTGACTTTTGCACAGTAATAGTACTGTCTGTTGCTGCTACAATTACTGTATAAGAAATGAAAGTAGCTCTCCGATATTTCTTCTCCAAAGCGTTACGGCTATGTTGAGCCTCAGATTCCGTCCGAAGAGAATTTCTGTCACTTGCTTGTGGTCCTTTGATATCTGTAAAAGTCCAGTACACTAGCTATATTAGGCACTTGATGGCCAGTGTAAAAAGTACTTGGGACTGAATTTGAACCTAGTTCTGTGGTGCGTAATATTTGACTTATACCTCTGAAAAGAAGTCACAGTATATGACGCTGTCTTCCTCCATCCTAATGTCCTGAGGCACACTGAGACGCAATTCACGGTGGCCTCCCTCTAGCATTTCTGCTTTGCCAGCCTTTTCACTGTCCTTGCTAAATGCATCAAATGTTTTGGCATTTATTGATGGCCTCCTGCGTACTCCTGAGGTCACAGTGAGGTGACGTGCTTTTCTCTTGCAGGACACAACCCTCTTCACCCTGATGAACATGCAAATGAACAGTTCTCACAAAAGAAGCAGAGTGTCAGTCACGTTTGTTAGCACTGAAACTTTAGGCTTCCAAAGACGCTCACCTCTTCTTATTCACCTCTTTCTTGTTTGTAAAACACATCTGTGAGAATGATGATAAAAAGACTCAAAAAAAAGATACAAACGCTGATTAAATGATTCATTATGGTTGGTAGACAGTCCAGGGTATCATAATATGAAATAGTGTGAAATGTCAACAGTGTACCTCTGTATGATTTACTGATGAGAGCCGAACTCTGTAGTTTTGTTCCTCACTGGCCAGGTTTTCTTCTGAGCTATCACTCCCTTCATAGTCAATATCTTCAGACGACACATCCATGAAAGCCATCCTGGTAAACAGGAGTCATACAATCAGCACATTTTCCCTTCCATGGTTTATTAGCTGTGATACTTTGGCTCATTGGGATTCTTTGCCATTTATTAAAAGAAGTCACATAACTACAGGTTCATTGGTGGCTCTGGATAGCAAATAAAAGCTGTGTGGAAGACATTGTGACTCCTGGTTCCTTTCACCACCACGATAAATAAATCATTACATTTCTCTGCAATCTAGCATTTCAAACCAAAACACTGTGAATGAACGACTTTGTTATGGCTTAAAATGAATTATGTGGAAAATCTCCTGTAAATAGCAGCTTCAGTCAGCATAGCGTAATTCTGCCACTGGGTGGCGCAAGTTTGTATTGTAACTATATTAAGATTATTTCTGTATTCCGGGTTTGTCAAACGCGACAGGGGCTTCCCAGCGATTCCAAAATAAACGGGAATATTACTGCCAAATGTTTGTAACAAAACCTGTTTTTGAATATTTTCACAAACCAAGTAATATGCACAACGAGTGAACCTGCGAGGTGATGTTTGTACGTGGAATTGAACTCCAGAGTCAGACAGTCTTATTCCCGAGGAGACTTTTTCACAAATCGAGCTCTGATTAATTAAACACATTCTCAAAGATTTTGATGGCATTAGTTTAAAAAAATCACCTACCAAAGTAAAAAAAAAAAAGCTTATATTTTATTTACTTTCACTTTCAGTGCTCGCGGTCTACACCCGCCACAACCGTGCAAAATAAGAGCCGTTTCATTAATCTAGGAGCTTGACTACTGAAGTCATAAGCTTTATTAGAAAGTAAAACCCTGATGTGTAATATTGGCGGATTTCTCGCTCTCGGGCGCCCTCTGGCGTTTCACAGTCATGTTTTCGTTTTGAGGGGAGAAACAGGAAGTGGCCAAACCTGCTTTAATACTACGCTACTCACCTGCCGACCTAACCTTAACCTCAGTAACCAAAACGAAGTCGTGGTACTGTTTTACTTAAAAATCATATAAAACACAAAACGTCCAGCACCACATCGAGCATTATACCATTCTCTCTCTCTCTCTCTCTCTCTCTCTCTCTCTCGGGGGCGGGTACTCATTGTTAATAATCTAGCTGCTGCTCTTTTATGGCTAGTGTAGATCCCCCACCTGGCCTTCTTTTACAAGTCCAGGCATTGTTGATTGACTTTTTTGGGACAAATTGCACTTGCTACCACAGGCTGTCCTCTATATGCCCAAGGAGGAAGGAGGACAAGGGCTGGTTCATTTGGCCAGCAGAACTGCTGCCTTCCGCCTCAAATTTGTCCAGAGACTGCTTAGTGGCCCAAAGGACTTGGTGTGGAGAGCGGTGGCCTGCAGTACTTTACACACTGCTAGAGGACTGGGACTGGACAGGGCCTTGTTTTTAATGGACACTAAGGTGTTGGACATTGTCGGCTTGCCGATGTTCTATCGTGGACTTTTTAGAGTTCTGTCCCTCTTTAGCATGTCCAAGATTGGCGACACCTCCTGTACTGGCTTCTGGAGGAACCTCTGGTCTATGGGGCTCGACTGGACATCACCAGAAAGACCTCTGCTGCGCTGGCCAGGGCTCTGATCTCCTCCGGTATCCAGACACTTCGTCAGCTGGTGGGGGTTGCAGGACCCGGGTTGGACGGCGTGGAGAACCTGGCGGTGCGATTGGGTGTGAGGTCCTGCCGTGTTGTGGCCCAGTTCCTGTGGTGCTGGAGGGCAGCACTGTCTTCTGAGGAACGTGTTCTGCTACAGGATTATGGTGCAGGGGTGCTTAGCCCTAATGAAGAGGATCCTTTCCCCAGAGTCCTCATCACCCCTGACCTACAGGACTGTCAGGGCCCCCTCCTGGACTGTGAGGACGACCGGGGTCTGGACCTGTCCTCAGTTTCGGGAAAAATGCTGTACAGGGCGTGTGTGAAATGTTTTAATAAGAAAAAACTCATGAACAGAGCTGATACGCCGTGGCGCGATGCTCTAGTTCTCAGTACCGATGTGAAGCCTAAATGGAGAGCACTCTATAAACCATTAACCAAAAAAGTGGCAGACCTGCAGTGGAGAATTTTACATGGTGGTGTTTCTGTAAATTCTTTTATCTCCATTTTAAATCCAGAGATCACTCAGGAATGTCCTTTTTGTTTTGAGAGGGAAACGGTGTTCCATGCTTTTATGCATTGTTTTAGGCTACATCCCCTTTTTACTCTGCTGAGTTGTTTTTTACAGCTCTTAATGTGATCTTTGCACCCCACACTTTTATTCTTGGCTTTAGATACGTCCAGAGAGAGAGGTTCAAGTGTCAGCTGCTGAATTTTGTTCTCGGGCAGGCTAAGATGGAGGTGTACATCACCCGTAAAAACCAAGTGGGACGAGCAGCTGACACTGACGTCACCAGAACCCCCTCTAGACTGGTCAGATCAAGAGTTTTAATTGACTTAATTGACTTGAATAGAGTGATTTGGAGACCTTTAAGTCTGTGTGGTGCTGTGGGGAGGCTGTGTGTTCAGCCTTAGAAGACCAGCTCTGCTTTGCACCATGTTTTATATGAAGCTTTTAAAGGTTCGCTCATTTATTTGCTTATTTATATCTTTGAAGTGACTTTCATGCACTGAACCATGACCTGGTGACAATAATGTCTGGTTAAAAGTCAAAAGTCTCTCTCTCTCTTTCTCTCTCTATCTCTTTGTCTTTCTCTCTCTCTCTTTCTCTCTCTCTCTCTTACTCTTTCTTTCTCTCTCTCTCTTGCTCTCTCTCTCCGTCTCTCTCTCTCTCTCTCTCTTACTCTTTCTCTCTGTCTCTCTATCTCTTAGTCTTTCTCTCTCTCTCTTACTCTTTCTTTCTCTCTCTCTCTGTCTCTCTTACTTTCTCTCTGTCTCTCTCTCTCTCTTACTCTTTCTCTCTCTCTCTCTCTATCTCTTAGTCTTTCTCTCTCTCTCCGTCTCTCTCTCTCTCTCTTTCTCTCTCTCTCTGTCGTCATCTGTTGTTCAAAATAAAAACAACCTCGTGCACGTGCTTCCTGCCCACACAGACCAAACACGGTAGTTAGTTCACTTGCACCGCTCCGCTCTCAGACACAGCGACACAGTCAGGTCGGTGATGGTGGCGAAAAGGGAGCCCATATCGAACACTTGCGTATACGGACTGACGCGTTCACAGTGCCTCTGCCTCAGTTTTTGTGGTATTTTAATATTTTCCAAAGTTAACAGCGGCATCACGACTCCAGCACTCCAGAGCTAGCTCTGCGCTAGTTAGTTAGCTGGCTAGCCAACCAACAGAGGTGAGTGGAAACAAAAGCTAGCTTTCACTCTGTCGTGTAACTTACTTACGTAGTATTTTGATGAGTAATGGTCAATAAAAGTAATATTAAGTAGCTATATTTGTTATCAATGGACCCCCCTCCCCTCCCTTAGCAAGCAGCTAGCGTGCTAACATCCAAACATCACATTGTAGCTCGTTGCCTTGTTTACGCTGTTTACTCTTCGGGCGGGTAGATTTACGAGTTTTAAACTTAAAGCCAAGAAAATGACTGACTTCATGCAGTCTCGCGTTTTTGACCCAGTAATAGGCTTTGGGCTTTCAGAAGAATATTTTTGATCAGAGTCAGGCATTTTAAAATACATTTCTGAATATACACACTTTAAATTATTAGGTACATCTAGGTAGCTGGCTTGTATTTGCGTTTACTGGCTGTTTTGTCACCACGTACCATATAGCTGCATTGTGTTGTCCTACAGTTACAGACTAGTGTGTTTCTTTGCGTAATTAGTTTGCCCTTCCCCGTTTATCAGTGGTCAGAGCTGGTGTAGTTTTGGTGGTGTATCATTCTCAGCACTGCAGTGACACTGGCATGGTAGTCACATGTTTGTGTGTGTGTAGGTGTGTATGCTAGATGACACACTGAGGTGTTGCTGGACTGAAAATAGTCTGCTGACCAAAAATATCCAGCCAGCAGTATACTGTGGGCAGTGTCCTGTGATCACTGAGGAGGCATTAGAGGGTGACTAACACAAATTGTGCAGACACAATTCTTCCTGTTAATGTTCGGGACTCAGTCTAGGCTAAAAATTTACTTGTATAGTCAAGCCTTCAGTAAATAGTCTTCCCTGTCAGATCTAGACCTGACAGAGTCTCTGCTGCTCTGTTAAGACTGTAATCTGTGATCAGTCACTCTTTACAGAACTGACTCTGTATTTTTCTTTACTTTCTTTGCTGAGTTGAACAGCTGCCCATCCTGTGCGTCTGATGCTGTCGCCTCTTCTGCCTTGATCGGGTGACATTGCTCACCAGCCTTCTGGACCGGCTTGACCACCACTGAGCTTCTTGCTGTACAACGCTGTGCAATCCTCACCCTCAGATGCTGCTGCTGTCGCTGTATAATCATAAGCTAATCTAATTAACCCCTGCCCCACCGGCTTTTCCCATTTTGTACTATAATACTTTATACTAACAATGTTTGTTATCTGGTGTCGACCAGAGGAGGATGAGCCTTCTGAGTCTCGGTTCCTCTCAAGGTTTCTTCCTCTTTTAAGGAGTTTTATCTTGCCACTGTCGTGCTCATGGGGGCTTGGACCTGGATTTCTCTTTTTCGTTCTGTAATATTGATTGTTCTATAAAGCAGCTTTGTGACAACACCTGTTGTAAAAAAAAGTGCTATGTAAATAAACTTTGCTTGCTTGCTTGCATGATTTAGTCTGATTTTAAACCTACAAGGTGTTCCATCAAGGTAAATGGGTCTGCTAGAGTGAACATACGTGGATACAGTACTTAAAACTCCAGCTCTACTAACATCTCCAACTCTACTAACATGCTACCACCACATCAGGGTCACTACAGTACTGAGAATGATGCATGATCCATTGTCCTATGAGAGTCCTGACCATTGATGAGTGGGGTAACTAACGACTAACAGATTATGCAGAGAAATCAACAGACTACAGTTTGCAATTGTAAAACTACAACATCCACCTGTACAGCTAATGGAGCTGATAAAAAGGATGAGAGTGTATAGACAAGGTAGGTGTACTGAATGAAACGGCCAGTGTGTGCATATATAGCAGTATATTTTGAGTAGTTAGCAAACTTTCTGTGGATTTTAATGAGCAAGCCAGTAAACTTCCTGTGGATTTTAAAGGGCAAGCTGACCTTGCACTACTCAACAGATGGCACTTTGTGATCCGCAGAACTCTTGACAGTGCTCTCCAACAGCATTAAGCTGGTTGATTTGAGGAATATGATCTTACAGTCAATGCAAACAGGTAATGCAACAATCTGCAGTTTTCATCTTTTCATAATACCCTATATGTGCAAATAAACATCCAGAATAGACAAGAGGTAGACTTTGTTTACTTTTTGCCATATAGCAGCACTTTTTTGCTTCATCATGCTGGTTCACTTTCACAAGAAGTGAAAAATGAGGTGACTTTGTGGAAGAGCAGAGTTCACACAGCTTTTAAAAAGTCATATGTTACTGTCATTTATATGGGATTGTGATCATGTGGCATCAGTGATGTTGTACAGCAGGTCATGTGTTTGTGGTCACTTTTTAACAAGCACAAGTAAAAATACTTTCTCTGTATTGTTCTGTTGCCCAGCAGTGTGAGACAGGAAAAGGAGAAGAGAGGAGAGCATGGCTCCTGTGGTTTATTTATTTTTTCTTTTCTGTGGCCTGATGCCTTTGGCGTTATGTGTGCCTTCTATTGGATCTCAGCCTGAGCAGGTGCACATATCTTATCCGGGTAAGAGCAGACTCTCAATTTGTTATTGGTCTTATGTTTCTTGAAGTTTCGGTGGTGTGCAAGCATATATGTAGGCTTGTACTCAACTGGATAACAAGCTGATTAGTCATTTTACAGTGTATGGAATGTTCAGCTCTCCTCTATGGAAAGATTATTTTCACTAGAATTATTCCTCTCATTGAGTTGCACAGTATTTTTCATATATATCATGCTATCTCAGCATCAAATGATATTTGATGACAGTATCTTTGGACTGTTTTGTTTTATTTATTTTTTATTTTTTTGTAACTATTACACCAACGTGAATCTCACGCAGTATTGTAAATGTTAAGCACATAGAAATCAGATTTTCAGAAAGGAACCTTACTTTTTACTTTTGTATGCAAACATTTGGGTGTCCCTGGTCATGTTATGTATGTTTTGTTGATTTTCAAGGTGAAAATAAGCACATTTAAATTTAACATATTTGGAAGAAAACAATCCTAAAATGTGGTCTGTGCAGAAGGTATAATTGTGTGTTAAAATGAGTGAATAAATAGAAGTTGTACACTAAAATTAGCTAACAAACGTCATCTTTACATTTGCTCCCTGTAGATGATCAACAGTAGAAAATTGATTTGACTGTGCTATTCAAAATTTAGCTGTATGTTTTCAACTGTTCTTTCAAAACAATCTGCAGTTATTGTTCAAAAATCTTTGACAATAAAAATAAAAGATATTGTTCAAATATCAAATGCAGAGCAGAGGCTTTTTATGGCCCAGCTGCAGTGCACGCAATAAAGCAAAAGGAGGACATACAAGATACTAAGAAGTCAAAAGCTCAAAGATTCTTTCTTTCACTCAGTTGTTTTACACAGATCTGCAGATGGTACTTCTTGCATGTTATGATGTTAATTAATTTAGCATTTGTTAGGTATTTGCAGACACCGTTATACAGAGCCGGTAATAAAGCATTCCATCAGTAGATGGCACAATAACACAAGCACTTCAAAGTGCTGCTAAAAACCATAACCTATGGGCTTTACCAAGCTTGTTCTACTGCAACTGTAAACTTACAAACACAAGCACAGAAACAAGCTCTCAGCAGGACCCGCTGGTCAAAAGTTTGGGTACATGTACCGGAAACCAGCGTTTGGATTATTATCTGTGCTTTAAACTGTGTTGTCTAAATCACTGCATACCATATGTGTTTTTTATATAAACACAAAGAAAATCATTTTGTTGAATTGTGTGCAAAAAAAATGAATAAATTAAAATGAAATGTTTACATAAATACTCCCTGAAAGTAAGTAGATTTGAGTCAGATTTTCTTGATTTTGAAATGCCAAAAAAAGGCAGACAGATAAATAATAGTGATATTCACATATTGTCCCTACGGCAATATATAGTCTGCTATACGTAAAACTGCCTGTTTGTGATTGTCTAGTAGTATTGCTTTTTTTTAAACACTGATTGTGTCAATTTTTTCTTTCTCTTGCATTTTTTTCTGTCATGCAGTGTCAGTTGATTTAAGAAGAAATGAGAATGTTGTTGATTTCAATTGTTTGTGAACCTGAAAAGGAAAGTCTGCTTTTATCTGTTGGAAAAAAATGTCTTGTTTAGTTACTAAGCTGCTTCAACCTTGGTCAGCTTATAAGTATTTTGGATGTGATGTTTCTTCCCCCCACAGGTGTAAGAGGTTCAATGGTGATCACCTGGACAACGTTCAACGAGACAGACAGTATGGTGGAGTACAATCTATGGGGCGGAAAGCTTTTTACTCAGACCGCTAAGGGAAACTCTGCTGTGTTTGTTGATGAAGGGCCAGAGATGAGGAAAATGTACATTCACAGAGTCACCCTGTCAGACCTGAGATCTGGGGCTACATATGGTAAGCATACCTTCAACCACAGTAGTGACATGGACCACATTTCAGTCAGTGAAAATACTGTTTATGTCTCACTTGAGCAAGTGTCAAAATATGTCGGATTAGGCGGATGATCTTAAAAAGGGTTGTTTACGAAGGGAACTAAAAAAAGCAGGTAGGGAAGTAATCAGTGCTGGACAGTAACTAAGTAAATGTAATTCGTTACTATACTTTGTAGTTTTTTCGTGTATCTGTACTTAAGTATTTCCATTTTGGGCGACTTTTTACTTTCACTCCACTACATTTCAAAGTCTAATATCTGACTTTTTACTCCACTACATTTTGAGAAATCTGTTGTTCCTTTTGGTTTTTGTGTGTATAAAAACGTAACATGTCAAAACAAAAGAAGTGCAAAGCAAGAACACCAATCAGGGCACAGCGGTCACTTTGTTATGAGCTTGTTTTGACCTGTTGGTCATACCAACCCAGTGCAGCACACGGTTCAACGTCAGTGCTGCAGCGTAAAAATTTGGGAGCACATATGTCCACCTAAATGATGGAACTAACCTAACGTTGTGTAAATTGACCACAATATAGAAATATGTCCACATATGCAGTTGTGACTTTTTTTTCTGAATTCATACAAACACTTTCATTTTATAGTAAATTAGTTTCGGTTAGTTTATGTTTATGAACAGAGACCTACAGATTAATACAGTAAAGGAAAACTTATTTGTGATCCTGAGTTTAAAGCAAGTTTTTATTAAACTTGTAACTAATTTACAAAGTAATCTTAAACTGAAACTTTGCTTGTTTGTAAAAAGTGATTTTAGAGCCACTCGGTTCTCCTTGATGGAAACTGTTTACCTTCAGTGTTTTGTGCTTATGATCATTTTAATAGACATCAGCGTCACTAATTAATGACATTCTGTTAAAAGACTGGTTGACCAAGAGAGACGCTGGAGTATTTTCACCTGAAATGAGTTCAAGAAGCGAGTCTTGTTACAAAAATGATAACAGGACATTAGAATCATAATTAATCTTTTAGTACTTTTACTTTTGATGCTTATGTACATTTGAAGCCAAATACTTGTACTTTTACTCAAGTTGAGGTCTAAAGTAAGGACTTACATTTACTGGAGTAACATTTTACCATGGGTATCTCTACTTTAACTCAATGATTTGTGATTTGTGTACTTCGTCCACCTCTGGAAATAATTTTTATATCCATTATAAAAGGCTTATGTTAACAGTTTCTTACAGTTCAATGAACTAATGAATTAGACATTTTCTGAGCACTCATGCACATTTTCTAAGCTGCTTCTCCCTCAGGGTTGCGAGGGGGTGCTGGAGCCTATCATTGGGTGGAAGGCAGGAAACACCCTGGGCAGGTATTTTCTGAGCATATTATTGTAATTTTATATGCATGTGTGTTTGTCTTACAGTCTATCACTGTGGCAGTGAGGCCGGCTGGAGTGATCTTTTCTTCTTTACTGCTCTAAATGAGAGCACAAGTTTTAGCCCAAAATTTGCTTTGTTTGGCGATATGGGCAATGAGAACCCCCAGTCACTTGCCCGACTGCAGAAAGAGACCCAGGCTGGGATGTATGACGTTATCCTGCACATTGGTAAGACTTGTAGCAGTGAAATTACTTTCATCAGAAAAAAAACGTAAAAAAAATATATAAGGGGGAGTAGCGCACAAACTCACCCAGGGGAAATGTAATATGAATGTTTTAAGTAGTTAAACAGGTTCAAGTAGAACATGCTTTTAGTCACATTCTTGTATCCCCATTGCAGTATCATCTGAAAATTCTGACAGCATTCAGATATTTCTTAAGATTTTGCTTATTGACTGTTTTGTATCATACGAGTAACTTTTTTTTCTCTAATGTACATTTTTTTTCTCATTACTAAGTTAAGCATTCTCATCTATTTCATTTGAATCACCTTCTGTGTGGTTGTTTTATTGCACCTTTTTGAGGTATGTAGAAAGCTCACAGTGACAGCTAGCCAGGCTAAAATACAGCCTCCATATGGTGGGATTAGCTTAACACAGTGTTACAACTAAGTTCCCCAAGGGATGGAATGAGAGAAGTTCCACAGAAATTCAAGCAATCAAGTTTTTATGCACACCTTATCAGAAATGTAATAAAATAAATGTCAGATTTATGATGCTGATATATGCAGTTCATTTTGTGATAAAGAATAAATTTGCCATGTTAAACACAGTCATATTCATTATATGTTTATTGTATATAGGCTGCAAAGCTCTAGAATGCTTCTGGCCCAAGCAATACAGAGCTGTATTTCAGTACAGAGCTGTAATACAGTCGTGTTTTTCATTAATTTACCAGATTTTTTGGCAAATGTGACAACTAACCCCTCTGTCTGTTACAGTTAACCTGCCCATGTGGTTAGTTTTAACGTTTGCATTCACTCTGCTTTCAGCTGAATTGTTTACAGATGGTAGATCCTGGAAACAAAGCTTTCAGTTGTAGCAGAGTTTTGTGGGTTATTGAATAAAACATGTTAATCTTGATCACAAACATTTAAAATGATTAAGCAAAATGTGTTAGGCTGTACTCTGCTCTCTCCTACTGGCAGTCAAAAAGAATAGTTGAAACATTGTTTTAAACTGAACGATTGCTCATTCAAATACATGCAAATAAAGGGAGAAAATCTAATTCTTTTGCTTTTCCTCCATCGTGTGAACATTTATTAAACATTAGTGTGTAACATGCATTGCAGCAACTTCTACCAGAGTATTTCTGTTCACTCACTTGAAATGTGCTCACAATAACGGGCCAAATTCCATCAGCGCAATATAGCGCCCTCTGCTGACTTCTAAACTGTCAGGCAGTCTAGCAGACTGTTGTTGGTAGTGAGGTCAAATTATGTGCGAAGCATGTGCTGATTAGTTACATTACCTGAACTGCCGTACATCACAAGCCTGCAACATCTTTGATCTGTCACCACACAACCTCACTACATGAATCATTTTTATCTTTAAAAGGAAGAGTTTACAAGGGTTTTCAAGATTTCTGGAAGTGTAGCCCGTATGTGATGAAACGAGCGATCCATTTTCCACGCTAGAGCTGAGTTTGTTTGTTAATGAACATCTGTTAATCACAGTTATAAACTTTTTGTTCTGTGTTTGATTTGTAGGGGACTTTGCGTACGATATGCATGAGGTAAAGTTGCTATTTTTTTTATTTGTTTTCATGAATTCTGCTGTAATGTTTGCCTCTTGCTTTGTTTACATGTCAGATTAGATTTGTTCCCTTATTATTTCCCTAAAAAGTCTTTTTGAGGTGGCTCACATAGTTCAGCTCTGTGCAAACTGGTAGCTTGTCTGAGCAAACAAACCCAGTCAGAATTACCAAAGGCACATGATGCTCATTTTAATGGTCAGATTGTGTGGTAACAGTTAAAGCCCGATTACAATAATAATAATTCATTTGGACGGTCCGCAGTAGATGCTTTGGAGATATTCAGTTTATTTATTAACTGTCAACTAAATAGCTGTTAAATGCAACTGAACTTGAAGTTGCATGTAAAAGATTCTGTTAAATCTGTCCCCTAACCTAATTGTTGTTTATAATCAACTATCACCAACAGGTTTGTTATAAGTATCTGTAGATCATCTATAGGGGACCAAAAAGTGTGACCTCTTAATCATCTTAAAATCTTAGATCTAGTCTAAATTTAAACTCTTACTGAGTCACTGATGCTCAATTTGAAATGCATGTGCATCAATAATTGTTGCATGAGATAAGCAGCAGGTGGTGTTTTGTTAAATGTTGTCCTTATGCTGTACAAACACTAGCAATATCAGGCTAACAAATGCATTAATTTAAACACATTTACACAAGAAAATAATGACCTAATATCTGATGAAATAACACAGCGGCAAGATTACGCATGTTAGCTAGCACTAAAGCTGCAATGCTAGCACACTAATAGCATGTATAGTGAGAGCTTCAGAACATGTGGTTTTGTTTGTACTTTTACACCCTGAAGTGAAAATGTACATTTTATTGTACTCCACACACAATTTTGGGTAAGTGTGGACATTTGTGAGTAGAATTCATCTTCAAGTTAGATAGATGTGTTACTTGTTATTATGAGAGTGATCTACTTACTTAAATCTGTCTTTATGGATTTATTCACAACATTGTAGTAGACACACTGTGTCTTAGTTATCAAATGAGTTAACAAAGAATATTGATGATGATGGTGGTGATGATAGTTATTATTCAAAATTATGATAGAAAAAGTATGTGACAAATGCTGTGTAGCTGATGGCAGTCCAGCAAAACTAGGCTTGCCTAGTCTTGTATACTTGTATTAGTGTAAAATGTAGATATTTGTAATTGAAGGATTGTTGGATATGTTTAACAGGCTAGCCTGATTTAAATGTTATTTAGAAGCTATGTTTAGGCTAGCTGTCACTGAGAAATGTTGCCTAGAATCACTGCTAGTGGAGCTAGAAAGCACTGCTTGACATGCGCCAAGCCACCATCAATGTGTTCCAAGTAATTTATTATCATCAAAAGTGATGATGCCATGTTGGCCAGTAAAAAATAGGTCATGAACCCTTGTCCTAAACAAAAATGTAGTGTGATCACACATGCTTTTTTCATGCAACTAATATCCAGATAGTCCATTCTCCAAATAAGATATGCCGTGTTGCTAACCTTCATGTGATGAGATGCCTTTTTCCCTTTAAGGGAATAAAGTTGCCCTGGTCATGATCAGAAAACCGCAAAGGTCTAAACACCGCAGTACATCCAGTTCTGTGAACAGCACCATTCCACCACTCCCCAGATGTTCTAACTAGAAAAACAGAACAGGAGCTGTCAGAAAACTCGTTAAGGGCCCTAAAACTCTGCAGCTCACCATAGTTTGTGCTGTTTTTATCCCACAATTGCCCTCATTATATTTGTCAGGATGGCTGGTTCAGATTTCATCAAGGCACTTTTTTCCCCTTTTTTCTATAATGATAGGGCATCTGGATAAGTTGCTTGGAAAATTGATTTAGCTTAATGGCAGCCCTAGCTTTTAGGGCCTTCTCTCTTGACTGCACTTAACTTGCTTTCTGTCATTACTGAGGTTTCTCTGTCAGGCTTGCCGACAGTTTGGTCTTTGCCATTCCCCTTAAGAAAAAGAGCATTAGCCAAATTTATGGCTTATACTACTATCATTAATGAGTGTAGCAGCATTTAGACTGTCAGACTTCCTTAACACAGATTATAGTATTTAGTGAATTTCAAGACGTTATGGATCCACTGTTTTATTTTCTTTGCCATATTGTAAGTAATGTGTTCACTCGTAGTGTAGTCTCTTGGTACTGTTTTATGTTATGTGTGTCTGTGTAAGTGTGTCTTTACGTCTGTTCCTGTGTGTTTCAGGACAATGGCAGAATTGGGGATGAGTTCATGAAACAGATTGAATCTATTGCTGCCTATGTGCCTTATATGACCTGCCCTGGTAATCATGAGTGGGCCTAGTGAGTATTATAGACAATCTTTTGTTGTTGATGCAGATCTAAGCAGGATGTGCAGATGTGATTGAGTTTTTGAAGACAATTTTTGCTATTACCAGTTATTTTCATTGACTGACTTTGAAACCCTTCAGCATTTGAAAGATGTAGCGCTAACTATCCCATGCCCTTTTGTTGCATTCACTGACCTCAGTAGAGGTTATAGAGGGGGGAAATATGATGTACACTCTTACAAAAGATGCCACAAAGGGTCCTAAGAGTGGTGCTATAGAAGAGTGGTCACAAACTCTGGTCTTGGCATATACTTTCCTGTGAACTGCAGTTTGAGTTTTACCACATTTGCTCCAGCTAATTAACTTCCAAAGTCCTTGATTGACTGGATAAGATGTATTGGTGTAGGTATGGGGATCATGCAGCATGTTGTATGCAGGCTGGAGCTGAAGTCAGCAGGAATTAAGTAGACCTGGGGTAGACCTTAAGTAGACTCCAAGAGGAGTGGGGGTTGTGCTGAAGAACTATATTTGGTTTCATAAAAAACCATGCTTGAAAAAGAGATTTGTGAGTGTGAAGAGTCTTTTAAAGGGTCCATATCCTAAATTGTTTTGTATTTTATTTCCTCCCTAAGGTCTCCTTACAACTTTTCTTTGGTTTACGTTCCCAAGCAGTCCTAATTCATTTTTAGATGCCCATTTCCAAATTTACTTGATCCCTTAGGATTAAACAGGCTGTTTATGGTATGTTCACATCATGGCAAATAGGTTTTGAATGCATCTTGTCAATTCACTTTTCACAGAGTGAAACTTTAGTTTGAATGGGTGGTGCTAAACTGCTGTAGGCTAAATAGGTGGATATGACAGTGCATTCTTTTTGTGACTTCACAAAAACAATGAATTGAACATGAGCTGTTTTCACAGACTTATTTACATATATGGACTGAGGAGTTTACATATTTTTACATATTATGTCAAACATGTTTATTGAAAAAAGTGACAAGATTTCAGTTTTTTGTTATATGGGCCCTTTAAGACGTTAAAGAACCTTTTGTCTAGACACTAGACAAGGGGCAGTCATGAGCCTGAGGTTAGGGATCTGGCCCTGTGACCGGAAGGTTGCCGGTTCGATCCCCAGAGCCGACAGTCCATGACTGAGGTGTCCTTGAGCAAGACACCTAACCCCCAACTGCTCCCCGGGCGCCGTGGATAGGGCTGCCCACTGCTCCGGGCAAGTGTGCTCACTGCCCCCTAGTGTGTGTGTTCACTAGTGTGTATGTGGTGTTTCACTTCACGGATGGGTTAAATGCAGAGGTGGAATTTCCCCAGTTGTGGGATCAAAAAAGTATCACTTACTTACTTACTTTACACAGTGTAATGCACCTCCATGCCAATATAAGACTCATTACATTATGTGGAGGTTCTTTAAACTTTTAAAAGGTTTTTCACTCTCACCCTGTTTACAAAAACAGTCTTTAAAGAACCATCCACTGGAAGGTGTTTTATTGAAATCCAATGGTTTTTCTATGGCAGTGCAAAAGAAGCCTTTTTGGCACTTTTTTGTGAGGCATCAGGATAAATTATACCTGACGAATATTATAAATCATAATGAAACGTTTTCAATAACATATATAGTGAAATCATAGTTTCTATTCTTGATGCAGTCTAGTTTTATGTTGAAAAGTCTGTGTTGTGATAGTGTTATTTATTTTAATTTAATGAGGAAGTGTGAGGACAGATGATTCGTCAACTATTAGTTAAAAATCAGGCTTTTTGGTCCCCAAAGAAAATCTTTGGTCTGGGACAGCACTGCATTTACCATATAGTTAATACAGTCAAGAAGGTATTTTTATTCAAGTTTTCTGTCATTAATCTCAAGAGAGAAAACTCTCAGGGCTTTTGCGTTGATGTGATGACATGGCCTCTGAAATACTTTTTCTTTGGATAAACAGTTAGTCTAGTGTCTAGACAATATCTTTTTTAGATCTGGCCCAATTCTCCCCATCCTCTATTTTAGCTGCATTCCTGTCCTCTCATCTCCCAATTGGTCTGTCATTAAAACAGTTTTTGGCAGAGCTTAAATGTGTATTTCATAAACATACAAGAAATTGTCGGCCTAAACTCTGACTTTCTCATGGACTGCTGCTACTGTCTGGAGGGAGAGGAGAGGAAAAACATCTTAGTCAGTGGAGATTCAGAACATTATCAGGAAGATTTGCTTTGCTTTTGACTACAATTATGAATCATTTTGAGATCATGGCTAAATAAACTAAATAAAGAGTTGCTCACAATATAACCGGTGTGAATAGACGCTATGGGAGTTGGTTAGTTTCATTCCATTTCAACACCAAGAGCGCAATGGCAATAACTGGAGCTGAACACAGTAGCTCTTCTTTTTCGTCTTCTTCTTCTTCTTCTTCTTCAATTTAAAATTTTATGTATTTTTTTTGGGGGGGGGGGGGGGGGTGTCTTTGAACTCTCTTAGGATGCTGTGATGTTTTTCTGCTGTCTATAGTGTGCCAAAGAATCCTAACTTACGATCCGGGTAATCAGCAATAAGTGCAACATTACATTTACATCAATGGAAAATTTAAGCTTAATTTCTCTTTCTCTTTTGTGAAACCACCAGAACAGTTGAATTTACAAACGTTCATAAATATCTACTATTAATAACAAGACAACTGCTTTTCACCTCTCGTGTAAGATCCAGAGCCTGTTTGGCCTGGCACGGAACCAATGATCAAATCAGTTTTTATTCGAATTTGCCAACTGTAATGCTAATGTAGCTACTGCGGTAGCTAATGTGACAGCATGCAAGTTCACTTCCTAGGACAGCTGGGTTATTAAAATGCAGGTTTACTGCCAGTGGCTGCACTAGCAAAAGAATCAGATGATGATGACCGACAAAAATTAATTAGAGAGATATAAAATATAGAATTCATGTAGTTGCATAATTTTGAGAAACATGTGATGTTCTTACAGGCATGTCATCAGTTTCCACAGCAAGCAGACAGAAGTATTCACCACTAATATAGTATGATGATCTTTTATGATCCCAGTTAGAAATACGCAGGGATGATTAACCCTTGCCTGATAAAGATCAGTCAGTGGGATCAAAAGATAAAAGTCCTTCATCTGCTTGACAATATTTTGAAAAGTGAGAATAACTCCACATCATTCCTTGGTTTGATTTTTAAAAATTGTCATGGCAAAAAAAAAATGCATCACAGTTTTTGGTACTGAAGGATGCTTGTAATGCTGTTGTGAGGCTATGATGCTTGTGATGCTATACTTCTGGCATGTTTCTATAATTCTGGCCACAAATTCTTAATTTTGGTTACAAGATTCATTGGGTTGGTGGCCCAAGGGGCCAGAACAAATTTGTATCTGTCTACCTCCGGGTTGGGATGTGGGAACATCTATTGGACATCTGCTGTGCTGCAAGGGGGAAGCATACAGGCCCACCTCTCCTTTAGCTGTCCTTTCACAATGCTTCTCCATTTGAATCTGTTTAATGTACTCTTGTTCAGCAGATTTTGGCTTAAGGTCTACAAATGGTGCATCTCTATTCCTCAGCAAAAGCATTTTTGTGCTTTTGTTTGTGGACAAAGCTGCAGATGTTCATGCAGTGCTCATTTTATTTTATTGTTCTTGACTATATACTGACTTGATCTAGGGTTCTTAGTTGAAAACGTATTTCCTTTCTGACCTTGTCCCCTGTACCTTTGGCCACTGACCTGAACACTCTTGTCAATTACTATAACCAGACACTTGTCTCCCTAACCCCTCAATGGCTGAAATCAATTAGTCTGTCCATAATTTTGAACTTTCTAAGGTCTTTTTTTCTTTGGTGTTTGCATTGGTGTTTGCAACTCTTACAGCCATATCTCAGAGAGAGAAAACTGCTGCTCATTTTTATGACCAAAATAAAATTTTGGCAAAAATAAATAGTATCTCTGCATCATTCCTAGAAAGTCGTTTATATTTTAGATTTAAGTCCAACTAAAATATTCAACAAGCAGGTTGGCATGTGTTTGGCTAGGCCAGGAGCATACCTCTGACTGATTGAAAGAGCAGATACTGGGTGTTTATCACACACTCAAAGGTGTTTGGAGAGGTCAGTTGACATACCAGCAATATATTATTCTCCCTCTTTTTTCCAGCAACTTCTCACACTACAGGAGCCGCTTCACCATGCCAGGACAGACAGAGAATCTGTGGTACAGGTAGGAGCTTCGGTTACCAACTCACTCCTTCTGTCCATCAGCTGCCTGTTTATGTCCAGAACAAATGTTCTCCTCCAAAAGTTACATAAGACTGAGTGTTGTCTCCAAACCAAATACCAAAGACCTGACAAACCAACGCAGTCACGCTCTACCTCAAGCTCTGCCTCATCTCCACCATGCATGAGAGGAAGACAACAGAAAAGTGTCTGTTCTGCGGTAATGGATTTTAGACTGCAAAGTAGTAAGATGATCTGCTGCCAGACTGCAGGCCTAAAGTCACGTCTTCCTGTTTAGAGCAAGCGAGCACCTCTGAGGTCTCGTCCATCACGTGTGCTGGTCAGCCGGCCACTGTGGTATGAAAGGAATGGAAGTGTCAAATCAGTCTCCACCAGCGTTCCATTTAGTCTAAAGGATTACAAAATCCTTCCTGGGAAGAGTATTTGAAAACTTTTCATTTTAATTGCTATCATTCCATACACGAGTCGAACGTAAGCATCTTTGCTCTGAATATTACACTGACTAAACCTGATTTCTTGTGGACTGCCAGGAGCATCAGACATTTGTTTATTTCTTGGTGGGTACAGTGCTATCTTTGATCTGCTCAGTCCAAACAGATTTTGGAGTAGATGCAGATTTTTGAATCTTTGGTCCTTGTTATTCATTTTCATTTTCCATTTTAGTTAAAACATAATAGCCTGTCCAGCTTTGTGTTTGGCTTCAGCTACATTCTGGCAAGGCTCTGACTCTTTCAGATGGCTCTGATCAAAAGTCCTCATGCGATAAAGTTATGTAACTGATTGAAATGCAAGAGCCAGTAAAATCAGTCTCAACAATAGTTACATCTTTTTTCTGCTAACTGATGTGCAGCATTAGAGCTTCTGAGACCATTCAGCCTTAAATACTATGACCCTCCTTAATACCAAGAAATAATCTACCTGCACAAATATCTTGTTTGAAGCATATTAAGCACATTTATCATATTCCAAGCAAAATCAGTGAATTATATTCTACCTCTCAATTCAAGCTTCTTAGCTTCACTAAGCCTTATACTTTTTGCTCTTGGGAGACTGGAAAGATTGCTGAGGTTTAGCTTTAATGACATAGGAGCAGACATTTCCAGCTGTTCTCTGGAACAGCTTTTCCTGGATAATCACTTGTAAAAAAAAATGGAGATAGTTATAGCTATAGTAACAATGTGCTTGTTTGTTTTAAGGCATTTATGCTCCCTGCTGCATTTTGGAAATAGTTAAACGTGTTTATGTATGCATGTCTGTCTGTAGCTGGAACATAGGGTCAGCACACGTCATCTCCTTCTCTACTGAGGTCTACTTCTACCTTGATTATGGCTTGGATCTCCTCTTCAAACAGTACAAGTGGCTAAAGAGTGACCTGGAGGTATATATTTACATCAGAACACAGAGATTTGGTCACATTTTAGTTCATTCATTATAAAATGTTTAAGTTGTGATATTGTTGCATTTTAGTTTAAGGTTCATGTATATATAAAATTACATATACTGTATGTTAGACATCTAATTGCCCAAATATAAATCACAGTACTTCTGTGTGTTTGAGCAGGAAGCAAACAAACCAGAGAACAGAGCAGTACGACCCTGGATCATCACCATGGCACACAGACCCATGTACTGTTCTGATGATGATAATGATGACTGCACAAAGTTTGAGAGTTATGTAAGGATCTTTTCGAGTCTCAAGGCTGGATGTTTGGAGGGCTTATTTGATTGTTTTAATGATTGCCTGAATGCATATTTCCCCTATGTATTGTCATGAGGAACGAGCCACAATTCACACTTTTAAATCAGACGTGGCCTTAAATCATGTGAAATTTGTCTGTGGGCTATTCGTTTATCAAGGGTATCAGTCTAGTGTGTCAATAGTAGGTAGTAATAGTAAAGGAGGCCTTTGTGCTGTTTTTTTCCAGGATGTTACAAAAAAGAAGTCACGGTAAACTAGTCCCAGATACTCAGCATTCTAATCATGTACAGTACTGTGCATAAATCAGAGACTGCCCTTCAATGATTTAGTTTCCTGTCACAACAGCTATAAATTAGTTCTTCATTTTTTAGACATTTGTAGAAAGATTAGAAGTAAGGTAATCCACTTGCATAAGGAAAGGGAAAGTTAAAATTGTTAAATGAAAAAATCAAGCTGTGCTCTTGCTTCCGATTTGAAAAAAATCCCCAGGTCTTTCTGTTTATTCTTCCACTGTGAGAACACAACACACCACTATGGGTTTAAAAGGATGTGTAGCTGTCAAGAAGCCGGTGGCAAGGAAAAGAAATAGACAAAGAAAATTTGCAGATCAAAAGAGAAGCTGCTGGTGTTCTCACAACAATGCCGCCCCAGAGTCCAGACCTCAAGATCCATTGAATGCTTTTAGAATTACTAGGATCCTAGAAGCAGAAAATGCAACCATAAAGCTAAAATTTGGAGGTGTGCAAAAATATCCCTGTTTATTTTTGTGACAGTAAGTCTCCTGAAAAGAATGGAAGCTGTGATAACAGCAAAAAGGATGGATACATTAAATGCTTAAAAAAAGATATTCTATTTAGTTGTTGAGGCCTCTGAGTAATTTTCATTTAAATATATTTCCTGCACGTAATATCTGTTTTGACTAGAAATTAAATAAATGAAGGCTGGTCAGTAGGTGTAGTATTGTAGATGATTCGGTTCTGTCATCTTTGTTGCAACCAGTATTTCATCCAAAGCCTGACAGGATTCATGGGTTAGAGAGGAAAGGAAAGGGGTCTGTAAGGGCAGAAGGTTTGCTGCTTTGGTGCCAGACTTTGCTCCTTGTTGCCCACACTGGTCTAATTAAATCATAAATCCACGCTCTTATTACCTGTCCTTATTACTGCGTAATAGTGATTGCATGCCTCCTAAATTCACAATTGGAAAAAGATGCCCCAAGAACTTAAACCTTTTCTAATTATGCTCCAATGTCTCAGCAGCTTTTGCTAGTGTTTTTAAAGGGGTGTTCATAACCTGACGTAACTCTGTAAACTGGCGATATATTGGACTTGGGGGAAGTGCTCAGTCATACAGCATCTCAGGAGGCCTTCCTGTATTTCGTAAGGGAAGTCCATTGGAATGATTTGCACTGGGCACCATTTGTGCATGTTTAATGGTTTTTGAAAGTGACGGTTTGGTCCTAATCCGACCTGATGTCCTTCGCTAAGTGGAATATACACGCAGCTGTTATAAATTAGAGTTGCTGTGCCTCTCTTTAACCGGTTCGGCATACTCATAAGTATGATCTGGAAATATGTATGTCTTGTGTTTCTGATCATCATTGACTGTCAACAATTTAATTACAGTGTTTATAACCTCCCAATCACTAATCACTTTGTTTTTCAGGTACGACTTGGCCGCAATGACACAAAGCCACCAGCACCAGGCCTGGAGGACCTGTTCTATCAGCACGGTATCCCTTTAATGACACTAGATACTGATTGTCACAACAAGCTACACATGTACCTAATAAGAACCAAATTTATTTGTCCTTCTCCTGAAGTATTAGAATAAATTATTGCAACAACTCAGTATAGGAGACATTATCTTGCCCTTAAAGTGCTCTTATTACTCCCTAACAATCCAGGAGTTGATAATCAACTGGATGTCCATAACTCCATTACTAATCAATAACTAGGGTGAACAAAGCTTAGGTGTCATTTTTATGTTTTGTTAAGCTTTATCAAGCCAAGTTACCAAAGCTGGTAACTAACTTTATAAAGCTTATAACTACTAATTAACCTGTTGTCCATTATTAATGTATTAAGTAACTAGGAATTCAGCCCTTTTATTTGTGTATTATACATCACCACCATAACCATATTGTTGGGCCAATATGGAATGAACTCTATAATGAATGTGCCCTTGTAAAGCTCTTATTAGGCTTCAACTAATTAACTTGCTGATCATTGCAAAATGCAGAGGGGGTCACTTTTGTGATTTACTTGTAATTGGTAGGTTTCACTCGAGGTATTGATTAAAAAAGAAGAAAACACCAAATTAGTGTTTTGATTAAATTAAATGAAATCTCTATAAGGCTTCTACACATTTAAAGGTGTGCAAGATTAGCCTTAAACCCCAAAGACATTCAGCGAGTGTTACTGAAGCAGCCCTTTGGTTTTGGCCACAGTAAGTAGTATCTCAAATCTCACTAGCCCTCTATGAATATCAACCTAAGTGTTTATTTACAGTCGAAGGCAACCCTATCTTGCCAAGCTGGCAGCTAGAGAAATCTCTCTCAGCATTTACCACAACGACCTCAAATGGTTTGGATCTCTTAGTGGAAGTTCCACAGAAATACTGTAATGTGTTTTGCAGTATTGGGGTAAAGCCTCATGGCCCTAATGGATGTGATTAGGTTTGAGTACCAGGTATGAGTACAGTTTGTTTCTCACATGTTTAGCGAAATGTGATTCTCGTCTAAATAATTTGGATGGGTTGCACTGATTATGTGTATATATTGTTGCAGGTGTAGATCTGGAGCTTTGGGCACATGAGCATACATATGAAAGGCTTTGGCCTGTGTATGGTTATAAGGTCAGTATTTGGAATTCAGAACATCAGTCTGAAGCCATTTTTATTTGATAATGAGCAAGTTGTGTCATTAACTAATACATGTATAAAGAATGCCATTATTAGACAATGACTACATAAAAGACTAGAACTTGTATAAACATCATGTAATAAATAATCTGTGCTTTGTTGGTTTGCTTGCTCATCATAGGTGTATAATGGGAGTACTGATGAGCCATATGTGAACCCCAAAGCACCTGTACATATAATCACCGGCTCAGCTGTGAGTAAGTTCTGTTTTTCAGTAAAAGGAGTGATTTCTTAAGGCAAAAGTATTTGAATTATTTATTCTATACTCAAATAAAACTCAAAAATCAATGCATGTGTTTTCCAAAAAGTATATGTAATGACTATATAAGTGAGTGACTATAAGGACAAAGTTTAATAAAATTAAATCGATAGCAAAATATCATAGTCTGAAAGCTGTAGAGTACTTTAATAAAAACTTGACTATAATAATTGAGTTATTGAGGTAGCCTCTACTTTCAGGCACTCTAGTGGCCATTCTGTTGGCAGAATTCAAATAATTTCTAATATTTTTTTGTATATTTAAATATTTTTCTGCTAGTGAGCAACAGGAGGTGTAAGGGAAAGGATGAGAACCTCTGCTGTGAAAAAGACATGCATAACAATATCAGCCGGTATCGTGCTGGGTGCCACGCAATTACTTTCTACATGAGATTTTAGCACATCTGCCAAAAATTGCAATCAATGATGAACACTATATTTCCAAAAGTATTTACTCAACCATCCAAATCATTGAATACAGGTGTTCCAAACACTTCCATGGTCACAAGTGTAAAAAAACAAGCACCTAGGCCTGCAGACTGCTTCTACAAACATTAGTGAAAGAATGGGTTGCTCTCAGGAGCTCAGTGAATTCCAGCATGGTACTGTGATAGGATCCCACCTGTGCAAGTCCAGTCATGAAATTTCCTCACTGCTAAATATTCCACAGTCAACTGTCAGTGGCATTATAACAAATTGGATGTGATTGGGAATGACAGCAACTCCGCCACGAAGTGGTAGGCCACGTAAAATGACAGAGTGGGATCAGCGGATGCTGAGGCACATAACGTGCAGAGGTTGCCAAACTTTCTGCAGAGTCAGTTGCTACAGACATCCAAACTTCATGTGGCCTTCAGATTAGCTCAAGAACAGTGTATAGAGAGGTTCAAGGAATGGGTTTCCATGGTTGAGCAGCTGCATCCAAACCTTAGATCACTGAGCGCAACGCAAAGCGTAGAATGTAGTGGTGTAAAGCGCTGCCACTGGACTCTAGTCTGGCAATCCATTGGACGAGTCTGAGTTTTGCATTTGCCAGGAGAATGGTACTTGTCTGACTGCATTTTACCAAGTGTAAAGTTTGGTGGAGGGGGGATTATGGTGTGGGGTTGTTTTTCAGAAATTGGGCTTAGCACCTTAGTTCCAGTGAAAGGAAATCTTCATGCTTCAGCAGACCAAGAGATTTTGGACAGTCACTCCCAACTTTGTGGGAACAGTTTGGGGACGGTCCTGTTCCAACATGATTGCGCACCAGTGCACAAAGCAAGGTCCATAAAGACGATGAGCGAGTTTGGTGTGGAACAACTTGACCTGACCTCAACCCGATAGAACACCTGTGAGATGAATTAGAGCGGAGACTGCGAGCCAGGCCTTCTCATCCAACATCAGTCTGACCTCACAAATGCACTTCTGGAAGAATGGTCAAAAATTCCCATAAACACACTTCTAACCCTTATGGAAAGCCTTCCCAGAACAGTTGAAACTGTTATAGCTGCAAAGGGTGGGGCAACATCATATTAAACCCTATAGATTAAGAATGGCAATATTGTGTATATCACATCACGTCACAATGATGTATATCCTCATCAGCACCGATAGGTAAAAGATGGAGTCATGCAATTTAAACTTTGACCATCATATACGCGTTCACTGGCAATGCTTTAACGCAGTCACAGAATGCTTTTCTGGTTCTCTTTAGTCATAAAAAATTATATAAAATACATCTGTAGTCTATATTAAATAAAAAGGCCTATTTCTCAGTAAGCTCCTTGAGTTGATCTCAACAACAATAACAGACTGATTAAAATAGATTGCAGAATAGAATAGCTAGCTTTGCCCCTCACAGGTCCAAGTATAAAGGGAGTATAATTTCAGCAGATGTTAAAATAGCTTTGCCAAAATTCTGCTGCTCCTGATAAAATCCTCCCTGTTGAACTTTACATATCGCTGGTGTTGGCACAAAACCTTGTACAAAATGGTAACTTTTAAAGAAGAAGAAAAAAAAACACACTTTACCTTTTAATGTAAGTCAATGGAACTAGAGTTTTTTCCTAGTAATTTTGGGTCATTTCTTTTGGTCCATTCCTCATGAAATTTACACACAATGTAAAGAACAACAGGCATTTTCAAATGATATCAAAAACTGAAAAACAACAAAAATGGAGATAGAAGGTTTTGTTCCGACAGCAGCGATATGCTTTATATGGGATAACCTACACACCAAGACAAGTCAGCAGAAATAATTTGATTTGAATCTTGCACCCTAGAGATATAGGGGAGGTTAATTTCAGCAGGTTTTAAATACTACCATGCCTCTGTAAAACCTGCTGGTATTTCAACCAAATAAATCTTAAAAAGTACTGGTATTTTTATCACAGCAGCCAACTTCTCTTTATACAATACAGTGTACTGTATTATACTTAGTATAACATAATTATACCTATACTCATAGTTCATTAAGCAGTTCAGATTTGTCCTAGCTCAGTAATTTGGGTTAGTTTGTTCAATATGACATTTCCAAAAACTCATTAAAAGAGAAATGGAAGTCACATTGTCCAACAGTGATGAGAAAAAGTAAAACTGCCATGTCATATTGTCAGAGGTGAACTTAGTTATAGTAGACCAGATTTGAGAATTAAGCTGTGTTTAAAGTGTTCTCATAATACAATTTATGCAACTCTTTTTTTTTTTAATTCTTATTTTTAATAATCTTTTTTTTTTTTAATTCTATTTTTTAATTCTTATTTTGTTTTATGTTTATAATGTTTATACTGTTTCCCGTTTCTATTACTGAGTGCCTTACATCTATTACTCTGCTGCTGTAATATTGTGAATTTCCCCACTGTGGGACTAATACAGGACTATCTTATCTTATCTTATACTGATCATTATGGCTGAAAGGCATTCAATCCCCTAAGTGCTGTGCCGTCTTTATTTCATTAAAGAAAAACTTCAAGATAAACTGTCATTAATATATATAAACCACTGAAGTGGCGAGCGATCTGTAGTATCCATGTGTCGACCACAAAATCTGCTCCTCAAGCGTGTGTTCTTGCTGCTGTTGTGCAAAAGTGAAGCAGCACTGACAGGTAAGCAGAAATTTTCGGTGGCGCTTTTGATTTTACAGTGGATTTTTAGTCTTAGTCTTAGGAGTGCATTTTGAAGGAGCTGTTGGCCGTTCATGCTAAGAACATCACAGCCTATTTAACAGGGCATTCATGGCAAATGTGCATGTGTGCATCCCAGTAAAAGACTGTTTAAGGGGCTCCTGAGTGGCGCAGCAATCTAAGCATTGGCCGCATCATCAGGAGATCGCGAGTTCGATCCGTAGTGATGCTAGAGCCATCCAAGGCCGGGAGTCCAAGAGAGCACAGTTGCTCGAAAAAATGCAGCAGCTGGATTCGCAGGTCTCGGAGGAAGTCAGTGCTAGCCTTCACCCTCCTAGTCTTGTTAGTATTGTGTGATTGGGGGAGTCCTAACTAGTGGGTGGAATTTGAGATGACTAATTTGGGAAGAAAATAAAAAAAAAAGGGAAGAAAAAAAAAAAGTTTAAGGACTGCAGGTCTGAATGTCACAAAGTCTGACCCTTAGCAGTAAATGTCTGCTGGCCATGGAAATGCATTAGTGTGTGAAAATGCTGTACTAGCTACATTTAAAAGTCTTTACTCAAATCATTCAATTTGCTGAGACAAATGTTTTTTCTCCCCCTCTCTCTCTCTCTCTCTCTCTCTCTCTCAGGGGTGTCGAGAAAAGCATGATGGCTTTATCCCCAAGCCTCGGGACTGGAGTGCCTTCAGATCCACTGATTATGGTTACACACGTATGCACTTGATCAACTCGACACACATCTACCTGGAACAGGTGTCAGATGATCAGGTAAAAATCACTCAGTCAGTGAAGTGGAACTGTGCAAAGTTGAAATTGTCTAATTTGTTTCAAACATTTATGTTGAAATATTTTAAATATTATCAACTTTGTTCTCTAAGTGCTTTCAGTGTTTACAAGAAATGCATTAAATTCATGACTACAGGACTGCTTAAGAAGCTATTTAATTGGAAAAAAAATGTTTCTGTCCTCAGTCTGGCAAAGTAATAGACAGCTTCACGTTGGTGAAGGATGTTCATGGGCCAGAGGCTTGGCTTTGAAGACTCCATGGTTCTGGGAATGTCTCCTCAACCATCACACTTTTTCTCAGGGTATTGCACTTTCAAAGCTCATCTCAGGTGAGCTGCGCATTAAGCTTTAATTAATCATACGAACAAGCAAATACTTTGTGTTTTATGAAAATCAAATAGAACCTGTTGAGGTGCAGAAAAAGGGGAAAAGTCAAGAATAACCTCAGAAAAACTAAGCATGGCAGTCACTCAGCAACAGCTAATCGCTACACACGCCACAAAACATCTTCGATTTCAGCTTTCACTGTGACACTAGTCACTCAACTTTGTGTTCTCAGATATTCTTTGAACGGGTATAATTTTAGCATAAGTTTGCTGGATCCAATCCTGTGCTGTGATGTGTGGTACGTTTGGTCTGCTAACGTAGCTCTCATTAGCGTAGCCAAAAGTCTACAGTCCCAAAAACCACAGAAGTTTTGATTCTGGCTTTCTGTCATTCCAGCACCAGTCACTCAATTTTTACTCTCAAACATTATTTTTGTCATACTAAACTTGTTTTAGCAGAGCAGCAGTTTGTCAGAATCAAGCCTGTACTGTGGTGTGTGGTACAGTCATGGTCTGTAGTCACTAAGTTAGCATTATGTTAGCCTGTTTGGCTACAGATCCAAACACCAGGTTTAATTTTGAGCAGGTTTAATTTTGCTTTTCTGTCCCTTCAACACCAGTTGCTCAACAGTTGCTTGACTTTACTCCCTCAGATTTGAACTTCATCATCATCTGAACTTGTGTCCATGCTTTCGTTCAGACATGTTGTTTGGTGGTTAAGCTACTGCTTATCAGTTCCTCTCTCCTAGTTAGCAGCAGTATTTAAGATTTATCAATTGTTAGATAGATGGCTTGAAATTTGTTGGAATAATTATTGCCAAACATAATTCTCAGTTATTTGGGACCTTGTGAGTGAACTAAAGTTTTTAATTATTTTCAGTTTTGAAATGCTTGCTTTTACTGCCTCCCACCTCCGTCCTTAGTAATACTGTGTACTGCCCTCCACCCTCAGTAATGCTTTATACCACAATAATGTTTGGAGGTGTACTTTTTGTTGAAAATGGGCACTTCCTAAAACACAAGGGCCTTCAGCAGAGTCAGGATATTGTTTGTTTTAAGTAAAAAAATGTAAATGTAAATAAGTCATACAAAGTATAATAAGATGAAAATCCTTTTTAAACATTAGTAACTTGAGCTTCTCTTTTTGCATTTTTATGTATTTTTTTTATTGTAATAATTTTAATGTATAACAAATTGTAAATGGTTACACTCAACAGGGAAACTATGTACTGTATGCAATCTGTATGATCTCTGAAACTCTTCAGATCTTTTGAACACGCTACTTTTAACTTTCAACTATGGAAGTGCAATAAATCCTCCTTTTTCAGTGTCTATGCAAATGATGGACAGTCTTCTTTCTCTCACAGTAGTCAATGTCTCTGTAATACTTGCTTTGAGCCAAAGCTTGCATTGCCTACGCCAAATGTCAGGCTTTTACTTGGCCGGTAGAAGATAACTGATATGCTTTCACTAATTCTGCCCCATGGGCCCAAAATGTGCCTGGCAACTAAAGCCCCCTTTTTTGGCTTTGATAGGCAGCCAGCTCACAAAGTATGTTACGTAACATAGGCATAGTTTTGGTCAGTTCAGAACTGCAAAATAAGCCAGCACAGCGCTCACAGAAGCACCCAAATGCTTGACTGAATCACATTGTGGCAAAATTCATTTTAACTATGTACTAATTGAGTAGCTAACTTTTTCTTGATCCACACTAAACAGAACAGGGCTGATGTGCCGACAGGTATGAGTCATTATTAGGGATGTGTTTTTTTTAATTATGCTCTGCAGTAAAGTCACATTGTTGTATTTAATAAAATTTTTAAATAAAACTACATGTATTAATGAAATATACATATGATGTCCCAAATGTCCCTTTCATACCAATAATTTGTCTTTTTTAACGTCTTAATTTTGGAGAAACTTTCAGAACAGTGCTTGATATAAAGAAACAGAGGTCTTCAGTAATTTTTAGATTTTTTTTTTTTTTTACAGTCCTAATGTGCATTTTGTTTTTCCCTTAAATTTTCTTTTGAAGTCCAGGTGTTGTAACTCTGACTATTGAGAGCAAAAGTTGCTGATAAAACATTAAAACAGCTCAACACACATAATATTAAGCATGTGATAGTCAGTGAAATCCTACTTTTAAACAGCAGAATGTCTTCAGTTTAAGGGTACTTAGTTCTATATATTGTGTGAACCATATAGGGAACACAGCCGGTTATATAAACGTAAGTAACAAGACATTTGCCTGCTCAGTGTTTCTCATCCTCTGTGTCACTGCATTATTAGTTTATACACAAGAGTGCTAACAAAAGGTCCGGAATTCATTCTAGGTGTGGAACTTATCTCCCAACTTGGGTAACAAAGAAACGTCTAAGTAAGTGAAGATCAACTCATGCCAGAGTGATAGAATGATGGAAGTGTAAAGAAAGAGATCTGCTCAAGTCAGAAAGCATAACACCTTATTTATGAAACATAGGGGACTTGGTATCATGGCTTGAGCATGTATGACTCCCAGTGGAGCTGGCTTACTTGTCTTTATTGACCGTTTGTTTTCAGATAGCTTCAGCAGATTGAATTCTGAGAAGCATCTTTACTGCTCAAATCAAACCAAATTTTGTAAAACTCTTGCTGATCTTCAGTGCAACAGAACACCTGAAACATACTGAAGCCTATATGGGAATTTTTAGGACTGTAATGTGCTGCAAAGCTGTGAAGTACAAGCCAACACATTTAAAATATTTGCTACATTCTGTAATGCAGTACACAGAAACAATAACAATTTACAAGAGCAGTAATCTTTATCTTTTTCTTCTGCTCCTAGAATTCTATTATTATACAATGCTGATAAATACATATAGTATATCAAGGTGTCAGTGACACACCATTGGTCATTGGCTGAGCAGATTTATTTGTTGAAAGCTTTCAGAAAACACACAGCATCACAGAGAGGGCAAGAACTGCTGTGTCTGCTACCAATTAACCAATAACCCCCACACTATTATTGTTGTAATTGTATCTTTACTTGCACAATTTGCACAAAATTCCCGACCTTTTACCCTTTCGTATTTTTAGCATGTTGTCATACATTTCTAATGTTCCACTGAATGCTTTTCTGAACCACACAGTGTGGAAGGAAGATTTACCACCGTTGTATTTATTACTACTGTCAAATGCTGCTTTGAACACTGCGGTTGGTAATGCTTCACTGTAAAGATGATGGTTGTTTTTAAGGCTTAGGAGATAACCGAGGCATATTACTTGTCAAATGATATTTTTGTCATTACTTGAAACACTGCCTTGTTAATAAACCATGAACCCTTCTTGTCACAAGCGTCTCTAAATGAGACTAAATAGATTGCTTTGTTGGAAAGTCTTATTAAAGCCTAGGAATCATACAACCCCAATTCCAATGAAGTTGGGACGTTGTGTAAAACATAAATAAAAACAGAATACGATGATTTCAAATCCTTTTCAACCTATGTTCAATGTAATACACTACAAATACAAGATATTTACTGTTCAAATGGATAAACTTTTTGCAAAGAAGTTGGGACAGGGGCATGTTTACCACTGTGTTACATCACCTTTCCTTTTAACAACACTCAATAAATGTTTTTGAACTGAGGACACTAATTGTTGAAGCTTTGTAGGTGGAATTCTTTCCCATTCTTGCTTGATGTACAGCTTCAGTTACTCAACAGTCCGGGGTCTCCGTTGTCGTATTTTGCGCTTCAAAATGCGCCACACATTTTCAACGGGAGACAGGTCTGGACTTCAGGCAGGCCAGTCTAGTACCCTAGAACTGATGTGCAAGTTACCCATGCCATGGGCACTAACACACACCCATACCATCAGAGATGCTGCCTTTTGAACTTTGCGCTGATAACAATCCAGACAGTCCTTTTCCTCTTTGGCCCGGAGGACACGACGTCCATGATTTCCAAAAACAATTTGAAAATATGGACTCGTCAGACCACAGGACACTTTTCCACATTGTGTTCACTGACAGTGGTTTTCTGAAGTGTTCCTGAGCCCATGTGGTAATATCCGTTACAGAATGATGTCGGTTTTTAATGCAGTGTCACCTGAGGGATCGAAGGTCACGGGCATTCAATATTGGTTTTCTGCCTTGGTGCTTACTTGCAGAGATTTCTCCAGATTCTCTGAATCTTTTGATGACATTATGGACTGTAGATGATGAAATCCCTAAATTCCTTGAAATTGTACATTGAGAAACGTTGTTCTTAAACCGTTGGACTATTTGCTCACGCAGTGAACAAAGTGGTGAACCTTGCCCATCCTTGCTTGTGAACGACTGAGCCTTTCAGGGATGCTCCCTTCCAGTTAACCTGTTCTCCTGTGGAATGTTCCAAACAGGTGTTTTTTGAGCATTCCTCAACCTTCCCAGTCTTTTGTTGCCCCTGTCCCAACTTCTTTGGAACGTGTTGCAGGCATCAAATTCAAAATTAGTGAATATTTGCAAAAAACACTAAGGTTTATCTGTTTGAACATTAAATATCTTGTCTTTGTAGTGCATTCAATTGAACATAGGTTGAAAAGAATTTGCAAATCATCGTATTCTGTTTTACTGTTTACACAATGTCCCAACTTCAATGGAATTGGGGTTGTATTTTTATCAAGTATGAAAATACCAGACCAAGTCCTCAATGTTCACAGCCACTATGAGTTCTGAAATGATTAAGAGCTTGTCTTGACTAGCCATGACATTTGGTTTAGATGAGTTGAAATCAGTCTTTTCTTACACAAGGTATTAATTATTGTAGGGGCACCCAAGCCTTGGGTGCCAAAGTGCATTTTTTTTGTTTGGCCAAGGAGCAAAAAGTCAAAACTATGCACAAAAAAAAGTACACAAAATGTTGTGATTAAAAACCTTAAGAATGCAATTTTAAAGGAAAATAAGTATTTAATGAGTCATATATACTATAATAATATATAGTATGTTTGCTTATGTTCTTTTTCTCATTGGGGGAAGGGATGGGTTTAGGTGGGCCAAATCAAACCTCCTTATGCATTATCTTTGGGCAGCCCTGATCTATAGCCTTTATCTTGAAGCAAAGCAGGAAATCGGATGTTCTTCAACTTAAATGACTTTGTGGGTTTTTTGTCCAAGTAAATTGGAAAGAATGATGAAAGCAGGAGCATTTGAGTGGTGATGCTGAAATTTGAGTGTCCATTGAGAATAATGGATTGAGATTTCAGTGATCTCTTTTGGTCATCGCTTAAGTTCAGTCAACTAATACCCCCTCTGCAATTACTAAGAATCTAGAAGCACAATAGGTCAGTGGGGTAGTGTTTGGACTCTAGACCTTCCTGTTAACATTGTAATTCTGAATTTCTAATGCTGCCTTTGACACTTCATTCATTCTTGGATTGGTTTATTGAACGTCTGCTAACATTGTAACCATCATTAAATGCTAGAGTGAGTGTTACTGTGCCATGTAGCGATGGTAGTCACACTAAAAGCCTTTTGGAAATACAGCCCAAGATACATCTACTCTGTTTTGAAGACATTAATGACTCCAGTCTGTCTGCCACTTTTGGTCAAAGCAATGCTTTAGACATTACACTTCAGTAGTATGGAGCTAGTAGTGGCTGTATGGCCAAAGATGTATTATTAATTAGATTAACTGTGGTACATTATTCTGAGATATCCTTTCACTTTTTAATAAGTACCATTTTCATCAACCTAAGTAAATCTGAGATATTTTTAAGATGTACAATAGTAAAAACTAAACAATATATACAATCCCATTTCCAAATTTGAGAATCCTATTTCCGATGTTGAGATGTGTAAAATGTAAATACAAAGTGCAGTGATGTACAAATCATTTAAACTCAATATTTCACTGAAAATAGTACAAAGACAACATAGCAAATGTTGAAACTGAGATATTTTAAAAAATATATGCCCATTTCAAATTTGTGCCTTTCCAAAAAAGTTGGCACAGGGCCAACAAAAGGCTGGTAAAGTTGTGTTAAAGATGAGGAGGGGTTCACCACTCTGAAAGACTGTGCGAGCAAAAAGAATAGCGTTTCTCAATGTAAAATAGCACAGACTTTTTATTTTCATCATCTATGGTACATAATAACATTAAAGGATTCAGAGAATCTGGAGAAATCTCTGTATGCACAGAGAGTACGCAGTTCATTGCTGCATCCACAAATGCAAATTAAAACTCTAAAAAACAAAAAAAAAACATAAACAGAATCTGCTGCCTTTTCTGGGCCCAAGTGCATTTAAAATGGACTGAGGAGAAGTAGAAAAGTGTCTTGTGGTCTGACGAATAAACATATGAAATTCATTAGTGCACATGGCATGAATGACTGGCACACTTGTGAAGGCACTATTAATGGCAAACAATATATACATGTTTTGGCAACATATACTGCCATCCAGATGATGTCTTTTTCAGGGAAGGCCCTGCTTATTTCAGCAAACAAGAATGGGAATATTTCACTTTCAAAACTACAGCAACTGTTCTCCTCAGGTACCAAACACAGAGTTTTGATAAAAGAAGAAGAGTGGTAAACCTGCCCATGTCCCAACTTTTTTGAAATATGTTGTTGGCATCAAGTTCAAAATGGGCAATTTTCCAATAACAATAAAATCTCAACATTTGATATGTTGTCTTTTGTAGTATTTTCCTTTAAAAATATGGTTTACATGATTTGTATGTCATTGCATTCTATTTTTATTTACATTCTGCACAGCATCCCACCTTTTTTTGGAAATGGGGTTGTAGTTAAACTTATGCCAGTATTGCTTTCTGGCATAAATCACATCTGAATTTCTACAAAATTGTTTTTTCACTTGGCAGCTTTTCCATTCCACTTGTACAAATGCTTTAATGTAACTGGTATACCCTTTAAGGTGGAACAAGAAGAGGAGGCACTTTAACTCTGTCTAATTTCTCATGTTATGTTTCCTACTTGTGTCCGATATGCTTCCAATCGTCAGACACTCTTGGAATTTGGGAAATATCACAATCATTCATGGTATCAGAATTAGCTGATACAGAATGCGTTGTTTGGCTCCTCAGCCAGGCCTCACCGTTCTGGCCTCTGTCTTAGCTAAGGCTAACCCCAAAAGACCAGTTTTACAGCAAGTGGGAGGTGATCAAGAAACTGCTGCATTTTCACTTTCATTTGAAAAAAGACTGAAACCTTCCTGGCCTAGCCAACAAGCTTAACAGGCTGGCATTAACATAGTTTGCACTGTTTGTATGTTATGCTGGTTAAAAGGATTCTGATGAAACCCCAACCCAAGGAAGAGTTTGGACCAATATACTACTACTATGTGGAACAATACTATGTTACAGGAGACTTTTTTGTGATCCATTGCGGTCTCAGTCTGCTAGTCAAAGTAAACTTCAGAGTATACGATATATGTCCTTCAGAGTATACAATAAACAGTGCACAGCTGATCGAGATTGTGTTTCTCCAATTCCAATAATATACATAAATTTAACATAAAAGGCAACTGCACATAGACATAATAGACAACATTGGCAGACATAAAACATACAAATACTGCATGTTGTATAGAAAAAATATTGCACATTGTTCTCTGATAGTATTATTGTATCTATTTATTACATTTGGGTAAAGAGGGCCTTATTGAACACCGTCGTCCATGAGTGCTGCACAACAAGTAAGAGATATAGGAGGTAGGAATAGGTGTCCCTCTTAAATTAATCAAAAATTGTGTATGGTTTTGCAAAGCGAACATATTGAGCAGTTAAAACAAACCTTAAGAGCACACAGTAGCTCTGCGCTCCAGACTGTGGTGGATCTTTGAGTTGTTTGTATTATTTTTACTCTCCAGCGTTCCTTACACCAAAAACTAGCGCTGGGTGGTATTTTTCCCCCCTCATGCAATGAAAGCTATCCACACTATCCCTCCCAGTCATTCTATAAACCAGTTTGGTGGAGTCCAGATGGTCTGTGGTAGTTTCAATCTAGCCCAAATCCAGTGTGCCTCCTTCAACCGCAGTGCCACTGTTCTGAAGCTAGATTTCCACAAGCTCACTACATACAGCCTCTCCCGGTTTGCTGAGCACATCTTAAAATGTTCTTGCTGCAGAGCTCTGCTTAATAACAATCCTACCACCTTACAAGACTCTTGGAATGCAAGATCAACAGGAGAACTCAGCAGGAAGCCTTTGAAAACCACCGAAAAAACCTCCATATAAAAACTTCTATACTGCTAGGAAGAAAAGGCAGACTGTGTTTTCACATTTTCACAATGGTGGAAAAAGGCTATAAACATATTCTGCTACTTACATGTGATGGCAGATGGAAAGGGATACTGTGTTGGTATGTGGCTGTGGTGAAACAGTTTTGAAATTTGAAGAGTAAGAATTTTAATGAGGAATTTCACCTTTGACACATTGACGATTTTCACAACATATCAACTTCTAAAGTGCAATGCCATAAGGGTTAATTGATTCATTCTTATTCTTTTGGATCAATTAGTTAGTGAAACTGCTCTGTTGGAAGAACTAAACATAGCTAGGAGAGGTTTATGTTCTCATGATAAACTTAAAGTTTAAGGTTAAATTAAGGCTTAAAGTTTAAAGATTCCAAGACATTAAATACTGTAAAGTTGAGCCTCATTTCATCCCGCTGAGCTCCAAAGACATTTGAATGTGAATACCCTGTTTCAGTCTTGAAGAATCAGATATTTGACTGTACTCATACAACACAGACTTCATGCTACGTCTGACAGGACAGGCAAAATAGAATGTCTTAGTAGAGATTGCTGATTTCTTCATGTCTTATTTCTCCACAGGAACCTGAAAAAATAACCTTGTGGGCATTATTATTTACTTTTGGTTTCTTGGCATTTATACTGTCTTTTTTGGTTTTTGTCTTAGCCTAAAAAGGGTAAACACAAGTTAATACATTCTTCCATTTCAGATTTTCCAAAATATAATGAATGGAGAGAGATGGGGAGGGTGGGAGACCATTTTTTGATTGTGTTGCAACTAGGTGGCAGTGTTTCAACAGAATGCTTCTTGAAAACAACAAGGGTTGGGCTGGGAATGCGTTCATTGTTCTGTAACCTCTTCACCTCTGAGCTGATGTCTAGTGGAAGTAAATCTCAGGGTCTGTGTTTGCTGACGCCCTTATTCAGTATATATATAAAAAAAACACTTTTTTGCTGTTTCCATGGGAGTCATAGCAACAGATGTTAAGGTAACGTTACTCAGCAGCATTCCAGGTTACTCCTTGAATCCGTCACGCATGAATCTGTGTAATCTCAGTCAGAAATAAGGAAGCTTCTTAATGTTTTATAGGTTCTTATATAATCATTAATTTATTTTGGACTAATTGCCAATCGTCCATTTGCCTAATTTTCTTTTTTTAAGCATCTTTAACCTCAAACGATCATTTGAACCCTAAGCTTAGCCTCACTTCAAAACCTAACCCTAACCTTTACCCCTGGTTTTAGGCCTGTACCTAAAACTGCTGAGCTGGACGTATGTAGATAATCTAGAGACTACTATACAAATAAAATGGAATTGCTTGACAATGTACAATTGCAAAAGCTATGAAACATCAATAAGCCCAGAAGTTGTAATGGTTAATTTGAGCTATAAGCAAACAGCATGTTATCATACTGTACTTTATGTCATTATAAGAACCATGTAGAGATATAGTGGGTGGATTATGTGGGGTTTGAAATGATTAAATAGTGTTAGACAAATTAATGTGTTTGTTTTTTTTATTGAACAATTTGGGGAGACAACTAACCAAATGCAAAATTCTCACAAGTCTCACCTCCTTTTGTTAGTTTTGGTACATAAACCCTTCAGCTCAGGGCACCTGCAAGCATCTTTAGCACTTGTACTCTTCTTCTTCTTCTTTCGGCTGCTCCCTTTAGGGGTCGCCACAGTGGATCATCTGCCTCCATCTTGCCCTGTCCACTGCCTCCTCTACTTTTACACCAACCATCTCCATGTCCACCTTCACTACATCCATAAACCTTCTCTGAGGTCTACCTGTTCTCCTTCTACCCGGCAGCTCCATCTCCAACATTCTTTGACCAATATATCCACTATTCCTCCTCAACACATGTCCAAACCATCTCAACCTGGCCTCTCTGGTTTTATCTCCAAACTGCTCCACCTTCACCGTCCCTCTGATTTGCTCATTTCTAATCTTGTCCATCCTTGTCACTCCCAACGAAAATCTCAGCATCTTCATCTCCGCCACCTCCAGCTCAGCCTCCTGTCTTTTAGACAGAGCCACAGTCTCCAAACCATACATCATAGCAGGACGCACTACTGTCTTGTAAACGTTCCCTTTCACTCTTGCTGCTATCCTTCTGTCACACATCATCCCTGACACCCGTCTCCACCCACTCCATCCTGCCTGCACCCTCTTTCTCACCTCTTTTCTACACTGTCCATTGCTCTGGATGGTTGACCCAAGATATTTGAAGTCATCCACCTTTACGACCTCTACTCCTTGCATCTTCACCTTTCCACCTGCCTCCCTCTCATTCACACACATGTATTCCGTCTTGTCTCTACTGACCTCTCCTCTGCAGTGCAAACCTCCACCTCTCCAGATTCTCTTCCACCTGCTCTCTACTCTCACCACAGATTACAATGTCATCTGCAAACATCATGGTCCATGGAGCCTCCTGCCTGACCTCATCTGTCAACCTTTCCATCACCATTGCAAACAAGCAGGGGCTCAAAGCTGATCCCTGATGTAACCCTACCTTCACCTTGAAACCATTTGTCACTCCAACTGCACACCTCATCACTGTCTCACTATCCTCATACATGCCCTGCACCACCCTAACATACTTTTCAGCTACACCTGACTTCCTCATACAGTACCACAGTTCCTGTCTTGGCACCCTATCATATGCCTTCTCTAGATCCACAAAGACACAATGTAGCTCCTCCTGACCTTCTCTGTACTTCTCTACCAACACTCTCAACGCAAAAATTGCATCTGTGGTACTCTTTCTGGGCATGAAACCAAACTGCTGCTCACTGATCTGAACCTCTCGCCTTAGCCTTGCTTCAACAACTCTTTCACATACCTTCATGGTGTGGCTCATCAACTTTATACCTCTGTAGTTATTGCAGCTCTGCACATCACCCTTGTTCTTAAAAATGGGGACCAGTACACTGCTTCTCCACTCATCAGGCATCCTCTCACTCTCCAGGATTTTGTTAAACAACCTGGTTAAAAAGTCCACTGCCTTCTCTCCTAAACATCTCCATACCTCCACAGGTATGTCATCTGGACCAACTGCCTTTCCATTCTTCATCCTTTTTAAAGCTACCCTCACTTCCACCTTACTAATTCTCTGCACTTCCTGATCCACTATCTCTCCCCCCATTGTCCTCTCTCTCTCGTTTTCCTCATTCATTAGTTCTTCAAAGTACTCCTTCCATCTACTCAACACTCTCTGTTCACTCACTAGTACATTTCCCTCTCTATCCTTTATCAGCCTAACCTGCTGTATATCCTTTCCAGCTCTATCTCTCTGTTTAGCCAAATGATACAAGTCCTTTACTCCTTCTTTACTGTCCAGCCTCTCATACAGCTCATCATAGGCCTGAGCCTTTGCCTTTGCCACCATTCTTTTCGTTATGCGACTAGCCTCACAGTACTCCTGCCTACTTCCTTCATCTCTCTGGTTATCCCACTTTTTCTTAGCTGCCTTCTTCTTCTGAATACTCTCCTGGACTTCCCCATTCCACCATCAACTTTCCTTGTCTTCTTTTCTCTGACCAGACGAAACACCCAACACATTTTTGCCAGTTTCTCTCACCACCTTAGCTGTAGTTTCCCAGTCCTCAGGTAGCTCCTCACTGCCCCCAAGGGCCTGTTGCAATTTTTCCCTGAACTGCCTGCAACCATCCTCCTCCTTCAGCTTCCACCATCTAATATTTGGCTCTGTCTTCACTCTCTTCCTCTTCTTTGTTTCTAATCTCATTCTACAGACAACCACCTTATGCTGCCTTGCTACACTTTCCCCTGGTACCACTTTACAATCTCCAATCTCCTTTAGTTGGCATCTCCTGCTAAGGATATAATCCACCTGTGTGCACCTCCCTCCACTCTTGTATGTCACCCTGTGTTCTTCCCTCTTCTGAAAATACGTGTTCACCACAGCCATTTCCATTCTCTTGGCAAAATCTACAACCATCTGACCTTCCGCATTTCTGTCTTTCGCACCATATATACCCAGCACCTCTTCATCCCCTCTGTTCCCTTCACCAACATGTCTGCACCAATCACTAATCTCTCCTCTCTAGGGACACCATCTACCACTTCATCCATCTTACTCCAAAATTCCTCTTTCTCCTCTAACTGACAACCAACCTGTGGTGCATATGAACTGAACACATTCAAAATTACACCATCAACCTCCAACTTCAGGCTCATGATCTTGTCTGACACTCTCTTTACATCCAGAGCACTTTTCACAAGCTGTTCCTTTAGGATTATCCCTACTCCATTTCTCTTCCTCTCTACACCATGATAGAACAGTTTCAATCCTGTCTTCGACCTACAGTAGTCCAATTTCCACCAGCACCCTGCTGGTCAACAGCACCGGAAGCGGTCATTGTTAACCCGGGCCTCGACTGATCCGGTATGGCAATCATATTTGTGATCCGCATGATAGTTTTACGCCGGATGCCCTTCCTGACGCAACCCTCACCATTTATCCGGGCTTGGGACTGACACCAGAAGTACACAAAGTACACCCCTAATGGCTGGTTTCTTTAGCACTTGTACTAACAGACTAAAAACTTATGCAGCACAAAGGAAAAATGTAGAAGCACACAAAGGTGTATCTCTATATAAATGATTCATTATTCAGAAATAAACTGGATTTATGGATGTTCAGTGCAGACTTAAATGTTAGAAACTGGCAATATGAATATAGGCCAGTTTGAAGCAAAAATATTCTAGATATCATGTTTACATGAATCAAATTAGATTTTCATGTGTAATGAGGAGGTTTGAGTGAAAGCAGCTGTCCCCTCAGATGAGCTAGTGATGTCTCATATATGGAATTTAAAACTTTAATCAAACAATACAAATTATAAGCATGAATGCATAAATGTATCCATACACAAAATGTTTTAATCACAAATGTGAGCACTGAACAGTCCTGTTTATTCAGAAGTTATGAAGCTGATTGTCAGAGGATAAATTATGATAAGCTAAAAGGTAAGTTGACTGATTTTAACATTGTTATATGACATTGTTTATCAACGGAGATCACTTTAAAATCAGTATTAGCAGGTATAGTAACTTAGATATAGTTTAGCATACCTTAGCATGAGTCAGCATACATCTGACTGTAGTTTTGACATTGAACTGTGAGTGTGGTTTTAACCCATAGTTAAATCACCACCATTTTCATTGCAGGTTTATTATAAGGAGTATTGTCAACGCCTTTCCTTTACATGACAGTGGAAGTAGCGCTCTGAGACAGTCCTTATTTTGCAGTCAATTGCATTATGTGGCAGAAATTTGTCATAGAGATTTTCTTAACTGCTCTACCAATATCAGGAACTACATTTTCTTTGGTTATTTAGAACTGTGCTGAAGAACCAGCATGACTCCCAAGTTTGATGTCGTTCACATTCCAGAACGTCTTTATAATTAACAGCACAGAAAGAGGATGGCTTTGATTAGACAAAGGAATAACTGTGTATGAGAGGGTACTTAAACCTGGCATCAACCATGTAATTCTGTTCTGAGGTCAGTCATGGGTCAGTGAAACCAATCAGCGGGCACTTAAGTTTTGCCCATCTGACACCAATCATCAGCAAAGTTATCTTTAACTACAGCCAATTGAAAAGTTTTCTTTGTTCCTTTTTGCATTGTCGTTTTCTGGCCAACACGTTGTTTATTTGTTTAATGGGTGTTTGATGATTGTGAGTGCTGAGAGATCCTGCTTTGAAAGCATGTTATGTCAGTAGAAACGATCCATTTCAGCCACATGAAAGAAGGAATATCATTCATGGTCCCATTATCAGCCCTCTGTTTGAACTTTGTTCTAAATTTAATTCATAAAGACAGTGTGATATAAATCATCATCTTTGGATGGTTTTGTCCTAATGCTGTAATGTTACACTTCTGAGAAAATTAATACTTGATACTGATTCCTAAACCTATGTCTAAACCTAAAGTAATATTTTGCATGATTATAGGGTTCTTTGCATCATGAAAGGATTCTTCAGATTGATGGAAAATGTGCGTAATTGTGCTACAGATGGTTCTATATAGAACCTTTTTGAGGGTTCTATATAGCACCCAAAACGATTCTTCTATTGTTATAAGCTTGACATCATAATAATAGAAGAATCCTTGCACTTTTCAAAAAATGTCCATCTACAGCATATTCTCAAGCAATCTGAATAACCCTTTCATGATGCAAAGAACCCTGTATTCATGCAATAGATTCTTTGAGTGCTCATGCTTCTATCTAGAACCATTTTCTTTACTAAAGAACCCTTGAAGAATTGCCTTTTTTTAAGAGTGTAGCCATAAATCAGACAGTGCTCTAGACTGCACCAAGCTAGTGAAAATTGCACAATATAAATTTTCTCTCCAGTTTTTTTTTTAACAGTCAACCTCCTGCTCACACTAGACATGGTGCAGGATCCTGCTGTTTTCGCATAATGTGAGATGTGGCAACTGTGAACAATGCTGGGCTTGTTGTTCCTTCAATCTGGCCTGTTTTTCTGCCTCAGACTGGCAGACTCTTACTCTCCCACAGTGGGAATCTAGATGGAATGGTGCTGGATACCTAAGCCATGAAGAGTGACGTTCCAAAGGGCTAAAACCCAGTGTGCCATGCACAATGGAATCGTTGATACCTGAGGTCAGATGCAGCAGCGAATGAGTCTATTTCCTCAGGAGAGCAGCAGGCCGTGAGTAAGGAAATGGCTGTCTACACAGGGTTCAGGTGTAAGCCTTCTTGTTATCTGCCACTGGGATCGCTTTATTTTCCCTTTGGAAAACTATAGTAGGGTCTACATAACAGAACCTGTTATTTCATCAGGATGGTTTCCATGAGTATCCCATGTGGTTGATCTTGATCGTGCAGGTCGAGAGGCCCAAACTGAAGCATACGGAAGCTTAGGGTACATCATGTGCAGAGCGACTGAGCTGCAGGATTAACTCATCACTCCTTACAGGAAATAAAGGAATGCGGTGGGCAAAACCACAGGCTTCTGGTGCCCAGAAGCTGCGATTGGGGAGCGTCTCAAGCCTTCGTTCTCAATATGGAACTTCAGCCTGAAGTATGTGACCAAAAGCAGCGTGCAGAAAAGATCATTCCAGACCAGATATTTATGAGCCACATCTTTCTTGGGGTAAGAACATGGAGATCCTCGAAGTCACATAGATACTGCCTAATTGTGTTAAGCTCCATAGACAAATCCTTTAGGGCTTCCTTCTTCCCTGAAATGTCAAACAGAAGACTTAACTTTCCTCTCCCTGCTCACTGGTAATATATCTAGCACATTAGACTGTCACTCTAATCCTATGAATCAAGCTAAAGGAGATACTCTTTTTCATACATATGACAGCAATGATAATTATCCCTTCTGTTTTATGAGATACATAACTCAGGCTTTGAAAACTGTCAACCACGTACTTAATTCTCAAAACAAGGAACATGGGGTTTTCTTTCTTGTCCTCGTCTCCTTGAAAAAAATAGGATACATGCAAAGGCTGAGTGATATAGATCAAATACCACCATATCATGTGCATGTAATTATGATATGCTCTGCAATATATTAAAACTGTATCACTGTAAACGGTGATATGGTACGAAGGGGAATTTCATAATTTTTTCAGAATTTCAGCATAGTGCAATCATGAGATGTTAAAGTGATTGTCATGAAGAGTGGTTCGATGTGAAAGGCTGCATAGAGAAACTTGACAATTCCTTAACAGTGATGATGACAGGAACCAGGGGTTCCTATCTAAATGCAAATCTAGCTATTTGATTGGGTATCTAAAATGATTCTTCATCATTTGAGCACAGCTGCCCTTTACAATTTTATAAGGAATGGACCAATAGAAATGCTCCAAAATGCTTGGAAGAAAATCTCTCTCCACTTAGATATTAGGCAAGCAAACAAAAATATAATGACTTTTGCAAAGGCCACATTTAATATTTTTTCCCCCAATACATTAAATTCAGTAAATAGTCCTCATTATGCATTATAATGTGCAGATCTCTGTAGACCATGTGTGAACTTAATTTCACAATCAACAGAACATGTAACTTTACCAGGGCACAAAAAACATCTAATTTGACCTGGACACAACTTTTGCATACATGTTTTGGGAGTCTTTGGGTATTATTTTGGTTTACAATGCCCTGTATGTACCCCCCTTCACCCTGAATAGATTTTAAAGGTACCTTTTAAGTCAAAAATTTCTCTCAAAATCATAAAACTCAGGGTCTGTTTGAGGGCTTACTACACCTGTGGGCACAATCCCACCCCGACCTCCTACAATAAGACAATAGACAGTAATAAGGTAACACTAAACAATAGTTTGTGTTTATTTACTTTCTGCAATGCAATCTTTTTTGTTTTGAAAATAAATTCATTTGTGTCTACACTGTAAAGTTTTGTGCAGTTTTGTGTGTTTTTTTTTCTTTTTCTTTTAACAAAAACCAAGTAGTAATGAAAGAACAGACTTTTGCTTTACTTAAATGTTTGCGTTCAAAAAGATGTTCTGTATCTAAAAGTAAGATGAGACAGACGGCAGCATGAAGCTATAAAATGTTGGCATGGTGACAGCAACACTGGCAAACATGGGTGATTATCAGAGGAGAGCTTTAGCAGCGTATGGTTTGGAAGTGAACAGTAAGACATTTGGCTTCCACGGATTCCAAAAAAAAAAAGTCAATATCCAATTTATTTCACTGCTGCGATCATGGCAAAAGTTGGGAAAACTCTTGGCTGAGTCAATAATAAAGGTCCTGAGAATAGATTGCATTTCTTAATTTATGTGTATATATATATATGATTTGAGCCATCTTTGGTTTTCTGGCGTGAGGTCCTTGGACACTGTGCCCTCTGATCCAGGCAGTTTTCTATCCTTAGTAAAACAGTGTCTCAGACATCAGTCAATGTGTTTGTAGAGGCAAAAAAAAATACTATCACTACCTCTGTAAAAAAACATCACCTCACATCAACTCACATCAAATTATTTACTTTTTAGTAGATTTCATTATATATCATAGCAATGTAACTGTAGAGAAAGTGTGAAAAATTCTCTTTTTTGGGGCTTTTTTTCCAGTTTCATCCTCAATTTAGTCATATCCAGCTCCACCCACTGGTTAGCATTCTCTCATCACACCATCACACACATCACCACCAGCTCTAGAGGGGCGAAGGCAATCATAAGCTTCCCCTAAATCATGTAAAGCAAACCACCACATCTTGTTAAACTGTCGCTTACACAACATCATTGGAAAGCTGAACGCACTTGCAGGAGAATATTAAGCGCCAGTTCTGTTACATCAGCTAACAGACGCCTGCACTGGCTAGCATCACGCTGAGTGATGGGAGAGAGGGAGGTCAATTGTGTTCTCTTGGTCTCCCTGCCTCAGATGTCTGTAGCACCAGGGATTGAACTAGCGATCTCCTTATGAAAGGTTGTTTACATTTGCTGGAAGACAGGAAATCCTTGATCCATCACAACACCCCCAGAAACTCATCTGGGACAAGATTTGGTGAGATAACTTATTTATTGATGATGTTGTGCAGCCCTGGCAGCACCTGCCCACCATCAATGTGCTATTGATAAGGAGTTATTACTTTCACTATTAATTTCTCTGTGGATCTGTGATTTTTTTTCTTCATATTGCAGGATTCCTAGAGCCCAATAGCTCCCTTGTCTCCCCATGACTTCCACAGATCAGCAGTACAAAGGTCCCTTTATGAGGAGTCTTCTAAAGCTCTGCGGGAATGAGAAGCATGAGTTTCAGATGTACCTGCATCCCCCTGTTTCACTCCTCATGCCAGCAAGGAATCTATTTCAAAAATGTCCTATAACACATGTGCTTTCTTCATTACTGCATACCCAAATATGACCAAATGGTGGCCTTTACTCACGTCATTTTTGGCTATATTTAGCCTGGGGCATTTTTCACATTATGTACCTTCCATTCTTAGCCAATCTGATTTATGTCAAGTTCTATTTAGATTTTTCAAGATAACACATAGCTTTGTCATTCTACTGAGGTTTTCTTTTTTGGTACAGATGAAATGTGTCTTCCTATGAAATATGAACAAATCCCCCTGAATATATAGTTAATGGCAGAGCTTTCAACAATTCAAATAATTCAGAAGGATTGGCCATTTTATTTTACTAATTATTGATTCAGACTGATCTTCAACACTTAGGTTGGTGAAGATGTAGCGGCTGGATGGACCACATTTAAATACAAAAGTAAAATTATCAAATCATTTCAAGAGCCGTTTAGAACATAATGTGAAATATAGAATTGAGCGAGAGTGGAGCACAAACTATCATGGGGTGAAATGTACCATGGATCATTTAAGTAGTTAAACATGTTTGAGTAAAACATGTTTCTACTTACTTTCTCATATTCCCACAGCAACATTATCTGCCAATTTTGTTGCCAATCAGACAGTTATTTCTCAAGATTCACCCTTTTTTTTCATTATGAATGTTTTGAGTTGAGTGTCATGGAAACTATTCATTTAATCACCATCTTATTTTAAAGAACATAAATAACTTACAGCGACAGCTAGCCTAGGCCAAAATGCAGCCAACCCATGGGAGGGTTAGTAAACGAAGCTGCCTAATGAAAACAATGAAACAATTAATATACTTCAAGATAAATTCAAAACAGTTTTTAGACATTTTAACATGCATAAAAGAGCTACTTTATGGATAAGTTTGACACACCTCTTTTTGCTAAATGTTTATTTTGATGCAGGTATTTTTATTTATTTAGTTTGGAAAGCATCTTTGGTTCAATCAAGAAAGAACTGTATTAAAATAATTGTGTTTTTCATTTTCTGTATGTTTAGCATTTTAGCAATGTTTAGGTGCTAGGAGCCAACTTTGTTTTCTTTGTAAAATGATTAAATCAAAAACCAAATGTCTTATTTTGCTTTCTTCTAACATGTATACTGACATTTAAAAAAACAGCTTGTTGGCAAAATAGGCAGTAGATGAAAACTTGCAGTATAGATACGTGGCTGAAAAGGCAGAGATCTGACAGAAAAATAAACGTGAAAGGGGGCTGGTGAATGATCTAATTTTAGGAGTCCGTGTTCTTTCCTAAGCCTTGCTGGTTGGACATGATACAGACTAATTGATGGTGTGGTCAGGCTTGTGTGCTGCATTGCTAATAAAATCTGTCAGACCTCCTTTGTATGTTTGTGTGTGTGTGCATGTGCACGCAGAACTTGTTAGTGTGGCCTTATAAATCCATAAAATCTGACCAACAATTTATTGAGTGGCTGTACTTTATGTATAAATGGTTTTTTGTGGGTTGTAGTTCGGGCCTCAAGAAGGCAGAGCAAATATAAAGCTGAATGGCAGTTCTGGCTGGAAAAAAATGTAAGACAAATTTCCATTTGATGTAAGTGTAACAGACAGTAAAACATTCCTACTCTGATTCCAAAGATTATAAGCAGTATTAGGAGAATGCCTGTAGAATGGGCTTAAGCAGGGTTCTTCACTTCCAGTGTTCTATCCATTGAGTGGTCCTATATGTGCATATCATTAGCATAATATAACATAATATAATTTTTTTCATCACTTCTTGATCTCTGATGAGATTATTTAGGCAAACAGAATTCCTGCCTATGGACCCTTTTTTCCTTTATCCCCATGGGTTGCAAGTTAGGTCAAAGCATATTTCTGGAGTATCTGGGGGTCCCTGGGGACCAGTTTGAGAATCACTGACATAGGCCATTATATTATCTGATCAATACTCTTAACGCGTGGGAGCGATGATGAGGCAGACGCATGCGCTGAGAAAAGCGAGGTTTATTAAGGGCAAATCCAGAACCAGGGTCAAAACAGTCCAGGGTCAGAGAGCCAACACAGATAGAAGGAGGAACAGACCTAACGAAAATGAACACAGGAAAAACAAACAACGGAGGCCAGAAGAACAAACATCAAACAATCCAATACAAAGATCAAACAATATACTACAAACACTTCAAACATCAAGCACATCAAGCACATCACACAATTCAAACAAAGACCAGTGAGAGACTAGGGAAAACACAGGGCTTAAAGGCAGAGAAACAATGAGGATTAACAATACACAGGTGGACAACACAGGTGAAAATAATCAAGGGTGGAGTTTGAAAACAAGGGGGCAGGACCAGGAAGATCTCAATGAAAACAAAAGCACATGGACAGGACTGGAAGGTAAACACAAGCACACGGACAGGACTGGGAGGGGGCAATCGTGACAGATACATTTAATGCTGAAATTTTGTGATGCTGTCATTTAGGATATCAAAATATACTTCCAATAGTTTAATAGCCGAAACTGCCTATAACTAGGTGCAAGAGTATGACATTTAAACAAGGTAGGACCATTAGTCAGAATGCTGCTTATGGAGGTCCAGCACAATTTGGTGATTTCCCTACTCAAAAACAACTGGTTCAACTCATGTTTTAGGCAAGTTTCAGGCATGTGAACAGACCCTTTGCCCTCAGACTGTACAAGTGCCCTCATGGTCAGTGTGTTTAATAATTATGCTTCATGTGGTCATTATTTAAGATCTGTGTGGACTCAGCTCTGCATTGTGTCAGGAACAGAGTTCATGGGTCAGCTTGAGTTCTGTGAGATTTGTTGTTCTTGGATGCTCCCTCTTGTATATTGCCAAGCACATGTGGACATTTCACCTCGGTAATGTTCATCTGCTATGAATGCATGCATCTCCACAACTGATAATGTACTAAAGACAATGTCACATTGCATAATGCAGGAAATGTATACAACAACCAAAGAAATAGCAGGCAGGGATGAAAATAACACAGATTGATATCAGGCCCTAAGTTGCAACTCCAGTATTTGTAGCAATTTGATATAATAGTGGATAATTTTATGACCTTCTATGCTGTCAAATTGATTTAATTTGTCTTCTTAAGGAATGAAGCTACAACCCTCAAAAACTGTTCGTACATAACAAACAGACATCAATAACTTGTTGACCCTCTACAACTGGAACTGAAGAAACCTGAGCTTGAGCTTTGTTTCAGCCTAGGGGACCCAGCTATTCAAGTCGGGTCTGGTTGGTTCGGACATAATTTTCCAAATATTTTGGGCTCAGGATGGGTGCAGATGTAGCTTTAGTTATTGCTGCCTTTTAAAAGATTTGCCCTGCATAAAATAAAAATAAATTCTGGTACAGCTTGCGGTCAAAGTACAGTTTGCGGTCAAAAGGATATTTGTATATGTTTGACCGATGTTCAATACATTCGATTCAATTTGTTCAATTCAATTCAGTATATCATATTGTTGGCACAAAGCCTTGTATCTTCAAATTGGTACCCTTAGAGGAAAAAGGAAAAAAATACTTTTTTACGTTTTTTTCTGAAAGCAATGATATGTAATGTTTTATGTAAGGAAAAGTCTATGAAAGGAGCTTTAGGATTAAACAGGTGATGACTATCTCAGTATACCAGCACCGCATAGAGAATAGTACATCAAGGAAAGCTTGTCCTGACTTAAACATTACGGTTGCTGTTTGAAAGCTCTGCATGAGTAAATTCATTAAAGTGGAATTTAAACTGACAGCAGCATTTTACTATATCATATTTTTGAGTTTGCTTGACAAAGCCAAGTTACTGTTCATTGTTTTGATATGCTGCTTTGTTTGGAACAGCAACAGCCTAGCAACACCTTAGCAACCACCTGGGATACCATAGTAACCACCTAGCAACACTTTAGCAACCAGCTGGGATAACATAGCAATGGCCTACCAAAACCTTAAGAACACCCTGCATACTGTAATAATAGCCTAGCAACACCTTAGTAACTACCTGAGATACCATAGCAGTGGCAATCAACATCTTAGCAGCCACCGGAGATCACTTAGCAATGACCTAGCAACACTTCAGCAACTCCTGGGATTTCATATGAATGGCTTTATCAAGCCAACTTAAAGTTTGTTCAAATTTTTTTCTTCTATATGTTTGTCTTATTCACAACTTACTGATGACTTTTATGTTTGCAACACAGTAATTTAACTGGTGCTACCATATCAGGTTTTACTCTGCACTTTGGGTCATGTTGGGCTGGTTCGAGTCAGTTTTGGACAAAATTTTCTTGAGCTCGAATCAGCTTTGGACTCAAATTGGACTTAATGATATTGATCAAGTCGGGCTGGGTTCAGATGGAATTTCAGGCCCGATTAAAGCTCCAGAATGAGCCTGCTGGTTTATGCGTTCATTCAGTGCAGGACAATTGCTTATTTTATCATCACTGAAAAATGGGAACCAGGTGGCTAGGAAGTCAGAATTTGTTCGAGAGTCTCTGATTGTCCCTTTAATCCCTTGTCATCTATAAGCAGATAAATGCTACTTATGTAACCAGATCTAGGCTCACAAAAAAAACCCAAAAAATCCAACTGTGTTGGCCATTACGATGTTCCGGTGATAAAATAAGCATGTGTTTGCCATTTAAGGCTGGTTCACTTCCCCAGGAAGAAAATGTAGTAGTGTAATCAAGTTCTATTTCAGCGCTTAATGAGATTTTTTTTCCATAGCAAGGAACAGATTGTAAAATATCTATCCATGCTATAAGTTTAAAGTTCTCTTAGTGAAGATGACTCAACTGGTATCGATTAACACTGCATCACAGTCACTGACAGCTGCCATACGAGCTGTTTAGCCTGTAAGATGCTGCTGTGGTGGACGGCAGCTGTTGTGAAGGGTCTCGACTCAGGAGGATGGAATGTCCACAGCTGTTAAGGAAATCAGTTTTTTATTCTTGTTTATTGTTGGCAGGTTTAGCTTCTTTTCATGTTTCAAGCCATCTATTGAATGCAAAACATATATAAAATGGCTTTTTGGCCAAACCTCGAACAAAGAGGAGAGGACGTGCAGTGCAGTGCCATAAGTGTAAGCACTGGGAGCAAAAATGCTTTTCACTTTTCATTCCAGGTCTTTGGATTTAAGATGACAAGCTGGATGTGAGGGAATGTGGTTTTAATTTTGGGCTTATGGCTTTTATTGTTTGTGTCCAGGCCCTTTGTTTTAGGTGAGTGTAAGTTTTGGGGAAGTTGGATGAAATGTGGGTTTTAAGTGGTGAGAGTAGCGTTTTCCTGCTCCAATCCTGGAGGCCCACAAGTGCTGTAGAGGTTTATGTTTTTCTGCTCTAACAGAGACAACTCAGCTCAGGAATGATTTGATCATTAGCTAACGATGAGGCCCATGTGCAGGAAAAAGCAGAAATGATGCAATGCAGATCGAGTACAGGGCTGTGAATCACTAAGTTAAAGTCCCTGTCAATATGTTTTCAAATTTATTTTAACAGTAAAGACCTGCTGTGGAAAAGGTATTTACCCATGTTTTATTTAAGAAATATATATATATATATATATATATATATATATATATATATATAATATATGTATAAATTATTATACTTTAATAGTAGCTAAATGCACCTGCTGCTGCTTGCTGAGAATTGTGTGGGTGTGTCAAAACGGTGGCTTCAACAGGCCACTTCGCTCTTCTCAACTCTTCTCTGAATGATGAGTGGAAAGTGAAGATGTTTGAGAACACAGGCTATCATCTCATGCCAGGTAGATTATGAACATGCTGTCCAGTATTTCAGTGCTTAACAGCACAAATGTTATAGCCCTAACTTGTAGTTCACTAGCTGACTGCTTGTCTGTGCTCACACAAGCTCCTGTTTTGAGTCAACACAGTCATATTTGCACACACTGTGGACAAATTTCTTGTATGTATTAACGGGTGCCACGCCTGTGAAGTAAAAATACGGGGAAATGCTTGGAGCCTTCCATGCTGGTATAAGCTGGACTATGCTGATTTATGCTGGCCTATTGCTGGTCTAGCTGGTCACCCAGTATGATCGTGCTGGTTGACCAGCATACGAGCATCCAAAACACAAGATATGCTGGTTTTGCTGGTGAACAGTCAAGCTGGTCTGTGCTGGTTTTTGAAGCGAGATGAAGTCTGGGGATGGTATGTAATTGAGGTTTAGTTCTATAACGTATCACATTACTTCTTCAGCTAAAATGGACCTCTGACTGTTGTGCTCTCATAAATAAGCTTAATTGCTTATAGTGGGATCCAGGGGGCTAACACCCCCTGTAAGTAGGAAAACAGTGTCTAGCTATGCTACAAAAATGATGTGCTAAACCTTCATAGCAAGCATTGTTAACAGTTTAGAAAAGCTTATATAATGTACTCGCTGAGAGTTTTGGCTGTGCCTCGAGCAGATAGAGAGCAGTCACTTAATGCCAGAGAAATGCGAGTAGCTGACGTATAATATATATAACTAAAATCCTGCTAACTCTGATTTGTACTTCATCAGATCTGACCAATATCATTCTTTCTTGGCCAGTTCATAGTAAATACTTCACAATGTTTTTTGCTGCCCAGCTTGTTTCCATCAAAGTCACTTTTAGTGCTGAAATGCTTCACAAAATAATGTCATTTCAGGTTCAACATTTCAGATATCGATAGGAGTGGACAAGCCCAGTTTTGTTTTTGTCTCTTTTTTTTTTTTTTGCAAAAACACCTTCTAAAATATTTGTTTCTGACACAAACTTACTTTGAAATAAACCTTAAGATAACATTTTCATTCATAGATTTATGTAATCAAACAATTAATGCTTTAATCAAACAATGAATGCATCCTGCTTTACAAATACAAAGATATTTAAAGGCCTAAAAGCCTGAATACTGTAACATTAGTGTAACATTAATGACCTACAACACATCTAAGTAAGGTAAAAAGGTAAAAAGTACCTTTTCTTAAAGTAGAAATAGCAAAAACAATTCTGCTTGTTGCCACCAATCGTGTTTTTGACTGATTGTTGGTAAATTGAGGTCTCTATCCAGCTTTTCATTACAGACCTTATAAACATTAATGCTTTGAATAAACACGGGAGATTCCTCCATACAAAATAGTTTAATACTTAAATCTCAGCCCTTAAATATTTATTTTACTTAAATATAGGTCATTTCTATGACAGCAGGAAAGAGGAACAAGATTTGGTTCTTTGAAAACTTTTAAAAGATCACTGAACTGGTTAATGAACTAAGAGATACAGATATTCTCTAAACGTTGAACTAAGAGAGCCATGAAATAAGTCTCTTAAAAGTTAATAAGCAATTAAACTCACTAAACTGCGTCTCTGATCTTGACTGTCAAAAACATCAAGTATCCAGTTGTTTTTACCTTGGATAAGTCGATGTCATAGACTGTTTATATTTATAGACTCTATTATATTTATATTACCTTGCTAGCCTGTAATGAATGGCTGACATTTGCAGGTTAGTTAGATCAGTGGTTAACATGATAATTTATCATGGAGATTTTATACTGAATTCACTGACATACATTTTCAGAAAGAAACCAATGAATTGCCAAAAACATCAATAACACTGAGTAGACATCAAATCCAACTGAATGCTACCAAAGTGGAGGAAATTAAAAAGTGAAACACCGCTTGTCTTTCCGATTGTGGAGTTTCTTGCCCACTTTCACATTCCACACACTGCATGCAATACCATGCATTACCATTACTGCAAGTGTGGACCCTGCTGTAGTGTTACTTTCCATTTGCTAAATGGGCTGTAGGCTGACCCTTTGGTGTGTTTATTAGACAAATCTTTAATTCATGCACACAGATAATAACTATACATGTTTTACCTATACAATTTCTGAATTCTGAGCCGATAGATCCTAACTTTTCGTTTCCACCCCTCAGTATTAATAAACAATAAAAATGTCTGTTGCAAAAAATCATTTGGTTGGAAAGTAGCTTATGATGCAATGAAATGTATCTGTATATAGATGCAGAGAATGGATTGATGGGTAAATGTGGCTTGCCAAGTGTAATCTCCAAAATCTTCAGCTGTATTCAAAATAGCTTACCACATGCTGCTCACCTGCTGATTGTGCCCAAAAGTAGTTAGTAGTATGTAGTATGTGACCAACATGAATTTCTCCAGCACACCAAAGATACCTGGATGTACTTCTCAGGCAGAATATTCCAGTATGCAGCCAGAGCTATCTTCATGATATACTACATCCTAAAATGCACAGCAATCATTTCAGGAGGACATAACTACTGACTTAACCTCCTGGGTTGCTCCAAATAGCCTTGGTTTCAGTCTTATATGGATACATAAATTACATAAAAAGAAATGGCTTGTCCTGCTGCTACACTCAACAATAAAGTCCCATCAATTATCTCTGCTGGTCTTCAGTTGGGTTTACTTCACCTTTTTAAAAAGTTAACTTGCTGCATTGAAAATGTGGTTAAAACGCTGGCTGGGACAGGCAGCAGCAGTAATGCGGTCACTGTACCAGACTATAGTGGTGAAGAGGTCAGCTGAGCCAAAAGGCGAAGCTCTCTGTTTACCGGTCAATCTACATCCCGACCCTCACCTATGGTCATGAGCTATGGGTAATGACCGAAAGAACGAGATCGCAAATACAAGCGGCGGAAATGAGCTTTCTTTGTAGGGTGGCTACACTCTATTTGATAAAGTGAGGAACTCAGTCATCCAGGAGGAGCTCAGAGTAGAGCCGCTACTCCTCCGCATTGAGAGGAGCCAGCTGAGGTGGTTCGGGCATCTCATCCGGATGCCCCCAGGACGCCTCCCAGTGGGGGTGTACCAGGCATGGCCTACAGGAAAAAGACCCCGGGGTTGTCCTAGGACCCACTGGAGGATTATATCTCCAAGTTGGCCTGGGAGCGGCTTGGGGTCCCCAGGAATGAGCTGGAGGAAGTTGCGGGGGACAGGGTCGTCTGGGATTCTCTGCTCTCTCAGCTGCTACCGCGACCCTATCTGGACTAGCAGTTAACGATGATAATGATGATGACGAGGATGGACAATAATACTGAAAAATCTATATTATATTTATTTATTATGGCTTTTGTGTAATTTTCTATTAAATATGTTTCCTGCTTTCATTTGGTTGTACTTAATGACAGTTCTGACTGGAATCATAATAAATAAAGGGTGGTATCTGACTTTTGCACAATAATTACTGTATATTACTGTGTGTGACATTCCCTGTCACTTCTATGCAGACATTTATGCTTACCTAAATCAGAGTGCATTTACAAAATTGTCAATTCCAAATCCATAAAATGATGAAAGACACATTATAGAAGCACTTACAAATGGTCATTAAGAAAAGGTGACAGAGGTGATAGTTCTGTGTAATCCAATATGCAGAAACAAAGAACACTCAGCTTCACTGTCCCAGTGGCCTTATTATGATGAGCGGTGTAGGTAGTGAAAGCTAATTAGATTGTGAAAGAAATAATCAGCATGCCATGATGAAAGAGTTCTACAGAAACGGTTTAAATGCTTTCTTACACTACTTTTTTATATTCATGAGAACCAATAAACATATTTCGTAACGATTCATTAGAAATCTACGACGGCTATAAACTTCATGCCTTTGTTACGTGGAATTTGAAAAATCCTGCCTAGGTCTAGACCTATAATTTAGTGGAAACCATTCCAGTCATAAAGGCCCATGTGGCACTGTGGGAGCATGATGACGAAGAGGCACAAGGACTTTTTCCAGTTTCTTCTTTATTAGCATTTTGACTAAAATGCCATTTTTTACCTTTTTTTGCTCTTTTCCCTCTGTTACAGTTGCAAAGGAAGAAGCTGTTAAACAGTAATGTTGCTTATAAAATCATCAACAGTTTATGCCAGTAATGGCAAGATGGCTTAAGCTATATTACTAACTAAATAACATTATATTGACATAAGAGACTTTAAAGTACCCCTATAGTCATAATCGGATACTAAGTCGCAAAATAAACTACTAAAATGTAGAGTCTATAAACCTTAACACTAATTAAACATGTGAGGATCTATGAACATACATAATGATGCAAATTGTAAACAGCTCCATGCATATAAACCCGCTCCCCCTTGCTTCCGTTACCCTGCATGCTGGGTCTGTGTTAGCAGTAGCGATGCATGACTCTGAGTTTTTTTGAGTCAACTCTGACTCTTGACTCCTGCTTCTGGAGTCAGTTCTTTAACTTTACTTAGTTTTGACTATAACAATACCAGTGGCAGATACAAGGGTGCTGTAAATAGAACGAAGATTATACCATCCTAAATGTTTTATTTGAGCTACAACAGATCTGATATGATCACTATGTTTATCACTATCACTAGTTTAACAAAATAAATAAATAAATAAATATATATATATATATATATATATATATATATATATATATATATATATATATAAACTTTGGCTGGATGACAGACTAACATACCACTTCCACTGGATTTGCCTGGGATGGAATCTTGCCTAAACTGTTATAGACATTTATAAAAAGTAGCAAATTAGTAATGTTTTAAAGAAAACAATGATGGCCAACTTCATAATGATTAGGCTAGCAGGTTAGTGCTGTCACATGCTTGACATGCCTGAAAATAAACAAAGAATGCTGTGTAAACCCAAGTTGTTTAATTCTATATGCTGTCAAAATGACCAGGCCGATCACAACATTATGTTGAGGTGACAGAGTTAAAGAATTGACTCTAAGCACTTGACATTCATAGTCATTTGCCCAGAGTCGATAAACTGAGCCTGATGTGATTAATATGCTGAAACTGATGTCTAAATTGTGATGATTCAATTGACTGTGTGATCGCTGAAGGAAAGGTTGGCAGACCCAACTATTAGTAAGTATCCAATCATGTATGTACGTGTCCACTAAGTTGGCAACATAACAGCCTTAACAGGCTTGCTCTTGAAGGAGGTATTCACTGGCCATCACTAACAACTGCAATGCATTTAGATAACAGGCTGAGTACACTGAGAATTGGCATCCACCAATTTCAGACAGAAATGAAATAAATAAATAAACCTTAAACAGTCAAATGGCTGCAGGAACACATTAGCTCCTGTTTTTCAGGAGTCCTGCTCTAAGATTGCATCTTCCTGCACAGAATCTATAAAGACAAAGCCTGGTCCTATACTGCTGTTCTTATTGTTGGAGAGAACTGAAGCGGGCTCAAAGCCTGAGGTGTACCAGTATGTGCTTTATTTTGTTTTTACATTGAGTTGCTAGGTTATAAGCACCTACTTTGTACATGGGTGAGTGACATGCTATGGTTTTACTATACAATGATTTGATAACTATGACATATATTGCATTATTTTACAATACTTTGTGTGAATACATTTTCAGTGCAAAATAATTCACGTTAGCCATCTATGCCTCACAAAGTCTAAAAATGTCAGGAGGTGTAACTGTCTAACCACATATTAAGATTAAGCAAACTTTTAACATAAAGCGCTTTTATCCTGACATGCTTTTAAGATAGAGTGGGGAGGATATTGCATCATAAAGAAGACCCCAAGCCCAAGCCCAAGCCCAAGCACTCTCAGAAATAAAGATATGAAACTGTCACTGGGGCAGTACCCCACACTTGAGGTGGGACCCTCAAGTGTACATCTCAGTACCTTCAGTCAGGGAACATAATTGTACCATAATCCATTAAAATGATATTTTCTAACTTGTATTTCTAAGTTGGCTCCACACACCCGGTCTCATCTCCGACCTTTTATTTTATTGTTCTGTTTTAAAACATTATGTTCTGAAAATGTACAAATATGTACTTTTCATCTGGAAAAACTTACTCAAGGTACACAACTGGACATTTGTATTGTTTCTACCTTGGTTAACAAAACATGTACCTGCATAGTATCTAACAGTGTTTCTGACAATGTGCGAAAATCATTTTCGAAGCTTGTTCAGTTTACTAAGTCGTGTGATGTGAACATGAAATTTATAATACTGTTTATTTATTAAAAAAAAAATTCAAGGGCAAACATTTATGTGGGTATAAGTACAAAGACTAGTTTAAACAAATTAGTAGTGGTTAATTACTAATAATTTATTAATAATAAAAATATTTTTCTTTAATGTGTGGTTTAATGTGCACCCTGACATTTTCCGGATTGTAAAATGAGTGATCTTGTTAAAAAATGACTGACCAATTCTTGGAGACACAAAAATGCACATCATATCTTTTTTAGAAATACTGACTGTAGCCCATTTGTTGCTGCGCAAGTTGTCAGTCAATTAGTGGAAAGGAACCATCATAGGACCATTGCTGACCAAATCAAATGGTCTGAGTAGTGGACTATTCTCTAAATCATGCACTAACTTTCTCCTGCTGTGTCAGTCTCACTGCTGTACTCAGAATGATCTACCACTCAAATAATATCTGCTCCTATGGTGGTCCTTTTCCAGCTATATTGTAGGCAAGCCTGAAAACGTGGCCAGTGAGTATAGATACCATGCAGCTAATAAACTGGTAACTCAATGTACATTATTTTGACTTTTTGTCCATTTGTCCCTACCAGTACTTTGGTCACTGAAACATGCTTTAATGTCTCTGTTGACAAATTCACTCTTCATGTGCTTGGTCACTCTTCACTAGGCCTCACTATACAATCCGCCGATGAACTGCTAAGCAAATGCAAACATGCAGAGGATCTGCAGTGGTTTATTTTTCTTCTCTTGTGCATACAAAAGATTCGCTTGAAATTTTTGTAAACTTTAGAGCTTATGCAAGGCTGCCTGGGTGTTCCCAAAGAGGCCAGGAAGCTCAAATGATGCTAGTGGATCCACAATTCTCATCTTAGGATATGAGAAAGACTAAGAATACACACAGCTGCATCTCTATTCTTTAACCCACTTAGGCTCTTCTTGACACCTTTTAATGGAGACAGTGTGGCTTGAAGCTTTATATTCACTCCCTCCACACTTTATATTCCTCCTTAATATTCTTCAGAGAGTAGCCAGAGGCAGCTGTGAACACAAGGGTCCGCACCAATCTCGATATGTTGCTTCATTCTCACTGAGGCCGGAGGAAGTGAACAGAATGAGAGGAGCCAAAAGCAACAAGGACTGGCCTGCGAGGAAGTTCTTCGGAGAAATGAAAGAAAAGAAAAAAGTGGGGAAGAGAAAATATGACTCTGCAAATCCAAGTCACTTCTGTTTGTAATTTAAGACTTCCCTGTCTGCACATTTCTCAGGGAGGCAAATATCTGAAGCAGCTGGAGCTGCAAGGCGGAGGGATTGAAGGCCTTTTGAAGGTCTCTTTTCGTCTGGGTTATTGTCTATATGTGAAGACACTGGGAGGTTCCACTTAAAGTGGCTTTTACATGTGAGTGAAGTTCCTGTACGAGTGCAGCTTTTCAATTTAAACTGCAGTCACTCCAGCTGGAAAATATAAAGTACAGTAGTAGAGTGTGTTCCCAATACTGTATATTGAAGTATCGCTATTTCTTTTGCAATTTTTAGCTTTCTACATCATTTGAACACAGAAGTTGTGAATGACAGTTTTGTAATGGATGGACCAATAGAAATGCTTCAAAATTTCTTGGTATAAAATATCTTTACATTATTACACCATTTTTGAGATGCTTGTTTTTCCTTGGACAGTGATGACAAAGGGCTGTGCAAAAGTCCTAGGCATCTGAGGACATGCTATGTAAAGCTATTTTGACAATTAAATGTGACTGTGAACACATAAGCCCCAGGTTATCAAAGTATTGATATAGCATCTGGTCTTTCTGCATAGAAATGTCAGCAAAAATAGGTCCTATACCAGTGTTCAATGCTGAAAGCCTGAGGACATTCCAGAACCTATTAATCTTTTATATTAATCCTTTATTAAATTAAAATCAATGTACTGCTGATGTAACTTTAAAGTCATCTATGTCACATAATAAATTATTTCTTGTTATGTATTCAAAACTGCTAAATAGGTAATAGGAGCATCCCTAAACCTCATAATCTATGAATATGCATCATTATGCAAATTGTAAATGCCTCCTTGCTCTTAGTTTTTAAGCCCCAACCATTTCCCTACTGCTCTTTATGCTCACTAAAGAACTTTTCAATTGAGAGGTTTTATTACACACTTCTGTGGCTTTCCCCAGAAATATCTCCTGATAAATAATTTACTTGGTGAATGGTGGTCTCTGAATTTTGTACTATATTGTGCTTGTTCTGAACTGAATGTGGTGGTCCATCTGTTGGGAATATGTCTGTTATTGTATCCATCAGACTAGAATCACTTGATTTGAGTGGACAGATTTGGCTGAGTTACTCTACGCCCATTTACATGTGTACAGCTAGCCATAGGTCACTCAGTACAAAAGTGAGTCGTTACTTCATTGGGAAAGTCCCTCAACTCTGTCCATCTCTGCTCAACTATCACGGATTGTCAGATGATGAGTTGCCAGTTTGAATACAGGCCACTGGAGAGTACATGTGTCCTAGTAAAGAATGGAGATGAAGTCAGAATTTGCTTCCCAATGAAACACTTGAAAAAAGGAGAAAAAGGGAGTGCATGACAATGTGGTTCCTATTATTGTGGTTTATTGAGTTTAGAAAGTTTATAAGTTTTTGTCCAGTTAGCGTGGATGTGATCAGTTTTCATTCATGTAATATCAAGCCTGTTAGTCAACGTAGCTGCAGTGTTTGACACGATGCTGTAGGTAAAAAAAACAAAACAAAAATTGCCAGTATTGCCACACTGTTAGCTCAAGCGTGGTTGTTGTCTGACTCACCTACACCAGTATCTGTCAATGACTCTAATCAAACAAGCTAAACTTTTACAAGTAAACTTAAAACAAGTAAACAAGTCAAATTGATCTGGAAGTATGGATCACAGAAAAATCTTAATTTTAATAGAAATGAACTAGGTATGAAAGATTCATTTTTATATTGAAATCACAATTTTAAAAAATTCAATTTTTAAAATGAAATATTATTTATAGCCTCTATAATTAACAATGCTGTTTCAAATTTGAAGTGTGCATATTTAATCTACTTACACAGAGCTTGTGAACTACCTGTAGATGAGCTAGACCTAACTAATTGGCAGTCAGTCCACTGTTCAAGCTGTGGATATTTTGGCCATAATAACAACAATAATAATAATAATAATAATAATAATCATAATCATAATCATAATCATAAACATTATTGGTCAGCAAAATTGCAGTTACATATTTTCTTTTGTTCATTTAAATAACTGCTTAATTATCAAGCACTTGAACTGAATCAGGTGTTGTTGGGGCAGGAAATTGAACCAGGCAGTACAGTACATTTATGGACCATTCTGCTGAAAATAACTGATGTTATGATCTGTAATTGAAATAGTAATAAGCTGAATATATTGAAAATCATTATAGGGTACTTCCTATTGGGAGGTGGCTGTCCCAAACCCTAAGCCCTATATTTTAACTTGTAAGTGCAATATTATATTTCTTTGCATTTTTCCCAATATATTTAAAGATTGTTTTGATTTATTTTAACGGTTTAGGTTTATAATGAATTTAATTTTTAAAAAAAAATGCTGTCCCTGGTTTACGTCACTACTTAAACACAGAGAATTTTAGTCCATAGGCGGAGCTTTATTTTAGCCATAGCTCTGCATTTTAGGTCAGGAAGTGAGGAGAAATTACGATATCCCGTACCTGCCAGAAACTGCATAGAAGAAGCATTTGTTCAAAATACAGTTGTATAGAAACGTTTGAACACACCTGGTCAATTTACATTCACATACGTGGTTGAAGTGAAAATAAGGTTACACTCTATAGAGAACTAACTGTTTATTTCAATTTCTGTATATTTAGACTCTGTAAATATATGAATAATACAATAAATAATACTATAATATAATAACATAATAAAATATAAAACTTTTTCAATATGTTACATTAAGTAAAATAAGCAGTAAGTGCACATTAATTGTGCAGAAATGTGTTCTCTGTAGAGGGTGTGTTAACTTATTTTCATAAAACGTCATTTGAACATGTGAAATGTTTTGCATACAACAGTGTTAGTGCTAACTTGTAATTGATCTTATATCATAATACCATGACATATTTGGAAATATTTTTTATTCAATTTTATCAGCATCACCCAGCAGTTGTACAGAGGTTCCTCAGGACTCCAGTGCCAGAGATCTACTGACCTGGAGAGTTTACTTCTAGTAGATATAATCCAGATGCTCCTGAAGGCCTTGATTGACCCCTTTGAGAGTAGCCATAAAATGTCTGCCTATAATGGAGGTCACTCAGATGAACTATGCATTTTTTTCTTTAGTAACTTTGATGAAATATACTTTGATGGAAATGTTTATGGTTTACAAAACTAGTGAACTTGATTTTAATCTTGATAGATGTGCAAACAAGTCAACATTTATTAGATTAAGGTTTAAACTAAACTCTCCAGAGCTTTAGATGACCTAGACTATATTTGGGCACCCCCATTATGTGAAGGTTCTTTAAACTTCAAAAAGGTTCTTCACATTATGACTTACAAAAATTGTTCTTCAAACCAGCCCTGCGATGGACTGGCGACCAGTCTAGGGTGTATCCTGTGTGTGTGTGTGTGTATGTTCTTCAAACCACACATTGAAAGTTTCTTTATGAAACCAAAGGTGTTCTTCCATGGCATCTTACACCTGGAAGAAGAACCAGTCAGAAGATTGCTTTGTCCTCTAATCTTTTCAAACTAGGTCAAACTAGGTCAAATTAGCTTCTTGCATACCTTGACAGAAGGACGGTTTCAATATTTGTGGTAATTCTTATTTCCCAGAACCATACTACTGTTCACCTGCCAGCAATTGCTAATGTTTGTGGTTTTAATCAAAGGAGCAACTCGTGTTTTGGACATACTTTTGCAGGAGCAGCTTTTTTTAAACCCACTTCCTCGACCGTGTTCATGCATCCCTGCAAAAATCACATGATCGTAACAAGCTATGTTTCATTACTTTTCTTGTGAAGTCAGTCTTAATTTGCATTGTACTGTGTGAAGTAACATGAAGTTGCTCACTTGAATTTGCAGACCATGCCTGTACAAAATCATTATATTGGATATGTACCATATCTCTCTCTCTCTCTCTCTCTCTCTCTCTCTCTCTCTCTCTCTCTCTTTCTCAACCCAAGTCATACCATAGCATGACAAACTGTAATAGATTCTGTCACAGAAAACAGATGTTTTTTTTTGGCTTTTTGACTAAGTACAAGTTCAAAGGTTTGCCTCATGTCGCACCCTGAGCCAAGCCCCACTGGACGTCAGAACTGACCGAAAGGAAGGGCCGAAGCCTTCCTGTCCCTATGAGGAATCTCAGGCACCTCAGTCTCCCACAAAACCCCCAGTACTGGACCATAAAGCCAACTTTATGTGGACCAGATGTTTCTGATCACAAACTTAAGTCTTCTAAAACAATGAACTGTAGAGTTTAATCTGCCAACTCAGACAGCGCTGCTGGTGTCTTCAGTAATAAAGAATTTTCTGCATATGACAAAGGGCAAGAGGTCGACATTATACTGTACTCAGATGGGTCCAATGCTGCATTTAAGCAAGTGCAACCAGTTACATCAAAACATTCGATCTCATGCCTGTTTTGCTTTGCAGGACACCAACACTTTACCATGGAGAAATTTGTAATGTAATTTTTGTCACCTAATCGCACTCAAGTTTACACAAACATGGGAGGGGTACCAGGAGTAATGCTAAACAGCTAATGGAGATAAAATGTATCCTGGCAATGCTGCATGAAATCAACAATCAAAGCATGCACGGGAGCTCAAATGCCGCATTTAAAATTGACCCTGTCTCGGTTACTGAGCCTGAGTAATCCTCCATATTATTTTACTGATTACAGTTTTAATCAGGTAATAAATACATTGTAATGCAATCAGCAGTACATGTAGGGCTGAAAAATGTCTCCCTTCTAATGATTGATTTCAGGTGTTTCAGCCACATCCATTGCTAAAATGTGTATAAAATAGCCTTGCAATCTCCATAGACCAACATTGGCTTTAGAATTGTTCATACTAAAGTGCTCAGTGATTTTAAAAGTGCCACTGTCATAGGATGCCACCTTTGCTACAAGTCAGTTCTTGAACTTTCTTTATTACTAGGCCTGCTCCAGTCAGCTGTATGTGCTACTTTTGTGAAATGAAAGGTTCAAATAGCACCAACAGCTTGGCCACAAAGCAGAACAGCACACAAACTCACAGAGCTGGCTGGCAAGTTCTGAAGCATGTAGAAAAACACATATCCTCTGTTGCATCACTCACTATAGAGCTCCAAACTGCCTCTGGAAGTAACAAGAATCAGCAGAAGAACTGTGCACTGGGTCCTTCATGAACTGGGTTTTCAAGGCCAGGCAGCTGTACACAAGCCTAAAATCACTATGTGGAATGCCAAGCGTCTGCTGGAGTGGTGTAAAACACGCCACCACTGGACTCTGGAGCAGTGGAAACAAGTCTCTAGAATGATGAATCATGCTTCACTATCTGGCAGTCTGAGGAATGAATCTAGATTTGTCGAATGCCAGGAGAGCCTATTGGAATGTATTGTGCCAATAGTAAAGTTTGGTGGAGAAGAGATAATGATCTCAAGCTGTTTTCCAGTGTTTGGGCTCAGCCTCTTAGTTCCAGTAAAGGCTAATGTCAATGTTACAGCATACAAAGATATTGAGAGACATTCAGACCTAAAATTACATGTTTTCAACTTTGTGGCAACACTTTGGGAAAGGCCCTTTGCTGTTCCAGCCTGACTGTGCCCCTATGCACAAAACAAGGTCCATAAAGATATGGTTTGATGACTTTGGTGTGGACGAACAGTGGCCTGACAGAGACCTGACCTGACATTGATTGCAAGCCGGGTCTTCTCATCTAACATTGGTGTCTGACCTCACAATGGGCACAAATTCTCAGAGGCACACTATAAAATCTTGTGGAAAGTCGTCCCAGAAGAGTAGAGGCTGTTACATCCACAAAGAGAGGGCCTAGTCTATATTAATGCCCATAGGTATAGGCAGTCTAATAACTCCTTATATGTGTAATAGTCACATGTCCACACACTTTTGGCATATAGTGAGCTTCAAGGAATTGTACCTACACTAAAGAAGATGATTCCAAAAAACACAAGATTTTTACCATTACATTATCTGGAAAAAGAAGAACATCAAAAAGCTTAAAATTCTTAATTAAAATTGTGCTCATGCAGCGATCAGGAGACCATCACTTATAAATATTAAAGCCTATGAATCACCAAGAACACTAAGTACAGTCACTACAATACCAAACATCCCATAAGTTTTTCCATCTCAAAGGTCCAAAAAACCCTCTATCAGACCCTTTCTGATCATATCTTAGTTTGTGTAGTCGGAGCAACACATTTATGTAAATAATTGTTTTCGGCTGTTTTGTTCCAAGCAGAAAGCTTAATCTGTGTATCTGTTTCCATTGAAACCTGACCAGAAGAGGTCATGACTGCATTACAAGCTATTTGGACTTATTCCGATCCTCAGACCGGGAAACCAGTTTTAGGTCACTTTAAACAAAGAAAACAAATAGAATTCATCAAAGTCAAAGTCGTTCACCAAATTCTTCCTGGCTAATAACTAAGGAGAAACAATGGAACTAGCTGTGATTCATAGAGCAAAAAGAGTTCTTAATGCAGAAGTGCTCAGGTGGCTGGATGCAATTGTAATAAATGTTCTCCTCACTGACCTCTCTTCTCCTTCTACTAGATTGATTTGTCGATCAGTTCATTATTGTCAGGGGTGCTACTATTCGTAAGTGTTATTTTTGGAAAAATTTGTACTTTACTCACATATTATTGAATACTTTTAATCTATACCTCTACTTTTACTCACAAAACATACTTGTTATGCCTGACATTTTTTATTAAAACCGTTGGTTGGCACAGTTTTATCCTGGGCATATTGTACAGTAGACTAGCAGCAAATGGAAGCTGAAAATCTTAGCTAAAAAACACACTTTCACTGTCAAAGCATATTTCCTGAACTTACAATGGCAGTTTGCAGTTAAACTGGACATTTTACCAATTATTTTATTGTTCTTTAGCCTACATTAACATGACAGTTTATTATAAACATCTTTTTTTCTAGTTACAGATTTAAACAAATGAAACTGATATGCACAGTCATATGCCAACAAATATGTGTGCAGCATGTAAATTGTATTTGTGTCTACCCCGACTCAGCTCTTTACAATGAACATTGGTCAAGAGGACATTCGTATTTCTTAAATTTTGTCCCCCTTCTGACCCAAACATTAGCAGTGCCAGCCAACTCTGTTCCCCTCTACTTAGAAGAAATCTTAAAGTCCATGATATTTTCCTCTGTGTCTTACCAATCAATTGAGTTCCAATGAATTTTAATCTGTTGTTGTTTATTTAAAACATCCAAATTCATATTACTGTAACATGAAACTTCCCACAGCTATGCTAATTCTATGTATGTGGGGACCAGTGCCTCTGATTAATCACTGCACCACACACCACAGTATCACACACCACCATACAATGAATACTTCTAATTTATTTAGTAAAAAAGTAATTAATCGTTACTTTTACTTAAATATGTTTATCTCTTTTAATTAAGATAAACAAACAAAGCACCCACACTTTCACTCGCTCTGTATTTTTCCATCGCAGTTTTAAAATCTGTTTTTTTTTTTATTTAAAGTTGAGTTTGAAATTTAGAGTGGATGCTAATCTGTGTCAAATATATATTTGAAATAGTGCAATAAAATATTTAATATTTAAATAAGCTTATTTTGAATACTCATGCACAGTGGTGAACTGTCACTATTAGGCCTTCAGTTTGGGTCATAAATGACAAACCTCAGTCATTAATGAGAACAAAAATACAGGTTTATGATAATGCTACTTTCTACCAGCATCTCTGTGGGATTCTAGTAGTATGTTAGCACTAAGCTAAAGCAATTCACACAAACATTTTTTTCTAAATATAGAAAAAGATTCTAAAATTCTAAAATAAAAAAAGACATCTGATGCTTGTAAAATACATTCCTAGTTTTATTTGAAGCTTGTAGCATTTACTTTGTAGCAGTTTTAAATGAACCTCCGGCTTAGAGCTGCTGCTGCTTCCATTTCTAACATGCGAATGAAACACATTAGTCAGGGGAACACTCGCACTCGCAGTCAGTGATGTATCTAGGACTTCCAGAAGGCCTAGAGTAATGTTTGTTTCTTTCCCATTCAAATCAGAAGGTGATTGATTCTACTGTCTGTTAGTTAATAATTAAGGTAATAGTTAATTTGACACGTTAGGCCTTCAGTTTAGCTGCTGAAGTCCTGACCAGAGAGAACTACTCTGGCTGTATCTACTTGGATACTACAGAGAAAAAAAGCATTTTTATTGGATATTATTTCTATTGCGAGTTTAACCCTTTGGTTTCCAATCAAATAAGAAGGAAATAGGAGTATTACTACAATACTTGTGGAAATTAAATGCACCAAGCATATTGGTTATATTAAATAAAAATGAACAAAAAATTATAGACATTTTTTTACTTGACAGAAATTGTTCTCTGAAGTCCTAGAGCACCCTGAGGGTTTCGCCACTGCCCATGCACAATGTTGTTATTCTCCTGTAGGCATATGAACAAATTTGCCAAAGCACTTTGTCTTTCATGGTAATCATACTCTTTATGATATGTCTCTCAGAATAGGCAAAGATGTCTACCATTACAAGGAAGCAGTAAATCTTTCATGACAAAACCTCGTATCTTTAAAATGACAGCTTTACAGGAGAAGCAAAAAGACATTCTTTGAACTTTGAATAGAAGTTAATGAAACAATGTTTTAAAGTATTTTAGACAATTTAAATTGGTCCATTTATCATACAATGTATAGGACAGCTGGCATTTTCAAATTCTGTAAAAAAAATTAATTAAAAATAAATTGAAACAACAAAAAGAGATACACGGTTTTATTCTGACAGTGACAAAACGGTGAAAAATCATGAGTGATTCTGTTTACCCCAAAATAAACATCTCTGGCCCAAATTCTCAGCGACAGCAGTAAACAAAACAAAAGTTTCCCTCATGGTATTCCCTCATATCTTAAAATATCTAAAAACAGAAAGGGATCCCCACAGACCACTCAAAAGAGTAAGCTGACCTTCCGCTCAGTGAGGATGCCTATAGAAGGAAGGGACGGAAGTCGTCGTGTAAGAGGGAGGAGAATTCCTGTCGAATTACAAGAGATGTGGCGGCTGAGAAGCTCCAGCTGCCAAGTCATTGAGTCATGGTCTGTGAGGAGGAGACACTGAGTGCATTTCTCACTCCCACTCTCACGCCGACTCTAACCGGACACAGCATTGCACTGGCCACGGCACAGAGCCAGCCAGTCAAACATTTCATTGCACTGAATCAGTTAGCGCTAGTTTAGTCTGTTGCTATACTCATGGGCCTGCCTGATAAGCCACTATCTGAACTACATGCGAGGAATGTCAGAAGAAAAATAAAAAAAAGTAGAGAGCATTAAAAGAAGCTGCCATATGGGAATGGATAGTTATCTCTAAATCCTGTCCAACTTTCTGGTCAGCACAATGTGCTATAATACAGCTTCCCTTGGAAGTTATGCAAATGAAAATCTATACAAAAACTTTATGTGGTGAGGGAGTATAGGAAAGAATGTTAAGCACATAGTAGCCAAGGTAACAGGACAGATGTTATTAAATAAGGGCCTGCTTAACAGAGGTCTGCTCTACAGTAGCCTGACTGTTTAGTTACATGAAGTAGAACACACATGAGGAAAAATAAGGAAAACACTTATATTGTAAATGTTGCAAGTATACACAAAGCAAGAAATAAGGATGGAACAAAAACTTGTATGTCCAAAATGATAACTTTACATTAGAAGTGAAAAACATTCTTAACTTGGAAGTTAATGTAACCAGATATTTTTCCAAACAATTTTGGACCATTTCTTTTGGCCTATTCATTGCAACATTTAAACACAATGTGAAGAGTAACAAATTATGGAGTTTTCAAATTATGCAAAAAAAGGGTTTTGCGTGACGGCAAAGATATACTTCTACATCACGTATTGTATGCCAAAGTTTCCTACTTCAGACACTTACTATTTTTGCATCCAGATGACTAATGAACCTGCTTGCCACTTTCTGCACTTCTACAAAATGTTGAGCTTACCACTTAGTTTCCAATATAATATGCATATCACAAATACAGGGTAATGCTTTCTTTAACAGTGGCTTAAGTTCTAGGTATGTCAGGTACCATGCTGGTGAGTTCTAAGACTGTTCCAAAACATTACACTGAAATGCTCAACAGGTTCTACGTATTGAGCCAATATGAGGTACAAATTGCTCAAAATGCTGTGTCTTTATTTTGGGTAAGATGAGTACATTACACTAAAAGGCCTTACATGTACTAGTTATTAAGCAGACAAAGGACACAGTAAACTATCTCAAATTGGATGAGTATTTGTAGGTAGTAAGTGCACCGTTGTGGCCATTCTGCTGTTTGAATAGAAATCGACTCTGATATTTTCAATTGATGTTATCAAATAAAATGTTTTCCACTCATAACCCTGTAATCAGATTAAGTGGGACACTGTTGGTTCTCAGTGTGTGTGAAATGTTGTGACTCTGTGTTTAGCTGCTTTTGAGCAATGAGAAGTGAAAGGGGATAGGTGAGAAAATAATTCATGCCACTTTACAAAGACAAAACGATATAATAATATATTATATCGTACAACTACAATACAATACAACTGCCTGTGTATTCAACTGATAAAATGAGCCACAATAAATAGCTTTTAAGCAAAATACGTAATACAATATTCACATGAGGAACCTCTAAAAATGTCAGAAACTGGCATTTCAGTGTAATTTAGATTAACTGTTTTGGAACTTTACAATCATGTTACTCACCAAAATTACTTTGGAGTTTGTGCCTCACACTTGCCTGGGTACCTAGAACTTAAGCGACCATAAAAGAAAGCTTTGCTAACTATAGATCAATCAGTATTACGTTTGTACTTAACACTAATTAATCAAGTATGAGTACAACATTAAGTGCCTGTTTCTGATGTAAGAGATCTCTGTACACTTTCTAAGTGAAATACTATGTGTGGCCATTTGCAGTTATTAGCAATTACATCAATACTTCAACAACTTGTCCAGTACCTATACTCTACTGAACATTCACCACCTCTGGGAATAGCAAATTAGACTCAGGGAAAAATCTTAAGTATGTTCAAAAGCCAGTGGAAATGCCATCAGAAACGTACCGTCCACTGCTGGCCTCAGACAGATCAAGAAGCACCTAATGCCGACTCTGAAGTCCTTATATGGTTGTGAGCATCTGCACTTCTGGTCCTCTACATAGCCTGATAGGGCGGCTGGGAGCGAGGAGGAGAAAGACATTCATTACATAAGCAGCTTGACTTAACAGGGATCAGGCCTGAACCTTGAACTCAGGGATTTGTCAACAATGCTTCCTGGGAATGCCTGGAATGTTTTGAGCCTGTTTCGCTCAATTCGTTGCCACAAGAACAAGCTGGAGTTTGTTCTTCGGTACACTAACAATCCACCATTGTTTGCTTACCAGAGCACTCAAGCTCTGGATGGGTGAGGACTATTGGGAGCAGCATTAGGATAAGCATTTTTTGAGACTGTGTGTTTGTCATCAAATAAACCCCACTTACTAGGAGGTCCCTATGCAGCAGTCAACAGCTGGAGCCTTTTATTCTAAAGTAGCTGGATACTTGTGTGTATAGAAAAACACAACAATTTTACTATCTAATGCTCCAAAAGATTATAGATGTGATTCATCATGTGTATTCATCACATACAGTGTTGTGAAAAAGTATTTGCCCCTCAACTGATTCTTATTTTTGCTAATTTGACATATTGAAATGTTTTAGATCATTCATCTAATATTAAGGTAAGATAAAGACAACACAAGCAAACACAAAATGCAGCTTTTAAATGATAGTTCCATTTATTGATGATAAGGATTTATTCAAAAACTATATCAACCATGAGAAAATGTAATGGTAATTTGTTTCTTTTGAGTCACTCAGGAGTGGACTTGCTGGTGTGCTTCAGGTCACTGACCCTGCTGCATAACCCCACTGCACTTGAGCTTTCGGTCATTAACTGAAGAGCAGACAGTCTCCTTCACAATTTTCTGTTAGAGATCAGAATTCATGCATCCATCAGTTATGACAAGTCGTTCCGATCCTGCAGAAGCAAAGCAGCCCCAGATCATCACACTACCTCCACCATGTTTGACTGTATGACATTCTTATGGTGGAATGTGGGTGTTGGATGTGGGTGGATACTGTTGGAGAAAGCTGGCACTGTGTGGTGGCATTAACTTCTTAAAGCACAATAAAGTACATAGGCTTTTGCATGTTATGATACATTACAAATGCAAGATATTCTTAAATGCTCAGCATCAAATGTTAAAGCTTAGAAGTTGTAAATGTGACTGTAGCTGTTCTGTTGTTGGCCGTCTGAAAACTTCCACACTCACTTAATTGCCATATATAAGCACTAACCTCTTTCTGTAGGCCCTTTATAGCTATACTACAAATTTTATTTAATTTTGTAAAATAGACAGACATTTCACAAAATTAAATAAAACATTTTCCTTGTAACTCTGTTATTATATTGACTAGGACACCACTGACTCTGTGTGAGCTGCTAGTGAGCAAAGGGGGGTAATAGAGAACTCTCGCAGTAAAAACTATTCACACTTCTTCACAAAGACAGCCATGATGAAGTAAACCAAAAAGCACAACTGCAGCTTTTTTGTTTTAAAAAATGATGTACAACTGCCGCAAAGAGCTAGTACTTAAACACTTATCTACTTCTTAAGTTGCTCATCTCAAGACAAAAATCCAGTTCACTTCCTTTTTACATCCTAAACTTTTACACATTTCCTTCAACATACTGTGTATTCCATCAGTGTTGTAGGATGCATAGTTGAACAGTGAAAAGGGGCTAGATCTCTATGTACTACCACCGAAATTCAAATAATGTATTATTATTTATTATCACTCCAGCAATGGAGCGCATTTACAGGAGGATCTGATGCAGTAGAATTCTGTTTAACTTAATTTAGTAATGGGGTGGCACAGTGGTGTGGTGGGTAGCGCTGTCGCCTCACAGCGAGGAGGGCCTGCGTTCGATTCCCCGGACGGGAGAGCAGGGTCCTCTCTGTGTGGAGTTTGCACGTTCTCCCCGTGTCTGCATGGGTTTCCTCCGGGTTCTCCGGTTTCCTCCCACAGTCCAAAGACATGCAGTCAGGCATGCTAAACTGCCCCTAGGTGTGAGTGACTGACTGTCTGTGTCTGTCTGTCTGCCCTGCGATGGACTGGCGACTTGTCCAGGGTGTATCCTGCCTTCCGCCTGAAGACTGCTGGGATAGGCTCCAGCATCCCCCGCGACCCTGATGGAGAAGAGGCTTAGAAAATGGATGGATGGATGGATGGATTAATATAGTAATTGTATTCTACTAATAGTCACCTGAGTTGCATGTAAGGTACAAAATATTGTATTTTATTGTGATTCTGATTTTCCTTGCAGTAAAAACAATTTGGAAAACCTATAATAACAAAATTACATATTGGCCTTTATCATTACACAATTATGTATGTTAGTTAAATTTTCTCATGTGGACACCTTGATTCAAGTTTTTTGTCAAAGGGATCTTTTGCATTTTGCAGCTTTGTGCAATATCAATATTCCAAAGGCTAATATGACAATAACGATTAAGATACTGAGCTGCCCGAGTGCATCAGTGCTTGATTTTGGATACACCATTTCTGTCAGTTCTCAGAGAAGGCCGCCAACTCTGCATGCACGCTAACTGCCTGTCCTTTTCCAAGCATCAGACTAAACAAACCCAACTGGCTCAAAATTCAGGGCTTTGATTAGCTGTGGGTAGAACACACACACACACACACACACACACTCTCAACACAAGAAAATAAATTACACATGAGTCAGGGCATTAAAAAAACTGATTTGAGGAAAACAAAGAGGCTGTTCTTAGTTATGTAATTGTGAAGCATGGCTCATTTGTTGGTAATCACTTGGCTCATGGTAGCAGACACACATGCATTCAAGAAGCGTGTTTAATCTCTGTTGAAGGAATCAAATGCTTGTCATTGGACCAGCAATAGTCATGATCCAGGACATGAAGTGAGTTATTGTGTGTACTGATCACAGAATGACAAGAGCTATATTTTGGAGAGGACATTGTGTGTCTACAAAGCCTCTGTATCAATCAGAAAAAGCTGCTTTACACATAAAGGAATGGCAGCCATGCAATGTACCCTGATGCTGCTCGCATCACAGGCTGGCATCTGTAAACACTTAAGCAAATGCAGTCCAGCAGGGGTGGACTAGCACTGCAGTGCAAGTATTGGGGCAAGTTTTCAAAAGGAAAATGGCAACAAGAAATGGTCATTCTTAAGAAAGATACTACATGTGCATTTTCTAGACATTTGAGTCTTATATTTGAGTCTGAAACACTTCATTTGCATTAGCTGCAAAACATGCAGAACGAATGACTGCTGCAGACTGACAAGCTATAGCACTGCAGCAAGCTATAGTAGCAAGCGTTGGCATTAGTGTTGGATTAAGAGTTCATGACTGAGTTGCAACGTAGGGCCATGAGCAGAAGCCCCCCTCTCTCTGTTCCTATTTGATGTGCTATAACTAGGACTGAACAGTTAATCATAAACATATTAATTCATTTAATAGAATTTTCTATGATGGTGGTGAGATTGTCTAAAGGTAGTAAATTGCCTAATGTTGCATATCATCCTATTCATGTTTTTGTTATTGTTTGTGCACAAAGACTGGCCCTAATGAAATTTAATGTTGTTTCTAACGTCATCTCCAAAATTGATCTCCAAAATCGTAATTTTAGAGGAGAAAAAAAAACATACTTGACTTTGAATGGAAGTTAATAGAACAAGAACTGTAGTCATTTTGAAGCATAACTACTGAATTTTGATCATAATGTAAAGTGCAGCTCCATTAAAAAAGACAAAAATGCAGATGCAAGGTTTTGTATCAGCAGCAATGATATATAAATCTCATATGTAGTTCCAAGTCAAATATCCTACATTAGGAATCCTAATTTTGTCCTGTTTTGTAATGACATTGATTCAAATATGCACACATGTATTACATGATGTGGTACATTTTTTAGTGTATGTTTTGTTCTAAAGTCTAACAATGACGCTTTGTGCTGTGATGGGTTTAGGAAAGCAGGTCTGGCTCTTTGGACCTGTGTTTAACAACAGTGGTCAATGAACATTTATTACTTACAAAGAAGATGGAATCCACCTGGAGATGTACAAATGTTTGGCAAAAGCGAGCTTGAGAAGCGAACTTTTTTTTCCTGGAACACAAAGTCTGTTTTCATGCAAGAGACAAGACCAATGAACTCGGACACACAACGTAGCTGTATTCTAAAACTTTGTTTAAGAAAAAGAATAATTTTCCAAATGAATTAGACATGCTGATATTAATGGAAATCTGTTTTCAACTGAATATATGGCTGAGACACAAGAAGAAAATGGCAAAAGTATGAACAGCTATAACTGTTAAGAATTTACTCCGTGGAAGGAAATTACTGGAATGCAATGTCACAGGCAGCCACTATGGCAGAGAGCGCAAACGCACTTTATTATTTCTCTCCTGCTGTGTTTTGGACAAGATGGTACAACATCTTTTTGGTTTGCTTTACACAATCCACTTAGCTTTACCCAGAACACTCCTTATTTTGGAGGAAAAGGCCAAGACGCCACTCAGTCTGAACGCAAAATGAAGTCTACTGAGCATCATATCTTGATTTCATCACAATTCAAATCAGTAACATAAGTTTATCAGGCATGGAAGTGATAAAGAAAATAAATATATAACTACGGCTTCTTTCTGGACTAGATTTCACTCTGACTAAATACTTCACAATATGAGCTTTAGATATGTCAATCAAGTGGCTTCCTTGGAACTAAGTGTAGTTGCTGTCCATGCGTTTGTGTTGTGTTTTGGTTTAGCCCATGTGTTTTTGTTTTGGTTTTTAGTCCAGCCCCTTGTTTGGTTACTCCACTCCTGATTGTCCCCACCTGTGTTTCCACCTGTCTTGTGATCCCTTGTTAGCCCTCGTGTATTTAAGGCCTGTGTTTGCCTTGGTCTCTGTTGTAATGTTTGCTGTTTGCAAGCTTGTTCTGTTTGGATATTGTTTAGATGTTTTGGTCTTCTTTGTTGTTTGATTCTAGGTTGAGGTTCTGTGTTTTTGTTTATCATGTCTGACCTGCATTCTCTCCGTATTGGCTACTTGAACCTGGACTGAACCTGGACGACCCTGGATTTGCCCATAATAAAAGTTGCTTATCTCAGCATATGCGTCTGCCTCCTCGCTCCTCATCACATTTCCTCTGTTTACTACCAATGAGACTACCATCCAAATAGTCTTACAAACTATTGTAAAAAAAAACATTGAACTTCATGATATTTACTCTAATCAAAACATTTTAAATGATTTGTTATATTAATAAGAGTTGTTATTTTATGCCCAACAGAAAGCTTTTTTTAGATTTTTTTATTCAGTACGTCAATGTCGATGAGAACATCAAGAAGTTTATTAATTAATAAACAAAACAGACAATATAATCATCTCTATCTACTCCATCTATTCTATCTACTCCATCAGCTCCATCTACATCATCTCTCCATCTACTCAATCTATTCTATCTACTCCATCAGCTCCATCTACTCCATCTCTCCATCTATTCTATCTACTCCATCAGCTCTATCTACTCCATCTCTTCATGCTCTTCATGTATCTCATCTCTCCATCTACTCCATCTCTCCATCTACCTCATCTCTCTATCTACTCTATCTATTCTATCTACTCCATCTCTCCATCTACCTTATCTCTCCATCTATTCCATCTGTTCTATCTACTCCATCAGCTCCATCTACTCCATCTCTCCATCTACCTCATCTCTCTATTCCATCTACTCTGTCTACTCCATTAGCTCCATCTACCCCATCTCTCCATCATCCTCATCTCTCCATCTGCTCCATTTCTCCAGTTATTCCATCCTTCCATCTACTTCACCATTCCATCTACCTCATCTCTCTGCCTATTCCATCTACATATTTCACTCCATCTACTCCCTCAGCTCCATTTACTCCATTGACTTCATCTACCTCATCTCTCCATCTACCACATCTCTCCACCTACTCCTTCTCTCCATCTGCCCACCTCTCAATCCACTCCATCTTTCCATTTAATAAATCTCTCCATATTTTCGCCTAGTCTGTCTATCCAGTTATTTATTCTCTCTATCAATTCCATGTACTCCATCTCCAACTACCTAATCATCTACTTAATCAGTCCATCTATTCCATCTCTCTGTTTATTCCATTTCTCCATCTATTCCATCTGTTCTTACTTAGTTCATCTCTCCATTTACTCCATCAATAGCAATTTCTTGATAAGTAAATTGTCTAATTAGATTGCAAATGTGAGGCATTCTGGCTGTTAATAATCTAGATATTATACAGCTTTCATTTCATTCAACATATCTAAAATGAATCTTTGAAACCTGTGAAGTTATACAGTACTGTCATTACATTAGAACTGTTTCATACAACCCCAATTCCAATGAAGTTGGGATGTTGTGTAAAACATAAATAAAAACAGAATACAATGATTTGCAAATCCCTTTCAACCTATATTCAATTGAATATATTGAGCAACTGAAGTTGTACATCAAGCAAGAATGGGAAAGAATTCCACCTACAAAGCTTCAACAATTAGTGTCCTCAGTTCCCAAACACTTATGAGTGTTGTTAAAAGGAAAGGTGATGTAACACAGTGGTAAACATGCCCCTGTCCCAACTTGGAATTGGGGTTGTACATGTATTTGCTTTATATTACTAAAACAGTGATTCCAAATGTTTGAACAATGATTTTAAACTTGCAGTGCTAGTGTATCTTTTTGAAAGTGAAAATGGAAAACATTATAATGTGTACCGAGACTGTATAGTCCTTTATAAGTTTAGCCATGTAGTATGTTCTTTATTACTGTCTCTATTAGCAATGTGTCACTGATCACCTGTTTAGGTTAGAACATTCCTGATTCAAGCTTTCAGAAGTCCATCTCACAGAGAAATGCAAGTTCCAGGCATGGTGTCAGACCTTATAATGGCTGCTGGTTGCTTTTATATAAAATGTACAGACATTTCTTTCTTTCGTAACCACAGGGAGCTGCATTTAGACTGAGGGATTTGTTTACATTCAGCGTTCCATCTGTTCCCATAGCTGTGGGACGCCGCAGACTCAAGCTCTTACTGGAAATATCACGTTGAGCATACCTGATAATACCCCACAACCAAATGGAAAACGGCAGTATTCACAGGTACAGTTACTGCAAAGATGAAAACAGCATGCTGCCATAACACTGGCATCCATTGTTTTTTAAAGACATATGTGTGACTGATTGTCTTCCTGTTCTATACACTGTAAGGGAAAAATTCAAGTTTTTCCATGGAAAAGGTTTTCCAGTTTTCCTTGAGTTGGTGGGTGTTTAGGAAATGTATGCTTTTAAAGTAAAATACAGTGCAAAAAAAATCCTCCCCAATTTCCTCTGGAGCACAGTCAAAGAAAGCAGAATCACAGTTATTTAACATTCTTGTCATCTTATGGATTGCAAAAGTAGTAGAATTTTCAGTTGTCATATATATGAAACTTTGCAAGACGTGGGTTCATGTGAGAAGGACCCAGACATATGTTAAAGGGAATTCCACAGATTTTCCAAATTCCTGCATAATTAAATCATTGAGATGTAAACAGAGGGATTCAGAGTGGTTTATTTGATGTCAGAACTGTTCACATTGATGGTGATAGGAACCAGACATCTGAAACGTTTTAAGCCACTAAAAGCTCCCTGGTTTTTTTAAGTTATTTCAGTTTTATTGGATTTACCACTATTTACTATTGTCAACATTCCATATAATAACCCAGAAGACACTTGTAGACATTGTGACCCTTGATTCCTGTATCTACCATTGTAAAGAAATCCCTTAAAACCACCATTTAACTACAAAGCATTGTATATTTCTTGTTTCTTGTTATTGACTTGTTATATTTCAATAGTTTTATTTATGTATTTATTTATTTATTTTTGAACATCACGTTGAGCATACCTGTTAATACCTGATTTCATGCTTAAGAAAAGGCTTTAACGTAGCACACAATGTATAAGTTTCCTTACTGCATGTTGGACTGTTCTCCAGTTCCCTTGACATCTTATGCATACTTCTGACCAAAAGACTCACAAAATTCTTAGAGACAAAGGCTGTTATATAATGTATAATTGTTTTTGACTACATGAGAAAGACTTGCACAGCCAATGCAGACTCACTATTGTGGTTTAAGGAGTTTGCATAGTTTGCCAGTGTAACCTCAGTTCTCAGTAATCTCATGAGTCAGCATCTCACTATGGGCATGTAAATCAGTCCTCAGAAGCTAGACCAGCCCCTACTAGCTGCAGTCAAATTACATTTGTATTTAATGGTTGATGCAGCAAAAAAAGAACTCTTCTGGAAATGTGTCACTCACTCAACTGGCATTATGTGCTTAATTTGGTGACCCCAGGCCTAAAATCAAGATGCCAGGTATTCTGGAAAACAATGAAAAATATCTCCTTACAGGGGAATTTTGCCTAGCAACTGAAATATCTTTGTTAGCAAGTGTTTTTTGCATCCAGTTGGAAACAATCTGGATATATGGTAAATGGTCAAATCAAAGCCAATATGGGAAATGCATGAAGGTGAATGGTGAATATGTCTGTCATTGAGTCCTTGTGGTTTAAAGGGTAAGCCTGAGGCCTATTCATCACAAATAGATCCATGGTGGCTTTCAAAACATGCTGCCCGGTTCAGATGATCACTTCTCTTTTCAGTTTTAATTCCCTATAGTAGGTATTTCATCATTTTTACACTGCATATTTGCACACATTCTGCAGGTCTACGCTGTAATTTGCCATTGTTGTCTACTTAGCATTACTATCATCATTGCCATCCTTGTTCAAACATACCTCAACTTGCCTGTTAAATGGCAGGTGTACTAAGTGTTTTTTTTACTAGAACACTTACCAGTCTGTGCTGGACACTGATCCTCCAGGACCAGAATTGAAGGACTTGGTTTTTGAGGCCTTTTTTGGTTGGGCAGTTTGAGCTAAAGTGTGACCCTCAGTTTCTGGGGTTGGGGACAAGAACAGCTCTCACAGAGGTCTAGTAATGCCAGTGATGCCTAAATCCTCTTTGCCACAAAATTGCCCATGCAATGATAGCTTTTTATTCTCCTTTTTGTGGAAGGCATTCACTTTCACCTTTGCAAGTGACAAGACAGAGGTCTTTTGTGAAGTCTTTGCTAGCTAGCTTTGATGCTAGCTCCTGAAAAGACTAGCTTGATGGCTTCTAGATAATAGCTTGTAACTGTTTGGCCAAATGACTTTTTTCTTCACCCTATGGTGTACAAATGAGATTTAGGTAAGCTAGCACACGGAGAAGGCCGGGTGCCTGCATACTGAAATAAGAACTTATGAAGACTAGGCCAACAGGTATACCCATAGTGAAATACTGTTCAATTAATAGACTCAGACAGTAGACTGAACTTCATGTGGTCTACTGAGTGACACATATTCTCCAGAAACAGCTGAAATATTACAGAAATGCACACCATTACTGACTGAGAGTGGAATTCATAATATTGTTTTAGGCTGTCTTTTTGACAGATTTAAGACACTATTATTAGGAAGAAATATTTTCTATCACTCGTTTGACATTCTGGGAAATGTTTTGGATTGGTAATAGAGCGGTATATGACAAAATGTCCTGTGCAGAAAATGTTTATGACTTTTGAATGAATGATGCCCATACAAAAGGGCAGCAGCTGCTACCATTGTGTTTGTTGCTTAGCAGTAGGGAGAACCCACCACATATTAGGATTTCATATTGTATTAGCCATTGGGATATTAGTCTCATGTCTCCAAGGAGTAAGTTAGAATCTATTAATCTAATTGACAGTTGTCAGTCAGTTACTGCATTCATTTTATTATAGCGTTTTTTTGGTAACTTTATAGGAGAAACTTAGAATAGAATAGAAGTAATTTTTGGCCATTTCTAATGTTCTATTTATTGAGAATATTTTAAAGGTGCCACAGAATTGAAAACTGTACATTGGCATAGTTGAATGAAGAGTGTTTGATCCGTCTTGCATTTGCAAAAGAGAACGGTAAAACAGGCCAATTCCAAAATACTAAACTTTTACCAAACATTTTTAACTCATTCATATTTATGCACCTAAAAATGTATATGCACCAGCCCACGTTCTAGCCCAGCAAGTGTTGGGAAGAATGAAAAAAAAAATAGTGGAGCAGTAGCAATGAAAATGTTGGCTTTGTGCAGCTGTGACGGGATGTTGGCACTTTTCATATCCTTTGCAAGGAACCGAACCATCAATGGGCATGGCTAGTTCATCTGTAAAAGAGGCTGAAGACGGCTTCCTATTCGCCAGCTTGTTAATCAAATGTTCCACACCAGAATGTAACTGTGGAACAGAAATTTATCAAAACAAAGTGGAAAATAGAAAGCCAACTTCAGCTCCCACATCTTTAACAGGATCCTCAACAATTTTAATTCAAGACTGTTAGTTTGGTCTGCACATTTCACTCCAGACAGTTTCTCCAACCTTGTACAATATTTTATCAGACTTCACTCTGCTTTTGACACTGACTAAATAGAGGGGCAGTTCTTTATTAGCATCACAACCCAGAGGTGGACAAAGTACACAAATCATGTACTTGAGTTAAAGTAGAGATACCCAAAGTAAAATATTACTCCAGTGAAGGTAGAAGTCCTTACTCTAGACCTCAACTTGAGTAAAAGTACAAAAGTATTTGGCTTCAAATGTACTTAAGTATCAAAAGTACTAAAAGATTAATTATGACTAATGTCCTGTTATCATTTTTGCAACAAGACTCGCTTTATGAACTCAGTTTAGGTGAAAATCCTCCAGCGTCTCTCTTGGTAAACCAGTCTTTTAATAGAATGTCATTAATTAGTGATGCTGACGTCTATTAAAATGATCATAAGCACAAAACACTGAAGGTAAACAGTTTCCATCAGGGAGAACCGAGTGGCTCTGAAATCACTTTTACAAACAAGCAAAGTTTCAGTTTAAGATTACTTTATACATTTGTTACAAGTTGAATAAAAACTTGCTTTAAACTCAGGATCACAAATAAGTTTTCCTTTACTATATTAATCTGTAGGTCTCTGTTCATAAACATAAACTAACCGAAACTAATTTACTATAAAATGAAAGTGTTTGTATGAATTCAGAAAAAAGAAACCTGCCAGTCAGAACTATGTGGACATATTTCTATATTGTGGTCTATTTACAGGTTAGTTTAGTTCCATCTTTAGTGTTCTTGCTTTGCACTTCTTTTGTTTTGACATGTTACGTTTTTATACACACAAAAACCAAATGAAACGAAAAATGTAGTGGAGTAAAAAGTCAGATATTAGACTTTGAAATGTAGTGGAGTGAAAGAAAAAAAATCGCCCGAAATGGAAATACTTAAGTAAAGTACAGATACACGAAAAAACGACTTAAGTACAGTAACGAATTAGTAAACTAATTATCGCTGTTGTCGGAAGAAAAGTGGCTATAGTTTAGCTAAAGGATAAAGTAGATCATAGTAAGTCTGAGTTTCTGTTTATTAAATTTTTTGCCTACTCTAGTACATAAGCACACACTGAGACATACTTACAGCAAAGATGGTAAAAAGGACATAAAATGTTATTTTTGTTGCAATGACAAAATGGCTCTACCTAACATTTGGGTTACAATCAGCATGTGACTGTTTTGTGCAGATTGTCTGAAGTCTGTGGCGAAATAGTAGTGCAAATTATCGCTATAGCTACATTAAAATTTGTAGGCACTCACTACAGCTACTAGTTTTATATATATATATACAACCCCAATTCCAATGAAGTTGGGATGTTGTGTAAAACATAAATAAAAACAGAATACAATGATTTGCAAATTCTTTTCAACCTATATTCAACTGAATACACTACAAAGACAAGATATTTAATGTTCAAACAGATAAACTTTATTGTTTTTTGCAAATATTCACTCATTTTGAATTTGATGCCTGCAACATGTTCCAAAGAAGTTGGGAAGTTGGGACAGGGGCAACAAAAGACTGGGAAAGTTGAGGAATGTTCAAAAAACACCTGTTTGGAACGTTCCACAGGTGAACAGGTTAATTGGAAACAGGTGAGTGTCATGATTGGGTATAAAGGGAGCATCACTGAAAGGCTCAGTCGTTCTTAAGTAAGGATGGGGCGAGGTTCACCACTTTGTGAACAACGACATCATTCTGTAACGGATATTACCACATGGGCTCAGGAACACTTCAGAAAACCACTGTCAGTGAACACAGTTCGTCGCTCCATCTACAAGTGCAAGTTAAAACTCTGCCATGCAAAGCGAAAGCCATATATCAACAACACCCAGAAACACCGCCGGCTTCTCTGGGCCCGAGCTCATCTGAGATGGACTGATGCAAAGTGGAAAAGTGTCCTGTGGTCTGATGAGTCCACGTTTCAAATTATTTTTGGAAATCATGGACGTCGTGTCCTCCGGGCCAAAGAGGAAAAGCACTGTCTGGATTGCTATCAGTGCAAAGCTCAAAAGCCAGCATCTCTCTTGATTATAACATCCTTTTATTGACTTATAAAGCCCTACATGGTCTTGCTCCCGAGTACTTACAAGACCTTGTTTCTCATTATGAGCCATCACGACCACTCAGATCACAGAGTGCTGGCTTATTAATAGTCCCCAGAATTCAGAAGGTTTCAGCTGGGGGAAGAGCTTTTTCTTATAAAGCCCCCAAACTCTGGAATGATCTTCCAGAAACTGTTCGGGACTCAGACACAGTCTCAATCTTTAAGACTAGGCTGAAAACTCACTTGTTCAGTTTAGCTTTTGGTAGCTAATGTTCCCCCTTAGATAAAGGCAGCAGATCCAGGGGTCCATGGACACAGGGAATTATAGTAAACTGAGACGCTGGTGCTGTCGTCCCGCCGCTCGCATGGGGTCACTCAAGTTTGTGGACGGTGGAGCGGAGGGATGCCAAACTGTTTCAGAGTGCTGCCGTGTCTGTGTGTCCTTCTGGTTCTCTCCTTTTAGTTAAGCTGTCATAGTCAGATCTGCCGGAGTCGTTAGCCACACTCTGTAAATGTTTACATTCCCTGTTTATGTACAAACAGATAGAATAAAACTAATTCCATCTCCCTGCTTTCTTTCTGAGTATACAATTCACCCATATGTCCAGCTGGACACTGAAGGACGACCAACTGCTGAGCCCTCCTGCTACCCACTTCAGACCAGCTGCCCATGCCCCAGCTGCCACCACCTGCCTTGGACAAGCTGCCCACCCTACACTGATGTTCTCATAGATTCCTAGTTATTCCTAATACTAATATTACTGCTATTAATATTAGTAATATAATCACTTGTAGTTTGACCAGAGGAGGATGGGTCCCCCCTGGTGAGCCTGGTTCCTCCCAAGGTTTCTTCCTCAGTTCTGAGGGAGTTTTTCCTTGCCACTGTTGCCCCTGGCTTGCCCACCAGGGGGGTTTCTGTACATTCTTACAGTCCTGTTAAAACTTTGTCTTTTCCGAAATTCTGTAAAGCTGCTTTGTGACAACATCCGTTGTAAAAAGCGCTATACAAATAAATTTGATTTGATTTGATTTGATTTGGTGGTGTGGGGGTGTGTTAGTGCCCATGGCATGGGTAAATCTGTGAAGGCACCATTAATGCTGAAAGCTACATACAGGTTTTAGAGCAACATATGCTGCCATCCAAGCAACGTCTTTTTCAGGGACGTCCTGCTTATTTCAGCAAGACAATGCCAAGCCACATTCTGCACGTGTTACAACAGCGTGGCTTCATAGTAAAAGAGTGTGGGTACTAGACTGGCCTGCCTGCAGTCCAGACCTGTGTCCCGTTGAAAATGTGTGGCACTTTATGAAGCACAAAATATGACAATGGAGACTCCGGACTGCTGAACAACTGAAGTTGTACATCAAGCAAGAATGGGAAAGAATTCCACCTACAAAGCTTCAACAATTAGTGTCCTCAGTTCCCAAACGCTTATTGAGTGTTGTTAAAGGGAAAGGTGATGTAACACAGTGGTAAACAAGCCCCTGTCCCAACTTCTTCGGAACGTGTTGCAGGCATCAAATTCAAAATGAGTGAATATTTGCAAAAAACAATAAAGTTTATCTGTTTGAACATTAAATATCTTGTCTTTGTAGTGTATTCAAATGAATATAGATTGAAAAGAATTTGCAAATCATCATATTCTGTTTTTATTTATGTTTTACACAACATCCAAACTTCATTGGAATTGGGGTTGTGTATATATATATATATATATATATATATATATATATATATATATATATATATATATATATATATATATATATATATATATAATATATAATCCAATTAATGAAAATGAAAATGTGCAGATTATGGAAAAATACTATGGAAAAGAATCCAGTATAGAAGAGAGCAATATGTATAAGCTTATATGTTTGTTTTTATAAATATACTCTATCCACGGTTTGTTTGTTTATTTTTTAATATTTCCTCACAACAACTTTTTCAGCGGTTTCTGGCTTAAAGACACAAAGGTAGCATCAGTCTAGACATGTTGGCAGCTGCTTAGTTTCACTAAACTGAAATAATGAATGTTAGCTTCATGTTTGGGGTTAAAACCAGGGTCATACAGCATTTATTGTTTTTGGTTGCTTTTTCTTGACCAAAAAAAAAAAAACAAAAAAACAAAAAGAGGTCAGGTCATGCTTTTGCATTCTTTCTGCTAGCTTTGTGGTTCCTGCTGGTTTAACCAACACTTACACCTGCTCAGGGTGAGGTGTAAATAATAAAAGATACTAGGCTTAATGTAAAAAATAGTTTGTATGGTACAAACTTTTTGATTTAATAATGTGTAAACCTAAACTTTATAAACACTTACATTATAACTACCCTATGGTTAAACTCACATGCAACTGGTGCAGCTGGCTCCTGTACCACAAGAAGGGGGATTTGTTGTCCTGTGCAGCGTTGATTCGTCATACCTTTTCCCAGCTGAATGCGCTGAGGTCAGTTAGACTTCTGTTATTGTCATCTGTGTTGTGTTGTGTACCACAGCAGAGATAATTTGTAGGTGTGTTTGAACGCATGCCTGCATGTTTCAGGGTTCTCTTCATTGTCTTCCAGACCCACATTTCTCAAAATAAAACTTTCAGTTCTTCCCGTCCTCAAAGTGGGATACAGTGATATGGACCAAAACAACAAACACTGCGTTGGCAAGAAAACAAACTAAGCAAACTAGTCTGCATGGAGCAAATTATGAATGCACATTCAGAGTCATTCTCACAGTTCTGCAAAACGGTGAAGCAACAGGCTCCACAGTCTTAGAGTAAATAAAACGTAACCTTGGTCATCTTGCAGGAAAGACCTCATTTTGGAATAATTCATGCAATTATGAGAAGTTTCAACTAGCCTTATAAGATAAATCCTTATCTTGATTTTCTAACATAATAATGCCTGGGAGATTAGCTGAGGCATGGTAGTAAAAGCAGTTGTTGAGGACAAGGCACTTTTTTCACCACTGAGCAAAAAATATGAATCGAAAATGTCCTTTTTACCATTGGACCCATGAGCTCACATCAGGGCTAACAGAACAGTAATTATTGATAGAGAAGCTTAAAAAACATTTTCAGCCTGGGTAGTGGAAAAAGTAAAGCAATTAGTAAAGCTGATAGGGAGTTTTGGGAAGAACACTACGAAGCATAAACTTTGGCCTCGAAAATGGATCCTTCACAACACGCAACATGATGTATTCATTATTTACAACTCTAAATCTTAAATGATCCAAATAATATATCAAGAAATGTATTTCATCATTTATGCACGTTGCACAGCAAGGGTTCTTAGGTATGGATGTCCTTCCACACCACAAAGTACCAGAACCTTCGGCACCAGAAAACTGGAACTTCCTGTGGCGATCAGTTTAGTAACAAAGGTCTGGTTTTGGTACAAAGATTGGTAGCAATACCAACAGAACATAATGGTACTCAGGAGCACTTTCTTCAGCATTTACAGCTGAATTCAGTGACAATTTAGTATATTATTTACTCTTCCAGGTAAAGATAAAGTAACCAGTCACTACTACGTGACCAATAAGTGCACCAGAATGTAAACGTTTAGAATGATTACTTTGTAAAGAGTTTGCTGAGGTCAGCAAGTTAGGAAGCTAATGCTAGCACTATTAGCATTTGTGCTAGTTTCTATAGAACGAGAGGTTTTGCTCATATTTTCGCACTTAACAGAGATTTTTTGCTTCCACACATGATTCTATGTAACTGTAGACATTTGTAAGTGCAGAAAAATACTGCAGCGTGTTGTTTCATATCAGATAATATTTAAAGGTAATTGTAACTAGTGAACCATGTAGCTAATAAGCCGAATTAGAGCAGCATAAAATTAAGATTGTTAATTGTGCTTGTTATAATGGTTCTGGGTTTTACTCAAATAGGTGGAAAATGAATTAGAACTAGAACCACGAAATCCGGTGGTTCCCGTTTGGGTCAACTCTTTTTTGTTTTTTAAGCATGGCCTATGTGAGCTTATTTGGCCTGTAGAGTGACAGACAGCTCAATATGATGTATAAATGTTGATCCAAATAGTAAGTCTAACATAAACGTTTAGGTTAATGTTAGATGCCAGGAGGAGGAGTGGAATGTCTTGAGAGCATAAACTTGCCAAAAAGACAATTTTTTTTCAGAATATAAAAAATGCATTATACACACACACACACACACACACACACACACACACACACACACATATATATATATATATATATATATATATATTTAATGTTGTAAAATATGTCAAATAATATATAGCCTAAATATTAATATTATAATGTTATAATATTAAAATAAAAATATAATATTAATAATGATCATATAATAGTCCTAGTTCAATATTGCATGAAGGAAGATCCCTTCTTCTCTAAAACTTCAGAATCATTCCCTAAAGTCAACTGAATATAAACCATACAATATACACCTATTTTTATTATTAGATAACATAACATAATAACATTCAAAATTTCAATTTTGGAACCAATGAACATCAACAAGCAAATAATACCCAATTAAGGCATCATTGAAAAGATCTACTAGATCATCAATGAATTTATTATTATTATTATTATTATTATTATTATTATTGTTGTTGTTGTTGTTGTTGTTGTAATTTATTATTGTAATTTATTATTATTACTTATTTAAACATGTCCAGAAAGGACTGTTTTATTCTGTTTGCAGGTTTTGTTGCTATTCAGTAATGATATCTAATTTCCATGGTTTCCACCGATCTCATTATACTCAACTGGTCTTGAGAACAACTTCCACCTAACCTCAAGACAGAGACAAGACCAAGTCCAAATGATGCTGAGACATAAGGCCAATATAATTTACAGCCTTGAGACTGCATATATCGTACCAATATTAATATGTATTAATATTATAGTATACATTGCCAGTTCAACGCAGGAAAGGCTTTCTAATTAGCTGATAAGTTGAATTGAGTTGACATTTGTTGAAGAAGAAAAAATGCCAGAAAATGAAGAGCAGATGTACTCCATGACCATTCTAAAGAATTAGTGAATAGACATGCCAAGACACTTGTTTTTAACAAAAGTTAATATTTGTTTATGCTTTTGAATGTACTAATAATAGTGAATAAAAACTTGGTTGTCCTTTGCAAAATTATGTATTCTTTCTGTCTCATGCTAATTTTAGTTCTGCTAGATGGAAAAACACTTCTGAAAAATTAAAGTTAAAAGACAAAAGTCTCTCTTCAGGAGAATTTATAAGCTGATATAAAGTCATATCTCACTCCCGCATGTACCAAAATATCCTTCTGGTTTTGTGTCTGTGCTTCTCAGTGTAAGAGGCAAGTGAAATAAATTTAGCAAAGGGGGAGTGTTCTCTGGAAAGAACGATACAGTGCTGCTTTTGCCTAGTACCACAGAACAATTTGATGAGGCTTTGGCAGCAGTTTGCTCCACGGAATCCTAGAGCAAAGAGTTATTGTGAAGAAGGATGGTGATGATGAAGGCTTCTGATAGCATTTATCACAATGTGGCAGTCTCTGGCTGAAAGCAGACAGAAAACCTGATCATTACGTAACAGTGATTTTCACCATTTTACTGTGATTCCTCAAAAGCTTCTAATTATGAGCGCAATAATGAAAGCATGCAAGCCAGGGACATTTGAGTGGTAAAATCAGGCACTGCTAAGCAGTCAGAAGTCCCACCAGACAGACAGAGGGAAACCATGCCGTTAAGAAGAGTGTTACCAGGCTTCAGTTGTTAGCACATGCACATCGGCCTACCGTAAACAATTCCCGTGGTTTTCACACATGTGCATATGGGAAAAGAGGGAGATGCTCGGAAAGTTATAGTGTAGGAGTCCAGGCCTGGCTCTCGTATGTTGATCTGTCTCCACTGCCTGTGTGGGTGGAGAACAGATCACAGCACTGACTCTGGGGGAAAAGCCGCTTTTTCTCTTTTGGACAGTCTTCCGTTGTGATAACATTATTTTGGCATATTATTTGTTTTGCTTTTTGCTTTGCTACTTTGTGCATATGTGTAAGTATAATCATGTGTTTTTTGTTAACATATTGTTCTATATTTATCTATCTATCTATCTATCTATCTATCTATCTATCTATCTATCTATCTATCTATCTATCTATCTATCTATCTATCTATCTGTCTACTAGATCTGCCCCAGTCAACAGTAAGCACTGTTATTGTCAAATGGAAGCAACAGCAGCTCAGCCGCGCAGTGATAGACCACACAAACTCACAGAGCAGGACTGCCAAATGCCAAAAATTGCTTATCCTCTGTTCCATCACTCAACACAGAGTTTAGAGAACAACACAAGAACTGTGTGTGGAGAGCTATGGCCAAACAACTGTACAAAAGCCTGAGTTCACTGTGCAATGCCAAGCATCACCTGGAGTGGTGCACCTTTTTAGTCTTTATTGAGTAGGACCCCATTGGCTGAAATCACAACCCCCAAATGCTTCTTGTAGCCAGCTACAATAGTCACAGATTTTCAACAATGTTTTAGCTGGGAAACTGTGAGGGATATTCCAAAAGCTGCAGCTTGCATTTCTTAAAGAAGTTCATTGTGGATTTTGAGGTATGTTTCAGATCATTGTCCTTTAGTAGAATCCTTTTTCAGCTTCAGTTTTATGAATGACCCTATCCCTATAATATTTGCTATGCCACTGGCTGCCACAGAACCACAAGTATGATAGATCTACCCCTAAGCTAAAGACACGGCAAGGTGTTCTTTTATTATTATTACTATTATTATTATAATTATAATTATTTTTACTAACATTTTCTTGTTATTCTTACCTTCTTAGCTTAACTTCTGATGACACTTTTATGTAGATGCTGTTTGTGTAACATTACTGCACTGTGAGCCACTGTAGGTCCTTGGCAGTGATCTGGGGGTTTTGCTTTGCACACTTGACCAATCTATGAGCAGTTTTTGAGAGATGATCTTCCAGATCTTATTTTGACTTAAACAGTTTGTCTTAACTCACATTTCTTAATGACATTTCAGAGAGTGCCAATTAGAATCAGAAAGTATTTAGATATCTTTTATATCTATCTTCTCTTGCTTTGTAAGAGTCAGTTATCTTTGATTTTAAACTCTTGGATAGATTAGATGAGCCTATGGCTGTTGAGTGTAAGCACAAGAAGAGGATCACATAATGTATTACACCATGCAGTTGTCTACACATGTCGACCTGTCTGTCTATCTGCCTACCTTGCTGTCTGCCTGCCCGCCTGCCTACCTGTCTGTCTGTCATTCTTTATATCTTTCCATGTGTTTGTCTATTTGTATTTCTATCTATTTGCCTACATGTTTGTCTGTCTATCTGCCTACATTTTTGTCTCTGTCTATTTGTCTCTCTGTCTGTCTGTATATTTATCTATCAATCTATTCATCTATCAACAACAACCAGAGTTATGCCGACATGACATCCTAGTTTCATGACGACTTGTCTGTGCTTAATGCATAGGGAATGTAGAAGGCCTTGCTGTTCCATATGCCGTTTCTTATTCTGAGGCTGCTGCCATCATTTCCTTTCTTGGATGATCAGTGGTCCAGACTATAATGACTTACGTGCTCCAGACAGGCACAGCTGATCAAGTCATCACAAAATAGATCACATCTCCATACTGCATAGTTTAAGCGGCTCTGAGCTTCCTTTAAATACTTCACGACAGACTCACTTCTCGTAACTGAAATATGGCCTCTGAAATCCACATTTCTGCCTATGAAGCTTTTTCGCTGTCTGACAGAGAACTTCATAACTAAACAATGAACGAACCCAAATGCAATTTCCTTACATCCAGCCCCTGTTTTTATGTGGGAGCAGGGGATGGAAAAGGCAGTCGGAGCCAAGACCTGACTGACGGAGTGCCTCACACAAAAACAGCAGTTGCATAAAGAAGCAAGCTCCATTCCAGAACATGATATGTCACATGAGCGAAGACTCATAGGATCATCTCTGATCTTTTTTAGCCAGTCCATGAGAATGAGGAGACCAGCTTGCCTGTTATGATCTTCTGTTGAACCTAAAATTGATCAGCAGCTGTTTAGGCACGTGAATGCCTAAGGCAAACAAATAAGGAGTTATGATAGTGGTTTGGCTTCCACAGTAAAGCACAAAGGCTTTCACTATAGGTTCCAAATGTTTTGTAATACCAAATGTAATTCAGATACCAGCATAAAGCTCATTTTTCACATGAACCCTCAGAGCCTTCAGAGAAGGAATAATGATTTCTGTGATATTACAAAATATCGGCAGTTTTTATTTTATGATTATTTATGCTGCATGGTTGTTGTGTTTAAACCCTGCAACTATTGTTATTATAATTCTTAAAAAACACCTAACAGAAAATGATCCAATAAGGATTATTTCCTGTGTTATCTGGTAGATACAGTCAAGGTCTGCCACTGGTTAGGGCTTCAGAACCTGAAACGAAGGCCTAATGTGTCAGATTATCCAAAACATAATCAGGAGTTTACAGTAGAATTGATCAATCGCATTTTGATGTCCAATGGTTGAGACCAATAAGATGATGACAAAAAGATTCTGGAAGTCCTAGATATGTCACTGACTACAAGTATGAGCGGTAATTTGACCAAGATGTTTTAATCAGTTAATCAGTGTTAAAAATGGAAAAGAACAGTTTGTCTTGGTCAAGACTCTTTACTGAAAGAAAAAACTGCAAAATAAAATGTAAAATGTGTTCAGATGTCTGTGTTTTTTTTTCTTTTATAACATTGCAAAAAATTAATTAATTAATTAAAAATAAATGTCAGTCACCGTTAACTTAGCACTAACATACTAAAATCCTGTAGGAATGCTAGCAGACATTAAGAAGCATTTTTTTCTCTTGTTTTTCACTGAGTTTTTACATTCATGGCCTGAGCTGTGGCCCTAGCTCTAATAATTAGCTTCAATCGCTAGTGTTTGGTAACGACTTTACTTGAGCAAAAGATCCTGCATTGCTCTGCTCATGAATCTGGGATATGTACATTTAGTTCACATACTATGCATAATGGGGCGGCACGGTGGCGTGGTGGGTAGCGCTGTCGCCTCACAGCAGGGCCTGGGTTCGATTCCCCGGCCGGGTGACCGGGGTCCTCTCTGTGTGGAGTTTACATGTTCTCCCCGTGTCTGCATGGGTTTCCTCCGGGTTCTCTGGTTTCCTCCCACAGTCCAAAGACATGCAGTCAGGCCAATTGGACATGCTAAATTGTCCCTAGGTGTGAGTGACTGTCTGTGTCTGTGTGTCTGCCCTGCGATGGACTGGCGACCTGGGATAGGCTCCAGCTCCCCCCCGCGACCCTGATGGAGAAGCGGCTTAGAAAATGGATGGATGGATGGATGGATGGATGGACTATGCATAATGTATTTTGTGATAACTTTTCTGGCTGTGTCTCTGTATTTGTTTGTTGTCCATGCAAGTCTGTGTGTCCTCCTGCAAAAGAAAAGCATTGTGTGTCTGTGCAAAGTAAATGGAGTTTTTACAGAATGTATAAGTTTAGACCCTCTGTTGGTCTTTTGCCAAAACAACAGCATTGCTAGATGAAGGTGGTCCACATGCAAATTATTTGAACTGAAAGGAAAAAGACCAGATAAGATTGCCCAACTGAAAACAATCTGATTTTCCAACAAGCTGTTTACATCTGGTGTTAAAATGCATCCCTAATCAGATTTTGAGCAGTGTTGGATATCATTAAGCAGAAGTAAATGCTCAAAAGGCATTTAAATTATGACCTGATCTGAGAGACCACCTGCTGAGGTGTTCAAGGATGCTTTGGCCATTGCTATTGGCAAACTATAAATGCATCTTACTCTTAAAAACCTTTTTTGACAACTCTATATACAAATGGATATATAAACTCTTTTGACAACTGTTTTGGAACATATACATTTAACTGTGGCTGTTCAGATATATTTTTATATCAGGTTAATATACTTATTATATAATATTATATAATATTACACTATATATATATATATATATATATATATATATATATATAAACCTTCAGAGTAAGAGTGCTGAATAACTGAGCATCTCAGAAATGATGGCATTTTGAAATATGGCATTCATTTATAATCAATGGGCAATCAACACTAAAAAAGTAATGTTAGGTAACATTATTTTAATGCTTGATTTGCTATTTAGTGTTGAAAAGATGATGCACACTCAGTATTGTAAATTGACCATGTAAATTGGAATTTTTCAACACTGAAAAGCTAAGTTGGATTAAACATTGATCTTAAGTGCTTTTCCATGTTCAAAAGCTCATGTTGAATCAACATTGATATGATGGGAAGCTTTTAACAAAATAATGCTGAAATTGATTCAACATGATATTTGTGTAGTAGAGATTAATACTGGTATACAGGCACAAATGTTTTGAGGGCAGTGGCTCAAGAGAAAAAAGGGCAACCTGAACTTAATTTAATTCACTGTATATTACAATCACTCTTATCAGGACAGACAGTGTAACCATGTTTTAGATAAAACCAAATGCAATGCTTAGAGTTTTTCCAAAGGCAGCTGAAACCACTGCTGTTACTATCTGTGCATGGATTTGAACCCTAGTTGCCAGCATGAAAGGCTGTGCATGGCATTTAAGAGTCTCCACGGAGTGTCATATAAACTCTTGTTTTTTATAGCAACAAAAACTTGGTGTTGACATTATGTTTGATTGTTGCTCAAAATAACCACATTATGGAGCCCTAAAGAGATTATGAGCATTTTATTTCCAGTGCTGAGGTGATGTGTGACAGGTCAGAGTTACCACAAGCGCAAAAGATGACCACAAGCTGTCAGTACTGTGCAAGAGGGGGAGCTCCAGAGCGATGGATGTCATAGAACCTACACCAATCCACAAGCTCCATTCCTGGTGCGAGGCTGAGCGTTATCTCACTGAAACAGACTGTGAAGAATGGTGGAGGCAAATAGAATACAGTTATCATACACATCAACCAAGAGGGCACTTGAACAGTCTGAAGGCAAAGAGGCAGGGGCCTCCCTGGAGTCTGTCTTCACATACACGTTAGTATAAAATTTCATAATTTTTTGTTAAACTTTCATCATTGAAGAACTGCAATAGGTTAACTGTATACTGTATTAAATGTCTTTTACCACTTCAGGCAATCTTTACCACTTCTGGCTAGAGTACCATGTTACATGGTCTCCAAACCTGAGATGTAGAGCAAAGGGGGCTAGGGGCGGATTTTCCATTTGAGGCCTAGCAGTATAAAGAGTGTCCTTCAGGAGAGTAGTTCAGTGGTGGTTTCATTCCTCCTGCCTGCAGCTCACATTCCAAACAAAAACTCCTGGGCCACCAGCGGCACTAAGTGATCCTGCAGAAGGAAACTGCTTGTCTGCAGCCGTGCTCGTGCAGAGGCATGCCACTAATGCCTTCACATAATCACATGGGTCAGCTCCCAAGAAGTGCTCTGCACCCACTTCCCCCCACTACTGAGGCAGTAAGGCCAGTGGAAACCGTTCTGCCAAATGACCATGTGCAATTGCCATTCCGTCGAACTCCAAAGGGGCTTTAAAAACACAAGATTGCGGTGTGCTGCAGTGAGAAACATCACTGGAGGAGGGGTGAGGGGGGCTTCGGGGTTAGGTCATTGGAGTACTGTGAAGGTCAGAGTGCAGGGCTGGACATTACACTAGACAAAGGTTGGCACACACCTGGGGCCAAGGGCCTCATAAAAATGCAAAAATAAATAGATTGTCTCTGTCATATCAAAACATCATAATTCCACCAGCTGTCCTTCGAATTTTCTGAACACTACATTATTAATGCACCAATAGAAGTGGTCCACAAATTCTTAGACCAAATTATTTGAAATAGACTTTTTTCAGTACTATCAGTGATGATCCCGCTTAGTATAGGCTATAAAGAACAATTCCATGTTTTGGTACATGGTATGCAACTACATGAACACAGTTATGAAAAAATTATTAATAAAGCATAGAGGGAAAAAAAACAGTAAACATATATTTAATTGAAACGTACACCAAAGCCTCAACAACTAATGTAGTTGTAATGTAGCCTCCCATTGCCTTTTATACAGCTTCTGTTCTTTTTGGAAGACTTGCTTTCAGTTTTTCACAGAGATCTGTAGAGAAATGTTTCCACTCTTCCTAAGTTCAGTCTTAGAAGTTGGTTCATTTCCTGCACAATCCAAGTAATCCCAAACATATTCAGTCCATTATTCTGAGAACCCCACAGCTTTTTTGTTATTTTCTTTTTTCAGTAACAGTAACATCCTTTTAGAGTCATAGAGTTGAATTGTCCTCTCACAGTGAAGGGATGGACATAAACACCTGTGGAAGTGCTGTTTATCTGATAGTGACTTTAAACCAAACTCCAGTTTTGGAAACCTCTGTTCTTACCACTGTTTTCTTTTGATTTTCCCCAGAAACATCTCCTGAAAATGAATGACTAGGCGAAGGGTGGCCCCTGAATCTGGTGGCAATTTTTCTTTAGCATTTATTTATTGGGTTTTTACCCAATGAGAGAGTACTGAGAGAGTCTAACACTGATGGCTGAGAAAGCAGGAGGCAGCTTAGGCTTAGAGTGAGCTCTTAACCAAAAGCCTTGCTATTGTATGGTGTGGCTGTGGCCAACTACAGCCATTTAACAATGGCTTGTGCATAAGCTGTGTCTCCTACTTTAATTCAACAGTATTTTCAAACAGCTCGACTTTTGCAAATACCAATTTTTTCATTTATTTTCCTTTGATATGTAGTTAATGACTGTTTTGATTGGAATTTAATGGGAAGAATTAAAGAGTTGTCTCTGTCTTATGCATAGTTCTGTATTCTGTGCATGTTTTGGAATACATTGGCAACATATAACAACATATTTAATTTTTTATATGGGTAAGGCACATAAATCATTAACTCATCCCTGAGCCCCAGCAGTGTGAAGATGAAGAAAACATTTGGAGTTCTCAGAGATGACTGTTGCAACACCTGTCTTGCAGGGATGTTTCTAGTATAGCAAATGACTGAGTATCTGGCAGAAGATTATCCTTCATTTCATGAGTCACTGCGGGACAAAAAAATGAGACTCAGCTTTGGAGCAAAGCAAACAGAGAAGAGCTTCAGTCTTGACATAGTCTGGAGGCCACTAGCTGTGCGATGGCGAAAAGCAGACTTCACCACTGACATCCATTCAAACATAGGAATTCAAGTCTGGGCAAGCAGAACAATTGAAAAGTACACAAACGTCTTCACGGCTATTTTCTATTTACATTTTTTGTTCAAAGGTCATTGTGCTGTAAGGATATTGGAAACATAAGAGCAAACTTACTGAGTGACATGTGTCAGTGTAGATCCTGTGTTTTTTTCTGAAGTGGTTTTTCAGTTGTCTGTCTGGTCCTAGCGTATTTAGAAAGATTAAACAGTTTTGTTTGCCATTTTATAAACATCATATGCACAGACAAGGCACTGATGGATGATATTCCTGTCTCAGGAATTCACATGGCAACGTTTTAGACTGTATTATCAGTATTCCTCATAAGTGTTTCTCCTAAAAAAACCCTCCTAGATCTCCATGTTCCTGGTCTAACACTTTGTTTAGTTATTTCTCACACACAGCTCGATGAAACGGACAAAGGAATTGTATGGAAATAGCAGACTCTAACATTTTAATCAACCTGATGAAAAGTTGTTGTTGTACGTGCAGTGGTGTTTTGTGGAAAGAAACAAAAGGTTAGAATATTTGTTTGCAACGTTTGGCATAAATAAGTGCAGATTCAAGGATCTAAATAAAATTTAAATGTATTTCATTAGTTAACAACATAATTAATATGAGATTAATCAATTGTTTATTTGAAGTAAATTCATTCAAAGGACACAAAAACAATTCTTATGATCAAAATCTTACTGGAGCATGTTGCTGTTTATTTTCACTTAAAGAGCCCAAATTCCTTTACTCTTTCATCAATATGGAGAATGAGACAAGAGTGTGTTGACCGTTAATCAGGCATTGGATTAAAAAAATGTCTGAAAATGCCCATATCCACTTATTAAGTAGTTAAAAACAACCAGAGCTGTAGTGAACCTGCCTAGAAGAAGATTTTTATTTTATCCCTACGCACAGTGGAGGAGGATGGGTAAAGAAAATCTCTTCATGAGAAGAAATTATTCTGAAGATGTTTCAGGAGTTTGCTACTAATACATTGATTGCATTTGGATTCTAAGGTCAAATGAGACAGAAATAAAGCTTTTGGCAAAAGGTAATCAAGGTGGGTTTGGTATAAAAAGAATGTTGGTTATACAGAGAACAATCACACGCACACTCTTAAGCATGGTGGAGGATGTTTTGGGGCTGTTTTTCCTCCAAAGACCCTGGGAACCTTGTTAGGATATGTATCATGATAAAGTACCAAGTGATAGTTTTAGTTAAAATGCAACTGAATGTTTAGATCTTCCAGAAGGACAACAATCCAGAACAATGACAACAGAATCAAGCTGTGGTCCCACCCAAACTCAGCTGAAAACATGTAGGGCTGAAAACATATAGGGTGAGCTGAAAAGGAGACTCTAGAACCCTGGAGGGATTCTGTACTGAGGAGAGGTCTCAGGTTCCTTACTCTGAATGCTCCAGTCTCATTAGGCACTAAAGGAGAAGACTCGCTGGCAAAGGGAGATTACACAGTACTAAATACAGGGGTGCCAATAATTAAGAGATACATGGCTTTGTTATCTAAGACTAATCTTCAATTTAAGGTTAGATAACTGTTTTCAGTGTCAGGTTAAGCTAATTAACCACAAAGGCACTTTTTATGACCTGCTTTATCTTTACCAAGGGTGGCAATAACTATGGAGCAGACTGTAAATTGAACACATTGCAAAACAACAATAATAACTAGACCTTGAAGGGTTTAAATGTCCCTGCTTCTGTGAAAACTCTGCGCAGTGTCATTTCACTACCTTTCTAATTCCACTATCTCATGGATTTTCCATCTCAAACCATTGGCTGCAAAAAAAGCAGTCTGGGGGTTCCAAGAAGTCTGCTTCCAAATAAGAATATTCCTGTGCTTTATGAACTGTGAGGCAACTTTTGTTGTAATCAGCAGACAGGCTAATTCATAGCTGTCTCCAGGTAAACTTACATCTTGAGAACAGATCTTCATGTCATCTCACTCACTCCTTCCAACCTCTATAACTCCTTCCAGCCTCTTGTAAAAGGGAGGACACCACACAACTGAAGGGAGCATCCAAAAGTCTGTTCTTTTTCCGAACAGGGCGATAAACTGCACGTTCAGGTTTTGGCAACTTACTCTAAACCTAGATGCAAATGGAATTAACATCTGTGAATTTATAACTCTTACTCTTCAGTTATAGCTACTGTATATTTCTCACATGTGTTGAGAAGCTGATGACGATGTTCATGGTTTTACAGGACCAAAGTGGCACAGGCGTTGTCACACTGATGTCCAGCATGGGTCAAACATTAGCTGAAGAAACACGTGTTTTCTTGTCAGTCAGGTTTTCTGTGTAAGAATCACATCTGCTTTGAGGTTCTCCACACATTCCACTGCTTCTTGTCCTTCACTGCCTGTTTCTGTCCACTCTGTGAGACTTTGTTTGGCTTCCATTTGGGAATCATATGCACATTCTTACTTGGAAGGTAGCACTGATTGCTGCCATCCAATACTGTCCACAGTTTGGCTCAATGTTTGAGGGTTCCATGAAAATGCAGGCGTGGCAAAACCTGCTGTATTAGCAGTAAACAAATTTCTTTTCATAACGCTTATTTAGATGACAGTTGTATTCAAGTCATTATTATGTAGTTATATTTGGCAAAAAGGGCTCAATAACAAATAATAAGCTGATAAATGAAAAAAAAAAACTAAAAGAAAGTAACAAGCATGTTTGTATCTACAGGAATCTATTTAATGCATTAATGATTAAACAGGATCATCAAGTATACCATACAGAAAATGTCAGTTGGTGCACCCTCACATTCATAATAATATTTTAAATATAAAAGATATAAAAATATAAGACTAATAAACTAATAAATAAATAGACTAATATAAGACTAAACTTTGTACCTGGATATACACAAAACTTTGTTCTTATACTCATGTTAAAGTAAAATAGCACATAACAATAGAAGTCCTGCCGTCAGTTGTGCCATATGAGTTTTTTAATGAGATGTACACTTTTCAAGCTGCCTCATTTCTCAACATGTTTTGATTTGAAAGGTTTCAAACACAAAATATGCCAAACTATTTTGTTTTGAATTTTATGTGTCTACATCAGCTTTCTTAACCTGCATATATGGTTGGACGGTCACACAATTTGACATTTTTATTTTTATTTTGGAGGCTTCTGATCTTGTTATATCTAAAGGTGAATTTCATTTTTCATACGCTGAATATGTACTCACAAAAAGAGGTGCTGTATAATAGGAAATAGGAATTTAATAGGAAAACAATGGGTGTAGACACAAAATGTATGTTGCCCCACGGAACATTACACTAAAGGACGCCTTCTGAATAATGCTTTGAATCCTGATATGGACAAAGTATAGATCTATGTGTCCCTAATGCTGTGTCCAAAGTCATTTTAGCATTATTGAGCCTTTAATGAGCTGTGTCAGCCCTGTCCAAAAAGATGTGAGGTCAATAGGGTCGAACTACTGAGAAATCGTTCATGTGATATGATTGTGTAACGCGGAGCGATGAGGAGGATGCATGTGCTGAGGTAAGCGACTTTTATTAAGGGCAAATCCAGTGTCGTGGTCAAAATGGTCCAGGGTCAAAGAGCCGATACGGACAGATCGGGGTTCAGACATGACAAACTATAAACAGATTCAAACAGGGCAAAGACATACAACATAGACCGATACATTCATACAAAGACCGGCAAACACTAAGGGCAAACACAGGGCTTAAATAGCAAAGGGCAACAAGGGACAGGTGAACACAATCAGGGGCGGAGTAACCAAACAGGGGGCAGGACTTAAACCAAAACAAACGCACATGGACTAAACCAAAACACGAACACATGGACAGGAATGGGAGGGGCCAATTGTGACAGATTGGGCACCATTATCATTTTTACATCCCTCATGAGGGCTCATCGTCTCAAAATCAATGCAGATATTTACAGAAACAACAGGCTGCATTGAATCAGTGTTGAAATATGAGTGCTTTTAAACAAGGGAACAGAAATCCATGCCTGATCTCTTTCCATAAAAGTTTTCCTTCTTTGTATGTTGAAGATGTTAGCAGTATTTTACATTTGTTCTCAGGTTGCTGAGATGCATCCTTGTCAGTTCTGCAGACAGTTTGAGAGAAAAACATTTACTAACTGCATTACTAGCATTTACTAACTGTCTCACTGCAGATCCTTAAGTCCTCGCTTTCACCAATGCAGATGTCCATCGTGCTGCAAATGGACAATGGACAATTTAAAGTCAACTGAAATCAAAATTGGTCTTTTTTACCTGTTAGTTTGTCTCCCTGGACATATTATTTTAGTATTTAGCATTTAGTAAAGGCAATCTTTACAGAACCATGACAGCTCATTCAAATGTTAAAATAGTTCCTTACATTGTTAAACGGCTCTTCTCTATGATACACAACTGTCGTACATGATTCTTTATAGAACTTTCCAAAAAATGCTTATATATGACACCAAACTCTTCCACTGCTGTTGCAAGTCAATGAATCTTTTTTTTTGGGTGGAACCCCTTTTGCTAAGAGTGCACCACAGTAGAATCAGGGGAGCAGTGTCTCCAAGTCAGTTGGAGAGAAGGCCTCAGCTGGAGAGCTACAAGAGAGACTGCTGCAAAGAAGCCAAAGCAGACTTTATTTCAGTTTGGTTTATTTGGCTGGATGTTCTATTCAAATAAAAGCTCCTTATTGTACCCGTGTTGGTCTCTCTGTGTGTGTTCTTTGGTGTCCATTTAGCTTCCCAGACATCTTGATTAAGCCTCTCCTCAGGCTGACATCATGCATATAATTTTCAGAGCATTCTGACCTAAAACTTGAGTTGTTATATTATTTGGCATGCTGTGCAGCACAATGTAGCACAGCATTGTATCCCTTAGCCTCATCTGTTTAATACAATTCACACTTTTACATTGTTTTCAGGTTTGAAACATGGTCTGTTTACCATTGTTTTTGCACTACACTACCCAGCATGCATTACCTAAGTATAACATACAGGCATTAGGAATCCTTGTGGTGTCAACCAATCCTGACTGCTAGCCAACCTGCTGAACTATAGGCTAATAAATACAATCAGGCCAGCATAAGTGTAACTGTTACCTCAGTACAAAATTATAGAAAAATATTATTCCATGACAAAATGTTCACCAGAGACAACTGATTTTACCTTTTGTAGCAACAGAAAATGAGTCCAACTGAGGTAAGATATCTAGATAGTCTGGTAGCTACCTGCTAACTCCAACTTTTAGTTTGTTGACCTCCTCATATGATGAGTTATTTCTGTTATTGCTGTAATCCATCCTTTCCAATGTATTGATGGTTTGAAGACACTTATCAGTTATATGGCTATTATAAGACATCAGGCTTCCTTCTGCATTCATCAGCAAACAACCCACCCCCAATTTTTACCTCAAAGCAGTTACTGTTTCCAAAGGTTCTCCCACCTTCATGATACATCATTAGAAGGGGGTTCTCTTTGTCTTTACACAGGAAAATCTCACTGGTAGTCCAGAGACTGCTGTGGCGCTGCTGTAGGATGTGAGCAAGCATGTTTACAATGTGTAGTGTAGTGTACCAAATAGTGATAATTATGTTTTTCATTTTGTCTTTTTAAAACACAAAACAGTCACTTCCTGTAATCTTCTGTCAAAATATAATGAGATGACCTCACCTCTAAGTTTTGAGAACATCACCTGTCACGATTGGCCCCTCCCAGTCTCCTCATGTGCTTTTGTTTACCTTTTAGCACTGTCACGTCCTTTTGTTTTGATTTCTTCCCAGTCCGGCCCCCTTGTTTTGTGACTCCGCCCCTGATTGTTCCCACCTGTTTTCCATCTGCGTCCGGTTATCCCTCGTTATCCCTGCTTGTATTTAAGCCCTGTGTTTTCCTCAGTTAATGCTTGGTCTTTGTACTGTTTGATTGTTCTGTTTGATTGTGTGGGTTGTTTTATGTTTATGCTGTTTTGGAGTTCTTTGTTCATTTTTGTCATGTCTGTCCCTCCTGCTGTTCATGTCGGCTATATGTAACAGTGGGGAGCAATGAGGCGGATGCACGTGCTGAGATAAGTGACTTTTTTTATGGGCAAATCCAGGCTCATGCTCAAAACAGTCCAGTTTCATAATTTAAAAAGCTTGGTTGTTGTATTTATACTGTTCTACTAACAAATAAGGACTCTGTATTACAAAGGGGTTTGTCGTGCTTCTCATATAGTATAGCATACAAATGCAGGGAGAGTTACTTTCGGTGTAAGTTAGCTAATAATGTAAGGATTGCTTTAAAATGATGTCCCTAAGTAGTCAAAAATCATTAATGATTCTTATGTGCATAACCTGACATGGTAATCCTATGCTGTTTGGCAAAGTCGACTTGGCCAATCAGATCAGATCCAATAAGTTGTAAATAAATTATATCTAATTTTGAAGTCTGTGAAGCTCTTCCAAGTGTTATAGCAGTTCACCTTAGCAACAGCAAAACAGTTAATGAGAAATTAACGTTTTTATAGAAGTTCATTTTGAAGAAATCATTATTTATCAATGCTATTATAATACTGATGGTAACAATCTACAACCTACATATATTTGCAGTACAAAGGAGTGTTACTGCTGCTGTAGCTAACTTTAATAACACTTACAGCTGCTGTTAGAGACACTTCTTTGGGTTACTGTCTACTATAAGCTGTTTTGTAATGTGAACGGGCTTGGATCATCCAGTGGGTTTTAAGGGCACATGCCCAGAGAACTGAGGCACTAGAGGGCCCCAGTGAGCAATTCTAATACAATCTAAACAGCTGTTTGTACTTGCAATGGAAACTTTAAAAACGGCACAGCAAAAAAATGTATCATTCTATTTTGGCCAAACATGAACCTGACACTCTTTTTCTTCAATTTTTCCCCAATCACTGTGGCAGTATGCTTTAGCTTAAGATGCTTGACTGCTTGAGTTTTTAAGTTTGCTGCTTTTTTCCATTTTTTTAAGTAGTTACATTGTAGCTGTTTGATTTTAACTGATGTCTTCACTGAAGTAAATGTTTTGCTTGTGAAGAGAGGACACATGCTTAATAGGGAGGCGTTGCAGTGGTTGCTGGCTTTGTTAACCTGTGCTCTTGTTAATCTCTGTGTAGCCTTGCTCCTGTTTTGTCTAGATTGGAAAACAAAATATGTGATTATAGTGATGTGCGCAACACTGCGATTAGTGTGCTACCACTGTGTTGCTGCGTAGGCGACATCTAAATTGCTGTGATATAAAAAATCCCTCAATTAAGTACCCTCAAAAAATATATTGTGCCCAGGGGCCGATAACCGATAATGATGATCTGGGCCTGTACATAAACATGTTGTTTATTTTAAAAAGACTGATCGTGAATGTGTGCTACTTTATCCTGCTTCTACTCATTTTCTGGTAACAAACCATACAAATTGCTATCAGTAACATTAAAGCGAACTCAAGATAGTGTGGATATATTTTGACTATAAAGCCCAAGAAATGAGCATAAGATGTGCTTGGGGGACCATCAATGGTCTGACTGAAGTATATTGTTTTCTACTCATTTCTAAACAAAAAATACCACTCAGAACGTCAGATTCATGTGTGAAAAAGCTCAGCATTAGCTCAACATATTGCATTAAAGTGAGTTGTTCCATTTGCTTTTTAGCTGGTAATATGAGCTCAATTATCAGCTGTGTGTCTGAGAATACTCATTTAAAAAGTTTGCCTTAGACTCCAAGCATATTAGCTGGCACATTACAGTTAATCTTTGCTGAACAATCCAAATTGTTGTTCACTTGAAATGGGAATTAATGAAATGTTGTTTACTGTGAAGGTAGGTGTGTGTGTGTGTGTGTATATATATAATTTTAATTAACACTATTAATGTTGCAGGGTTCGCGACCCTGGGCGAAGCGGCTTAGAAAATGGATGGATGGATGTTGGCGGGTTGTTGGTAGTCATGTTAACACAATTATACTTGTAAAGTCATTTGCAATAGTTCAGCTGACATGTTTTGTTGAGGTGAAAATAAGTGCATTTCAGTTATAGAGAGCACTTCCGCACGTTTTAATGCACAGTTACTGTGTTATTTGCTCAACAAAAGTGTAAAATAAGGCACTTTTCTTCTTTCCAACATTATGATTCATGTGCACATTTTAAACTTTAAGGACATGTCCTCTATGGCTGGCTCTGTATATTTATTGGGCTTTTTTCTGGTTGTAGAATCAACTCTAACTTTATCACTTTCCTGCATATAGTGCCCCCACAAATATTGACACACCTGGTAAATGAGCAAACCAGACAGTAAAAAAAAACGTATCCTTCATCCTCCAAAATATTAACAAGCATCTAATTTATTCAAAGTATAATGAAATAAATGGAGTTCTTTTGCAATAAACAGATCTCCGTTTTTATAAAATTTCATAGTTTGTTTTTATTGTTCATTCCATTTAATGTAAATCAAACTGCAGCTGTTTTTTTCAATAAGCCAACATAACTAAAAAATACAAGTTTAATGTTATTTGTTTTGTTTTTTTAATTTAAATTTTATTTTTCAGCAAAAGCTGATGACTCCAACGGTCATTTCAAGTTTGAGTCATTTAATTCAAGCCCATTACATTAGATCCACCAGCATACTTAACAGTGGAGATGAGGTACTACAGCTTTCTTTGTGTCTACACCAAACTCACCTGACCATAAGACACCGTCCCACTGAAAGTTCCAGTAAGGTCTGTCAAACTGTCTCCACTTTACAGCAGAGGCTTTCCTCTAGCAATTCTCCCAAACAGCCTGTAGTTATATAGGTGGTCTTTGTAGTTTGAGAGATGTTCTCACCTCAAGACTTAACTAATGTCTACAATTCCCCATCTGTGATTCTTGGAGACTCTTTGGCCCCTCCTCACTTTGTGTGGGGTCAGAACAGACATATGCACCCCTCCCGCCCAGCAGATTCTTAATCTCCAGTTGTTTCAAACTTCTTCATTATTGCTCTGATAGTATAAATGGGCATTTTAAACTGTATATTTTTTGTGGCCATTGTCTAATTTGTGCAGCTCAACCTTTTGTCACATCATTGCTGTTTTCTCTGGTCCGTGTTTCATCTCATTTAAGAAACAGGAAGTAATCTCTCACAATTTAAATGTTCCTAATCACTCAGATTAACTTTAAAACATTGAATATGAATGGGAATATACTTCAGTTAGATTTCACTCATGAGAATTTTTATGGATGCTAATAACTGTGGCACATCCAGATTTGAGAAAAATGTTTCATTAAGATTTTTCACACACGCTTTCTCAGCTGCTTATCCTTCTGGGTTGCTGGAGCCTATACCAGCAGTCAATGGATGGAAGGCAGAAAACACCCTGGACAGGCTGTTAGTTCATCACACGGTAGAAACACAGACATTAACATTCACTCACAGCTACAGGCAAGAGCTCTACCCACTGCACTACTGTATGATTCACCTTGGTTTAAATAACACTTTAAATAAAGATTTGATTTTTGTTCATATTTCAAAAGAAAGATCAAAAGACTCAGCAATAAAGAATGTCTGTCTTTTTTTTCTGCCTGTGTTGCTCATGGTTACCAGGGGTGCTAATATTTGTGGAGGGCACTGTAAGCAAAATGCAAATGCATAATAGGCATTATAACTACAAGGGGCCATGATAGTGGAACATTTAGTATGTCAAAAAGGAGAGTTTGAAGACTGGAGCAGAGAGCTTGGCGTATGAGTTATTCTATTCAATTCTATAATGAAATCTCCCACTTGTGTCTTGACTTTGCAAAAAATGTCCTTGTACAGGGTCACTCACTCCAAAGGCTTAGAACATTGGCCTAAGTGTCCAGCTACTACAAAGGTGTTTATATAATTGCCGTTGTTTATGCAAAGCATGAGGGCTTTGCTCTTGTTTCCAACAAATTTGCGAACTGCTTTCTAAAGAAGTTGTTGCTCTGTTTACAGATGGAAGGCATATTGTACCAATGTGTGCTGTGGAAGAATGGGCAGAGAAGTAGCTTAACTATACCGGAGGTCTGGAAACGTGCTTGTGTTGAGAAACGTGCACCTTTAAATCAACACAGCTGGAGCAATTACTATGTTTTCTTATTGTGGCTTGAACCCTTCTGACAGTGATTGTATTTCCCTGCTCTATTTTGTTCATCTCTAGTGTTGGGAGCACGTGTAGTTCGGACGAGCAGATTTGCATTTGAATTCAGTGTAGCAAACCTATATCTTGCCAATAAGTTCCAGCTGTTGAAGTGATATTATTGCAACTGTGGTAGAACAATAATGCTAAAAGCAATGATGTGTTAATGATAGCTCAAATTGCAGTGTTGCATGCAGGTTATCCAAAGCTGGTTATGATTTCCTTTTCAAGTCTTACTAAGAGAAAAAAAAGAGTGTATTTAGGGGACAAACAGTCATTTGACCCTTTAAAGCAATGAAAAACTTGGAGATGTCCATCAACTGTGGCCCATTATGTTGTTATGAGTAGACCAGAGCTATACAAATTCCCACCTAATCCTAAATATGGGAAACCGCTTGCATCTGTTGTCAATATCTGCTGCAGAAAGGCAATGTGAAGAATTTGTGGTGATTCTAATGAACAATAGCAGCTTAATTGTTTTTCATACTAATGATGTAGGAAAAATGATTCCTTCTATATCTGCCCAAATCCCTAAACCTAACTGTTAAAACAGTGTTATTTCAATAAAACTTGCTTAGGGCCGGCAGTTCATGGAAGCCTATCATTACTAAATAATACAAAATGTGTAAAATGGCAATGTGTTTTCATTTGTATGCAATGTTTAAAAATTCAAATTTAATACTTAGATTTTAATTTGCCATTTGGTACACTAGTATAGACATTTCATTTACACAAACATTGAGTTGCTTTATGAATAGCTTTATTTGAATTAAATGTATTTCTAAACTGCATTTTATGCTTGATGTGATCATGCAATAATTGTCAGATTTATAATTAAAATATAATTTAACTTATGTATTTTCACTCTCTAATAATGGAAACAGCACCTTTTCCCTTTGCAATTACATGTTTTCACCCACTCAACTCATTCTGTGTCAAAACGCCTTTTAAAATGCATTTGACCACATTGCATTTTCATTTTCATAGACTTTCCAACCTGTCAAACATCCCATCAGAGTGTGGCCAACAGCACGCTCAGAGGAAAAGGCTTTATATACAAATATGGCGGCTGAAGAGTTTACAGCTACTCTTACAATAGAAGATGAGCTGAAAAAGAGAAAAATAGCTAGAAATATAGAAATATAGACTAATATGCTGTAGCCTGAATCGGTGGATATACTGTATGTAACCATTATGATTTTAATGATATCAGAAAAACACTGGTTTCAAACCAGGCTGTTTGATCTGAATATATAGGAGTGAGTCTACATGCTGCATCAAACTACTTTATCTTAATAGCATATAAACATTGTAGGTTTCCAAAATAATCATTTTCTTTTTCTGATTGTGGATTAAGCTATTATTTCTCCTGCAAAGGTACCCAACAAGCGTCCTGTCTTGTGAAATATATACAGAGCAATGGTGGACGGTAACAAAGTCTTATTTTTGCAGTCAACAAACCATGCAATTTGACTAGGAGTATTCAAATTTTTGCTTATGACTATATTTCCATTTTTTGAGACTTTTACTCCTGCACATTTCAAAGTATATTTCTTTTCATTTCAGTATTTTCTGTGCAAATGTTTTTTGTTGATTACTCTGAAGTGAGAGAACTGATCAAGTCCACCTGCTGCTCACTGATTACTTTGGTATAAAGCCCGGGCTTGTAGGATATGTTCTTTGCGAGGTATTGTTTTTGTCTGTAGAGCTACTGAGCATTCATATCTATGTTGTTATTCTTTTTTTGACTTGTTTATGCCTGTTTATGCCTTGCCTTTTTGCCTGACCCTTTTTGGATTGTTTGCCTCTATGTTTGTACTTCTGTGTTTTTTGGCCTTTTTGGATCTGACCTATGCTTATTTATTGACTTTGATTTTGGATTGTGTTTTCATCAGTAAAGCCTCTCATTCTACTTCCACCCACGAGCACTGTGTCATTCTGTCTTGTTACACTAAACCTCTCCCTTAAATATTGATTGTCCAGTCATAGCTTAGTAGCTGTAACTAGGCCTGGGCATGTCATTTGGTGGAGAATTTTATAAATTATCCTTTTCCCAAATTGAAGACAGGAAGAGGGGTGAATGATTGATTGATTAAACCTGCAGTTTTCAAATTGAGGGTCCACAGTGGGGGGCAGAAAGATCTCGGAGGTACTTGTTAAAAATAGTAAAGTTATTAAACATTTATTAAAATGAAATGCATGCCAAGTTGTCATATGTCACGGCCATAAAACATGTCAGCTGTAATGTTATAGAACAGGGCCATGTCTCTTGTATGTGCAGGTCAGAGAAAGCTAGCAAAGCAGATGAGGCTCTGGTAAGACATGGTGCATTAGCCAGTGGTGGACGAAGTCCACAAATCATGTACTTGATTTAAAGAATAGAAACTCCAAGGTAAAATATTACTCCAGTAAAAGTAGAGGTCCTCCCTTTAGACCCCTACTTGAGTAAAAGTACAAGAGTATTTGCCTTCAAATGTACTTAAGTATTGAAAGTAAAAGTACTAAAAGATTAATTATGACTCTAATGTCCTGTTATCATTTTTGTAACAAGACTCGTGCTTTATTAACTCGTGTTAGGTGAAAATACACTACGGTCACTCTTGGTAAACCATCTTTTAGTGGAATGTCATTAATTAGTTTGTCACTGATTAAAATGATCATAAGCACAAAACACTGAAGGCTAACAATTTCCATAACCTAGAACGAGTATCTCTGAAATAACATTTTGCAAACAAGCAGTTTCAGTTTAAGATTTATTTGCAACTTTATTCAAGTTTAAGTTTAATAAAAAACTTTAGACACAGATGATCAAAAAAATGATCAAAAAAATGATCAAAAAAATTTACTATTAAATGAAAGTGTTTGTATTAATTCAGAAAAAAAGACAAACGCCGATCACAACTGCATATGTATTCACATTTCTATATTGTGGTCTATTTACACAACGTTAGGATAGTTCCATCATTTATGTTGGAAAAGACTCTCCCAAAATTTTGCACTGATGCACTAATGTTGAACTGTATGATTGCTTTGGGTCGGTATGACCAACAGGTCAAAACAAGCTCAAAACAATTGCTCACGGTGCCCTGATTGTTGTTCTTGCTTCACGCTTCTTTCATTTTGATGTTACACTTTTATGCCTGCATAAAACAAAAGGAATGACAGATTTTGCATAATGTTGTGGAGATTTTTGACTTTGAAATATTCTACTTAGGTACAGTAACTAACATTTATTTTGTTACTGTCCACCCCTGGCATTAGCACCTACTGTCTTCAAAGGGTGCCCAAAAAATTTAAACAGTATGGAAGACTATGTAACCAGCCAATAATCACACAAATGGGCACATCTGCTCTGTGCTATGTTAACTAAGTTATTAAAGGAGGCTTCTGCCTTTTTAAATGTGATCTGTATTTAGATTCTGTCTGTGTCATTACAGTATAGTTATTAATTACTATTAGTATAGGCTGCTGAGAAATGTCTTCAAATTCAGACCTGTTTGTCTACTTTAAGTGTATTGATCCTAATTACTTAGACTTTGCAGGATCGTCAACTGAGTGCGCTCGGTAGTTTGTCAGATGTAGCCACAGTGAACAGTGACATGATGAGAATAAGCAAAGGGTCATCTGCCTGATTTGTTTGACCTGTTTCACCCATATAGAAAGCTAGTTATAGCAGTCTAGCTACAGCTTTGTGTCAGAAAAATGTCTTTTTCCTTTGTGCTGTGCCCGAGTTAGGTTGCTGGGAAAATCCTAGAAATGCCTTGAGAAATGTGGTCTGATGCCAACATGTAATGTTTTTCACGTACAAAGATGCCACTGCTGACACATAAACATACAATGGGGTCCAAAAGTCTGAGAGCACAGGTGAAAATGTTTGTTTTGCTAATAATCTTTTAGTGCAAAGGTTTTCGTTATTAATGATTATCAGCATAGCAAATTAAGTGAAAAATAAAATCTTTTAAATGTGTACATTTTTATGGATTTCTAAGTATCTGGTATGTCCTCCATTTGCTCATTGACTCTGTGCACTCAAGCTGGCATGAGCTCCATACGTTTGTGCAATAGCCCCTGATCAGTAGATGGAATCCAGCTGAGAGTTGTCAACATGAGCTTCAATGCAAGGAATAAGACTAGAAAAAAGCTGATCTGATGCTTTTTGGACAAAGGCCTTAAGGTCATTCTCACACAATTGATTACATTTGAATAGTGACCTAGAAATACTGCAGAATTTCACATATTTCTTCATTTTAATTATCATAACTTTTCTTTCTTTCAATTTTTCAAGATTCTTCACATCTCAGACTCCTGGACTTTACTGTATATAAAATATAGAAATTGGATCTACATCCACCTGGATGATCGTTAGAGAAACACAACTGCATGCCAAAGTTTGAGCACCCACATATTTTAATAAATAAAAAAAAATAAGAGTGAAAATAAATGAGCACATCCTCTATATTGAACAAACTTATTTTAATGCATTGGTAAATATGTGCCATAACTTTTGTACAGGCCACAATTTATGTTCTGTTATTGTTCCCAGAAAATTAAATTCAGCAAATGAACAGCAACTGTGCATTAAAATGTGTAGAAGTGTGTTAAGATGTGTTCACTTAGAAAATCAAGAAAAGGTCATTTGACCAGGGGTGCACTCTATTTTACTTTCTCTTGAGTAATATTTTACAGCCGTGTCTCTGCTTTTACTCAATTAAAGTTGTGTAACTTTAACAAGCAGCGCTGGTGCTGAGTGCACAGAGCATTGTATTAACCTCACATCAGTGTCCAGGAACTATCATAAACAAAATGTAGATATGAGATGTTCCGTAAACGTGTGACTGAAACCTATAGAAACCTTCTGATATGTCAAATTGCTTGTGTAAGCTAAGAAGATCTTTTAGATATAGTTAACCATTTACAAATGTTGCATGCCATGCCAGCGTTTGCTGAACTGTGGTACATACTTCAAAGGAGCTCTTTGTAAAACCACAAAGAATCTTTAAGCACAAATCTCGTGTAAGATGCAGGACCCTGGCTCTCATAAATACCATAAATGCACCATATGGCTGACTGAACAGTACAGGCTGGAGAAATAATTACACACGTTAAAGGATGTTTTTCACAAAGGCCCTTCTTTCTGAAGAGTTCTAGCCTTTATCTGTGCAGATCCCCTGTCTCAAGGTACTTACACAGTAGCAGTAGAGTCAAAGGGCACTTCTCCATCCTTCTCTATTTTACTCCCTTTCTTTCCCCCCAGTGGTACTAGCCCTGACAGAGAACATAATCACCTCAGGAGGGCCTCTCATAAATCCTTGCTGGAGAGTTTCTATACCCGGAGAAAAGATAGAAACAGGGGAAACTTGTCTTTTCTAAAGAATGAAAGGGGAAATCCAGCCAATTTTTAAAAATTCTGTTTAGTTTAATCTGTGGGTGTCTGATTCCTACATCTGGTTCCTATCATCACCACTGTGAGCAAATATAACAGGATAGGTTTCTCTAGAACACGGCATTTTAAACCCCTCTTCCTTTACATTTTAACCATCTAATCATGCAGAATGTTTGAAAAGGTTTAAGTTTTTCATATCGTCTGGCTCGTTATTTATCTTCTCTCTCCATTTTAAAGAATGAGTTTTTTTTATTGGAGCAGTTAAAACACTAAAAGTATAATTATGCTAAAGTTGTTATTGTTAAGTCTTCTAATATAACTGTAAGCTTAGCACGTTCCTCTCTATGATTGTGACGTTAGCAGTATAACTATCATATCATTCTCATAATAAATTCCATAGTGGCTATCAGTACTTCTAGCTAACTAAATAACTGTGTGCATCAAAAAAGATGGTGGTTGTTTGTGGATGTTATGTGGTTGCTAAGGTGTTGCAAGGCTGTTGCTCTGGTAACCCAGATGGATATTAAGGCGTTTTTAGGTCATTGCTATGGCATCCCAGGTAGCTGCTAAGGTGCTGCAAGGATGTTACTAGGCAGCAATACAACTTTTAAAGTACAGGCCAAATTAGTGGCCAAATCATCTTATTAGCTAGCACTACATAGCTAACTGCTAAGTATATACCATAAAATTGTGTGTGATGCACACAACCAATGTCTAGTTACACAGAATATGTTTTTGAAAGTTAAAATGGAAGCAAAAAAACACTCATTAGTCTAGGATATGTGCTAAAAATGTTAGATTTAGCTGTATAGCTAACAGATATTACTTGTGCTTTTACAAAACAAACATTGCTTGTGCTGCCCTCGAAAAATGTTACATCACCTGGTTAGAAGTTAGAGGGATAGCTGACTGTAAAACAATTATAATTTAATAATTGTAATGATATTAAATATTTAGGTGACAGTTAGGCCAGACCTTGCTTTTTGCTGAAGGAAGATGTGCTCCTGCAAAGGCTGTAAACTGTGTGTGTGTGTGTGTGTGTGTGTGTGTGTGTGTGTGTGTGTGTGTGTGTGTGTGTGTGTGTGTGTGTGTGTAATTCACCAGCATAAAAGAACACTAAGCTTTGGTCTATTAACAGCACTCTCCCCAAGCACAGAAGAACTGGGTCTTCAAATAATCTCCCAACTAGTCTCCTTTAACCATGACGTACCTGCTCAACGCCAGAATCATATGGGAGACTGTTGGGAGGATGATAATCAATAAAATAGTAGAGGAAAGCATAAGAACTGCTGGGGACACTACAGCACAGGCAGAATATGACTGTGATAAGAGGAAATGGCGTCTGGAGGAAAAGAATTTTAACCGAGGAAACAAGTCTTACAGGCATGTTGCAGTCACCATTGCTTTGTCCCTCTAGAAAAATGGATTAAATGTGTTTAGTTTTGGTTTACCCCCTGCCCCCCAATTTAATTCATACAGTTTATGTCTATACTCTGGTTTTGTTATGCTTTTACATCATGCACATTGTTCTTTGTACCATTGGAGCTGGGCTGATTCTGGCCTTCCTCCACTTTCCTCTTCTCCTCAAAGGGTCATGATTGTTGACGTAAGTTTAAAATCAAGATTTGGCAAATATTGAGGATGCAGTAATTACTCCCAGATCTGTATAAGATAAGACAGGGAGCAGTTATGGCTGTGCACAGAATGCTTTTATTCACATGTGTAAAATCCATTAAAATGAGTTTTTGCTTGTCTCTCTCACCACTGATTTGTTCACCAGGGGCTCAGACCCAGACCTATATATATATATATATATAAAAAACTGAACTAACTTTGAATAGACTTATATTAAACAAGTTGTGTTAAGTGGTTTGGACCGTGGATAGAAATTCATTAAGCCTAAAAAAACAACATTGAAAATTACTCCTACAAGATGATTTTTGGGAATTTGTTCCTGCTTATAGGAAGACAATTACATAAGCATATAATCTTGCTAAGCTGTCAGACAAATGGCACTCATTCCCACAGTGTGATGTTGCAAGACACTTGCACAAAAAAGGAAAAAAAAATCTTGTGGTCAGACACTGGGAATGAGAATCTGTAGCTGTGCATTGTTACATCTGAGGGCGTAATCGGCTAGGAAAGCCGAACTGCTGCTATCACAGTTGTCCCTGGTTAAGTCGGGAGGGAACATTTAGTTCCTCTCCCCCTCTGTGATCAACTGAAGCTGTGAAATTGCACATTTTGTTTAAAACCACATGCTAGCAGTTCACCCTCTTGTCCTTTGTAGACACATAAAGCAAATAACGTGGCTTTTCAGATCTCTCTCTAAGCCAGGCTGAGAGAGGATGATTACTGTCTGCTGCTGCCTTTTGATGGGGGCTTTCCTCCCTTTGGAGTCTTAGTCAGGTTCTAATTTGTCACATGTGTGATATGTGAAGTCCTTCACTGGGGTTGTTTTCTTCAGGAATGTTTAAACAGTTCAACCATTCATTTACACTGATCTCAGCCAAGCACTGAGTTGGGAATGAAAAGACTTACTTTATCTTTTTATCTTGGTGTGGCACAAACACACCTATAAAATAAATGTAGTATTTATAAAATTTAATATACGTAAACTCTTTTAATGAGTCATTCCATTTATCTGACAGCCCTTGTGGGTTTATATATTTTCTTTGCTTTTTCATGATATGTTACACTGAACTATATAATACTCCCTTTATTCTAACAATTTGTTTGAACAATTTATATAAAATTTTTTTGAAGTTTAAATCCTGTGTTAAATATGTTTATTTAATATTATTAAGCAACCTGTTTAAAAGTTTGAATTGTGCTGTCAGTTCTCTTTCTCAACACAATGACTATTACTTTGAAGCACTGTCATCAGGTTAATCATACACGGATATCCAGTAGCACTGCCCTGTCACCCAGGCCTTTATCAATGATAGTGGCTTTTGTCCAGGCTCAGATCATCCCAGGGACCCAAGCTACTTAAGGGCCTCGCAGGCAATTATGAGAAAATGTGACTTTTGACTTGCGGTGGAAGCTTTATCAGTGGCTAATTTTCTACCACCATGTTGAAGTACAGGGCTTTTCAGTCAATTATAAAGAGAATGAATTGACCCATGTGCAGCAGAATTGGTCTTAGATACATTGGACTTCTGTTGGACTTTCTTCTGTTGGAGATCGTCTTTAATTGTCTGCCTGTCGTCAATTTCTTGAAAAGTCCTTGAATCAACTTCCTCATTTGGGGATAAGATATTCTGGGAATGTGTGCCTTCTTTCTATGTCTGCAACTGATTAGACTCAGTCTGCTGTCTGCTCTGCACAAATTATGACACTGGTTGAGAACATCGTGTCTATCACTGTAAATAAGAACATCAAATATATCTGTTTAGGATTATGGTCTTTTAGTCTTTCAAAGCCAAATTCCTTCATCTCAAGGCACACATCAGTGGTTATACTTACATTACATTAACAGCATTTAGCAGACACTGTTATCCAGAGCAACTTACACAAGTGCTTTGTTGTCTGCTTGGAAAAAGTATCTTTAAGCTAGTGGAAAGAGATAAAAAAAAAAAAAGTCAGTTGAGATATGGCCAGAAACAGGAGTCAATGCTGATACCTAAATACAAAGGTACATCATGCACAGACATTACAAGTATTATTAATTAATTAAGTGCAATGTTAGTATTTAAGAACACAGCAAGGGACTCAGGCAGCCAGAGGAAGTTCTTTGCCACCATGTAAGCAGCAGGACAGAGAAAATTCTTGTTCGAAGGACCTGAGATATGCATGCATGACTGGGTCAGATTTGACACTTGAGCTGAGAATGATAACTGGTCATCCACCTTATCAAGGCTTTGAACAGTGATGAGAAGATTGCAGCTTATTAAAATAAAGCCTGTTGACCTAAAAGAATGATGCACAGTTGTTCAATATCAGTGCCTACAGGCTTCTCTGTGCTGCACCACACAAAAGCATCAATAAGGTCAACTACTTTATCTTTGCTTCCAAAGTGATGCTAAGTGCAGCTTTTTACTTTCACTTTGGAACTCAGTATATCCAGTGCTCCGTCGTTGCACCTCTAATGAGGATCAGAGACTGCATACCTTTTGTCCAGCTGCATGTGGCCCATGTGGTTGTGTTCAGCTGTTTGTTTGTTTCACCAGATGGGTCTGAGAGTGTATTTTGTCCAAGCAGTGCCTCTCCTGCTTTGGCTGCTGCTAAGGTAAACCTAGTCTTGTCACTAGGACATTACTGAAAAAGTCAATCTATTGTGGTGGCTTTGTTGATGTGATGCCATAGATGAACCATTGCTGGTTCCTTCTAAAGGCTTTGAATGAATAGATCTTTGATGAAGTGTAATGTGTTAAGTGTTAAAGTTTAAATAACGTCCATAAAATGTAAATGTTCTATACAATTAAGGTTTTTCCAAGAACTACGCTTCCATCATTTAGGAAACTTTTGTAGATGTGTTTAAAAGCTGAATTTATCTGGTTGTAATTGTCAATCTGGCTTGGTCAGATGGATTGAATGAATTTGTGTTTCAGGTTAGCTCCACATCTGGGGCTGAACAGAAGAAATTGTGCACAGGAATTTCACAAACAGATGAAATTTTTTTCACATTTATTTTTAAGAGCCGCGCTGTCCTTCACTACCTCTGATAACTGAAGGTTCGTATGCATCAGTTTTTCCATCTAGGAGTTTTGGAGGAATGTCAGGAATGCAACACAGTGGTCAAGCAGGTTGTAACAGATTATTTTCTACAAATTTAGGACAGTTTCCTTAAATATAAGAGCGATGTGGGGGATGAGCGCATACCTTATTTGATGAACGGCACTGAACGTTGTGTTATTTGTCATCTACTTGTCAACACTCAGATGACAGTGCTTCAGATTTTGGTGTTGATTTGCAATCAGTCTTACCTGATCATTTGTATTTTGTCTAATCTGAGTTGCAATTTTATGATGTGTAAAAATGTGAGCCAGCTATGCACATGCACAAGCTGTGTTTGTATGCTCTTACTAGGCCTTGCCAAAACTTGTTTTGTCAAAAAATGTTTCCTGTCACGGTTGGCTCCTCCCACTACTCCATGTGCTTTTTCTGTTTACTTTCTGATTGTCCACCTGCATTTGTTTTTCGTCTAGTCCGGCCCCTTGTTTCATGACTCCGCCCCTGATTGTATTTAAGCCCTGTGTTTGCCGCTGGTCTTTGTTGTTTGGATGTTTGATCGTGTTTGTATGTGCTGTTTGATGTAAGGCTTGTGTGCATAGTATATGTATTATTTGAAGATTTTTTGTTAAGTGTTAGGACTTCTGTGTTCCTTGTCATGTCTGTCCCTCCTGCTCTTCGTGTTGGCTACCTGAACCTGGACTGTCTTGACCCTGATCATGGATTTGCCCATAATAAATCTCGCTTGTCTCCGCACATGCGTCCACCTTAACATTGCTCCCATTGTCACATTTCCTATTAGTGCATTCATTAAGCCGGCAAAGTATGATTAAAGAGTAAATAATGTTATTTGTTATTGTTGCTTTAAAAAACACTGGGATGCTGGAATTGTTCATAAAAATTCTAAAAAAAAAAAAAAATCACAAAAAACTGACTAGTGCAGCCCTAATGAAAATACATGATGATACGACTGTCAGTTGTTCAGTTTAGTTAATGAGCCAGCCCTTTTAAGACCTAACTGCATATGATCTGTGCAGTCTTTGTTAACCTTATTGCTTAAGGGAAATGACATCAACTCTAGTCAAAAGCTTTTACAAGAACCAATGAGAATTTTATAGTTTTATTAGATTTGGCATTAGATTTCTGTTTTATTTGGTAGCCTGTTTTTCCCTTTGTAACCATTATAGGGCTTCATTTGCCGTATTTAACACTGTCTGAATTCTTCCTGAGAGGTGAAGTACTTATCCTTGTAAAAACATTTTCTGGAGACTAATGTTGCATAAACCACTTCACTTCATAAGGCAAGAGCTCAGTTCACTTTCAGTTCACAATTATAGTTGCTTACTTGTTTAGACGATAGAAGCCAAATAGGTCAATACTTATTTGTCAACACACTTTTTAAAAATAATTGTACATGTGGAATATTAGGGATGACAATTTCAGTCTGACTTAAAATTCAAAGTTGAAAATATTTGAAAAACATAAAACCACCTCTATCCCAAACCTATTACAGCACTATATTAAGCCTAGACTAAAACCCCAAACCTATAATACTGAGACAGGCATCAGTCTAAAGTCTCAGTATTGTTGATGTTGAGAGTTTATTCAATTCAAGTCTGGCCAGAAAGCATGAAATAAACTAACTTCTTTAACTTCTTGTTTATCTGCGCTTTTCTGCAATGCTTAATTTGTGCTATAGCTGTGTATTTTACTCTTATCTAGTGACAGTGGCGTGAAGCTTTTTGTCTGGTGTACGGTAGCCTTTAGACAGCTGCAGTAGTCTTTCTATGCTTCCTTCTTTGGGCTAAACAGATAAGAAACTGGCCAAAATGTAAAACACAGACTCTACATTGCCCTCTGTTGGAGTATGTGGATGTACAATGTTGGAGAAAAGTTAAATGGCTAATCTTACTTTCCTTTCTGATGTTTTAAACTCTCATGACTAATTAAATATTTAGAAATATGTAGACATTTTGTCTCATCTCTAAAATATAATGCAATAGTGTCAACTGAAAAGTTACTATGGTTTCCTAAAGCCAAAAGTTCTCAAAGTTCCCAAACTTTCACAACATGGACTAATGCGCAGCCCATAACGGTTTTCACAAGTTTAGAGTGAGGATGCCACAATGCACATGGTTAGCCTATGTAAGCGCACCAACCAAAACCTTATACTCCATTAGACCCACTGCTGTACATGCTGTACATTTCGTTACCGGTCAAATGCACCAGATATCAAAAGCAATAGAGATTAACAAGAGTTTGTAAGCATCTCTTTGTATTGTCTGGATTTTAAGGATACACGGTCTATTGTGGGAAGATAAATCAGCAGACATTTGTGGAACATTTGACAATTTCCCCTGATATGTGGCTGTTGTGGACAGATGTGCTCTAGATTTTTAATCCTGTATTTTCCTTAGCTGATTTAATCTGAGGCATAAATGTGGCAATATTATATTTTTGATTCATTCATTTATAGCTTTCATCATTGTCTCCAGTGGGGTTTGTTTTTGCATTTGCAGCCCCAATAAAATATTTGTTACTGTCAGTTTATTCATTTTTGACTTCACTTACATTAGCTTTCAGCTGAAAGCAGACAATAGCAACCTGCACCAACCTACGAGACCATGCAAAGATGCATTGTATGCTCATATGTTTAAAATTCCAGAACATTTATTGGGAAGAATTAAGCCTCAAATAAAAATACTGTTATGATAATTAAATGCTAATGATGTTAATAATAAAATAGTGGATTTCAACAGTTATGTTGCTCATTGCTGCAGCTCAATATAAAATGATATTGTCCAGTGGCTTGGAACCTCTACCAAAAGGACCTTTTAGTAAGTAGATTTGTTAAATATACATCTTTGTAAATGAGTTCTGTGAAAGTAAAGAACCTCCATATAATATGAAGTTTCTATGCTAATTAAAGGTTTCTCCTAAAAACATACATCTAGGCCAAGAAACATTTAGCAACTTTTTACATGTAGTCAAGTCCACATTGTAAATCTTTCCCACTACTACTCATGACTAGACTGTGTGCTTCCTAAAAATGTCAGAAATGTAAAACCTGAGGCTTTATGGGTTTTGCAGGCCTTTTTGCCTCATTGCCTAGTGAGATTAGCACTAAACCATTTCCTCTTCTCACTCATTAGAAAAAGTATGGAATGTCTTCAATGTCTTTAACACCTTTTCCTCTATTCATGATTGTGGTCAAAATGTCCCATACCAAGGACTCGAAAGTGGTCAGCACACGTGCCTCTGCATTCAGTCCATGTTAATGTGATCACATACTGCCTTTGCTGTTTTTGCTCCTGTTGGCTCCAGGGCTGCAACTCAGCCTGGAAAATGTATATCCCTGCAGGAGGCCGCACTTGACATTTCACACATTGAACATCAGCGCATAAAGCCGTGCTATATTACATCTTCCAATGGGAGAAAAGTCCGGAAACATCTTAAGTCACAAGATACACCTGTCAACAAGGGAGATCAACACAAACACAGCCAAAGAGCACAGGTCTGTTTCTCCATTTTCAAAGACGCAGCACTAATGTAAAGTAGAGGACCTGTGCCTGCTGTAGTCAAGGCTGCAAAGGAAGAGTAACACTGTGGCAGGTTTAGCACTGAGAAGATGCATTTATTATTAGCAATAACCAAGGCATCTTGTAAAGGTATTAATTATTTGTCACTTATAGCTCATTGACCTACATGCTCCTGAAGCTCATTGAGTCTTACAGCAAGACCTTACAGTGGCTCAAGAGGATGGCTGAGATCGTCAGGGTCACTCCATCCACCATCGACACCTCCTACCATAAGCACTGCATCCGCAAGGCCACCAGCATTGTGGACAACACCACCTACCCTCTCATGGACTCCTCATTCTCCCTCCATCTGGTTCCATCCGTTCCACCACCACCAGACTCTGCAACGGCTTTTTCGCTGAGGCGTTCAGATTATGGAATGCATTGATCCCCCCTAAAGTCCACCTGAACTAATCTAGAGCCTTTCCAGTAACCACCATAGACTGATCACACACCCCTTAACCATCACTGCACACCTGCAATTTCAATTATTGCAATTTCAAACAGGAATCTTTCTCTACAGTTTACAGCTAACAATGTTTGCACTAGTTCCTTCAGTCATATGCTGCGTTGACATCCATGTACTCATAAACCAGTGAATTCATTAAGTACACCTCCATGTAGCTACACACGTTGTTGATTTTATCAGGTCCATTTACCATATAGGTGTAGTTCTTTTATTACTGACTGTAATTCAGAGATGATAGCTCATCTGTTAAAGCGCGATAAAATGCTCTGACAGACTACCCACTACTTTGTGAGGTAAGCTTATAAAAATGGCATACTTCATTTTTACTTACAACATGCCAGCATAGTTATTATTTTGGTTTTCAAAACCATCTATACATTTTTTTTTACCATTTTTGATACTGAAACAAATGGAAAAATGTCAGAAGTTCAGGCTCAAATCTTTCAATAAAGAATGTTAATTAAATTGTAAAATAGTAAATATTTTGAAACATTATATAACAATATAGTTATGTAATATGCACACATAATACAGTAATGCAACCATAATAACTTTAGATTTCTAAGGGTAAAATAAAGGTGTACTTTTGGGATCATTATACCCCCAAATGTAACCTTCAATCTGTGGTGCACTGCGGCCACTGGTCATAGCACTGCTCACTGGCCATCAGCTTCTATCAATTCTCTTTTTTTTAGCATATGCCAGATGGAATCCACAGCACCAAAACGCACAGCTGTCTCTAAAAAAGAGCGACCATACTGGCTTCTTTCTGGTCTTGTTTACTGGAGCTATCAATCTTCATATCTTTCTGTAGTGCCACACTGGTGGCTATTTGCACGAACATCACTTAACCTCTGCCAGAGCAACGAGTCAGTCTACACTCTGCACGCTTGTCTGATAACAATGTAATTAGTCTTACAGATGAGACTGACTTGATAAGCCACAGCTCAACAGATTGGCTTTCATTCATCAAAGTGTAATCGTAAGTGCAATCAAAAGCATGTCTGATCAGAGAAAGTGTAAATTTGAGTGGAATATTTTTGGTTGATTTAGCATCTGCACAACTATGGTGAACAAATGCCAATATGAATCAATCAGTAGGGAACCTTCTAGGCCTTCAGAGAAGACCTAATGATTTCTGCACAATAAAATTGGCTTGTCTGTATTTTTTTAGCTAATATCATTTTGATGTAATCACCATACTTTTTGCATTCAAATTCTGCAAGGAACTGGACTAATACTCTATTTTTACTCTATTTTTTGGTTTAATTCTAAACAAAATGGTTATATCTTGGATTGGAAATTTGTCCAGTCAGATTTTTTTTCATGGTATCTAGAAAGCTTTAATTAGGTCTTCAGGAGCTGGATATAAGGACTTAAACATTAGATTACTAACATAATTAGAAACAGTGGAATCAACCAACCATGGTTCTATTTCCAAGGAGTGACATGAAGGCTGTAACTAGGATCAAAATTTTAATGAGGTTAATTTTGCATAAAATAGACCTACATGTCATAATTAACAAAGGATACACTAAATATGTTAGTCTGTCTCTACCAAACCCTCTAGCCAGCGACTCCTACAGTTAATAATACAAAATGCAGCAAAATGTACTTTCTTAATTATGTTACAGGATACTTTGCCATCAATTAAGTAGCTAACAGTGCTTGCTGTAATATGTTATGCGTTAGCAACACAACTTGAATTTCTCATCTAATCTCTAATATATCCAACTAGCTATGAAGCTTGTAGCCTCAACTGAGCATCTATTAGACTAAAGCATGATGATGTAGCTAGCAACTTTACGAGTGCTCTAATTAAAACAATAAATTATGGACTTTGCATTTTAGAATCATATCTGTTAATTTAATGTCATAAACTCTCACATTTCTGCGATAGTTATATTGTATGTTAGAATACAGTATGTTGTATACCTGAAAAAAATCAAGAAGTCAAAGTTGTGGTGGGTTGTGAAGCGTCTCATACAGAGATAAACAGAGTAGGTGGTTCAGTCTATGGCTAAACCACAGCTATTCTCATAATAAATATTCTGTTCTAATTTGATTGGGTAGACCTGTGATACATGTAGAATGACTCTCTATCAGACTGGCACTGTTGGCCTTTTTGAAACTGATGAATGGAGATGATGAAAAACTCTACTGAAGCTACCAGTGTGTCCTCATAGTTAGATACAACCATGGGTGGCACCAATTTTGTGAGGAGAACATCACCCATGGCCTTCTGGAATTTCTATGTGCCTACTGCATATATAAGCCAGGCTTCGGTCAGTTGGTAGAAACAGAAAGCAGCAGTTGCAGCTCTATGCCAGGGCTGTTTACTGAAAGTGTCACTACAAAACGCAAGAGGGAAAAAAATGTTACTGCTTGTCCAAGTTTAAAATAAAACACACGTAATACCCCTTTACAATCTTCATTTTTTCCTGTTTTTTGACAATGATATTTGAGTTTTGACATTTATGCCTCAGACTTAAGACCTTAGCTGTGAAATGGTATTAAGACACAGTGATATCTGAATGTCTGCAACTAAGTGTCTTCTTTGTTTGCATTGCATGCTAGAGAGGATATCTTGACATTGTATTAATATGATACTAAACTACTAAGTGCACAAAGCTTTGTCATTAGTTAATAAATGGGTTATTAATTGTCGTGTATTGCATTTTAATATTTTCTTTTCATGCAATTTTCATTGGTTGCATTTCTGGTAAGACTAATGTACCTACTTTGTCATTATGACTCTTATTATAAAAACGATTTGAGAGACTTTATTTTGACGCTTCAGTTGAACAGGAAGTTTAGTTACAGTTTCAGTTTTGACCTTGCCTGCAGTGGAGACAGCTGCCTTTGTCCGCCGCTCCTCATTTGCTACAGTTTATGTTTCCCTTGTTGTTTAAGCAACGTCTTTTCACAAAAAAGATTGATTCAGTAAAAATGACAAGAAAGAATCTGCTTCTGTGGAGTTTCTGAATCCTTGTTTAGCTGCTTGGATAGCTACCTTTAGTGAGGCCATGACAGTGAAAAGATGGCATCACAACAAACATGGAACAGCGCTGTTTCAAAGCTAAGTGGCAAACGAACTCACAAGTTGCTTACATTTAGTGAACTGTCTTCGAGCGCTATTTAAATGATGGAGCGCAGACCATCGGCGAGATTTGAAACACGACCGCTTGCATCTCATAGCGCCCAAGCTTCAGTTAGCTCCAGATCTAGCATGGCGTTTTTGCAAGCTAAAGCGAAAGCTGAAGTGGCTCAAACTAGAGCAACATTTATGAAAAAGGAGGCAGAAATTAAACTGGTGCAAGCACGTCTGCAAGCCACACTCGATTCGCTCAGAGCAGATGAAGAGCTAGAAGCAGCAAGAGCCAAAATGCAGACGTTAGAAACTGGATTAATGGCAATGGGCTATGAGATAAGGAGTCGTGCCTCTAGTTCAGGTCTAGATGAAGCTAAAAGGCAACTTGTTACCAACGATGTGTTGGAACAAAGGAGTGTTAATACGGGTGCCACACCATATCAGATGAGGAATGCAGATGTTAGCATGCCAATTCCCCACGCTGCTACAGATCTACAAGCGCCAATGAATCACACAGCTGCTGATTATGGCCCGCCTCCTCTTCTAAGAGCTCAGCGAGAAAGCAGTCCATTACCTCGCTCATGCAATGGTGATCCACCTGTATCTGCTCCGTGACGCTCTATCCCTAGAGTGCCCGAACATAGTGATTACCAGTCTTTCAATCTCTCCAGTGATCTTGCTAAATGCTTAGCTCGTAGCCGCATGGTAACGTCAGGGCTCACTTCGTTTGACGACCAGCTCATAAACAACTGGGCATGGAAGGCATCATTCAAGAGTGCAACAGCTGGCTTAGATCTATCCGCAGCAGAAGAGCTGGATCTTCTTGTGAAGTACATTGGCAAGGACTCAGCTGAGCAAATCAAGCGAATTAAAGCTGTTAACATCCGACACCCGCCAGCTGGATTGTCATTGGCTTGGGAACGGCTCGAGGAGGACTACGGCTCACCTGAGGCTATAGAGCACGCACTTTTCACAAAAGTGGAAAAGTTTCCCAAGGTTTCATCCAAAGACCCACGGAAGTTGCGTGACCTAGCAGATCTACTGTCAGAGCTGGAGTATGCAAAGCTAGATGGCAGCCTGCCAGGCCTATCATACTTAGACACTGCCAGAGGCATATGCCCCATAGTGGAGAAATTGCCTCTCAACATACAAGAGAAGTGGATGTTTCAAAATACAAACACACCCATCTTGTCAGCTTTCCACCATTCTCTGCGTTTGTGAAGTTTGTTCTCGCAGAGGCTAAAGCACGCACAGACCACAGCTTTAACCTCTTCGCATCTACACCTGCAAATGTGATAAAGGGCTATTCAGGCCGGTCAGCTAAAACACTTGTGGCGGTTCACAAGACGCAAGTCTCTTCTACCGCAGAGTCGCCCAGTGAAAATGAGAACGGTGCAGTGAACCCAGGTAAACGGTGCCCGATCCACCAAAAGCTGCATCTGCTCAAGAAGTGTCGCGGGTTCAGAATGAAGACAATGGATGTCATTTTGGACGATCAGAGCAATCGCTCTCTTGCTCGTTCCAAGTTCTTTGACATCTTTCAGATCAAGGGATCTTCGCATGCATACTCATTGAAGACATGTGCTGGGCTAACGGAGATGTCAGGAAGAAGGGCTTGCGGATTCATCATAGAGTCAGTAAACAAGAAGCTGAGTCTTTCCTTACCTACTCTTCTTGAGTGTGATCAGCTCCCAAGCAACCGCTCTGAAATACCTACGCCAGAAGCTGCCCGCCACCACACTCACCTGAGGTGTATTGCAGAAGAAATCCCACCTTTGGATCCCGACACTGACATCCTCCTCTTGTTAGGCCGGGATATCTTAAGGGTGCACAAAGTCAGAGATCAGATCAATGGTGTGGGCAACTCCCCATTTGCACAAAAGTTGGATTTGGGGTGGGTAATTGTCGGAAATGTTTGTCTTGGATCCACCCACAGACCACTCGAGGTGAATAGCTTCAAGACCACAGTGTTGGAAAATGGTCGTACAAGCTATCTTCGGCCATGCAGTGGTCAAATCAAGGTGAAAGAAACCTTTGTAGAGAAACCCAAGTCATCATCAGCCAGCGCTTACTCGAGCATGCAGCTCGATGACACCTCTCATAGTGAGGGCCGGGCACAAGGTATCTTTGATCGCACCCCAGACGACCACAAGCTCGGACCTTCAGTTGAGGATGTGGAGTTCCTGCGAATCATGGATGAGGAGTTCCATCAAGACAATGCCAATAACTGGGTTGGTCCCCTACCTTTCCAGTCGTCAAGACGATGGCTACCTAACAACAGACAGCTCACCTATGACCGGCTCATGTCTCTACGACGATCACTGGACAAGAAACCTGCTATGAAGGCGCATTTCTTGGACTTTATGGAGAACATGTTTCATTGTTTTGTGGTGAAAGAGGACCACAGAGACTTCCTTCGCTTTCTGTGGTATGACATGGCAACAATGACATGGCACGTGAAGTCACTGAATATCGGATGAGAGTCTTTCGGAAACAACTGTTGAACGTGAGTTTTACATGGATGATGGGCTGAAATCATTCAGCACTGAAGAAGAAGCCATCAGTGTTGTAAAGCAAACTCAACAAATGCTTGCAGCCTCGAACATCAGGTTACACAAGTTCACTTCCAACCGGCCTGCAATCCTGGAAGCCTTTTTCGCCTGTTGATTGTGCACAAAATATTGAAGATTTGGATCTCTTTGCAGATGACCTGCCTATCCAATGCAGTCTGGGATTGTCCTGGAACATCGCAATGGACACATTCACTTTCCGAATCACCTGTGAGCAGAAACCCTTTACAGTTTCAGTTTTGACCTTGCCTGCAGTGGAGACAGCTGCCTTTGTCCGCCTCTCCTCATTTGCTACTGTTTATGTTTCCGTGTTGTTTAAGCAACGTCTTTTCACAAAAAAGATTGATTCAGTAAAAATCACAAGAAAGAATCTGCTTCTGTGGAGTTTCTGAATCCTTGTTTAGCTGCTTGGATAGCTACCTTTGGTGAGGCCAAGACATTAATCATGCTATTGCTTTTGGCCTACACATACAGCATCCTTTTAAACTAGACAAGTTAGTCACCTAGGTCCTCTTGGAATAGCTGCGTAAGTCTGAAATAAATGCAGTCAGACTACATAAACTGGAAACAGTGAGACAGATAACAAATACATGCCTGTTAATATCAGCTATCTCTGTGTGAAATCCGATGAGAATATGGCCTTGGATTCATCTGGTTTAGACGTCCCACATGGCCTGTTTGATCTGTGGGTCAAACAGGATGCACTGCTGGATAAACAGTGCACTTCTTACCCAGGCTAAAGTCTTAGCAACTGCTTGCACTGTTTTTAAGGACCACAGATGTTGTAATTCAAATCAGTGGGTCACTGAATGGGTCAGCGATGAGCTACTTGTAACATAACCATTTATTTAAAATATTTATGATTGCAACCAAGCACAACCAAGGAAACAAGTAGCTGTGGTATGTTTCAATTTGTACACTTTTTAGCTGTACACTGTGAATCTACTTATATTAGCATAATGATTAACTTTCATAAGCAGTCTTTGACTACAAGGCCAAACAGCAGGGGAATCTTACTGGAACTGCTAGTTACAGGTATCACAGTACTGGAAAGCAGTCCTTTCATGTAGTTAATCCAGACTGTCTGCTCTTTTCCTGTGAATCAGTTTTGTGATCCTTACATTCTCCAGAAAGTCAGCAGGTGGCAGGTCTATCTCACACACAGTTCTTGGGGGATTTCTCTGCTATCACACACTAGAGAGTGACAGTGAGTCTGAGTTGTCAGCAGACTCAAGACACACACTGCAAAAAATGCAAATCTCTTAACATGTGACGTGACAATCTTAACGTAGTCAATATATGTGGTATTTCTCATAAAGTGATTATTGTAGGAATATTATAAGATTATTCAGCCTATATCTCAACATTATTTACTTGTTTAAGTGATTTATCTAGTGGAATGTGGTTATTGGCACACATATTGCCAGTGGAAGAAAAAAAAATTCAGTGCTGTGTAAATGTCAGAGACAACACTTCATTTACTTAATTTCCAGTAAATTTGGCCATTAAAGAGACACTATTGATTTTAAGTTTTATAAAAAGCTAGAAAACATATATTTAATCGAAAATTACACAGAAGCTTAACTAAATATAACACTTCAAGTATTTATTGATTTCACACTTTGCCTTTATTCCATCTTCCGTATTTTACACACCTCCAAAGCTCAGTCTTAGAAGTTGGTTGTATTTTCTGTTTTTCAAAATTCAAGTAAGCCCAACACATTCAGTAATGTTGAGGTCTGGACTCTGGGGTGGACAGCTTTGCTTCATTAGCATTTTTTCTTCTCTTTTTTTTGTCTATTTTCTTCTTTTATTAAGCACACCTGTGGATTTGATTCAGATCTGAAGCAAGTGTGCAGCTTGATTTCTCTCCTCTCTTTCAAAGGAGAAAGCTTTAAGTACTGTTTATCAGTTTTGGTAGTGTACCAAGACTTGCACAGTTGTAAGGAGTCCCATTTTTCTCTATATCATTTAAGAATCTTTGAACTTTTGGAAACCTCCATTCCTAATTTCCTCAGAAATCTCCTCTGATACATTAAAATATAGCCCATGATTGGATCCCCAAATCACATCTAATCCTATGATTAGAAATATTAGCTATATTGACTAGATGTAAGATCATTTCTCCTTTCAAGATATAAATACATGCAGTGCACTTTATTAGCCAGTAGTCTCTGGTCTTCTCTTCTTTCCTGCTCTTTCTCTAACTCTGCATCTTTTCATAGATGTGTTATGAATACATTTTCTTTCTTCTCTTTGTTAGGTCTAAGTGACTGGGTTTAAATGGTTGCAGTCTTGCCAAATAAATATCTTTTGTCCTGTTTTGCATTCCTGGCTCTGCCCTCGTCATTCCACCCTGCTTAGTCCTGCCTTGTCTGTAGCGTCTTTTTTTTTGTCAGATCTTGCTTGAATATGTTTGCCGTCTGGTATTCTGTTTCTCTAGTGTTCCTGTTTGCCTTTTGCTTTGTGTACCTGTTGTGTCTAGTTTGGTTATTGTTTTATTGAATCAGCCTGTCACCGACCAGTGCTGCCAGAGGCTCATGCATGGGGTGGGAACCATTCTCCTGCATGGATGTTAGCTTGACTAACAAGGATGTTAGCTTGACTCCAACCCACTGCCTTGGGTCTAGGGGACTTCTCTTAGTGAGCCTATCATATCTCCTGCTGTCCACACTGTGGATGCTGATGGCCCAGCAGACCACACCATAAAAGATGTCTGGTGCAACTGCAGTGTTAAAGTCAAGACTTTTTTTACAAAGGCAGTAGTTTAGGGCTTGGGAATGGATGTCATGTCATGCTGCATTATGAGATTATTCCACCATATTGGCAGGGTTCATTCTTTCTTTATATGCATGAAATTCTCACTCTGCAAGAACTTGAGATTACTGTTTAACTGTTATTTGTCAGGCTTATCATGCTTCGTATTGAACCAAATGAAATGGGAGTGTTAACCAACTCCAGAGAAATTTCATAATGTAATGATAAAATTAGCCTTATTGATGGTCTGGATCCACACTCACAGCAATGGAATAAATGATCTGGACATGCTAACATCCATTCACAGACCTTTTCTGTGCTAGTTCCTTCAAGTAGGTCAAAAGTCACTTGAAGCCCATGTACAGTTTACAAATGGTTATTTCCCACAGCCACTGGCAGATTTAACTCTAATTTACTGACATCTTTCACTCAGTCACTGCAGATTTACCCCAGCTACTGCCATGTTTCACTCAGCCACTAGAGATTTACCTCAGTTACTGCCACATTTCACTCAGCCACTAGAGATTTACCTCAGTTACTGCCACATTTCACTCAGCCCCTGCCATATTTAACCGGCATATTCCACTGTAGATAGCTTTTTAGCACACCCTGCATGCCTGACTAGTTAGCAAAGTAAAGACACTATTATTGTACTATATAATTTTAATCCCTACAAAATCCATATAAGATAATTAAATCTTATGTTGACTCTAAAGAGGCAGTCAATCTAAACTTTACAGATACAGTTATAAAATACAGGGATAAAAGCCAATCATCTGACAGCTCAGCTAACATTGCTAGCCCAGTCACAGCTCAATTTACTCTGCTTTGTACCTTCTAGCAGAAAAACAGCACATTTTGAGAGGTATAATGTTGTTTGTTGATGAGCAGTGGTAGACAAAAGACTTCAAGACCTAAAACTCCACACGTGTGCTCCTCACATGCATTAGCATTAAATGTGATTCCTGCTGTCGCTGTGCTACAGAGACTGTTGTTGAAAGAGACAGATGAGGACCAAAACTATGAATCATACTTTACTTACAGCTGTACAGAAGTGCTTTTCTGACAAAACCCACTGTCCTCCACTTGAATGCTACTCGATTCACAATAATTAATGTAACATAGCTTAATCATTTAAAATCAGCTAGATTTCAGTGATTTATCAGTTAAGGTACACACATTTATTCTGAGTACTTCTACTTAAGTAGGTTGCTCAGTATGCTATTGGACTCTAGTATTGGCAGGTACTAAAATATATATAACACATTTTAACAAATACATTGGGAAAAAAATAAGTTTTGCTGGTATCTGTCATTATAGTTTTTTACAATTTTCCACTAAAATATTGAAGAATAAGTATGTATATTTCACTGTGTAACCAAAACATAAATACCTTAACATGAGCACATTGCCAAGCCCTTGGTTTTCTGTCTATTCATGTTCCTATTTATTGCAACAAACTCAAACAGTCTTTTGCATCTGGTTCAACTGTTTTATAAAAACACTTAAATGAGAGACTTTCATTTGTATCAGAACACTCATAACTTGGTAGAGTAGCACTGGCAGCATAGATGTGCCTTTTTGCAGTTCAATCTTTTTTTTAACATTTAGCTAACACAGTTGTGTAAAAACAAATACTTCATTCTATGTTTTTGTCCACACAGGCACCTATTTAAATACCCGAGGTTATATTTAGTAATTTTAGACAATAACTCTAACCTACAGTTAGAGCTTAATGGGACATGAGCGCAAAGCCTTAAAACTTCCAAATATGTCCATTTCTAAGCTGCCAAGGAATCAGCTGAATGAAAACATCTCCTCATATCCTCTGTGTATCCTCTTAAGTGTATTTATGACATTAGAATTGGTTTGGAAAGAATGTATATGGTGGGAGTGGTGGTGAGAAAATTCAGAATACTCTCAGAGTTGCCGAAAATAGACATAATTGCTTAACTAAATAAATATAAATAAAACCGCAAGTTAAAACTACATTCTTAAACATTAAGTTAACCACTTACACAGAATCTTTATCCATGAATGACTTAATTAGAATCTCAGAAGAGCAGTCCTGGAACAGATTTATTGAAGCTTTTAAATTTTGCTTAGAACAGTGATTTTCTAAATAAATGAGGATAAAATTATGGTGGAAAATCGGATATTGTAAAATAAATAGCTTGTCTTTTGTTTTCTCTAAAGCAATTGCCTAATTTCTTCCCTTTATAAACATTAACTTGAATGGAAAGGATAATCATATTATAGAGTAGTTTATCTAGTAGTATACATACCCTATTACTCTACTAAAGAAACTACACCACTATTGTAAGTTTCAAGCCTAATAAAGTAGGATATCTAAACTTTGTCAACAAAGCTTGACAAGGTCAGTCAATAACAGATCAAAGGAGAAAGCAGTTGCAGATAACTGTTCATTGTTTTTGATAACATTATTGGGTTTATATAGTAATTGCTATAAGGTTGCTATGGTATTCCAACTTATGAGGGTGTTGCTTGGAGGTTGTTAAATGGTTTCTAAGGTGTTAGTAAGCCATTGCTATGGGCCTTTGCTATGGCATTCCAGGTGGTTTTTAGGGTATCGTTAGGCCTTTGCTATGGTATCCCAGGTGTTTTTTTAGAATGCAGTTAGGCCTTTGCTATGGTGTCCCAGGTGGTTGCTAAGATGTTGCGAGGCCATTGCTACAGTTGGTTTTTTACAGTAAAAAAAACACAAACAACCTATTCAGGTATAGGCCCTACTAAGTTTTGTGGTTCTCTCACAAAAGCTGTAGGAGGAGAAACATTGCAAATTATTGATGTAGAATAACAAAGAAGAAAGATGAAAACAAAGAACCATACGTTAATAAAAGGCATCATTTTACAAATTCAGTCAATATAAGCACTCTGATCAGGGTTTTTTAGGTTCTAAAGCAAATGATATCCTATATAAGGAAAACTGGATGTCTGTGCTTGTCTTAGAAATAAGACATTGATAAGACACCCCAGCAACAACATGTCACACATTCAATAAAAAAATTCCTACCACCTACATCTGAGTCATCCTGTCAACATGGGTACAAGCAAATCTCTGGTCACTGATGATTAATGCTTCTTGAATTAAGCCTCCAATGATTAATGAATGTATTGCCTGGAGCAGCAGACCGGTGGGGAAATGTTGTATGCACATGCCAAACAAGTGAATGAGTGCTGTGGGTGCTTCCAAACTTCCTCATTTTGCTTTTTAGAGATTTGGAAACATTGAATGTTCTCAAAGTGTTTGACAGGATGATTTCTCTCTAAAAAAACTGGTCTGATTCTTAAGCTAAACCTTTTTCCTTTTAATACAAAGCAACACCATAATTTAAGTTTCAATGTTAAAAATACTTATTCATATATTGCACCTGCACCTAATAAAGTTAGACCAGTTACACCAGCCAAAGGTATTCGTTGCCACAAAGGATCCTAAAGGATCCTTTGTTTTTTTTTGCTTTTTTGCTTCTTTGTTTTTTGCTAAGAGTTTTCTCTACATGGCATACCAATTGGGTATGGAAAAAGGAAAGATAGAATCTGCAACATTTTTTTTAAATGGCTGCTCACTGCATTCAGCTACAAGATGAAAACTTTATAGTAAGTCGTATTGTGTCCTAAACCACAACAAGTCTATATGACTGTGTGTTGACTGTAGGTAGTTCTGTGTTGTTACCCATTTTGAATTAGAGTTTCACTTAGCAAACAGTTATATACACTGTACCTACATTTAGATGCTCTTAAAAATGAAGGTAGAAAAATGACAGTTTAATTCTAAGGGATAAAGAGAGGTTGGACAATGTATGTAAAAATTATTTATGAGTGTTTTTGGTGTGTAAAACAGGATAAATGGAAGTTGACCTAAAAACACAAGAAAAATGTAGGATAAAGATCACTGCAACCAGTTGCAGGTCCTCAGAATGCTCAGAACTTCCTGCAGCTTGCATTGTGTAATACGCCTGATAGGGAATCCTTCCCAGATGAAGAAGGGGGGTCCCAACTAGCAGTTTGGTAATCATACAGGAATTCTTCTTAAGCCCATGACTCCCTTGAGATTCCTCCTGCACACGCTATACTTCAGCCTTACCGTAAACACACACACACACACACACACACACACACACACACACACACACACACACACACACACTCATGAATCAGGATGCCATCTCAAAACTTAGATACTACGGAGGGTGGTCTTCAGGCATACAGCCAGAAGAGAAGGGAGGAGATGGAGAAAGTGAGGGAGATTCCAGACACCCTAAAAGGGAATCTCACTGGTCCATTTTTGTGAAGGGAAAAGATGAAAGCAAGCCAAAAACACACAGCATTCCACACATTTTTCATGTTCCAGTAAAGAGGCTGTTTTAGCAAACGAGTAGCTGCAAGATGTTTCCTGTGTAACTCTTTTCTACTGTTTATTTTAATCCAACAATCAGAGTCCTGGGTTCAAGTCCACACTTTCACGTCACTCTAGTTTTGTTTTGATCTCTCTTTTCTTGTATACGACGGAAAATTTGTCTCCAAACATGCACAAATGAAACATGCCGTTTCTATTTGTCATCAGTAGTGTTCATCACTGTTAATCATTAACTTTTTGGAGTTCTTTATGTCTGTCATTCACATCCCTGCCTCAGTTATAAGCCATACCTGGATGTTCAATAGATTTGAACAGTCTGAATGTTTGCCCTGAAATTCCTAACATGGTTCTTGAAATTACACACCTGACTATTGCACATTTTGAACTTCTTATCTGCTGTGTTGTTGTATGTAACAGTCTGTGTATGTCTAACACTGTTAGCAGTCTGCCAGATGTGTTCATCATTTGTCTTTGGCTTATGAATCTTTTCTGTGTGTGATCCAAGGGACTCTGATTCTAACTGTCTAAATTTCAAATCTTAATTCCACTCACCCAGTTCGGGTCTCACCCAGAGGAGGATGGTTCCGTTTTGAGGTTCCCTTTTTGGGTTCCCCTCTGTGTTTCTTCCTCATGCTCTTAGAGGTGTTTTCTATCACTGTTACCTTTGTCCTGCTCAGTTTTCTGTTAAGCCTATAACTTTATTATGCCCCCAGAACATTTGGCTTTCTGTCTCGTCCTCCTTCAGCTCTTTCTGTTTTTTGATTGGGTACTGTGCCTTATCTAACCTGATTAAGGTACTCCTGACTTGGGCAGAGCAATACCATGATTGGTTTATCAGAGCTACGCATGCTACTGAAAAAGACCGGAGGTGGCTGCTCTACTACACCTGTGACCATGGTGTGGCCACCATGGGCATTCAGCACATGCTGCTTCTCCAGCACTATCAAAATAAAGTAAAAAAAAAAAAAAGATTAAAAAGGGTATGATACGGATTTTTGTATCTGCAAGAATCAATAATTAATGTACTGGTAATTATTTTACTATTATTTGTTTTTGTTATTATTTGTTTTATGATGGTAATAGAAAAAATTATACATGAAATATTTTTAGGCAGGCTCGTTATGTTTACTACCTTGAGAATGTCAGGTAGGGAAACCACATATTTATAAAAAAAATGTAAAGCTCACTCCCAAAAACATATATCATAAAGAAAGTTTAGTCTATAATGCATTTTGGAATTAAGCCAATAATTCCAAATTTATAATTTTATTTATAATTTTATAGTTTGTTACCTCCACATGAAATGTGTATAAACAGTCTTTGCACTACAATTTATATATGCTTTTGCTCTTGAGCTTACATACATCTTTACATAAACATTGTTAAAATGTTTTTTTCTATGGTCACACCACCTGACTGGTGTCTTGGTTGCCTGAAACAGCCTAACAATGACTCAAAATGACTTTTTTATTCACTACATGTGAATTACAACATGAATGTCATTTGTCATCTTCTTTATGCTTTACCAGCCCATGCTTTCTGGAAAGTTACGGAAAGGCTAAATTTGTCATATGCAAAAGTTTGGGCACCCCCGGTCAAATTGCATGTTTTGCTGATTTGTTAAAAAGAGTTAATCACACACACTTTGCTTTAATTTCAGACATAGACACATTTTCCATTAGAAAAAAGCCTCTGTTAACAGAGAACAGTGTTTTTTGTAGAAGCTAATCAATGCCTTTTTTGAGATAAGAATCATGTGAACTATGAGGCAGGATTTAATTACAACACAGGAACACTGGAAAGTCTTAACAGAAACTTTATCAAGCTTAAGGCCAAGATGACGCAGTTATCTTTTCCAGAATGAGTGCAGAAGTCTGGGCAGAAGCATTTGCGGCAACTCTAGCATATTTGATGAAGTATGTATATGGAAACTAGAGCACACTTGTAATTAGGTACGAGCTTCACACGTCCTATGAGCATTCACAAGCTTGGAATCAGCTCAGACATCGCAATTGCCTGGAAATGACACCTTATGTTCAGTGTTTTATGGTGATCCCTGTAACCCTGTGCATGAATCACCGAACATGGACGCCCCCTCTGTTCTTCACTCAGCGTTACGGTTACATACTAAGAAGCAAGACATTTGTTCCGGGAGAGAAACAAAAGATTCATGATTTCAACATAGAAAAGTAAAACAGAAATAGCTATACAACCCTTCATTGACTGAACTGGGCATAAACTCTGTTCTGCTCATTTCTGGGTGATGTTCCCAAATGCATCACAGCATCGTCATAAGATGCAGCACATGCCAGTTTAATTTCTCTAACTTTTAATATGTTCTTAACAGAGCGTTTAATTTTGCCCAGTTCAGTCATATATTTCTGTTTAGTCAGTACAGACTATTTAATGAGTACCAACAATTTCTGCACATGCTTTTCATTAAGCAAATTATTCTTGTAAAGGAAATGTGTTGTAGATGTTCCTTTATGTTGGTGAAGGGAGGTTTTTGCTGAATTGAACTGAATGAAAAAAAAGCCAAAACACATGTAAAGTTTAAAAAAAAACACACACATATTAACCCTATTGAAGGTAGCACATCACCACTGATCCATTCTGGGAATTTGGAACCTTACACTACCAAGAGAGTTACTGAAGGTAGCACATCACCCACTGTGTTTTCTATCATTGTATAACAGATACACTAGTCTCAACTTATTATTGGATATACTACATTACATTGCCAAAAGTATTCACTCACCCATCCAAATCATTGAATTCAGGTGTTTCAATCACTTCCATGGACAAAGGTGGATAAAACCAAACACCTAGGCCTCCAGGCTGCTTCTACACACATTTGTGAAAGAATGGGTCGCTCTCAGGAGCTCAGGGAATCTAGACTCTAGAGCAGTGGAGATGTGTTCTCTGGAGTGACAAGTCACACTTCTCCGTCTGGCAATCTGATGGACGAGTCTGGGTTTTGCGTTTGCCAGGAGAACGGTACTTGTCTGACTGCACTGTGCTAAGTGTAAAGTTTGGTGGAGGGGGGATTATGGTGTGGGGTTGTTTTTCAGGAGTTGGGCTCGGCCCCTTAGTTCCAGTGAAAGGAACTCTTAATGCTTCAAGCAGACCAAGAGATTTTGGACAATTTCATGCTCCCAACTTTGTGGGAACAATTTGGTCATGGCCCTTTCCTGTTCCAACACCATGCACTATGCACCAGTGCACAAAGCACTACAAAGACTAGATGACTGAATATTTTGTAGAAGAACTTGACTGGCCTGCACAGAGTCCTGACCTCAACCTGATAGAACACCTTTGGGATCAATTAGAGCGGAAACTTTGAGCCAGGCCTTTTTGTTCAACATCAGGCTACTGGAGTTTCTCCACACCAAGCTCTTCAAACAGTGTTCTTATGAACCTTATTTTGTACACAGGAGCACAGTCATGCTGGAACTTCCTCAAACATTTGCCAGAAAATTGTAAACATATATTTTTCTAAAATGTCCTTTTATGCTGTAGCATTAACATTAGCCTTCACTGGAACTAAGGGGCTGAGCCCAAACCCTTAAAAACAGCCCCATTATCCCTCCTCCACCAAACTTTACTATTGGCACTACGCATTCCCGTAGGTAACTCTCTCTCTCTCATTCACCAAATACATATTCCATTAACAGACTGACAGATAGTGAAGTGTGAGTCATTTACTCTTTTCTAGAGTTTAGTGCAGTCCATGCTTTACAGCACTCTAGAGGCAGTTCTGAACTCTGCAATGAGGGATGAAAATAAGGACATGTGATTTTTCAGCACTCACATCATGGCTGAGCTCTGTTGCTCCTGGATGCTTCCATCTTAAAACACACTGTCATATAACCTTTTGTGTTCTGCCACAAGCAAGACGAGCTGTTCTGTTGCCATCTTGATGAAGATTTGCTAAGACTGAAACCACAAGAACAGAACACTGATTGGTCAGCCTGATTTTTAAAACATCTGTACCATGCAAAAGTTTAGCTGGTTCCAATTCAGAATATTGGGCAATGTCACTGTCAGTTTTGGACTCAATATGAAAGATGTGGCTGTAAAAAAAATCTGACTCACAATGAATAGGCCTAGACCAATCAGAACTCCGTTGTCATGGCTGCATGTTCAGTCAGGATTCCCGAACAACAGCTCATCTTGCTTGTGGCAGAGAACAAAAGCTTATACAAGGTAATTGTAAATTAGATCGGGTATAAGGTGGTGAAACTCCCTACGTAATTCTCTTCTTTATTTAATGCACTGAAAAAAAAAACACCTTCAGTGTGGTCTGTAAAGTTTACTGGTCAATACGTTTTTGAACAAAAAAAAAGTGGTATTCATGTAAATAAACAAACATGTACTGTATTTATCCAGAAATATGATGCAAGTTAAAAAATATCTTTACTTGACAGACATTTGTGTTTATTTTAATGGTTGTTACTGTTATTATCATAATAAAATACAGGATGTCAGAATGACTAGTTGAACAAGTGAAACTGTTGAAGTACAATAAAAGGCAGTATTGCTCAAATTAAGTGACTGTTTCCTACAGATTTTCACCATAATTGAGAAAACATCCTATTTTTTAAATTCATAAAGTAAAGACTTGTTGCTACATCTCAATGAATCAATTTCTTCCTTATCCATCTTATTGCATTCTCAAAAAAAAAAAATTAACTCAAAATGGACTTAAATTAGTATCTGTTTTTTTTGTTTGTTTTTAAGACAATGCAATTGGTGTGAATAAGATTTTAGGTGGTGTACATTTCAAAACTTCAAGATATTATATCTGTTTTACAATACATCAGTCTTCAAATGGGACAAATCTAAGCAGACACTTAAGGCTGCTTTGCTTCACACTGACTTGCCAAAGCTAGATTATTAGCCATGATAACACATGGATCGATTCCAAATCGGGTGACCATTTAAAAAGTGCTTCTCCAGAACATCCTGTCTTCTGTTTGGGTCTTCAGGCTTTGATTCGTCATGATATATCTAAGTGTATCAGGCCATCTTTTTGCTGTCCATCCTCTTCTACTTTTATCTTCACAGATCTACTGGCAGCATTTACATCACTGCATATAAATCATGGCAGCAATATGTTTTGAAGGTAGCTAGACGATTCCATCACAAAGTTGACCAGCTCTCACTTTTTCCTAAATGTTGAAAGTGACTATCACATTCCATGCCCGTTAATAAGGACTTTTTACTGTATTTATTATTATTCCAATATGTACAAAGTAGGTTCATATTTGATACTGACCTATGTTTGTAATTGAAGTTAAAAATATCTGTTAAATACATTAAATATGTTTTTGAGTGTCTCATGTCCATATGTTTCTTAGAAAAAACTTTCACATAGACCATATAGACTAGAATAAATCTGTCAAGTTGGATGTAAGTTATTACTTACGCAGGTTTCTGCTCTTTGCTTTCTATCACTTTGTCTTCAGTCCTAAGAGGCAGAAGACAGGAATTGACCATTGATCATGAGTGGGACCATTTAGCAAGAGCTAGGAGTCCAAAAGGAATTCATTTCATAGCTCAGTCGTGGTGTCTTTAGTGCCCTCCTGAGCGCCCAAATCAACATCAGCAAGTTTTCTCTTCAGCTAGACGGAACCCAAACAAAGCTTCTGTTAATCTGACAGAGCCATCACCAGCTCAGTGAGATGCCTTATAATGAAAACAGAGTCACCATTTGGAGGAGGTTACACTCTTTTCAGTTGATGGCCTCAGGCTACATTTTTCATTTGTAGGAACTGGCATTAGTCAGAATCAGTCTGTTATGTGGTTTCTTAAAATAGTTGTTTTCGGAGTTACTAAAGTCACAAATCATGTTTTAATGGCAACAGCTGTTGTCAAAGACTGCTTTTTCTTTGTAGACATCCAAAGGAATGTATTGTAATGAGTTGTGAGTCAGCTCTCAAGTTTTTCTGTAATTAATAATGATCAAGGTCTTTCTTAGGCTGTGTCAGAAGTATGTACACAACTGGAATTGTATATAAAAATTGCTATCAAGAGCAGTTATTGTATGTCGAGTATGCTTCAGCTTAATGGAGATGTACAAGTGCCAAATCAATCAATGCGCTTGGAAAATGAGGATAGCGCAAAAAAGGCATGCACCTACCAAAATGCACAATGGGACTGTTCTGCCTCCAGCTCAAGATGAGTTTGTTTTCACTGAGGGCTCGTGACAGTTGAGTATATTTATTCTGTCTCCAGCCATTTCCATTTGCACAAGTTCTGTTTATCTAGGGCAAGTTCAGCTTCGCTTGCTCCGAGGTCTGGGCATTCTCCCGATGCCCCCTGCAGCTCAAGCAGCAGTCAGGAAAAACACACAGAGGCAGGGGCTTTAATAGATTTTCAAGACAGGGGACAGCATGAACAGAAGTCAGCAATTTTCTTTAAGCACTCTCCAAGCTGTCTGAGGAGCCATGCTGCTCGTTTGAGGGTTTCCACTGGAGGACAGCGGTGTACACCAGGGCCGAGCTCATAGCCGCTGCACTTCAGAACATTCCTAGGCAACGTTCCCAATATCATCAATGGGGACTTTTAACAGCCTCTTCACCTACCAGTCAAAACAGCCAGTAAGCACAAGTTTTCAGGATCTTCCGAAGATATTACTCTGAAGATTAGATAGAAATTTGTATATTTCCATTTGTGTAGAGAACAGAAGTCTCCAGAACCATTACTAACCCCCTTACATAGTCAGGGACTGCCAGCAGGCCCAAAGTTTTAGTACACACTTTTATAACCTAAGACTAGTTCAGCCAGTTTGTACTGAAGTCCCTGTAGTTACTGAAAAATAAGCCTTAGTATGTATTAAGCCTGGGATTTTAAGGGGTTAATATTTGTGTAACTTTCTTCTGTGCAAACAATGACCACAAATGAAGCTCCACTGTTGATTCTGAAAAGAATGGAAGCTGTGATAAAGGCAAAAGATGGAAACTACATACTCAACAAAATTGAAATTGTAATTAAATTCATTTATTGAGACTTGTGTAATTTTGAGTTTAATTTATTTGTTTGTTTTATTTCTTTCTATCTATCTATCTATTGCTCTTTTTTCAGACATTGAAAAATGCATACAACCACTGGAAGTACCTGAAATGATGTATCAATTGAAAGGTCTTTGACTTTTCCACAGTATTGTATGAGGCAGTGTATAATATACAGACAAACAGCATTGGCATTTTGTGGAAATAGTGTACTTTGTAACAGTTGCCACAATTTTATTCATCAAGAACAAGGGGTTGGTGTAGTGTAGTGGGTAACACCTCTGCCCTCTACGCTGTAAACTGGGGTTCAAGCCCCACCTGGGTAAACGCCCTACACTATACCAATAAGAGTCCTTGGGCAAGACTCCTAACACCACCTTCGCCTACCTGTATTTAAAAAAAAAAAAAAAAAAAAGATCAAATTGTAAGTCGCTCTGGATAAGAGCGTCTGCCAAATGCCTAAAATGTAAACTCAGTATAATTAATCAAAAATTGTTGTTGGTACACTAAATTCTGAACCTGTCAAATTAGCTGAGCACTTTGTTAGAATCAATGTTCTACATATTGTGTCATCTTGTTTCATGGAAAGTATTTGCTTCTGTTTCATCACACTGGTACAGAATGCTGCTGTGGTGAACTCTGTCGTCATATAAACAGGCGCCCGTCATAAAAAGGAGTTTAACACTGAGGGCCATCCTGGATAAGTAAAGTAAAGCAAATACATTTTATACACTTGGGCAGAATCTAGTAATGTAACTCTCCAAAAACAGAGACTTGGAATAAGTTTGCAACAGTCAACAACCTGGGAGAGCTTATAATCAGTTCCAGTTTATTTGAAGTACGAAGGCGAATCCAAATATAAAGACATATTAATAAGCTAGTCCAGAAATGCCTGAGCCCTTCTACTGCTCTGCTAACTATTCCTCATCAAAGTAAAGCCATTAACTATAGTTTGCCAAAGTGGTCTATGTAATAAAAGTAACGGTCAAGTTAACAACCTTTAGGATAATCCTCGTGTAAATGTAAATTAGAGGCTGTCACTGTGAACACACTTTTCTGACCCCAATAAAAGCAAAGCCCAAGGAAGCCATGAATTTATGACAGACCATCTAAATTTGTACTGGCAGGATATATAGCCATTGTATTTGCTCTAAGTAGGTCAGCCAATTACTCCAAATCATGTGTTCATTTGTTTGCCTCCATGTGTTGGACTCCATGTGTCAGACTCCATGTGTTGGACTCCATGTGTTGGACTCCAGGGCTCATACAAATACAACATCACAGATTTTTTTTTCAATCTAGGATCAAATTCAGCTCTTACTCATATCACTGCATTAACCCTCAGAAGTCAAGATCTGTTTCCTTTCTGTCATTTTTCTGTACATTCAAATGTAGTTACTCATTAAAATCATTTAAAAATTGCAAATCTGGAAAAGCCTAAAAAATAAACAACAGATAGTTTTAGAATTCTGAAACATTTAAAACAAAGAAGAGGTCTGAAAACTTAACTGAACAAATGTGTTCAAAATTCTGCCCTGTTTCTGGGTCAGTATTCAAATTTAAGACATTTCAGAGTGGTTTGATGTAAAGTGTTCTGTTCTAGACAAACTTACTGAATCAGACTTGTTCGCAGTAGTAGTAATAGGAACCAGATGTCTGAAGAGTTTAATGCCTCTAAAATTTCCCTGATTTTTTTTTATATGAAAAGCATTATGAATACAATGCCTGAAGCATCAAGACATTGTTTCATGATTTACCACTATCAGATTTATCACATCATCAACATTACATATAAAAATGTGTATTTTAACTGGTGGTTTGGATAGTAAATAAAATGGTAAGCCTTTCTACTATAAACCATCTCACTTTAAATATTTCATAATGACTTTAAATCTGAACATCTGACTTTTTCAGACATTTTGAAGAATCTGTGGAATTGCAGAAAAGGAAAAAAAGGTGCATGAGATACCTCTCAGGGGGGTGTAGTGTGTTATGCAGTTAATTACATTTGCATCGAGTATTGGCAGATTGAAATCCTTTTCCTTTTTGTTTGTATGTCAGTAATTGTTAAAAACATGGCAAAAATCTAAAAAAATATTTTTTTTTTCAACAAGACTGTGCAAAATCACTTTCTGTCAAATTCAAATCATAAAGTATCTCATCTACTTACTACTTAAATGTGGCATGGTTAAACTATAAGTAAGAATTAATTATCCATAATGTGTTGTTTTTGTTATCACTTGCTACCCTTCTGAAATTGCAATAACTTATGCCGTCATGCTCTAAGTCATACTGTAGTGTACTTACAACCCCAATTTTAAAAAGTTGGGATGCTGTGTAAAAAGTAAATAAAAACAGAATGCAATGATTTGCAAATCTTATAGAAATATATTTTATTCACAATAGAACGTAGAACACATATCAGATGTTGAAAGTGAGACATCTTATCCTTTCATAAAAAACATTAACTTATTTAGAACTTGATGGCAGGTTCACCAATCTGTGAAAAACTGCATCTAAAAATTGGGAACGATTTCAGAAAACTGTTCCTTAATGTAAAATTGCAAAGACTTTGGATATCCCACCATCTATAGCACATAATATCGTCAAAAGATTCAGAGAATCTGGAGAAATCCCTGTACGCAAGGCTGATGGTCAATATTGGATGCTTGTGATCTTTGGGCCCTCAGGCAGCACTGCCTTGAAAACAGGCATGATTCTGTACTGGAAATCACTGCATGGGCTCAGGAACACTTTCAGAAACCATTGTCTGTGAACACAGTTTGACGTACAATCCATAAATGCAAGTTAAAGCTGTATCATGCAAAGAAGGAATCATATATAAACAGGATCCAGAAACGCTGCCACCTTCTCTGGGCCCAAGCTCATTTATAATAGACTGAGGTGAAGTGAAAAAGTGTCTTGTGGTCCAATTAATCAAATTTTGAAATTCATTTTGGAAATAATGGACACTATATCCTTCAGGCTAAAGACCTTCCAGCTTGTTATTAGCACACAGTTCAAAAGCCAGCATCCATGATGATATGGGGGAGCATTAGAGCAAATGGCATGGGTGTCCAGCACATCTGTGAAGCCATCATTAATGCTGAATAAAATATACATATTTTGGCAACATATGCTGAGATCCAGACCATGGTCTTTCAGGGAAGGCCTTAAATATTTCAGCAAGACAATGCTAAACAACATACTGCATCCATCAAAAAATTGTATCTTCGCAGAAGAAGAGTCTGGGTGCTGAACTTTCACAATAGAAAATATTTGCCATATCAAGAAAAGTGTAACGGGGGGCGAGGAGGCGGATGCACATGCTGAGATAAGTGAGATTTATTAAGGGCAAATCCAGGGTCATAGTCGTAACAGTCCAGGTTCCAATAGCCAATACGGAGAGATCGGGGGGCCGACATGACAGACACCAGAATCCAACAGAACAAACAGAACATCCAACACAGCAGATTTGAACAACAACAGTTCAGACAACACAGACCAAGATTCAAGCAAAGACAAGTAACCAGATAGGGGAAAACACAGGGCTTAAATACATAAGGGTAACGAGGGACTGGTGCAAACACAGGTGGAGACAATCAGGGGTGGAGTCATGAAATGAGGGGGCAGGAGTAGAAAACCAAAACAAATGTACATGGAAGATCAAAACAAAGGGGCACATGGAGTAGTGGGAGGAGCCAACTGTTAAAAGAAAAATCTGGCAGATAAGACCCAGAACTATTGAGCAGCTAGAATCTTACATCAGACAAGAATAAGACAACATATATATATATTAAACAGTTTAATGTTTGTATTTGGGCAGCACTTTGGTCAACTAACGTTGTGTAGAATGTGCTCTATAAATAAATTGACATTGACATTTATTTCCTTACTTTTAGTACTCTTTGTATACTTCAAACATATACATAAGTATGTACTTAAGTATGCTTCTTTTTTTACAAGGATATTATAGCAAATAAAAGTTAACTGGCATAAACTGGCCTTAGACTGACCCTGTTTACTGGTTTGAGGAGTGAGAGAATGTTCTGAGTTGGGGTCTTTCAGGAGTCCTAACATAAATATGAAGGAATGTGCTTCCTGTATGTGAGTGATATAGCATTTGCCCAATGTTCACCCATCCCTGTCCATGTGCCTTCAGGTCACTCTGCAGGGACACTGCATGACTAATTCTATTCTAGGAATTCTCCATCATTTTCCTTCATTTGTTTTCTGGTCAGTCTGTGCCGCAAACCTTGATGTGACATAACCCTGTCTGTAATGGATCGCCTCACCAATCATGCATCATCCTGAGCTGTCAGTAGCTAATAATGCTGTTCAGTCATTTTAAACACACCAGAAGCTATTACACTTTTAAGTATACTGAAACCACAGATAATGGCTTTGAAAATCCATATGAGAGTGACTAATGTACAGACCTAACAGAAACCGATGCAATGGACAGATCTCAAAGCTCCTCATGGAGTGGTTAATGGACATTCTTAGCACACATGTAAAGACATTCACCCAGGCATTTGGTGTACACATGCACCTCTGCCCAGTGTATTGGGGAAGCTAAGATGTTGCAAAGTAGCTTTGAACATAAGTGGAATTATACAATAAACCAATAAAGAAGAACATCCTGAATATTAATTAACATTTTGTTAATTACAAGAGTTACACTACAACTCACTGCTACAGATCACTGGTAAATGATCACAATGTAACTCAGTTAGTCTAAACATTTTTTTAACTTAGAGATTTGTGGATATATGGCATGGTTTTGTCAGAAACTGTATACACCCATGAAAAAAACTGTACTGTATAGCAGTGGTGAGCAAACTATTAGTGCTAGGCCTTCAAATTTGGCCATAAATGACAAAACATGGTCATAACATGAAGAAAAAACCCACCTCTATGAGAAAGCTAAAATGCATTTCGGCACAAGAATGTTGCTGATGCTGTACTTCATAGGTAGAATGCAATATAATATGCAATAAAACTGCTTAACCATTTAAGATGGGGCAAAAAATTCCAAAAAGGCCATTCTAGATTGAACACAGATATTTGAAGCTTCTAAAAGAATTCCATGTTGTACTTCTGAAAGACATATTAGCATATATTTTACCTAGCAGTTTTACAGTGACTCCTGTATAGAGCTGCTGCTGCTGTTTTCCATTCCTAACAACTCATTGATTAGGCTGCCACTGGTATCCACAGTCAGTGATGTATCTAGAACTTACAGAAGTATACTTCCAGTGTATGTGAAATTATCTTTTTTTACTTTGATATAGTTTACATTAAAGTTTATGTTGAGCTTATTTAAAAACAGTGAATGTGCTCCAATTCTGTCAGCTTAAAAATGACAATTTTTAAATGTCATTTCTTCCTCCCCCTCCATTTCTTTATGTCTAATTTCCATCTGTAGGTTAGAACCACCCATTCCATGATGTCATCACGCTGGGGGTGGGTGATTTTTAAGATTTTTTTTTAATGTAAGTTCTGTCATTGTATTTTAACCAGTCGATATCATTACGCTCTTTCCATCATTCTTAAATGTGCAAGGTATAATCCAATCGACTGATCCCAAGCACTGTCTAATTTTCTCAGTCTCACCTCTTTGCTCCTGTGGCCATTGCCTAAGGCCCTTAGTACATTAGCTGTACACCAGTGTTTGACTTTGAAGCTCCAGTTGCCATTTTCTACCCATTTCCAAAGCAAAATGCTAATTAGAAAAACTATGTTGTTTCAGTGATCTGTAAATGTGGTACATATTATACTTGTTTACTACAAAAGCTCAAAGGACAATGGCAAAATGTCAAAGCAAACATCTACTTCAATACATTGAGACATCAAAGGAAAGACATAAATGGTCCATGAACAATTTTCATGCCTGCCATGGCAGAATGCTTTAGCCTATACAGGTCTTCTCAAGATATTCAGAAGAATGTATTAGCTGTTTTAGGCCTTATTAGCTGTAGGCCCACAATATGAACTTCTTTTCACTGTATCCATAGTTTAGTTTCAAAATAAAAGTTTGGTTGAAAAGCTTTGAACTATTAGCAAGACAACATTGCCTCCCATTCAGTCACTGACCTGGACCAGGCTTGATTAACTTCATAGATCAATCCAGCCCAAGGGTTCACAGATCCATAGAGCCAAAGGTTGAGGCCTTATTAGGACTTAATAGAGGCTGACTTTTTTTAAAAGTTCTTCATTTTCATTCAAACTTATGTTTATTTTAAAGTAAAGGTTAGGTTCATAAGCTGATTGCAACTTTTAATGTTAGTTAGTTTCAATACAAGAAGCCCTGTCCAAGTATCCCAATGCTTAGTTTCTGATATGAGACCAGACCAAGGGTTCTTATAGGTCTGGATACACTGGATGAAGCTGGAGGCCTATACAGGTCTTAAAAATTAATTCAGTAGAATATATGATCAAGTACATGCAGAATTCCTATCAGCTGTCTTAGGCCTTCTGCTTAGGCCCACTTTATGAACTTCTTTTCACTGTATCCATAAATTAGTTTCAAAAAAAGATTTGGTTGAAAACTTTTAAACTACTGGCAAGCCTACATGGTCTCCCATCCAGTCACTGACCTGGACCAGCCTTGCTTAGCTTCATAGATTAATATAGTCTGGCCTCCCATATTGGCCATTTAAAGTATTCCACCACTCTTTAGGACTTAATAGAGCTCGACTATTTTAAAAGTTCTTAATTTTAATTCAAGATCCTGTTTATTTCAAAGTAAAGGTTTAGGTTGATGAGTTGGTTGCAACATCTAATGTCAGTTAGTTTTCAGTACAAGCCCTGCCACAATGCTTTAGCCTTGAAGGTTTGGTTTAGGTTTTCAGTTTGCTATATTGCTGTCCCTCAACATTTCAATTTGAACTCTTCTTTAGGCAGAGGCTGTGCCTGTGGTGAGGAGACACATGTGTTAAGGTGAAGGGTAATGCAGTGTTGGGTTGTGTTTATGTGAACTGAGCATTCTAGTGGATGTATACACAGTCATGCTATTGTTTTGTATCACCATAGGGCAGAAGTGCTAGAATAGGTAGGCTGGTGGCTGCAGTACTGTCAGCTATAGGCTACAGCCTGTAGTTACAACATTGTGGTGCATAGTGCTTTTGGAAGTATCTTATCACTGTTTCACAGGCCTACCCAAAAATGTTATACTGCTCCAAGAATCCTTTCTTGCAACTTAGCTTTTATGAATGTAGTTTGTTTAACTCTTGTTAATACAATATCTTAGGTGTAAAGCTGTATTTACATGATCACTATCAACATTTGATTGTGGAGAGGTTACTATTCTGATGTTCCTTCTCATACAAAGGACACTAAGCTGTGCTGCTGAACCAAGAAAGCTAGAGAAAGCCCAAGTACAGCCCACCCATCTGTCACACTTTTATACAGAATAGCGATAGAGTACACAGCCCATATAAACCTTGAAGGGTTAAAGTGTTTAAGCTCACTGGAGCGCAGTTCCTCTCAGACCAGTAAACTAAATCCCTTTAAAGAGCGTTTGACAAGCCTGGAACTTTTACACTGGCACATCATTATGATGGCATGTGAATGATTGATGTTGGCCTGATGTGTCGTTCTGGGTGGTTAATAGACTCTCACTAGTGAAGAGGATGCAGAGGGGAGATGTTGCTGTGCATTCATTTCTTCACACCCTAGTTTATGATTTCCTGCAACCCACTGCCCTTGAAAAGCTTCAGGAAAATCAAACAGCTGCAAATTCACGGACCACCATGTAATCGTAACAGACATGAGAGAAAGAGGCCAAGAAAATGTCAAGCAAGGGCAAAAATTTAAACCCAGGATGAGAGGCAGTTAACGTGCCAAACTTGCTAATCTTTGATACAGTGAGAAAAGTAATATTTCCTTAATTCAATTATGTACATTATTTCAACACTAACAAAATATCTAACATCAACACAATTAATGCCAATGTAAGTAAACCGAAGACAGAATTGCGTTAATATATTTTAGTCATGTTTATATGCTGTACATATTTGAGTCTAGCAAACCCAATGAATTACTTATTTTAGTGTACAAAGGTTTATGTGCAAATAAGAAAGCAAATTGCTGGTAAATAATGGATTATTAACCTTTTAAAATCACAAATTTATTACATCAGTTTGGTCTCACTTTGGCGAGAGAATCCCATTTTGGCACATGTATACCATATTCCACTGCCAAAACAAGAAGAATTATAGTCTGTAGACAGAATCTTATTTTAGCCATGCCTCTGTACAATTGTGTCCCAAAATCTGAAAACCAATGTGTAACATTAAGAATTGTCACTACGGAAACAAATTGTCCGTTTTTATGTGTGTAAAACTGCTTAAAGCTATGTTTGCTAGTCATGTACTGGCTAGCATTTCTGAGGTACGCTCAAAATTAGCCAAAATGGTCTCTACTGAAACTGTCACTTCAGAAGTTTCAGTAGTGTTATGATTGTTTTAGTAGTGACAAAATGTGTTGTTCAATCCTTTCTTTTAATAAAACAATCATAAATAAAGTATAAGGTCACTCAATGTATAATGATTTTAATGTAAAGTCCAACTTACTTAAAAGACTGAAATGTGTTTTGAGCTCTGACTTTGAACCAGTTTGGTAGAATCATCCATACATGTTTTTTTTGTTGTTTTTGTTATGTTATCTATTATTAACAAGCTTATTAACAAGCAAGTAGTTTGGCTATTTTAGCTAGCTAGTGCAAATAAAAATATTCCAATTTTGCGTAAACTTTTTGCAGTTGAATGTTGGGGTGCTGGAGCCTATCCCAGGCAGACACAATCACACTCACACCTAGGGGCAATGGAACATGTCCAATTGGCCTGACTGTAAGTCTTTGGACTGTGGGAGGAAACAGAAGAACCCAGGGGAAACCCATGCAGACACGGGGAGAACATGCAAACTCCAAACATAGAGGACCCTGGTCACCTGGCCGGGGAATCAAACCCAGGCCCTTCTTGCTGTGAGGTGACGGCGCTACCCACCGCGCCACTAGGCCGGCCAAAAATCTGCCGTGTGTGAAAATCTGAAACGTTTTACCAGCCATATCATAGTGTTCTCAGACCAGATATCTGGCCAGAGGCTTATGTCAGTGGAGTATGAATAATCAAGTTCAGCCTTGCTTTGTTCCACCTTTTCCCCTAAGAGAACCACCATGTGACTATGTATCTTACAGGTGGATGGGACTTTTGAAAAACTACAAGTGCTCTGGGGAGGATATTTAGGGCTGGCTGTTTCAAATGTTTTTCTTATGCAGAAGGAAGCCAGATAGTTAAGGGTGTTGTTGTCATGTATTTATCAGTCTCTATGGCTCTTCTAGCAGTCAGGATTTCTTTAGCGCAATGGGGAAGATTCCCAGTGGTTGTTTTATGTATTTGTATCATGCATGCTGGGAATTGTAGTGAGAGACAAAAATACAAAAAGGATTACAGGAATTCTGTCAAGCTGTTGAGGCTAAGAAATGAAATGCTACACCACAGAATATACCACAGCAAGTCAAATCATGTATTAGATGCTAGTTTTAGGCTTGAGTGCCACTTTAAAGGGGTTAACTTCTTCATGCATGTACGTCTCTGCATATGACTTTTTGTCTATTTGTGCTTTCTTTTTTTCACTTTAAAATTTTTTTCATTAATTACGTATTAATGTACTTGTACTATAATTTTAGCCCTTTTAGATAAAACAGCTGCAATGTACTCAACAGACATCCTAACAGTTTTCCTTCCATCAAAAACAGTGATATGTTTTTGGAGTGGTTTACTGAGCGATACTGGCCAGTGGAACACTGTAATGGAAAGAGCAATATGAAGCAACTAAAAGCTGAGTCCTCCAAGTGATACTGAGAACTGTCTGCACCGTCAGAGCCACAGCTGTCATTTCTGGATGAGTGTCTGCACTTGCTGTGATGTAGCTTTAAAATCCTATTGGGTGAGCTGGAATGATCCTCTCCGTCCATTGACCATAAAAGGAAAATGCAATGGGAAATAGCAGAAAAGCATGAAGGCACCAGTTGTCCTATTGCACTATATTTCCCTTCATGTATTGGACAATTATCCACTGGTTCCACAGCCATAACCAATATTTCACAATTCCAGAAAGAACATTCTGACACTATGACTAATGTACAGCTTAATAAAAATTCAAAACTGGAAGAAAAAGTCTAAATTTAGGTCTAAATTTAGGTACAATATAAAAAGGTCTGATTCTGGCTTTGAGTGGTACAAACAAGTGCTTGAAGTTGCAAGGGATCCTGGTGAGTTTGCAATATGTAGTTATGTAATATTTTATTTTGTTTATAAATGTTATTTATACTAATCATGAGATTGGCCATTTAACATCTTCTAAAAATATCACTGAAGAAAAGTCAAGAAAGTGGAAATTGTGCATGTAGTACTTAATCACTCACTGTAATTCATTTAATTTGTTTTTATGGGCTTTATAATTTCTTGATCAAAACGTATTTCTTTTTTTTTATTATTACTTCATTTACATATAAAATATTATAATTGGGGTAATGTGGAGGCACTCAAAGCAGGATGATATTTAGGCCTCCAAATTGTTTAGGAAACTTCTCCCAAAAATACACTCACAACCACCCTGTCAGCATCATACATCTGGAATTTGGTTTCAAGTCCTGGCAGGACCATCAGATGGTCATTTGTAATTATTTTAATGTTAATTACAAAACCAAAGGTCTTTCAAAAATGCAGTTTGCTTAGGAGAGTGGGTTGGGTCTTGCGGACATAGTGTTATAGAACATTTAGCTTCTGTCTTTATGTAATCTATGCTGTAGTGGCTGGTTGTTTGAAGAGATTTTAAGACCGTGCTTTAAAGCGGATGGTGAAAATCTTTAACCACTTAACTGGTGATACTTTTGAAGCTCTTCATCCTCAGTAGTACTCAACTTCATTATAATAATAAAATCCATGAAGATGAAGATCTTTAATTCCTTTATAGGGTGAAAATTACATGAAGAATTGTCTAAAAATACATTAGGAATTGGTTTTTTTTTCATTGAGTTTACAATTGGACTATAACATTGTACAGTTATTTGATTGAGTTAACACATCTTCTACACTGTTAGGAGTAAAGATGCTGTTTTTCATTCATGAAAGTACAAACAATGTAAATGTAGTCTCAAAGGTAAAACAGTGGTTTTAAGGTCTAAATGTGTACTTTAAATAATAAAATAAATTTTGTCATTTTCTTTTCATTTTGTTACATTATGTTTTAAAACAGAACAATAAGATAAAAAGCCTGGAGATGAGACGGGGTGTGTGGAGTTACACAATAGAAAAATAGCTTAGAATAAAAACTTTTTCAATTAACTTACAATGAAAGTAAAGAAGGTTTGCTTGTTTTTTCATTGGACAGCAACGATATACAACTTAGAAAATAGAATTCCAATGGAACATGGTACAATTATGTTTCCTTACTAAAGGTACTGAGATGTACCCTTGAAGGTATTACCCCAGTGACAGTTTGATACCTTTACAGCACAGTTTTATGTTTTATTTTTGACAATATGTTAAACAAATAAACACAAATTAGTGCAGTAAAGTTTGCAGAAAACTCTATATTTAAATTTGTTCCCTGTTGATTTGTTTATTTTCACTTCAATTGTGAAGATAATTCCCAACTTATAGGAAATACACTTATACTTCATAGAAGCACAAACATTGTATTTTTGTATTTAAGCTGTGTAATCAAAAACTGATAGTTACTACAAATCGCTGAATAAGAAGACAATCAGTGATATAACAGGTCTTGACTCTGTATTTCACCAGAATTAAACACTTTCTTTACTGTCTGGTGTTGCTTGAGTCTACAGGACTGAGCTAGACTATACAAGTCAGTAAATGTTACCTTTGTGGCTAAGTAATATTCATGTAATATGTCACAAATATTTCCGAATAGTTTGCCATCATTTTACTGCCCAATAATGCACTCCAGTGTGCAGTTAAGATGGAACATTCCAGAGATTCAAATGGAGCCCATAATTTTGATTACTTCACCCCAAAAATGAGTGTCATCTGGTCTTCACATTCTATTTATGAAGCCTTTTTGTGGGAAAATGGCCAGAATGGCCTTATGTAGACAAACCGGTAAGAACCTCAGGATGTTCTGTTGGCCCATCCTGTAATATTTGACTTCTAATGACAGCAGATGTTTGCCTTGATTGTGCTTTATCACCATCAAATTTACCTTCAAGGCCTGTGGAAGAGGATCCAACATAACCTGACACTGACATCTGTTACGGGATAGAGGAAAGGGTCACAGCATCCCATACATCTCTGTCTCTCAAGTATGAAGTAGAGGATCCTCTCTGTACGATTCACCAAGCACAGTATATGCTTTTCCACCACAGCGGCATGGAACTCTGCTTGGTTTTAATTACTCAACTTTGTTTAAAATTACACTTGCCTGACGTGGGCCTACTTGGCTGGAGTGTCATCCTTGTCATGGAGTAATAAACTCTGGCCCTTTGGAAGCACTGCAGCTGTGGAGAGTTACTCTCTGTCAACTTTTGATTCAATACTGAAGCTTTTGTGAACATATGTGACGCATTTTGACAGTCTAGAATTTTGCTTGAGATGCATGCCCTTGGAACAAGATAACAGCTTTATTACTTGGGCACTGTGTCCAAAATTTTAATGTTCTTTGTGGTTATGCTATGTCAGTTGCAATAGCTGCCAGTAATTCCCATGTCTCCCGTCTTGGCTTGGTTAGTAGTTTGGCCTCTACCATGTCCAATGGTCATCTTTTTACATTTTCAGAATGTATTTTCCTCACATTTTATTCCAACTTAGTCACACCAATTTCCCGGTATAGCAGTTAGTCTCTACCCTTTTGGGCAACTAAGCCAAACTGCTAGGACAAAGGTCAGCTGATTTTTGCTGTGTTTAAGGCCTGCTAGTATAATAATACAAACTATCATCCATGTGACATTTTTCCGTGGTGAACCCTTAAAGATAAAGGTTCCTAAGTGGTTCTTGGGCATACAGTTCAAGGAATAACTTTAATTGGTATACAACTTTTATATTATGGTGAGGTTCTTTAAACTTATAAAAAGCTGTTGATCTCATTTGTAAAATGGTTCTTCATAGAATTATCCAATGAAATAAACAGGAAGTAGTCCTTCTATGGGATCACCACAGGCATAACTACCAGTGAGTGGGGGACAGTTGTACTCTGGTCCATGGTAGGGGGACTCACAGTAACTAGGCATCTTAAAATCTTTCTTGGGCCATTGGGCCATCAGCGCTCTACAGATGTCTGTTTATCTCCTGCCTCTAATCCATGCTAACCATTTTATATGGATCCTTTTGAACCTGTAACATGACGTACATTGCTGTGCAAAGCAGATATATATATATATTATACACTTACATAAGGAAGAGAAAAGTCAAAGGAAAACAGGAGAGAATAAAGCCCACAGGTGTTTCTGTCCATCCTTTCGCTGTGAGATGGCAAGTCAACGCTATGAGTCTGAAATGATGTGTAGCTGTCAAGGAGCTGTTACTGAGAAAAGGACATAGAAAAAGAATATTTGTCAACCAAACAAAGAAGCTGCTATTGTTTTCAGAACAATGAACTGACCACCTCAGAGTCCAGACCTCAACATTACTGAATGCGATTGGGACTTGTATTGCGAGAAGCAAAAGATGCAACCAACTTCTAAGACTGCATTTTGGTATGCATGGAAAACATCTCTGCAGTCTCCTGAAAAAATAAAACATAATGATAAAGGTTAAGGCTGGACATACTATAAAGAAGAAAAAAAAATGTTTTCTGTCTTTTTTTCCCACTTTATGGCCGCCTTTACTAGAAACTAAATAGACGAAGCGTGGGCATTGACTTTTATACAATACTATGTTAGTTCATATTGGGTGGAGATGCCTTGAGAACATCAACTTGTTTGAAACATAACAAGAGCTGGTAAACAAGTATGTTAAGATTCTAGTCACGCCACTGGAACATATTTTGGCGTCTTTATTTAAAACTGCACCATAGGACCCCAATAAGACAGTAAATGACACAGTGGCAGCTCCAACCTAATTTCCAGTTCCACTATTACATACATTGGCCAATATCTCCCTCTGCACACCAGCTACACAAATTCCAATGTCTCTTTTTCCTATATGTGGGTTTAATGCCATGTATATGTTTGTAGGTCTGAAGTGGGTGTATGGTGAAGATTTTTTGATTTCCCCTTCATCCTCTTGTTTATGCCTCACATTCCCCCAAATGTAAGCTGTGTCTGGTCTCTCCTGGCACTATGAGGGGAAGCTTTCATATAAGGAACATTTTTCCCCAACACCGTTTAAAGCCAAAGAATCTACCATGATCTACAAAGGGACCAGTTCCAAAATAGTGATAAATAAATAAATAAATAAATGCATACATACATATATAAATACATACTTATCAAATACTCCAATGATGTCATGGTGGAGAAATGCCTCTTGTTAGGTTTAAATGGAAGCATCACAGAAAGGCATTCTTTGCAGAGACATGAAAAGTGCTGCTTGAGGCATGCTCGATGCCTGATGCATGCCTGATACATGCTACCTGATTCATGTGAAGCTTGGTTCCAAGCCCCAGGGCAGGATGAAGAGGGTTTTCACCTGCCAAGAAGCAGATGCAGATCATCTTCGTCATGTTGAGGCCAGTCCTGACAATGAAGCATGAGGTGTGCTGAACATGCTGAAAAAAAGTCCAGCCCACCAGTGACAGATTCATACAGTTTACTCACTGTTTATATCCAGTCATGGTGACTCAGTGCTACAAATTCAACAGGGTGACACATGCAACCTGCTTGAACTCACGTTTGCTATGAAGATGAACTGTAAAGTAGAAATAAAACAGTTGTGTGAGAGGAAAAGATTGAAGGTTTGAAGGTACACTCTTCATTCACCAACCATTCTTAAGACATTTCTTCTAAAAAAAAAAAAACACAGTTTGAACAAAGATTCTAACATGTTTTCTTAGTCAAGATTTGGTCTTAGGCAAGAACAGAGTCTACAGACAGAAATGTATGAGCAATTCTGTAGTTTAAGAACACATCACGAATCTGATCTATGGACATTTCTCAAGAACTAATTAAAGAAAAATACTGGTGAATAAGGCCCAGTGGTTTTACATATAACCAGAAACAATAAGAAAAAAACATTTTAATAATAATTTAATAATTGTTTAATAAATAATTTCTTTTCATGTTGAAATTATTGAAATTAATAGAGAATATGTAAATGTATATTACAAGTATGTATAAGTATGCATATATGTTACTGTTGTTATGATGTCAAGCAACAGAAGAATCCTTTCTTCAGAAGAACTGACAAATCTCAGTTAAGAACATACACTATATTTCCAAAAGTATTCGCTCATCTGCCTTCACACGCATATGAACTTGAGTGACATCCCATTCTTAATCCACAGGGTTTAATATGATGTTGGCCCACCTATTGCAGCTTTAACAGCTTCACCTCTTCTGAGAAGACATTCTACAAGGTTTAGGAGTGTAATTTATGGGAATTTTTTTACCATTCTTCCAGAAGTGCATTTGTGAAGTTGATGTGTTCCATTGGATTGAGGTCAGGACTCTGTGCAGATCAGTCAAGTTCTTCCATACCAAATTCATTCATCCATATCTTTATGGACTTTGCTTTGTGCGCTGGTGTGCATCATGTTGGAACAGGAAGAGATCATCCGCAAACCATTCCTACAAAGTTGGGAGCATGAAATTGTCCAAAATCTCTTGGTCTGCTGAAGCATTAAGAGTTCCTTTCACTAGATCTAAGAGGCCAAGCCCGACTCCTGAAATACAACTCCACATCATAATCCCCCCTCCACCAAACGTTACACTTGGCACAATGCAGTCAGACAAGTACCGTGGTCCTGGCAACCGCCAAACCCAGACTCATCCATAGGATTTCCAGATGAAGAACCGTGATTTGTCTCCTGCTCTAGAGTCCAGTGGCGGCGCTTTACACCGCTGCATTCGATGCTTTGCATTGCGTTTGGGATGTAAGGCTTGGATGTAGCTGCTCGGCCGTGGAAACCCATTCCATGAAGCTCTCTACACTGTTCTTGAGCTAATCTGAAGGCCACATGAAGTTTGGAGGTCTGTCGCTCTGCAGAAAGTTGGTGACCTCTGTGCACTATGTGCCTCAGCATCCGCTGACCCCACTCTGTCATTTTACATGGCCTACCACTTCATTTTCTTCATTTCTTTTGTTCAAAGAGGTTCACATGCGGTTTTGTTCTGACAGCATGATATCCTGATTGCAAATCAACTAAAACTACAAGTTAAGAACATATTTCCTTCTCTTGAAGTGCTGTTGCTATTGTCGAGATTTTGTTCAAAGGAGGTTTCGTATCAAGAGTGATGATATCCTGATTGCAAATCAACTAACATCATGCGTTTTGAAACAAAGAATTGATCATTAGAGCAGAAGAATTTCATAGCATCTCACAACTTTAAAAATGGCTCACCATCAATTTTAAAAAACCTTGTTTTCATCATGAGACATTGACGTAAGCATCACTGAATGCTCTATCTGTAATCTGTTTCAGTTTACGACCTACCGTACTTTGGCAAATGTTTGACAAAGAGTCTGGTAGCAAATGCAGAACTGGAATTAACTGCCGAGTTGAACTAGCAGACCATGAGCTGTTTGAGAGAATAAGTGGGAGCACTGCTGAGCTTGTTTTAGCCCTTTGCCAATGTTCAAGTGTTGAACTGTCGAACCTTCTCTGAGCTGTACAGCTCATCTGACCTACTTGTGTCACATTAAAATGAATCTACTGCTGTCCAGTGAGGTCCTGAGAGGCAGATAACAAATGTTGTTCAAGCATGAATGTATTTCCTGTATTACAGACATTGCAGGATGCATAACCATGTACTCGCTGTTATGATTTAGGATACATATCAGTTGGATAGGCCGGCTCATTAAGTTAGAAAGTTAGATTACTGTGTTGGCACAGTGTTCAAAACATCACTCTAAAAAACATTTTTATTGGTCTTTTTAGGGATGTCCAGCCTTCTTACGCTGTCCAACATACTTGTACCAAGTTACGTGGCTCAGGCATGAAGGAAAGAGCCTAAGAACCGGACTGAGAATATCTGTTCTGTGTTCTCAACTAGGGATGCACCAATATGGAAATTGTGAGCCAGTGCTGGCCAAATATTTTTTGTGTGAATGTCGATAATGGCACACACACATTTGTAAAGTGCAGAGTGGAATGATTAGGGCCTTTTAGGCCCTCAAAAATGATTGATTTCTGATCTATTGATTTCTGTGAAATAAAGAGTACACGTCCATAATGTTTTAGTTCATTCAACAATTTTATTATTACGTTTTGGTTGAAAACAAAAGGGTTACATTCTTGAACCACCCAATGGTATCTGGGTAGTTACAGCCAAGGAAGTTCTCCTATTGGTTATATGTTCAGGAGCTGGACTGAAGGTCAGATTTACCAAACAAAACTGATGTGACAGCAGAATCAACCAATCATGTTTTGATTTACAATGGGTGGGACTAATATTTACAAGAAACAAACATCACTGTAACTGTTTCTGGAAGTTTTACATATGTCACTAACTGCAGGTACAAGTGTTAGGCTGATCAGTGTGTTTTAGTCAGAGGTTAGAAATGAAAAACAGAAGCAGCACCTCTATGCTAGGATTCTTTATTTTAAGAGTCACCCAAAGGCAAAATATATGTCTCAGGAACTTCAAATAAATATGGAGAGTCTTTTACAAGCAGCAAATGTCCATGTTTAAAGAATGGCCAGAAAATATCTAAGTGAATCTCCCCAGCTTAGTTCTAATGTACTACCAGGGCACTAGCAGAAATTATTGCAGGTGTGGTTTATTTCCTTGTTTTTGACATTTATGGTTCACCATTGGTAAAATGTAGAAACTGAGACTATATATACTTGGATTAGCATTAATTATTTGTGGATGATGCAGTAAAATTAATAAAATGCAGAAATTATCACAGCAACTCCACATCATCTACACTTTCTGTTCTTCTGGAGCACAATGAAAAAGTCTTCAAATATGAGTTTAAAATAGTCAAATCTAAACATCTGTCCAATGTAGATATACTTTTTCAAAAGCAATTCTTTGCCAAATCTGATATGACTTCAATATCATTGTGCATCTCTAGCCCACACAGAATTTCACCTCCCATCATTTAGTCACACACCAATGTTAAAGATGCAAAGCCAAAGTTTTCCTCACTTGACTTGGGCTCTGAGTTTCTATTCCATTTCAGTTCAGAAAAAAAGTGCTGAAGCTCAACTTAGTCCCAAATTACTGCACATTTCCAGCTGACATTTAACTAATGAATGCAATTCTCCTCATTAACTGATGGGATTGAACTAAAGCCTGGATTCCTGCTTGGTTTGAAGTCTAGAGAATTGGAAGCAGAGCAGCTTTGCCTTGTGACTGCACCTCAAGTGATATTGACCAGAAAAACTTCCCTGTTCTGCACATGTACTGTATCTTGGAGCTGGTGAAAAGAGTAAGCAGTGACTTGGTCACTGAATCCAAGTGGAAGGGTGGAGGGTGGGCAAGGAAGCTGCTCCTCTCCTAATCTGGCAAGCTCCTGTGCCCACCCATGCCCTCCTTCTGCCGCCCACACATTGAAGTCATAGACACGTCTCAACATACCTGCATTTACACTCTCACACTGAGTTCCAAGAATGATGACGACACTGCGCAGGAACTTAACAACCAATAAACACACATATACTGAGCAGGGGCTGCTAGATCTTACTGGATCATACTTGACTACATGGGATGGGATGGGAGGTCTGCAATTCACCAAGCTTCCACTGTCCACTGCTATAATACTCCTGATCTAGAAATGCTGTGATATAGCTCTCACAGCATCATGATCATATGCTCTCAATACACTACCCCTGATCAAATAATAGCATTCAGACATGTTCAAGATGTTCAAGATGTGGCTCTGCTTTTTTGTGATTTCCAGCTAATGTAAACATACCATTCCACCGAAGCTGTCACCATCAGATGAACAGCACTTAAAGCTTTCATCTTTGAGAGAGAGGAGAAAATCAAGCTCTGCTGTTGCACCACATCTGAAAAAATCCACAGGTGTTTCTGTCCATTCTCCCACTGTGAGAAGACAACTGAACACTATGAGTCTAAAAGGATGTGTAGCTGCCAAGAAGCGGTTAGTGAAAAAAGGAAATAGATGAAAGCAAAAAATATCTGCATGTCCAATTGAGAAGCTGCTGGGGTTCTGAGAACAATGGTCTGACCACCCCAGGGTCCAGACCTCAACATCATCAAATGCGTATAGAGAGACATGGATCATGAGAAGCAGAAATGCAACCAACCTCTAAGACTGAACTTTGGAGGTGTGGAAAAATATCCCTGTAGATCCTCTGTGAAAAACTAAAAGCAAGTCCTCCAACTGGAAACTGCAATGAAAGCAAATGGTGGACACAATGAATAAGAAAAATTGTAATGTTAGATAAATAAATGATGGCCTCTAACTTTTGCACAGTACTGTATCATTGCAAAGTAAAGAATACTGCAGTATAAAGTAGCTAGTCCTGTTAATCTCTGTTCATTCACTCCAACATGCTCTAAAAGAGGAAACCACTGTCAGGTGTACACCAGTCAAAGGTTTAGACGCATCAACACAAAAAATGTAGAATTATTGTCCACATTTTAAAATAGCTGTGTATGTATCCATGTTATAAGATAACCCATGGAATTGTACAGTAACCAAAAAAGTGTTAAATCAAAACGTATTTTCTTATAAACTTACAAAATCTTATATTGTTGATTCTTCACTGTAGCCCCTCCTGTGCCTTGATGCAATTTTACACATTATGTCAAGCGGTTTCACAAGATGCTTCATTATATAGTTCATTATGCACAATATGAAAAAAAAACAACTGCAACATTTGTTTTAGAAACAAATTCAAACATGTAAAACGCCTTTAAATAAAAATTACTCTGATTATGAAAAACATGTGGTACTGCTACCGTACGTAACCATCCAGCTGAAACACAGTACTACAATGCTAGTAGTTAACACACATTTCAGCTTTAATGACAACTGAAACAATTACATCCAAATCTGGCAGACAGCAAAGACACAGCAACTCAGAAGGCAAGGAATGTGTTATTAACTTAAAAGGAATGTTTTCAGGAAATAATCTTAAGCAAGTATTATTAATTAAGTGATACTTTTTTGATCCCACAACCGGGGAAATTCCACCTCCGCATTTAACCCATCCGTGAAGTGAAACGCCACATATACACCAGTGAACACACACACTAGGGGGCAGTGAGCACACTTGCCCGGAGCAGTGGGCAGCCCTATCCACAGCGCCCGGGGAGCAGTTGGGGGTTAGGTGTCTTGCTCAAGGACACCTCAATCATGGACTGTCGGCCCTGGGGATAGAGTAGAATTAAGAAGACTTATTACATTTGTGTTGATATTGTTAAATTTGTAGAATCTAGTCTGTAATACCTCTGTAATTTAATGGACCAGCAAGACATCTGCATTTGCACCATGAGAAACATTGGAAATCTGATTTATGGCCAAATATACACATGTAGCAAAGGTCAGGCATATATTTCAAAATATATGTGCATATATGTTCTGTACATATATGTAAGTATCAGTTACTGGACATAACATATGAATCATAAATGTCTGATATGTGGGTAAAAAAACATGCCAGTGGAGTTGTAATTGTGACTGTATTATCTGTTTGCTCTTAAATACAAAAATATTTAAATGTGTCCAGGAACAATATTTTCATTTATTTCACATTTTTATTATTTTATTGTACAGCTTATAATATACATGCTCTCAGACTTTAAAAACCTTAAATAACATGAACCTAGAAAATGCCATGTATGTGTATGTTAATGTATGGCTGAAATATGTCCCGTATTCAAAAAAAGTTGGTATGTCACATGTGTGTCCGTATGTCACAAATATAAGCTGGATATAAGGGAAAGCCACAGATGATAATGTGTGTCATATATCTAGAACCCATATATTGCCATATATCACATCATATCAAAAGTACGTGAGGGCTTGACATCAAAACGTCATTATCTGTATTTGATGTTCAGATATGAATTAAATCACCAGTTCCCAGAAATAAATGTGCCGCCTTTCACCTAAATCTGGTTTAAACAGCTTTGTCTCTCAGAAGATCCACATAACAGCTCCAGTAACTAAAGCAGTCTGACTACCTCGCTACTGAGCCGAGGGCAGTTGTCTGTAAGAAAGGGGAGTGCCACGGCGCCTAGTGGACAACCTCAGAACTGCAACGCTATTTTGTGTTTTGCCCTTTCTCTGACAACCAAAGACAACCGAGAGAAAGCAGCACAAAAACTCTCTTTTTAACATTGTAATGTAGTTTAACCAGCTTGACAAAGAAACTAGTGGACGTAATCACTTGATGGTGAAAAATTAATTTTCGCATATAAACTCCACTCAAAGGCAAATGAAACTGAACATGAATGTTTGCAGTAGCGTAATACATATTTTTCAAATAAAATGAGGACATTTTGACGGTTTTGTCTTTGAAATCTGCTTTTCTTTTTACGCTTTGGCTCGTCTTTAAAATATTTCTCCGCTGATGGAAATTCTGCTGTGGAATGCTGCTTTTTTTCTCGGATAGTCCTCTCGCTGTGAGGTAAGAACACAGGCTCCGCCCAGTTTTCCACTTCCGAGCTCCTGATTGGCGGAGCCAGCGCCTCAGGGATGTCCATAAACTGGTTAAATAGCGCTTTGCTCTGCAGGTCTGTAGTGAGTAAGAGCTGAACGACGAGGAGGAGCAGAATACGAATGGAGAAAGTGTTCAGACAGTAGTAATACTTGCATATATTTAACAGAACGCGTTGGAATTTAGTTTTACAGAGTCTCAGAGATTCAGAAATAAAAGGATTTTAACCAACACCTTTTTTATCCGTTACTTTGGGATCTTCTTCTCGTTCAGGTGAGCCTTTACAAGCTAAATAGTTTTCATTATATGAATGGAACGTCCGCTAAAACTGCGTACCCGTGGATACGATATTGAATGGTGAGTCTACTGGACCACTGATTTTAAATCTGCTCTGTCTTCTCTTAGAATAAGTGCTGAGTTCTGACCATGATGTTCACCGTACTCTTTTTACTGGTGATGCTCTGGACTTCAGAAGGTGGCCGAGTGGCAGGTAAGAACCTGATTCATTTTTCAGCCTCTGTGAATAAGTATGTGCTGATTAAACGTGGACTTAAGTAACATCTTAATGGATTTGGTTCTCTTATTTGCGCTCTAATTTATTTGACTCTGCTTTGAAGCCAGTTCCAATGTAGTCATTCACACTGAATCGCACCTGAGCTGCTTTGCTGTTGCTAAAACCTCTAACTTTCGAGCTTAAGACCAAAAGTAGCACAAAAAGGGAACAGAACCTCACAAACCTCAGTTCTGTTGCAGATAATGGTCTTGAGTTTTTTTTACCCTGATGCTTTTTATTTCTACTATTTTTGATAGCTGCTTTTAACGTCTAGTCATTATTTCATTGAAGAATCAGTGCTAATCCTTAGAAAAGTGTATCTCCATATGGCCAACAGCAATGCTCTTAAACTTAACTCCTTCAGTCCCTCTTACATCTTGTATTTCCTTGCTCAATCCACAGAGAACAGAGATGACAACAGTATGTATGACCTTTTTGAGCTTGCGCGCATCAATAAGAAGCACCATGGAGTGAGCTTGGTGAAGGGTCCGGATCCTTACAGCCCCGCTTACAAAATTCTTAACCCCAACCTGATCCCCCCGATCCCAGAGCACTCCTTCAGGGACCTCATTTATTCCATCCAGGCAGAAAAGGGATTCTTCCTCATGGTCAACCTGAAGCAAGCCAAAAAGACCAGAGGCAGCCTGTTGACCGTTGAGAAGAAAGATGGCTCTGGGCCCATTTTTGAGATTATCTCCAATGGAGATGCCCACACTCTGGATTTGGTTTACAGAACGGGTAACAGACAACATGTGGTCTCATTTGAAGAGGCCCATTTGGCAAGTGGCAGCTGGAAGAATATCACCCTGTTCGTGCAGGATGACCGTGCACAACTGTATGTTGGTTGCGAAGAGATAAATACTAGTGAGCTGGATGTGCCCATCCACCAAATTCTGACGCAGGAGGCTGTCGATATTGCTACCCTGCGCATTGGAAAAGGAGCAGTAAAAGACAGGTTTATGGTAAGTGCTTATGAATTTGCATGTCTCAACAATGTTGTTCACTTTGAAGATTTGTTCACTTTCATTTACAGCGAGGTGGCTTTTGCCATTGTTTGTAAAAAAATGTCACTTAGAGTCCTGAGGTTCTAAATATGTACAAATTGTCCCTACAGGGAGTCCTCCAGAATGTGCGCTTTGTCTTTAGAACCACTTTGGACACAATCCTACGGAACATGGGATGCGAGAGCTGTAAGTGATTATGCTACTCAGACAACCCTACAAAGTTTTTCAAAATCAGTTATTTTGTAGCCAAGGCCAGACCAAACAATGCAAGCAATACAAACCATGTTTGTTCTCTCTGTAGCCACCTTCATCACAGATGTCATGACCCTAGACCACCCTGTGAACGGCACCAGTCCGGCGATCCGCACAGATTACACTGGACACAAGACCAAAGGTAAGCTCCCATGTTCATTTATTGGTTATAGTCTGATCTCAGGGCTCCTTGCTGGCCTGTAAAGTCTCAGACCGAATGTTTTGCCCCTGTCCCTGTGATTCAGATCTCCAGGACATCTGTGGCTTCTCTTGTGAGGACCTGGCCAGCATGTTTAAGGAGCTCAAGGGGCTTGGTGTGGTGGTTAAGCAGCTGTCAAATGAGCTCCGCCAAGTGGTGAGTATCAAAACCAGCTGTGCTCAGCTTGTGCTCTCTCTCTTCCTCTCTCTCTATCTGTCTGTCTGTCTTTCTGTCTATCTCTCTATTCAACTGCCGAGCCACTTGTTTCATAGTCATTTCCTATTCTGTGCCAAACCTCAAATTAGCCTCATGTGAATAGCAACAAGCCTTCTTTATTTCATTTTCCATCCCTCTGATTCATATCCAGTGGAATCCCTCCTGTTGCAGACTATGCCTCCCTTGGTGCAGTAGCTTTGCTAAAACGCCCTCTATTCCTTCTTCTCACCCTTCCAGACTGCAGATAACAACTTAATAAAGAACCAGATTTCGATCCACAGTGGGGTGTGCCTGCACAACGGCATTGTCTACAAAGATAAGGATGAGTGGACAGTGGACAGCTGTACCCACTGCACCTGCCAGGTAAGCCCACAGCTTACAGTGAGTAAAATTAAAGGGATACAGCCAATAATGGGCTAAAAAAAACAGGTATTGGCTGAGCTGACCTTTTAATTGCAGTCATCCATCTCACACAGTAGCTGCCAGCAGGTTTTGGTAAGCCCAGCCAGTAGTGATTGAGTGAAAGCAGGGGTCATAATGATGTGCAAATGGAGTGCTGTGCTTGCATGAACTCTGCAGAAGCAGCTATATGACCACAGAGCATCTGGCCATCAGTCAGAATTTAGTCTGTGATTAGGAGAAAGTGAAGGCCAGCAGAGCAGTGGGAGTAATGTGCTGCTTTAGTTCAGAGAA